>NC_132893.1:25976781-26576781 GCF_030463535.1 Salminus brasiliensis
TGTTGATGCTAATTTCACACTGTAGATGTTCATTCTGCACTGTAGATGTTCATTCAGCACTGTAGATGTTCATTCAACACTGTAGATGTTCATTCTGCACTGTAGATGTTCATTCAGCACTGTAGATGTTCATTCTGCACTGTAGATGTTCATTCAGCACTGTAGATGTTCATTCAACACTGTAGATGTTCATTCTGCACTGTAGATGTTCATTCTGCACTGTAGGTGTTCATTCAGCACTGTAGATGTTCATTCTGCACTGTAGGTGTTCATTCTGCACTGTAGATGTTTAGCACTGTAGATGTTCATTCAGCACTGTAGATGTTTAGCACTGTTGATGCTCATTTCACACTGTAGGTGTTCATTCTGCACTGTAGGTGTTCATTCAGCACTGTAGATGTTTAGCACTGTAGATGTTCATTCAGCACTGTAGATGTTTTACACTGTAGACATTCATTCAACACTGTGGACGTTTATTGAACACTGTAGGTGTCTATTCAGCTATGGAGATTTTTTGTGTAGTATTAGCAGTGGTCTCGGATGCTCCTGGGGGTGGTGTTGGTGGTTTTGTCTCGCATGACCTAAGGGCTGTGTCTAATGAAATTATGAGAGCGTGATATCTAATTCCAGTCGGTCGACTCTCTTACTTCGATTAGGGGGGGAAAAATAATCGTTCTGTGAGAGCACTAATGCTGGTGCAGCCGTTCATTCAGCAGCAAAATTCAAAAGGTTAAATCCGAAAGTAATGATCTCCTAATGCTATTATGTTCTAACCCTATCACATAATTAAGTGTTATCTAGAATATACAAAATCCACTGCAGCAACTGCTTTCTCTTATTTCCCTGCTTTCACAGCTTTCACAGCAGCTCTCTCTGAAATCTAAACCCACCAAAATTGAGCAATGCCACTGAATTTTTACAGGGTTACAGGGTTGTACAGGGTTTTTATAGAGTTGAATCAAAAAGTTATTTAGGGAACCAAATTTGATTCTCCTATAGCATTTGACACTCTTATTTTTGGAAGTGTTTGATGATTTCTGTACATTTTTAAAGGCCTATGTTGCCGGTCTGAACATATCTGACTGCCTGTTCTGCTGAGTAAAATAATGTAAAACAAAGCAGTGGTCATTGAGGCCTGTACTTCATTAATATTCTACAGAGCCCTCTGCTTCATCTGCTGTTTAATTCTCCATGATAAGAGACTGTGTGTTTCTGTCTTTCCCCCTTTCTTCCTCTTTGTTAATTTCATATGTGCGGCCCTACTCCATTCAAGCCTTTGCGGTGGCAGATAGAGCAGCAGTTTACACGTCCCCCTTTTATCACACCACAATACCTCTAAGGGGCTTGATTTATCTAGTGACAGCTGAAATTGCTTTTTTAAAGTAAACATGGCTACAGTGCTCACCCCTAAAGCCCTAACAGTTATGTTCAGTGTGTCAGTCACTTTGTTTTCCTACAATTGTTTGATTAAAGGAGAAGACCTCTGTAATGGATGTGTTACACATATACACACGTACATAGGACTTACTGTTTGATAACATTTACTTTTATTGATAACATTCAACATGCAGTGCTTTAATAAATATATACATGTACTATGGTATCAGACTTTACATGAACTCTATCTCATCTAATGTGTTGTGCTGATACACTACATGGACAAAAGTATTGGGACACTGGCTCATTTATTTTTTCTTCCAAACATTTTATCCTGCTTTTGTATGTGTGGGAATCTACTACATTTTGTTGCCTTTTGTAAGGATTTGATTGCAATATAGGTGAGGTCAGGAAGTTGGATGTTGGATGATCACCACCCCACCTTATCCCAGACTTTCCAATTCATCCCAGAAGTATTAGATGGGCCCACACCTGTCATTGGGCATGGTGCCCATAGGTTCATGCTTATCTACCTCAGAGAGTCCTATTCTATTAGCAATGCTTCTCTTTAGGGACTAGAGAAGCTGTGTGTGTGCATTTGTGTGACATCTGTGTCAGCAATGGGCGCAACTTAAAGTAGCTGAATGCATTCATTATAAGGGGTGTCCACAAACATTTGGATATATAGTGTACATACTGGACATATTTCTTCCCTTTTAAATCTTCCCAGAGTAGTTGCAGTGATGCATGTGGTGGGTGTAGTGGGATTCTTTGTTTTCTGTCTCCATATAAAGAAGCTCCATGCTTCCTTTATTGTTGGATGCACTCTGATAGTTTGTGAATGTGACCAGAATGAATTTGCAGTATTATGTACATCATTTGTTTATCCAAATGGTAAATTCCACCATAATGTTTGGTGGTGACTACAACCTCCCACAATGCACTTGTTATTTCTACTGTAGATCACTATGTCAGCCTAATGTATACCATAGTGCATCGCAGGTCTCTTGTTACTAAGCAACGGACAGAGGAACGTTAGCTAACATTAACAATAGCTGCTGAACCTTTAAAAACATACCTTGACATACATCTCCTTTACAAGAAAAATTCTTTAATGGCATCACATAAAGAACCATGTGTAGCTCCTTTGTGTTTAACAGTGTATATGAAGTTCAATGGTACCTTTGTTGTTGGATGCATGGTGATGGTATTACAGTGATCAAATGTTTGCACTATAACACCACCTTCCCTCTGGCAGACTGGGGTTCAATTCCAAGCAGACACCCCTATAGCAATAGGGTGTGTCCATGGGAAAGACTCTTTCTGCTACATTTGCCTGCCTGTGTAAATTAATTCAAAACGCAAGTTGCTCTGGATACAGTGGACAAAATGCTGAATGCCGTAAATGTTAGAAAAAAGAAAGCATAAATGTCCATAACATATAAAAAAAATAAATGTCTGACAAAACTGAGAAACCACATCAAAATGTTTTTTATTTTATTTTATTCAGTCTGGTTCATTCAGTCAAATCATACCTGGTAAACCAGTATAGATGATATACTGCTCAGCACTTCACACAGTAATAATAACACCTACAGCAGCTGTAAAGAGTCATGTCTACCAGCCACAAGGCGTCATTCATCCAAACACGTGGATATACATGAAGCAATCTCCTTTGATGTGAATAAGGAATTGCATTGAATTCCAATAAAATGTGAGTATGCATTATTGATGGCACTATAACACGATTTGTTCGTTGCTGGAAGAGGCGAGGCTGTGTAATGATTTCTGTGAAAGCTGCCGACGGAGAGTGAGAGTGTTGCCTCTGACCGGTCATTTAATTACACTATTGACTGACACGGACTACGCTGATGTCTCTGCCCCCTTGCTCATGCATATTTCACCACAGAGGTAAACGTTGTTGTCTCCGATTACCCATCTCAGAGATGGGCTGCCATGAGCAATGTGTAGTAGCAGTGTCCAGAAACCACAGGCCTTAGAGAAGAGGGGAAGGGGTAGAAATAAGAAAGGAGGAGATAATTAGCAAGGGCGTCTGGACTGACCTGTCCCAATAATGTACATACCAATAAACTTATCTATGCTCTACATTATGAAGTTTTTACCTTGAAAAAAGCTTCAGAATCATTGGAATGCTCCACTGACTTGTAATAGGGAGAACAGCATCTCTGAAATTGCCACATAGGGCCCGGCATGCTGGTTCCTGCACTATGTAATTTAGGTGTAGCGGGCAGGAAGCACTCATGAAAACTGTGTAATGCTGTGTTTTTTAGTCATATCTGTGTAAAATCTGGCAATATTACTCTGGAAATGCATGTGTAAAGCATGTCCTTTATGTGGACAAATTCCACTTTCCGACTGTAGGGGGAGACCATGAGCAAGAAATACCCAATACCAAATGCATTGTTTTAAAATAACTATTACCAGGTTGACATTTTCAGGACATTTTCAGGACATCGACAAAAATCATCCCATTCAACTCAATCGCATTCTGTTGTGTAAAAGTATATGTCAAGATACAATAGATACAATAGTCACATGCAGAACTACAGTTTGTCAAAGTACTCACAGTAAACCACATTAAACAAGCATGTAAAATGCTTGTATTGGGGTGTTACATAATGTTGAGCTAACAGTTAAAAAGGCTACTCTATCAAGCTTGACTATGTTGTTGTAGCTAGTCAGAACTGGGTAGGTGGGACATTACCCAGTTAATGCTAATGTTAGCTTGATCACCCCAAACATACACCTGATCTTTACACTTGCAGTCTCAAAGAATTGTTTAAATGTTTAAAAGCTGTTTTGGACGTGTCTGAAGGAATCTGTTTCGTCTTCTTAATTGATAAACACCAATGAAAAAAAATGACTTGATCCACAACCCGACTGTACCAGATGCCATACAGCTCAAATGATGGAGTGGCTTAAGGAGTGAGGAAGTTCAAGTTCAGATTTAAACCCCTTTGATAACTTGTGGGACTGTGTTGAGAAATGTGTTGAGAAGAAACATTCAACAACTATAGAAGGTCTGTGGACCACAGTGAGGTAGTCATCCAGGCCAAAGGTGATTATTACTAAGAGATTTGATTAAAGATTCGTTATGCACTGCATTTTCTTATTAAGTTACATTGTAATTCTACCGATTTTCCAAATATTGATAAAAATCAATTGCTTTAAAGAAAAAGTCATTCAGAGTGGTCTGGTGTAAAATGTGTTGAAGAGACTAAAGAGTCAGAATTGTTCACAGTGGAGGTGAAGGAACCGTCTGTCTGATTACTGCCTCTAAAAGCTCCCTCTCACAGGTCATTACATGGAATTGTTTGTGTTACTGGCGTTCTCTCCAGTGTTGACCATAGAAGGTTTCTCTTTTGAGTGTTGGTTCCCTTAAATGTTTCTATTTCTTGCGAGCTTTTCCTTGCTACTCTCGAGTTTGGCTTTCTCAGTAGGGGACCTGGTCAGGATCTCTGCAGCATTTTCTTCACCACTTTACCATTATATTATCATTATCAACTTTATATCTGAAAACTCAGAAGACTAAGCACATGTCTCCTCTGATACATGTGAAGTCAACCACCTCCTCTTTTCGAATTGCCACCAATGCAGCATAACTAAGCAGAAGCGTCAGATCCCCAGTTCTGATAGATCAGCCAACAGACACCTGTGCTGGCCAGCATCACAATGGGAGTAAAGATGGGAGCGAGCACTCACCTACTACCAGAGAGTGCATGGTACAACTTCAAGTACAGCTCGACTTAACCCATCATCCTTTAAGATCCACAGAAATACAAAAAAAAATTCCAGACTTTTTTTTTGTCCTGGCACCGAAGTGGTGGTATGAACTTCTCCTAGGTGTCCGAACGATAGATTCGCTTGCTGGCTTTAAACGCAGATGGAAGTCCCTCCTCTTCCAAGAGTCAGTAGGCAGTGTAGTGTATGTTAAGTATTGTGGTCCCCATACTGACTTTTGTGTTTAGTAGTCTCTAAGCTTAGAGGGATCTTTTGAATCCTAGCCTATACAAAGTAGCCAAGGACTTTTGTCGTTCTGGATGAGAGCGTCTGCTAAATGCCTTAAATGTAAGACTGCTGTAAAATTCCTCTTTAGCTGGAACATTTTCTCAATGTTCTATAAAATCTCTTTAAACTCTCTGTCGACTGTAACTATAAAACAATACATTCATGGGCAGTTCAACTAGGCTAAAGTTAGGCTGTAAGTAACATAAAGTTTGACTCCTGAAGAATGTGTGCTCTGTTATCAATTATGCAGAAACACTGTCCAATATGCATGCCTCATTTTCAGCTTGAACAGGACAGAGCTGGCACTGTCTCCTGACTCACCAATTAGCTAGGGGAGTACAGAGCGACTGACACCGAAGAAGGGCCAGAAAGTTTCTGAAGGATCATTAGACCATGGATAAAAGTTTTTACTATTATTTCTTAAACTATAGTTACATTGAACTTTATTGAAAACACAATTTGCAGCTTCATCTGCCTTACAGATGTATATATATATATATATATATATATATATATATATATATATATATATATATATATATATATTTAAATGTTTGTGGACACCCCTTCTAATGTATTCGAATGCATTCAGTTACTTTGAACTGCCACTGTTGCTCACAAAGATGTGCAAATGCACATATACAGCTAGTCTACTCCCTGTAGAGAAGTATTGCCAATAGAATAGGACTTTCTGGCGCAGATAAACATTAACCTATTGGTAGCATGCCTAATGCCAGGCATGGCTAGAGGAGTATAAAGCCCCCCAACATTGAGTTGTGGAACAGCGGAACTGTGTTCTCTGGAATGATGGTGGTGCTCCATCCAATACTTTTGGGAATGAGTTGGGGAATTGGGGGTGAGGTGGGGTGGTATTCATCTAACATCCTGACCTCACTAATGCTCTTGTCACTGAATGCAATCAAATCCTCACAGCAATGTTCCAGAATCAATTAGAAAGACTTCCCTAATCAGTAGAGACAGTTATTCCAACGAAAGCAGAATATTTTTTATAATAGCCTTAGTATTGAAAGAAACTATGAATGAGCAGGTGTCCTGATACTTTTGTCCATATAGTGCAATATAAGTAGCAGCCTACAGAAGGACCTAGCACAGCTCTAAGTTCCTACAATCTGCACAAATGCAGACAAACCATATGTGCAGACTGTAACCCATCTGTTATCATGCACATCATCTACACCATTCATCAGTGACCACAGTGACCCTTTCTGACAATAGGACTGCTGTTGACCAGATACTGTATTATTTGGGTGGTGGACAATTATGAACTTTTTTTAACAGGTCAGTGTTACTTCTAGTTGGACACTGGTACACAACCCAAACATGTTCAGCCATGGAAAGATCTGTGGTCAAATAGAAGGGGTACCACAAACCTCAACAAATGGCCTAGCGTATCTAACTGTGCAACAGCAACACATTTACATGTAAAGATGCTGTAAAGATGTCTTTGAACTGTTCCATAGTACAAACACTTTATGTTTATGTAAGAGATGTGTGATTGTGAATAACTTTTCAAGCATTAATGCAGCATTATGTAGCACTTTGTCTTAAACAGCTTCAAAATTATTGTGATGCCTCACTGACTTGTAATAGGAGGAATAGCCTTGCTGCCATTGCTACTCCAGGCTCGACACACTGCTAACTGCAGTATGTACCTTTAGAGAAGTGGGCAAGATAAGTTTAACAATTCCCAAATAAGAAAACATGGGCGAATGTCTGAATCATTGTGAAAACTCCATAAATGGGTTTTAAAAAGAAATTTATTCCCAATACCGGTTGAAGAAGCCTTTGTAGCATCTTTCTGAAGGTGGAGCTGCAAAGATTGGGGTTCTGATCATGTGGCCAGTGAGTGTATATCACTAAAAGCAGAACAGCATGAGAAAGAATGTGCTGGTGTACATGTGTGTGTGTGTGTGTGTGTGTGTGTGTGTGAGTGTGTAGTACCCTCTGTAGTCCTCTGGTATATTTTAGGCAGTAGTGCAACATTTCCCCAGAGAGGTGACTCTATCTCATGTGTTCATGTCTCTGAGGTTTTGGCTCAGAGTGTTTCTCACATTCACACAGGCAAAATGCTCTGTAGGCTCTGTATTTGTAAGAAGCAGATATCTTGTATTTGGTTTATAATTAAGAGTCATATTCAGGGTTTGTTTTTGGCAAGGCAGTGGGGTTGTCAGCCGTCAATATTCCTGAATCAAAGCAAACTGTTTTGGGCATACAGCTGCATTTGGAGCATAATTAGGGAAACGCTGACACCGGCTGGATTTGCTCGCCATGCTTGTACTGCTGTCAGTCAGTCATTGTCTTTGTGCTTTTGCACAGGCAGGACAGAAAAGGGATTGTTCCTAATCAACCACTGTGCCTTTTCAGTCAATAGCACCTTTCTGCCAGGTGCTCCTCTCAGCTCGTTCATCACTGCGTTTGTACACATGCTCCCCTGGATGGATGTACAGGGTAATGACCTGTGTCCGATGGATGGACTCTGGTCACTTTATGGCCAAAAGAAATAAGTTGTAATTCATGGCCTCTGAAAAAAAGTTTAAAAAAAATCCCAGGTCGCCCTTAGGCCATCAGTGCTGGTGGACATCCATCGTGAAGATCCTTCCTTATCGCTGCCACGGTCATTCTTGCAGGGTCGGCCGCTCAGCGGGCCATTTTGCCCTTAATGTCTGGTAATGACAGCTGCGCCTTTTATTTCCCCCACCGTTGATTGAGTGCCTTTTTATTGAATTTCCATTGAAGTGATCGTTTCTTCAAACCGTCCCCTCGTATTTAATTTCACACCAGAGAGACACTTTCTGCACTGCTGGCCATGGTGCCAGTGACGAATAGACTTTCACTGCGGCCCGCTTCAGACAGCGCCGCTCACACACCAACCCACCTGGAAAGATGCCCACTGTGAAGAAGATAGAGGATAAGCTATCTGACACCTTGAAGCGACTGAATTAAAAAAAAAGGGGCGTCATCTCCACTTGATGTTGAGGTTTTAGGCCACAGTTCTTTAATTGTCTTCAGACAACATATTGCCAACAGTGCAGGAACACTGCGCTCTCTCCCTCCATTGACTTTAAACTACAGTCTATAGATTAGTTTCACAGAAAGGTAGTAAATAAATAATTCAGTCCTGGTCAATTCAATTGAAGTGCATTTGTATGGTACAGTTTACAGCAGGCATTGAGCGGGTTTACGTGCACAGTAGTAATATGAGCTCAATCTAATTTTCGAAATAATGTGAAGTATGATTTTTCATACTGGAATAAAGCTGTTATTGGATTTCACAATTCTGTGTGTTTTTCTACATCTTCACACATTTCATTAGCTGCACTTCATTGGCTTGTACTTGTAATTTCTTAATGACAGTTGAATCTAATCTAATCTGATATAATCTAATCGAACACATGCAAATGCGTAACTAGACTAAGAAGAACTGCCAGCAAACAGACATAATTCAACGCTAAAAGAAAGTACATCTGAATTAATAGCCCTGTGAGCAACTTGGAACCATTTAAATTTATTTCCAGGAAAAATTCACAAGAAGTTTGGATTTTACCCCACTCTTCTCCTCGGTGTGTTTGTTAGTGGGCTGCAAAGCTATGATAGAGTCGCTCAGGTTGTGTATTTAAAAAGCAACTGCATTATTGGCTCATTTAGACCTGGAGTGTTTCCATTTGCGAAAGAGATTTCTGAAGTGCTTGTAACCAAGTTCAACAAATTATTGCCAAAAATCTGATTTTCTGCAGCAAATGTATACCAGCCAGGGGCATGGAGGTGGAGATGGTTGGTTTTGCATGTTCTAGATCTTAATTCCAACTTAAACACATTAAACGGGCCCATAAACCAGTATTTGGCATATATCACCTTGGCAACATTTAACTTTATCTTCCATGCTGTCGTCATGTGCCATTTTTGATCTACCCCAATTCTGAAAGGCATGAAAGAATGCTTGATTCCAACATCTATATAAACACTTGTGCAGAGTGTAGGACCTTAGCAGAGCTGTGCTAGGTCCTTGTGTAAGCTACTACTTACCCTATATGGACAAAACTGGACATCTGGACATTTATTGTTTCTTGCAAGTTAATCCTGCTTTAAGTTACAGTCTCTCATGTCCAGGATATATTTTCTGCTAGATTTAGGAGCATTGCTATGAGTATTTGATTGCATTTAACAACAAGAGTGTTATCTCATCCCGACTCCCCAGGTCATCCCAAAAGTATTGGATGGAGCACCATCATTCCAGAGATCACAGTTCCACTCCTCTTTGTCTGGCATTAGGCATCATGCCAATAGGTTCATGTTTATCTGCTCCAGAGAGTCCTATACTATTACATCTACTAGGCAAGCTGTGTGTGTGTATTTCCACAGCTGTATCCGCAAATACAGTAGCTGAATGCATTCCTAAGAAGAGTTGTCCACAAACATTTCGATATTTACTCTACTCTACTCTAGCTAGTGAGTAAAGTTCACCATGGTGAAAAAGCTGAAAACTGTGGTCAAAACCATGAGAAAATTGCAGCCTTCAGGCATTCTTCCTACACCTAGTACTGGAAACCATAGGATTCTGGTTAATTAGCCTGCTAATCTGCTGTGTTGTGGCGTGTGTTATTGTAGATGTGTAGTATAATGTGAGGTTAGCAGTAGTGTGTTGTGTTTTATGCGGGTTCTCTCTAGTTGTACAGTGCAGTGAAGTGGGTCAGTTTATAGCTGTCAACCTCACTACAGGGATGTTTCTAGGATATAATATAATGCTTTCTAGCTGGCCTCCTCAACCTGTACACTAAACTGTAGCATACAACCTACGCCATTGTCCTGGTGCACAGTATGCAGTTATACTGGATGTATATAGACAATGAATGAGTACACCAATGTCATGGCGTTGCACTGGTTTGCCCACAATGCAGCTGCAGGTCAAAGATCAGCACTATGCAGCGTAAGCCAGACGTCATTAGTTAGCCTGGCTAGGGAAGGCCCATTCGGCCTGGCCATGGTTGTCCATCATGCTCTCCAGCAGGCTCCTGCGCTCTCTCTGTCTCTCTGATAGTTCTCATAACTGCTGTCATGCTCTATCAGTTCCTCTAATGTCACTGGAGCGTCTGTGGGCCATGAAACCATCTATCTCCACGACTGTCACACGCCGTTAAATGCTATTATTCACTGGCGGAGAGCGCTGTACTGTCTGTAAGACTAAGCAGAGTGCCTTTCACAGGGCAGTGCTTTCACCTAGTAAGCGAATGTTTTTGTAGAATCAAATCCCTCGTAGATTTTGAATGTTGTTTTAGCTTTTTTTACCCACAAATGTTTGTGGACATCCCTTCTAATGAAAAACGCATTCAGCTACTTCAAGCTGCCCCCATTGCTGATACAGCATTGAGCTGAGGAGCAGTGTTCCCTGGCATAATGGTGCTATATCCAGTGCTTTTGGGATGAGTTGGGGGTGAGATGGGGTGGTGATCATCCAACATCCTTAACTAACTAATACTCTTGCCACTAAATGCAATCAAATCATCACAGCAATGCTCCAAAATATAGAAGAAAGCCTTTCCTGGATAGTAGAGACAGTTAATTCAACACAAGCAGGATAAACTCTTTTTAAATATCTGTTGTTTCGGAAGAAACAATGAATGAGCAGCTGTCCCAATACTTTTGTCTGTATAGGGTATATGATGTCAAGACAGATCTTCCATGTCAGAAAACTGAAAGACAAAATTAATAAATCAACCCATTACTGTACATTCCAGTGTATAAACTAAATCAAAAGTATGTGATAATCATAGTTCTATAGAACGTAAGTAGACATTACAGCTTCGACTGCACCCTGAAGCCTCCTTTGGTGTGCATTTACAGAGCGATTGTACTGCATTCCACTTTCACCTGTGTGTCTCCCATCTTCTCCTCCAATAACCGGACTGAACCAGAGCAGAGGAGAGGTCAGATTCAATAAGGTGCAGAGAGATTGAATCAGAGTCTTCTATTTGGTCAGCTCCTTACACTGTTACAGAATGCCATTCACCAAAGCTCAGAAGTAGACTGGGCTCAGACCTGTAGAATTAGAGACCTTCAGCCTTTATAGAGTTAACCAGCAGTTTTGACAAGAGAGACAAAAAACGGATAGTATTACAAAGAGAAGTTAGCAAATGTTAGCATTAGTCTTTCTAGCATCTGATCTACATTGTAGACTTATCAAGTTTGTTGTGGTGATATCTAAAGCTATCTGAAGTGTTTTGGGAAAAAAACATTGCATTCTCATTACAGAGTCTGAATATTGAATAATGCTTATAAATATGCAATACAAGCGATTATGGGTCAGTAAGTTTTTAGAAAACCCTTTTTTCAGTCAAAATCTGCCCATTTTTGACCATACAGCCATATGACCAGATGATCAGTGGCTGAATATGTGGTGCATCCTAGTATAACCTAGAGTATTCATTAAGATGGAGTAAATAAAGGACACATTGAACATGTGGGTAGGGACATGATACTGTAAAGCAGTTAGGACTGAGTCATAATGCTCTATAGCAGAATCATCATAATGGCTCATTTCTACTCTTGAATATTAATATGTCTGTTTCAAATGTTGTAACCGTTACTGCCCACATATGTCTATATCCCCATTATATCGGCATGGATGTTAAGCAATACAGCCACCAGAGTGGTACTGCTCTGTTCTGTCCGTACCTGTGAGCTTTCAGATAATGTGCACAAATCCGGACAAAATGAACGCAGAATACAGACAGAAGGCTCCGTATCCGTATTTAATGTTAAGCGTAAATGAGCCTTAACAGGATTTCTGTAACACTGTTAACCTATTTTCCTGTAATCTGGAGAGTGCCCAATTATGTATGTTACCTGTAGAAGTGTATGATCAGGGTCGTTGAGCAGTTGGGTTGTTACCATAATATGCAAGACCACCACCTCAAGCACACAGATCTTAAATACATGTATCTTCTGTCACTGGGACAAAGTTTTGATACCAGTAGAGAGACCTGCACTTCTAAGAGCTGCAGGAAAACTGCAAAGTAATCAGTTGCTGATGTAAAAGTGCTGATGTTAATAATTAGTCTAGATTTTGGAATAATCAATATGGCTAATAGGACTGCTTAAGCATTGAGCTTTGCAATTGAGAATTAACTGAAGTGATTTATGATGTTTGGTAGTAATATTTAAATAGATAGGAACCATAAAAGAGTTCAATTTGAATGCCCACCTAATTTCAAATGACACTAAAATATCTCCTCTTCTGCTTTCAAGCATAAATGTGATATCAGTTAAAAGCTTTCACACTTTTGACATAATTTCTCTGCTGGTTTTAATGAGTGAAAAATTATTAATATTGAGGAACGCTATGGTTTTATTCTCACAACAGTGATTTCTAAGGGTTAACTCTAGGGGGGCTGGTGCATGACCCTCAGGGTTGGAGGTCAGGGCCTGCAGCTGAACCGTGTGGTAAGCACAGGGCTCTTGGGGCCATGGGCCGTCGAATTTAAAATTCAGCTTAGCGCTGAACCCCATCATCACTGCTGCACTTTCTGCTCCTCGCCCTTGCTGCCATGACCCCGGGTTAAAGGGGCCGCACCTTCTGCAACAAGCCCTGAGCTTGTTTTACATTCTTTCCAACTACTCCTGCTGTTCTCAGTCCTTACAGGAAATTCGATTTCACGCCTGTTCTCGCTCACGGATAATCATTCTCCTCAGCACTATGTGTACTAGCGTTGTCAGTGGATATGTTGCTATACTCTAAAAGCATGTGACTTAGGGGAAGAATATAGAAAAAGAGGATGACGTCAATGATGTAGTATAGGCTGTTGCCTATGCCCCCCAAGCCATGGGGCCCCACAAACATGTAGCATTTAGTTTCATTTGAAATTGTACATTTGAAAATATGAGATGTGAAAAAATCTATTGTGTAAGTTATTAGCAAGTTGCTTCGTGTAGGGGCCTTAACATCAGGGGGAAAAGGCGGGGAAAAGACAATTTAATTAATTGGAGTAACTGTCTGTGAGGATTCAGAAGTTCAAGATGTTCTGTGATCCCCACGCCACCCCACCCCTCAACTCCCCAGCTCATCTTAAAAGTATTGGATGGAGCGCCATTATTCCAGAGAACACAGTTCCACTGCTCCACAGCTAAATGCTGGAGAGGCTTTATACCCCTCTAGCCCATGCCAGGCATTAGGCATGGTGCAAATAGGTTCAGAGAGCCCTATTCTACCGGCAATAATATATTGTTTTAATACAATATGTAAGCCTCTATGTATGTGTTTGTGTGTGTGTGTGAGTGACCTCTTGTTCTCCTGCCGTCCTCCTCTGGGTTGTTTGTGGTTGTGGTTGGAGACTCAATAACATGGGCACACTTCCCAAGAGACAGCACGCCTGGCTTTCTGATTTATCTCTGCATCTCGCCACAGAATTAAGCAGCAGCACACACTTCCCATTCAGCCACTCGGCCCATAATAAGCCATTTCACACTGATTTAACTCTGAAGCACTAGGAGACAGCTAATGCTGTCAATCAGCAGGCCATTACAGCAACACAAACACGATTGATATTCTGCTCTGATGGGCTGATGATTTCTTCCTGTAGTCGGGTGAAGGGAAAAAGGCACTTAGGAAGAACCTGGTAATATGTGATGTGTGGTGCTGAGGGATGTGTTGAAATATCAGAGGTCTCCAGAGAAGGTCTGTGAAGTAATAAGCAGGAATTAATACTGCAAGTGGCAATTGAAGCTGTAGGTTGGGCTGCATAATGTGTCTTCCCTTACTCATGATTGTGGCATTGCTGCAAAACTGATATTGCAGAACTGTGCAATATGCAAATGAGCCTCTAACCGATCACAGAATGTTTTATTGTGTGTTGGGTGCAGCTTGAATAGTCATAGATTGTCTTTGGGTGTTTGAATGGAGCATACTCTCTGGAGCAGCTAAACATAAAGGAGGGCTAGATGAGTATAAAGCCCCCCATCATTGAGCTGTGGAGCAGTGAAACTGTGCTTTCTGGAATGATGGTGCTCCATCCAGTACTTTTGGGATGACTTGGGTAATTGGGGATGAGGTGGTGCGATGATCATCTAACATCCTGACCTTACTAATGCTCTTGTTGCTGAATGCAATCAAATTCTCACAGCAGAAATCTAGTAGAAGCCTTCCCTGGAAAGTAGAGATAGTTACTCCAATAACAGTAGGATAAATACTTTCTTAATGATTTCGTAAGAAGCAATAAATGAACAGGTGTCACTTTACAAACTATATTTGTACACTATATAAATTAAAATAGAATAGAATATAGTTTATAGAAATAGTAGCACTTGCAAATGATTATATTTAATGCAAAAATATCACAATACGAATGTGTGTTTATCACCATTTAGTTCCAGACCCAACATCCAGCTTGGCAGCACATGACTGACAGTGCCGTCCTCCAAAGCCCTTGCATCATTCCTGTCAAAACATGTTCTTATATAAAAAATTGTTTTCAATTTCCAAAGACCTCTTTCCGTGAATGATGGATGCTGGTGCAATCAAGATGAGGTCCAGGTGCAATCAAATCTAATAGCCAGTTTGACTGATGATGGTTGTTCACTGTCTAAATTCATCTTACTGATACAGAGAACTTTAAGCAATAGTTTGCAGAGAGAAACAAATGGGGGGAAGTTTGGCTTCAGGCTTCCAGTTGATTGTTAATGCAATTATTATTTATGCAACATGCATTTCTTATGTCCTACAGTGTCTAAAACTACAAAGTACAGACTAGGTAGGAACACTTGGCATGAGTTAGCACAATGCCATCACTGTTAGCATGGTACAAAACTAAAAAGACATCAAACATGTCTTGGCCGACTGTGTTTGAGAGGAAAGTTGTGTAAAAATGAATGTAGACATACACCATATGTCCAAATGTTTATGGACACCCCAAACTTAAATAGCTTGTCTAGTGACCGTAGAGTGTTAGTGTTGCTAAAAGAATAGGACTCTCTAAGGCAGGTAAACATGAACCTATTGGTACTATGCCTAAAGACAGTCATAGGCTAGAGGGGTATAATGGCCTCTAGCATTGGACTATGGACCTGTCCTCTGTGGAATGATGGCTGGTGCTCCATCCAGTCATTTGGGGATGAGTTGGGGTGGTGATCATCCAACATCCTGACCTGGCTAATGCTCTTGTCTTGTTGAATGCAGTCAAATCTAGTAGATCTAGTAAATCTAGTAATCTTCTTCCCTGGACAGTAGAGACAGTTACTTCAACAAAAGCAAGATTAACTCTTTTAATAGCTTTGATTTTAGAAGAAATAATGAACGAGCAGGTGTCCTAATACTTTTGTCCGAATAGTGCAGCTGAGGCCTAGCAAGCTAAGTAATTGCAGCTAGCATGAATTGCTATTAGTGAGAAAAGGATCTAACGTGCAGTGTCTCCTCTTGCTCAACGACCGCGTGAGCTTTTAGACAAACTGACACCCGAGAGCTTTCATCTAGTCGGCTCACCAGATTTTGTTGATGGCATGGTGCCATTTGGATAAAGGGTCAGTAGAACGCGGGAACGTGCTTTTTCAGAGCAGGCGCGCGGGGGCGTTTAGAGGCCGAAGCCAATTCTGACCGTGCGGCGGACAATAAATAACGCTGCAGAGCTTGAAGCCTCCTGTTTACCAAGCAGCTCTTCATGCTGAGAGCCATTGATCGCAGTCAGGATAATGACTGGGATTGTTCCGAGGATAATGGTGGTGGCTGTGGAGCTCGTGCTCAACTCTCTTCCCATCCCTCTCTTTCTCTGTCCTTTTCACTTCTTATGTAGTGCAGGTGCAGATGTGTTGCTAAATCTGTCCCGCTCACGATGGATTCCACCTCACGGGGAGGGAAGGAGAAAAGAGAGAGAGAGAGAAGAGAGAGAGAGAGTAAAGAAGAGCTAAAGTAATGAAGTGAAAAGCCTGCTTTACTGATGCTTCACGCTCCACAGCTCACGTGTGATCCACAGCTCCTCCATCTCACCCATATCTGCTCTCTCATATTGGCAATCTGTTAAAGGGGGAGAGGGGAAGTTTCCTCCTGTCAGAGAAAGACCTGAAGGGGGTAATCAGCTGCCCACCTGCCCCTTTCTCCCTTTATCTGGACCTCATTCTGTATTACAGAGTGCCACTTCTCATAGCGCTACAAAAATCTGATATGTCTGTCTGGTGAAGCTCTGGTACGAACCTCTGGTTTGGAATATCATTTGGACGGTCATTAAAGAACTGTAGGTTTATACAGTTTATACATATTTCATCAGTTCTCAGTTCAGTAGCCAGCTAAGCCTGCTGTTGGGCTGTAGTGGCCACTGTCTGACTTAATACTATCTAGTAATAAGAAGCTCATGTACAGTGCAACTCTCAACTCTCTTATGATTGAAACAATTTATGTTATTTGTCTTTTCAATATATTAATTATTTATTATTATGTCTATTATTATTATTATTATTTACCTAGCTGTATAACCCCTATAGCTTCTTTACATTGCCACAAGGTACTTAATTTTTAGCAATTATATAAAAAGTAGTGTACCATCACTAAGTTACACCATCACCTTTAAGTAATAGATGTAATAGAAGTGAAAAAAAGAATGTGTCAGTCCCTCTGTATCGCGCCCTCCCCTGGAGCCATTCCGAGCTGCCGCCCACAGGCTCACACAAGGACTTTTGTCGTGTTTCCGTTCATGTTTAATTCAAGGATTCAGTTCATTGTTGTGATTCATGTTCATGTGTGTTTCTAATTTGATTCAAGCTCATCATGTCATGTTTAGTAATGTTTCACCTGAGGCGGGGGAATTGTAGGTTCAGAGCCTCGAGGTAGCCAGAGAGGCTCGTAACTCAAATCACAGTTTGTTTAGGCCAGTTTGTTTCTCAGTTCAGGTCCACTAGCGGACCTTGCTTCTAGTGTCGAGTTTTGCTAGGCATCCTCGCTCGCTCCCTGGATCTATCTGTGACTCTTGCTCCAGCTAGGCGACCCTCTTCGACTTCGCGTCTTCCGGTTTGGCCTAACCATTTAGGGTTCAGTGGCTGGTTCCCCAGCTCTCTCTCACCAGCTCACCTAGCTCAGCTCCCAGAGCCCCCTCGGTCTCAGGTGTGCTTTTGTGTTTGCCCGTTTTGGTTGTCGAGGTTTACTATTTAGTCCCTTTAGTTGCTTTGTTTGCTTCGTTTACCCTATGTGTTGTACCCCTTTTTTGTTAATAAAAGTACTTGCATTGGATCCATATCTGCCAGTGTGACAGAATGCTGAACCTGCCAATTGTTCTGTTAAACTATTCACTACATGAATTAGGTAACATACTTGTACATCAAATAGGTGTTAATGCTTTAAATATACATACAATTTATACATAAATAAAAATCTAAATATTATAATTAGAATATTATATTTGATAAAACCATCAACTTTGTTTTTTGTTTGTTTGTTTGTTTGCTACTTTCTATTTACTTCCATTGTGTGCATTGCAGATCGCAGTTCCATTGTTGCATGCTGTTTCTAAATGGCAGCAATTATATTTGATTGTCTGAGAGCGCACAATTGGCCTCCCTCTCTTTCTCTCTGGATAGTACTCCCTTTTTCTCCCATCACTCAGTGCAATGCTAGTCAATACCCATATATTTTAGCTGGTGTAAGAGCATGTGCTAGCCTTCACCATTCCTGCACTAGTGGTATTGTGTTTGGGGAGTCCCAGCTAGAAATTGGCAATGACTGAAATTGAAATTGATTGTTTTGTGTAATATCTATAAAAAAACTAACCCTGATCGTTTCTGTATATTGTTTTCCTGACTGTGTATTTGAATTCTGCACACAATTTGATTCAGAAAGAGACTGCAACTGAAAAGACATTGACTTGTAATAGGGAGAATGGTGTCTCTGTCATTGCCACCCTGGGCTGGAATTCTGCTATTGCATTATGGAACATAGGTGGAGCTGCACTAGACCTCTTGTGAGAACTGTGTAATGCTGGTTCAGCATTTCTTAGCTTGCATGTTTATAGCTGTTCATCATTGCAGCTTAAAGAGCAATTTGTATTCACGGCAGATGTACAAATGCAACACACAAGACGCATGGACTCCTAATGTCTAATGTCAGGTGTGGGCTAGAGGGGTTTAAAGTGGAACTGTGTTCTGTGAAATGATGGATGGTGCTCCAGTCAAAACATTTGGAATGAGTTGGAGAGTGGGACGGTGATCATCTAACATCCTGATCTGACTAACCGTCTTGTCACTGAATGCAATCAAATCCTCTAATCAATGCTTCAAAATCTAGTAGAAAGCTTTCCTTAGACAGTAGAAGAAGAAACAATGAATGAGTAGGTGTCCCAAAACTTATCTCAATACCAGTGTTGGTCAGAAGTTCACCCATTGGTCTTATAGGCAAGGCCAGTTTATACAGTACATTTAATATATGAAGGTAATTTCTTATCCACCTCTTCCTGGTTAGGGTTGTGGTGGGTCTGCAGCTTACATTCTTAACAATAAGGGTGCTACAAAGTGATGCCATAGAAGAACCACTTTTTCATAAAGAACCATGTTTGTAAAAAAGAATGTGAATGTGTGAAGTTTGGTTTACTGGAAAGGTTCTTCAGGCTTACGGAAATGGTTTCTCAGGGATCTAAAGGTGCTTTTCTATCACTCACAGAACCTTTGAATGTTTTTTTAAAAGAGTGTACCTGCAATCACTGGACACAAGTTTGGAATACCCCATGGACACATTTTCAGGCCATTTCAGGGTACCCACACACAGGCACTAAAGGCACTAAAAAGGACCTTCAAAAGATTCCAAATTGGATCATAGATTATTTTCAAGCATCTCTGAAATATGACCATGTGATGGAACTGTGTTAGCCAATCAGGGCTGTGAACATTCATTGTCCAATGCCGTACCTTCTTGTTCCCTAGAAAGATGTGTGGGGTTTTTTACTGGACTGCAGCAGTTCATCAGTTTTCTTCAGTAAAACAGCTGTCACGTCTTCCCCGAACACTCTGCTTTAATAGTTGACAAATTTACATGTATAGTAAATTTAATGAGCAGTTCAAACTAACTCTTACTGCAGCCTTTCTTCCTTTGATCAGACTCAACAACACTGTTGCTATTCCCAGCCTCCTCTAACGGGATCCATCCTCCACTGTAACTGCTCACTCATTCTCACCAGATGCTTTCCCTTCTCCCTGACGCCCACTTCTGGGTCAGCATGCACACCAGGATAAGATTTAATGCTATTATATATCTTGCATGAGCGTGTGTGTTTGTGTACGAGCGTGCCTGTGAGGAAGCTCTAGTGAAAAGGCATGATTCATAGTCGTCAGTGTGTGTGCGCTGGAGGGTTAATCCAATTATGGTAATGAGGCGTTGTGGGTAATGTAGTCTCAGTGTGGAGCCTGCATTCCTCAGTAGGGGTGAAACTAAATATTTATAGTGATGCATCATCATTCTGCAGTAGATTGGTGTGTGTGGCTCCCACTGCTTCCTCAATATACCGTTATGTTCCTCAATATTCATTCATCTATTTATTCATTCATAAATTAATTTATTCCTTTGGCCGTTTAGTTTGAGGGAAATTGTATAGAATAGATCTATGTCCATGCTCTTTTTACAAATGCATTCTTTCATAGCATTTTTGAACAACAGTTTTAGCCTGACAACATTATCCTATACTATACAAAACATTATACTACAAGTCACCAGCATATTAAAGTTATGTTGGTCATAATAGCTCCCGTGTGCGAGTAAACCTTTAGTAAGTAAATTCATCTCACTTGGAAATCAGTTGTGGCCATGCAAATTGGCACTATTAGCGCTGCTACTGTCCACATGTATCCCATTACTACCCAAGTCTGATTACCTACACCAGCCATAACACCAGTAGGCGCCATGAACCTACTGAGATCTGCTGAGTCTAGAGCTCCACTTACAGCACAAGTCCACTTGCCACTTAGCCTCGCCGCATCCTATTTATTTCAAGAGAGAAAGATGCCACATGCACTCGGTGCATTACAGGTTGTGATGCAACGAGATCAGCCTCGCCATATGATGAAAAAACTCAGCAGATTTTAACTTTATGCAAATAAGTATGGCCGCTGTGTTATGTATAGCCAATCGGGGAAGAGAAGGTTGGTTTGTCGTGATGAGCGTCACACACCGAGCAAATGCTTTTCAAATATGGTGGGAACGTTGATAACTGCAGTATCTGGAGTTACAGAATTGAATTAGAATACAACTGATTTAAAAATAAGATCATACATACTTCCAGAATGTTCTTTTGCCTCATTTGCATACCTGAAACGTCGCAGACACGCCCACACGTGGCAAGCCGAGAGATTCGGCATTGGTCAAATGTCTCCATCTGCTCCCTGCTGTAGACCGTGGTAAAGTCCTCTGCTGAAAGGCTAGAGGAAGTGTTTAGGGGGGAGCATAAGAAGATACTAAGAGAAAGAAGCTAGAAATTATCAGGAAAAGTGAAAAGTAACGAACATTTTTTGAGAGAGCTGAGTGAATTAGCTCATCATACCGTGCTGTGGCAGAGAACAGGCAGTTGTTTTGCTCCGCTAGACAAAAGCACAGGTCTAACTGCTCCGGCTTAGAGGCACCGCTGCGAATGGGGGTGTGGGGGGTGGTGAATCAAAGGGAGGGAAGGATTAAGGGACTAAAGAGAGCTTCACTGCGAGACTGTAGCTCAAAGCCCTAATCAGCCCATGGGCCGCTTCCCTGTACACAGACAGGTGCTGCAGAGAGCTAATTATTGCCAGTTACACCGGGTTCACAGCGCTGACAGCAACAGCAAACTTTTTCTTTGCCCATCTTTTCTGGGCTGCCTTCCCAGACGCAGGAGGATGCCTCGCTCTTCCTCTAAAAATGAGGAGCGTCTTTGATGGCGTGATTTTAGTCCCGATGCTTGGCTTGATTTGTTTCACGGAAGCCACCAGCTTTGCTGTTTCTGTATGGCATTTCCTGCTTTTCCACCGCACTTACAAACGCTGTCTCACTTTTAATCTGCCACTCATTTCTGTGCTGCTTTTCCTTGTTTACTGTTATGATGACCTCCTTATATCTTATTATATCATTTTGGGTTGGTTTTTGCACACAAGTAGTGGTTCCTAATAGTGGGAATAACCACCCTTGGTTTGGATGACACTAGCGAGACGGTATAGTATTCATTATCGAGGATAACTGCTTTATAGGGGCAGGTTGATTGCTCTGTAGCACTCGCTAGAATCATAGTTCCCCTCTGGTATCAATGGCCTGTGGGGCACCACTGTAATGCCGATGAGAGGCATTCAATGTGCAAGAAGTCTACTCTCACCACACCTTCACGACGCAGGAACATCCTATCTAGAACATCTAGAACAAGTTAATCATGGACTTTCTCCAGCAGTGCCTTTAAGCACCGGCCTTTCCTCTTTCCGGGACCCCCCATTAACCTTGACACATTGATGCATCAAATCACCTCCCAAACCCTCAGGAGTGTGTATCCCTTTGAAGCTCTTGACAACATGCTGTCATTTTACTTCATCTTGAGACATTTGAGCTGATTGCATGCCAGTATTTACATGGCAAACAATGCAAACATACATCTGCTTCCTCCTTGTCAGGGTCCCAATGGGCCCACCATTGGGTAGGACCCCAGTGCATTGCAAGGTACCACATACAACTCATACCTAGGGGGTAATTTAGCATGGCCAATGCAGCCAAACAATGCAATGCATGGTTTTGGGAGGTGGGAGGAAATTCATGTGGGCACTAAGTGGCCAGAGCAAGGATCAAACTCACAACCCCAGGTCCATGCACTACCTACAGCACCACCGTACCTCCCACAATGCAATGAACTTGCTCGTGGGTTAATGCACAATTATAATTCTCTTACTGGTGTTTTTAACCAACTTAGATAAACGTTGTTAAACCATTTGAGGAATCTTCAAACAGACACGAATAACAGCTGTTATTGTTCAGGTAAATCCATTTTTCATTGTTTAGGTTTTTAAAGCCCTGAAAATCCCAGGATTATTATGCCTAAGGCTTATTATTCAGTGACTACATGATAAAGCTGTACAAAGTAGTGGGGTTGTTCTACAGTATTCAGGGGGGCTACCTTGGGGGCTACCTTGGGGGCTACCTGGACACAGATGACATAAGCCTAATGTCTCCTTCTGCTCTGACAGACTGCTGAAAGATTCCTGTGATGTAGATCTTACAATTTACTTATATGCATACTATTCAGCTGAGGTGAGATCAGTGTCACCAAAAATTGTTAAGATGTCTGGGAGATGTTATTTTGAACAAAATGAGAAAATCAGAGGATTGTTTTTCAAGAGCTGAATTTCAGAAACTGGGAAATTGCTTAAGCCTCGCACAGATTTATACAGGAATTATATGTTATTTATTACACAGTAAAGTGTAAACATATACTACATGTCCAAATGTTTGTGGACACTAATGAATGCATTCAGCTACTTTACACATGTTTAATCCCTGTAGAGATGCATTGTCAAAAGAATAGGACTCTCTGGTAAACATGAACCAATTGAGACCAAGGGTATTAAGCAGGATAAGCTCTGAAAGAGAAGGTGTCCCAATACTTTTGTTCATATAATGTTTTTATAAATAATATCAACTACATACTTCGATTTATAACATTAACATAACAACTGCTTTATACTGGACATCCTTTTTGCATGTGTTCTTTAATATTGGAAGAAAGTGACCGAGCAGTGCTGATTGTTTTGCTATTTACAGTATTTACATGGCAAACAATGCAAACATACATCTGCTTCCTCCTTGTCAGGGTCCCAATGGGCCCACCATTGGGTAGGACCCCAGTGCATTGCAAGGTACCACATACAACTCATACCTAGGGGGTAATTTAGCATGGCCAATGCAGCCAAACAATGCAATGCATGGTTTTGGGAGGTGGGAGGAAATTCATGTGGGCACTAAGTGGCCAGAGCAAGGATCAAACTCACAACCCCAGGTCCATGCACTACCTACAGCACCACCGTACCTCCCACAATGCAATGAACTTGCTCGTGGGTTAATGCACAATTATAATTCTCTTACTGGTGTTTTTAACCAACTTAGATAAACGTTGTTAAACCATTTGAGGAATCTTCAAACAGACACGAATAACAGCTGTTATTGTTCAGGTAAATCCATTTTTCATTGTTTAGGTTTTTAAAGCCCTGAAAATCCCAGGATTATTATGCCTAAGGCTTATTATTCAGTGACTACATGATAAAGCTGTACAAAGTAGTGGGGTTGTTCTACAGTTTCAGGAGTGAGGAATGGAAGACTGGACCTGCTGACAGGTTACAGACACTTTGGCCACTAAAGTGAAAGTCCTACTAAAGAATAAAATGTATATATGCCCAGAAAAACACCCCTTAATGTTCTGCATTGCGCCATGTTTGAAGCTGCCTGTATTTTAATGTGGCACACTGAAAGCTCTGTGAAGACAGACATTAAAGGGCTGCTGAGAGTTTTTTTTTTTTAGTCCTTTAAGTTCATTGTTTTTTTGAACATGAAGAGATGTTTGGCGGGTCAGGCATACTTTTTATGTATCAGTGTTCTGTAGACCTGTGAAAGAGACTAGCTGACATGGTGAATAGCAATGCACTGGATCCATTTTACTGTCACATGAATTGCACGTGTGTTTGCAAAAGACCTGAAAAGAACTGAGTAGTTGCCTCAGGCTAAGTTGTTATACGGACAGTAATTAAATGCTACCAGAGTGAAAATACAAAAAACACTTTCTATTATGAAATAAAATACTGAGAATTCTTGCGATTTCATTTTCGCATCAAAGAAGGAAAAAAGTGCATGTTTTTTTTTTAAACGTTGCAGTGATATGATTTTTCAAATTTCACTGACATTAACCCCTTAACCAGCCTATAGTGGGCCAAAAGGGTTATTACAAGCTTCTATTACCAAAGAATAGCCTGAGCAGTTTGTACAGAAGTCCCTCTACATACTGAATAATACACCTGTATTAGTGTAATAAGCCTTTCTGCGTTTAGGGGTTAAAGAAGCATTTTTGTTTTCTTAAATATTTTCTTAATGTTTCAATGAAAAATCAAATCAAATTTTATTTGTCACATACATAGTCATACACAGTATAACTTGCAGTGAAATGCTTTTTTGACAGTCTGCCCACATCAAGCTATACAATAAAAATCTACATTTAAACTTAACTAAACCTTAACTTAATGAAGTAAAGTGCAAAAGTGCAAAAGAAAAATAGAATACAAATGAAGAAAATAAAAATAGAATAAGTTACATTTAAGTTAAAGAATAAAATATAAAAATATGAAAATATAGAAATAAGCAAAAAAAAATACAAAATACAAATATACAAATATATATACAGAGATATAATCAACATTTTTCTCCTAAACTCCTTCTCAGCGTTTACCTTTAGACCCATGTAAGCCCACACTTCAGTTCGCCACTCTCCCAACTACATAATAATACATAATAAACATTAGTCTCATAGCCCCAAAAGAGAACCCTGTGGGAAATGTTTGGTAAGTATTTACCAAACAAAGACTATTCAGGGGGGCTACCTTGGGGGCTACCTTGGGGGCTACCTGGACACAGATGACATAAGCCTAATGTCTCCTTCTGCTCTGACAGACTGCTGAAAGATTCCTGTGATGTAGATCTTACAATTTACTTATATGCATACTATTCAGCTGAGGTGAGATCAGTGTCACCAAAAATTGTTAAGATGTCTGGGAGATGTTATTTTGAACAAAATGAGAAAATCAGAGGATTGTTTTTCAAGAGCTGAATTTCAGAAACTGGGAAATTGCTTAAGCCTCGCACAGATTTATACAGGAATTATATGTTATTTATTACACAGTAAAGTGTAAACATATACTACATGTCCAAATGTTTGTGGACACTAATGAATGCATTCAGCTACTTTACACATGTTTAATCCCTGTAGAGATGCATTGTCAAAAGAATAGGACTCTCTGGTAAACATGAACCAATTGAGACCAAGGGTATTAAGCAGGATAAGCTCTGAAAGAGAAGGTGTCCCAATACTTTTGTTCATATAATGTTTTTATAAATAATATCAACTACATACTTCGATTTATAACATTAACATAACAACTGCTTTATACTGGACATCCTTTTTGCATGTGTTCTTTAATATTGGAAGAAAGTGACCGAGCAGTGCTGATTGGAAAAAAATGCTAGGATTGGTTCTGGAAACTTTGTTTTGGGCTTTTTCACGTTCTGAAGAAGTTTCTTAGTGAATTAGTGAACATCTTGCGAACCACATCTCCATCCAAAAACAAAGTGAAGGACAGCAACTCCCACAGAGTAGCGTTGGACTGGGCGTGCTGTGGACAGTGCTAACAGAGGCTGCCCACACGGGCAGACAGTTTGCTTCACAGATGGCTGATCAGTAAAACCAATTGGAGATTCTCTGGTCTGCAGGGAGGCAAAGGGGGGGTGGGGGGGTGACGGTCGGGTTGGAGGGATAGCGCTCGCTGAAGCCGACAATGAAGTGTGACCAAACTCTTCAGCCAAATGATCCACGCTAATTGATTTAGCAAACTGGAGACCGGGCTGTGGACACTGAGAGGCGACATGCTGGGGGCAGCGAATGTGTGTGTGGTTGGTCATGTGTTTTCTTGGCAACCAAATGTCCATATGATAGTATGAAATCTTAACATTTTGACATTGTGTGTGTAAGGTGTGTGTGTGTCTGTACATGTATTTAGTTCGTTGTGGAGACCAAATGTTCAGAGAACGATGGAAAACAACAACATATGTGTACTTTACATTATATTACATTACTTTACTTTATAGACTATGTATGTCACACAAAAACTTTTCTCCCGATCATGTCCATTTCCATGATGAATGAACCAAAAATAAATGCAACAAAATTTCTTGGAATCAAATCTTTTACATGGACTTCTATTAAAAGTTAAGTAGGCATTCTCCCCTTGTATTAGAATAGTTTTAGTTTTAGTTAGTCTTTGAATTTCAATTTCATATAATAAAACCTGCAGAAGAAATGCTTTACAAAGGCAGGACTACTTTACTTGACATGTCAAGATGTTAGCCTTGTCACACACACACACACTCGTTTCTCCTTCATACTATAAGGGATGCTATGTCCAGATCAGATCAGAGGTAACCTGTCAGACTGCAGTTACACTCTGATGGGTGGGCTTCTCTTTTCATGCTCCATCCATCTTCCTGACTCCACTGTCTATTACAAGTCTCATATCTGTTTTCTCTCTCACTCTCTCTGCCTAGGCTCCCCATGACCAACCACTCATTCACATTCTCACACTCTCTGCGCTACAATTGCCTTTTGAACGCTTTAGTGGAATTAAGTTGTCATTCATCTCCACAGGTCTTTAAAACACTGTAAAAAAGGCATTACAGAGCGCAGCACTATGTGCATGATGAGCGGATTGCAGCGCAGGCTGTCATTACTGAACATTACGCTGCTGTCTGGAGGAATATGCATATAGATAATTACTGACCAGAGCATGGTTTGCCAAAGGCATCTCAACACACCATTCACAGCGAGACGGTGAAAAGAGTGTTGAGGGTGATTATCACTCTCAAGAGCTGTGCTTCTTTTAGGGCTGATCTCTAACATCACATCCTCGCCACACAATCTTCTGCATCTACTGACTGTTCTGTTGCGGCCTGCACACATTCTAGACCCCGTTTGCACCTGGTCATGTCATGTGACTAGTATCTGGATTGCGTTCAATTTTAGCTGTATGCGTTTACACTTGGTAGTCAAATGTGTCTCCAGTTAGTCTGACTGAAATTCGATTACTGTGTGGGATCATTACGGGGCAATTACTACTGGTGTTTTGATTAGACTTGGAGGGCCTTTGGTTCTCAAATGCGTCTTGGTGAGACGAATGCGTTTACACTGCTATAACATGTGGCTTGAAAGTGACTCAGAACACGTCCTGAAGTGGTTTGAGTGATCAGATTTGGATCTGGTTTAAATGTATGGCTTAACCTTATCCAGATATTCAAGACAGATGAAGTGACCAGGTGTAAACAGGGTCTTAGGCTATGATCAGACTGCCAGCCCAAATCCAATTTTTGGTATATCTAGCCTGTATTCTGGTTTTTGGAAGCTTGAACAGCCAAAAATGAAAATATGAAATCCAATTTTTACAAATTGGATCCAAACCACATTTGGAATTACATTACATTTGCGATTACAGTCAGATTTGTTCCAAATGGGATATCTCTGTGTCTTTTGCGTCAGCAACATCCATCTCTCCTGCATCCACATACGAAAGCAGCACATTAGCGTCAATGTCCTTACCGCATAAAGATCTGATCTGGTCTGTGAAATCCGATCTGATCACTTGCAAATAACAGTGAAACAAATCTGCCGATTTGTCTGCAGTCTTAACATATTGTTAAATGAACCTTCTTCAAGTTCTGGATGATGGTTTGAGAGAAGGGAAAGTTACAGGCATTACCTTTTAAAAATTACACAGTGGAGGAAGATCATTTAAAAATAATTGGAAATAAATCTGTCTCTCTTATTATGCACTATGATCTCTAAATTCTGTCATTGTGCCTATTTTTACATGACAAAGCTAAAATTATTAGATGCCTGTCATGACTGACCATTTTTAGCAAACTAATGAGTGTGTAGGGCAATACTTCATTATTTCTTATCATTGGTCTATTTGATCAAACCTTTCTGAAGCAAATTCATCTAAAGCAATGCGTTTAGTTTTTGAATGGCAGTCTGAATGTGTTCAGAGGGAGCCACACTGCATCTAATAACAAAGGCAGAAGGAAGAGGAAACTCTGGCAGTATTACCACAGCTTTCTTTTCATGCATCTGATGTGCTACTTTTAATGAATAGAAAGCCTTATCATGAGTAGAGCATTAAGTTTTAAGACTGAAATTAAGACTAAGACTAAGAGATGCATGAAGAGCCTACAGACACATCTGCACAGCACAAAATAACAGTGTTACAAAATGTTCTTTGAGTAATGCCACAGAAGAATCACTTTTGGTTCCATAAACCAAAAATTAGAAATTAGAAATTTTGGGCTAATCTGTATCCCATGGACTCAGTAAGTATACAGACAGAACTGAGTAGCTAACCGATCTACATGGCTGCCAACTAAAATCTGCTAAACATGTTGTTCTTCATTGTTCTTAAAACAACATTATCTACTTTTCATGAATCATTGTGATGCACCACGGAGCTGCCAACCGCACTATGTAGCTTTGGGAAAGCAGGCAGGACAATCCATGCGAGAACTGTGTGAAGGTGCATAATCCATGTCATATTTGTGTAGAATACTGTAATATTACTCCACCACCTCAGACCACATCCTCTTTCACTTTCACTGATGGTTCTGAATGTCTCAGTTTGTCCAGAAATGCGTGTGTAAAGTGTGTCACACAATACTGCTTTAAAGAATAATGAAATACTGCTTAAGGGACTTCAATGTCAAACAAAAACTACAGGTTTTGACCAAACCCATTCAATGACAATCGTAGAAGTATAAGTTAAATGCTCCCCCAGCAAATAGTTTTTAACAGCAAATACGGCCTTAGTAAATGTGGAGCTGGGGAAGAGGCCCAGGTGGCTCCTTATGAAGCTGCTTGAGAGAATACCAAGAACGTGCACAGCAAGACAATTGAGGGCTACTTTGAAGAATCTAAAATCTTACCGTTCATATTTGTTTCGCACACTTTTGGTTACTGCAAAATTTTGCTTGTCTTTTCTCCTGTAGGTAAAGAAGGGAGGCTGTGTGAAAGGTAATGGGACAGTGAGCACCATGCGGGTCAAGTGTTCAGGCATCTCTCTCCTCCTTATCGTTGTTCTGCTGGGACTGGCTGACTCAGAGCCGCCAGAAGAGTCTGTCGCAGCAGGTAAGAATTTCATATTAATTTTGTTTATCATGTTTAAATATATTTATAATATAAATATAATGAATATATTTAAAAACTGAAATAGTCTAATAAGTTTAATAAGATGTTTCACTCAGTAGTTTAGTAAGGAACAACAAGAACGTTTGGTCAGTTTATCTGCTTGGAGATTTGATCACTACTTTTCAAATACAAGGAATTATGGTTAATAAATGTATTAGAATTTTATTTTCAGTTATGCAACTTTCTCAGTCATTTTAGAAAGGCTTGGTTCATCATTCTTCTAAAATGTCTTCTTAATGTTTTCTCTAACTGTTCCCTAATATCCCTAATACGCTCACTGTCCATACTGTCAGCACTCCACTCACCATATAGGAGCACTTTGTAGTTCTAGAATTCCAGACTTTGGTCTGTTTGTTTCTCTGCAGACTTGTTGGCCTCATTTCACCCTGTTCTGCGATGCTCAGGACCCCATTATAATTATTTGGGTCATTTTCAGAGTGGAACAGATACAGCAGTGCTGCTGGAGTGCTTAAACACCTCAGTGTTACTGATGGACTGAGAATAATCCAAAACATCCAACCTACAGCATCCTGTACCACTGATGAAGGACTAGAGGATGACCAATACAAACTGTGCAGTCTCTGACTTGGACCAACTAGTGGACCAACTAGGCAGGAGTGTCTAACATAGTGGACAGTGAGTGGACACAGTGTTTAAACACTCCAGCAGCACTGCTGTGTTTCATCCACTTGTACTAGGAGCAGGACACACACTACTAACACACCACCACCATCTTGTCATTGACACTGCAGAGCTGATAATGACCCACCACTCAAATACTACCTGCTCTGTGGTGGTCCTGACCATTGAAGAACAGAGTGAAAGGAGCTAGCAAAGTCTACAGAGAAACAGATTAGAAACAAGGAGGTGGTGTCAATGATGTGACTGATTGGTGTAGTTTCCTGCAAGCTTGCTCAGTGCCACTGATAGTAGTGATTATTCTGAAGCACTATTATATTAAGATAAGATTTTGGTGAGTCACAAAGTTCATGTTTTATTAGAAATCCCTCACACCATGAGTCAAGATGGACTGGAATCTTCTGAATGGATAGCACTCAACATTCAGACCTCTGCCACCTCACATACAAACTGTCTCTGCTCCCATCTGTTTTCATTTTAGCTGCTAGAAAGGTTATAACTTAAGGCTAATTTCCTCTTGCGATATGCATATCTATCCGGCAACCTCACCCACTCCTTTCTCTCCTGCTTTAATCTCGTAGGTGTTGCAATGTGTTTGCCGGTGACAAGTTGAGCTAGCATGAGTTGAAGTGACAGCAGGATGACTCTGATGTACACAGACTGTTGGCAGTCGCTGCGTTATTCGCTGTCCTGGCAGAAATCGCTACAAGACAAATAGGTTTGGCCGCCATTCGCCAGGTTCAGCATTGAAATGCATTCCCCTGCTACAGCTCTGTCTAAACAAACCACGCACTGCAGCTAACTGCTCCATTCAGCCCTGTCGAGCGCGAATGCTAATGAAATATGAAAGTACAGCAAACTACGGCTGATTAAAATCACACGCAGGTGTGAACACACACAGAGACATGCATATACATGCCACCCCACCCCCTTGCTCCATCTCTAACAGAAATGGGCAGAAAACCCTCCAGTACAAAATTACACATGTTAGCAATCATGCTAGCACATCTCTGTGAAATACTAATGAAATACAACAAACCACAAACAAATCTCTCTTGCCGTTATTTCACAGAAAACAGTAGCACTCATGCTGTCACACCTATGTATAATATGAAATGTGAAAGAACAGAAAACTATGGTTATTTTCAATCACAAGCAGGTGTAAACACACCAACATGCACATACAGTCACCCGCCTCCCACTCCCTGTCTGTATTGGTTCTAAACAATGACTGTAAAAATCGGTTAATGCCCATACCTGCCAGTGAGGAACCACATATGTGGGAGACTGGGGTTTGATTTCTGGTCTTCATGGTGACTATGCTGTGCCACACCAATAAGAGCCCTTTGGCGGGACTCCTAAGTCTGCATTGGCCTGTCTCTTGTAAGTCGCTCTGGATAAGAGTGTCAGCTAAAAGCCAAAAATATTAATGTAAATGTAGAACATGGACACCATGTTTCCATTAGCTTCTGTTCTATAGAAATGAAGCCAAATTTGTCTACCATGTTGTCAAATGTTGAACCAGTAGAGCCCAGAGGCAGAGCCAGACTCGCCTACTCATTTGGTAGACCCCCCACCCACCTTCTCCCAGACCAAAAGTGTCTCAGACAGCCTTCAGTTCCACAACTTCCACAACTACATGTAATTAACAGAAAGAGCGGCATGCAGGTCCTGTAGATGGTGGACTCTCCCAATCAAGTCTGTCACTTCATTCAAGTGTAGCCCTGTCTCCTTATGATATAACAGAAAAGGGGTTTTGCGATTGATTTCTTTGCAAAAATGAAAAATGCAATATTATCACAGGGAAAACTAACTGCTGGATATGGAAATACACTTTAGAGGAGGAAAATGCCTTAAAAACATATGGGGCTGGGCAGAGCTGCACATCATACTGCAACCAGCCACCAGAGGCGGTACCTTTTGGTTGCTTCACTTTTGAGAGATGTTGCACTGTCCATATTTTCTACAGTCACTGGTTCTAAGAGGTGGGTAAACTTCATAATATTAACCCCAACCCCCTCATGCTATCACATCTCTGTGCAAATATAATGAAATATAAGAGTACAGAGAACTATGGTTAATTAAAATCACCCACAGGTGTGAACATACAAATACGTGATATACCATAGCACCCCCAAATCCCTCCCTTCCCTCGCTCTATCAACCTCCAGCCATTGATTCAGAGAAGTGGGCAGCACGTCATATACTAGACACACACACACTATCACACATGCTAGCACATCTCTGTGGCAAAGGTAATTACTGCATCCGTCACAGGGAGAGTGTGAATAGGCTTTTATCTCTGGCCCGCATGGAGGTCAGCCATTGCTCAGAGACATAGAAAGCAGCGCTGTGGCTCGAAGCCTTTGAGGCTGAAGTCATTTCTCCCATACTAAGCACTCACACCGCTGTGCTCATTAATTGTCGTCCCGCTGCTTTAGAAGAGTGGGATCCCGATACAGTGTATTTAAAAGGTGCCACAATAGTCTGCTCATTCTCTGCCCCTTGCAGTGAGCAGATATCTATCTGTTACAGGTTGTCTCGAAGTCCATTTGCTAAATGACATAATGGCCTGTGTGCTAATTCGATGGATTCTGAATCAGCCCCCTGCTCTGTAATGTGGCATATTGTACCTAAGTGCATATGTGTGTGAATAGATAAGAGAATGGGCAAATTTCCCGGCATTACCAGACATTCCTTTGGTCCATCTGTAATGAAAATGGAGATTTTAATGGAACAGTTGCCTTTCAGGTGTAAGAATTTGCAAAGTCCTCGTCTACAAGGCCAAGATTTAAAGAAAGAAGGAGGACAAAGGCGAGATTATGCTGTCAGGTTAGCTACAAGTGTTGAATGTAAAGATGACAGTTGCGGGAATTCATTCTGTCTAAGACTTAATGACCCTCCTAAGTTCTCGGATCACCTGATGAACAAAACCCAACCCAATTCTCCCACAATAGTGGACTTGTCATTTTAATTAACAGGAAGATTTGCAGCCCTGGAACTCAAATTGTATTCCAGACCTGCAGTGCCTTCATATTTTTGCTCTAACCCCACTCTGCACCTTCCAATTTATTAATGGCCCACGACCCAACAAAGAAGGGAACCTAATTAGAGAGATACATAGACACGCGGTCAGAACAAACACCTGTGGACATCTGTGGCCCTCTATCGATTCACTGAAGCATCCAGAGACTTAAACACTTCCCCCAGTACTTCAGCAGTAATGAGGTGAACCTGGAGTGTCTCCAAAGCAGGGATTAAATGAAAGGCCAACTTCATGTCGTACCAGGTCACTGTCATTGGCAGTGATGGCTTGTCACAATGAGAGAGAAAGAGAGAGCTGGAAGTGAACCATCTTTTCTCATTTAGCCACCAACTGCTGAAAGAACCCACATTACCATGGAGAGGTTTTGATAAGAGGTATTTCAATTAGATTATGACCTAGATTATACCTTCAGTTTAGTCTTTTATTAAGGGACTTAGGAACATTGTGGATACCCTGGAATCAAATTGATAGTTTGGCAATGATCAAATCAATACAATTAAAGGTGCTGTATGCGATTCTGGAGAACTACTGTGATATTTGAACTCAGCAGCAAAACAAACACAGTGTTGTGTGACTCGGTCCAAGCTACATTGTTTGTTTTCCATTTACAAAGCAATGGATGAGTACAAACACTGGACATTATTCCAATGTGCAAACAGACTGTAGAGCTAGTGTATTGGATGAAAATTGCATATAGCACTTTAATACTTTTGACCACTTTTACACTTTTCATATCAGTGTGTGGGAATGTTTTCATGGATAGCAGTGTTAGCTTACATGTAGCAAAACTTTCAGTGACCAGTGATCAAGTGATCGAAGTCCCACCTTTTTACCACTATTGGTCTACATGTACCTGTATCAACAGCAACTATTGGTCAAACTGCTTGGTCCTGTAACTTACTTGAAGCCCCCTAGCCACAACGTCCTAACCATGACAAACACCTGTGTGTCCCCAGTGTCCTCCTTTTTGAAAACCACTTCTTCACATAATTTATACTCTTTCAATTTCCACCCATTTCAGGCAGTATGAACATGCTAACAGTATTTAATTTTAATCTGTGTCTGATTGTGAGTCTGATTCTGTTGTGAATCAAGAACATACTGGTCTTTATTTAGTCAGCCTGTTTTGGACATTGAAGCCTGAAGTCTTAACAATCATGTGTGTAAAGGATCAGTCCTTTGTATGTTTGAAAAAGTCTTTTTAAAAAGGGGAAATTGTGGCTCTGCTGGTGAACTGACTTCACTGGGCGCTGTAGGCCTGAGTTTATTCTGCTGAAGAAAAAAAGCCTCTCCACATCTTGGCAAGCTTCCCAATGATTGTACAGGGATGGAAAGATAAAAAGTGTGACAGAGGACTTGAGTTTGGAGAAGGGCCTCAAGCTACAGCGGAAATAAAGAGGGTTTGGAATTCACTGTAGATACAGAAGTCAGGTCCGTTAAAATGGATTTCGCTGGGGCACGGCATGACAATTTTCTGGGAAGTTCAGTGTTTGCTCAAGTCTTTTAACCTTCGGTGTTGTACCCAAGAAATGAACCCATACGTTACAGTGCTAAGGCACATGGATTGGAAGCTAAAAGGACAGGCAGGAGAATACACCTGATCCTTTCTAAACCTTGTATATGCAGTCAGAATTTATTTAAAACTGTTCAGAGCATGGATGTCTTGTTTTAGGGTAAAAATGTAGAATCTTGAATGTTGTTGAGGTTTTTAAATGTTAAAAAGATCCTTTACACTTAAACATCTTTTTTATACAATGTTTTTTTTTTTTTATGGCATCGTTTTAAAGAACCCTTCTGGGACCTATTTGCCTATTTGCTCCAAGAAAGACATTTTTAATGTCAATCATTAAACATACAGCAGCTTCCCTTTTCACTTTAAGCTACATTTAGATATCGCAGATAGTGCATCTTTAGTTTTGCCTGCAGCATCGGCAGGATGCAAACTTACAACCTCATGATGATGGGGTGAATCCGTAGACAGCAGTTGTTGTGTGAGCTGAAGTGGGTTAATCTGGCAGAGGTAAGACCATGTGTCCATGTGTGCGTAAGGTAATGGATACAGTGTTCTTGTTAGAGAGCCTAATGAAGAGCTTTCGTCTCAGCACAGATGTCTCTAATTAGCAACTTTATCAGCACATCGGTATGTGTGCATGTTACTTCTGAGTTTGCCTGGCCTCACTTTTGGTCTGTTGCTGGCTGGTGTGAACTCTCAACCTCAGGGTTAAACTGCATTCTCGACTTCCAATTTAAGTCTGTGATTTGTTCTACATTCATTCAGAGATAATCTTCGTTACCATACGTTTCTCATTAATTAGGGCTCCAGACCTGCTTGTTTGATTTCCAGGAGTCAGGTTTGCTCAGATGGTTTTCATGAATGGCTGCAGGAAGCTCAAGTTCAGATGAACTGCACTTCATGAAATATTGCCATGCGCAGATAAGCCAGGGTTATGACAGAGTGTGATAGTGATATGTCTGTTATCTGATTGAACCCAAGCGCAGGGCTGACTTCATTTCCCATGGTGCCTCTGGGCTTGCCTCAGTAATCTGGACCATCTTCATATGAACCCTAGGGGGAGGAGGTTCCAAGATAACATTGTTGTTGCAAATGTACCTGTACGGCTGACTGGCATTGCTTTAGCTTTTGGCTACGGTCATGCCTTTTTACTTCCTCTGGTGCTGCAGTGAAAAGATGATGATCTCCGATATCCAGGAAGACCGAGAGGCATTTATCACTAACAGGGATGTGTGTATGTTCCCGTGTGTGAGCGTGAGAGTGTACATGTGCGAAATGAACTTGAAAACAAATGTTTTGGACAAGCATTTTCAGATAAGCCTTATGTTGTCCTACCAGTTGAGCCATGCAGTCTACACAAAGATAAAGGTGGCTGTTTCAGTATCTCTCTGAATTAGCCACCACTGCTGTGGGTTGAGAACAGGCCGAGACTGGGAATGTGGCGCTCCATCCTTGTCCGCTGTTTGGAGGCAGTTAAAGAACCCATATCTTATATTTTTCTTACATTTCATTCTCCTTAAGCCATTCTGCTCTGACTGACTGCCCTTTATTGTTCCTCATACACTTAATTTGCTTGTTAGGACAATCAGCCTTGGGATAGACTAGGTGAAGCACATTTCAAAGCCTTATAAATACAATACCTTGCCCGATACCTTGACGATGCACTATTCTACTGTGTGGCAATACCTGCACAAATATGACCTTCATGAAAGAGTCATCAGAAGATTTAATTCTCTTCATATAAATCCATTTTTCCACAGAAAGTATACCAGAAAATGTCAGCATGAAAAAAATATCATACTCACCATCTAGCAGCACTTTTTAGCTTTGTTAGCCTTTTCATCCCATTCTTCAATGGTTAGGACCCCACAGGACCACCACAGAGCAGGTATTATTTGGGTGGTGGGTCATTCTCAGCACTGCAGTGACATGAGTGGATCAGACACAGCAGTGCTGCTGGAGTTTTTTAACACCTCAGTGTCACTGCTGGACTAAGAACAGTCCACCATCCAGAAATATCAAGCCAACAGCGTCCTGTGAGCAGCATCCTGCTACCACTGATGAAGGACTAGAGAATGACCAACACAAACTGTGCAGCAACAGATGAGCTTCTGTCTCTGACTTTTCTCTGAGTGTCTAACAGAGTGGGCATTGCTGTGTTTCATCCACTCGTACCAGCACAACACACATTACTAACACACCACCACCATGTCAGTGTCACTGCAGTGTTGAGAATAACCCACCACCTAAATACTAACTGCTCTGTGGTGGTCCTGTGGGGTCCTGAGCTTTGAAGAACAGGGTGAAAGTAGGCTAACAGAGCATGCAGAGAATCAGATGGACTACAGTCTGTAATGAGATAACTACTAAGTGCTCCTGTATGGTAAGTGAAGCTGATAAAATGGACAAGCAGGAACAAGATGGTAGTTTTAATGAAGTGGTTGGTCAGTGTTTAGTGTGTTTGTTGAATTTGCAGAGACTAGTTTCCAAACATCAACTTTTCTGAATGTATGTGGGGAAATATAGACTTCGTTCACTGTTCCACTGTCAGACTTAGTTGGAGCAGGATTACAGTGGAGGCTGTACCTTACCCATGGCAAGCTCTCAATTAATTAAAGCAAAATTCAGTGATATGCAAACCGGTAGACACCTCTGGTCAAAATATTGGTTGCTGTGAATAGCTAAGCAAGTAAAAGATGACCTGATTGTCAAAACAATTGCATCACCTGGCCTTTACTAATGATGACTGGGAGCAAACCATAGCTCTAACAAGCTCATTAAGATCTGAGACAGTGGTCAAAGTTATCTGAGAGCCCAAATCTCATGGGGTTTCTAAGCCTTTCCACGGCACTTCTTTTCTTTTTTCAAGAATCCTTTCAGAGATCAGTTTATCATCTACTCACTTAACTCTTCACAGTTATAGACATTTTGACCAAGGGAGCCTAAACCCTTGCATGCCACTGTAGGTTGTGTAGAGAAAGGAAAACTGCACTTTTCTGCAGAAAACCCATATAGTGTGTGTTAAGCTTTCCAGCCTTTAGATTTCCGTCTTCGTGTTCAGTGTTGTGGTTGCTCTCGCTTTGGTCCACAGCTGCCTGCTGAGAGAAAATCAGGCACATAAGTAGGCGGTCATTAACCATAACTGATTACCCGCTGGTTTGGCCATATCTCTTCTCCGTCCTCCAACCGACACTTAACCATGCAACCCCCTGCCACGCTTATTATTTCGGAACTGCGTAGTAAACATGGAGTTATTATGAAGTTATACAGACAAGGAATGGAACCTCCTGCAGTTATTTAGTGTAGAAGAGCTTTAACAAGGAACTGTTAAGGTGTGGTTGGCCAGGCTGAGGTCAGGCTAGCAGAGAAGGACTGACCAGTGACAGGGACACATGAGGAATGTCTTGTGGTCACATCACAAGAGAATGCATGTTGCTTCCTACATATCAGAACTTCACTGTTTATTCCCACCTGCAAGTTAGAAGTCATCCTATCAGGGGGTGGGGAGTCCCTCCTATTCTCAGACTCCTGATCATGAGGGACTGTCATGGTTTCCTGTTTCTTTACAAGCAGGCAGTTAGACAGTCGCGCCACCCCAGTGCTGTTCAACCATGTACAAGAATAGACAAAAAGGTAAATTTGCTCAAAACTGTTTTATTGTAGTGTAATATCGCAGCTCAAGAGTGGCCCTACGGTCCAACTGCTGCTCATCAAGTGTGAGAAGGGCTCAAATCCAGGGTCAAAAGCCTTTCAGTCTGGGGGACTTGTAATTGGGGAAGTTCTAATCTACAGATGAAGGGTTTGAAATCTCAATTCTGTATTTACTGTTGGCCAAATTCAGATGTAGAACTAAAAAATGTGAGTTAGGAGTGACTACACTAATTTGAGTTAACTAAAAACATGCTCTGCAATCAGTTACTTTATCACATTATGCTGAATGAAGGACATTTTATCTAAGTTGAGAATGCCTGAACTTTACACACATATTTGTAAACACAATATCATTGGACAGAAATGCCCAGAATACTACAGGTTATATTGAGGGGCAGCTCTTCAAAAATCTGAGATCCGGTTACACCTCAGTGGAGCGGTAGAGTGTATTTGTTTGAATGCCAGGCGGCTTTCCTGACAGGCGAGTGTTTCTCTGGATTACAGCATGTAGAGGATGGGTTGCAGTCTGGGTTGGTGTGTGTATGTGTATGCTGTAAATGACTGGAGTGAAGTAGCAGCAGCTCCCAGCAGATGGACGCATGAGTGTGGGTGGAAGAGTGGGCTGATGGTGAAGACCGCCGTTCATGTGTGAGTGTGTGTGTGTGTGTGTGTGCATGCGTGTCTACAAATGATTGATGACAATGAGAGTGAGGAAGATCTAATTGAATTAGTATAACTCATTATTCTATTTACAAAGCTTGGACAGTACCAGAGCTGTACTCTGTACAAACGGGAGCACGCTTGCCAGTCCAACACCTGTGAGCTTGGAAACAGTTTGAGGGAGGGAACAGAAGCTCTTCCAGGAGGAGATTTTCCTACAGCGTTAATTTGGCCAAAACTCAAATGTACACAATTTCTCCCTTATTTCAAATGCAGTCAATTAGCCAAGATATATTTAGTGTCCACAGTTGGCTTCCTTAGTTTAGCACTGGACCTATGAGGCAAATGTACATTATATGGACAAATGTATAAGGACACCTACACTTTACACAAACAGAAGCTTTTCTGACATCCCATTTTAAACCCATAGGCATTAATATGGAGCTGATACCCCTTTGCAGCTCTAACAGCAGGTCAGGACTCTGCAGTTGTTGAGACAGCAGACAGACGTTTATGCACTTTTATGAGCCTCAGCACTCGCCAACCCCACTCTGTAACTTTATGTGGTCAGACACTTTGTGACTTTGTGATTGATCATACCACTTACAGGTGATGGTGGAATATCTAGGAGGGTAGAAATTCTACAGACTGACTTGTTACAATGGTGGCATCTTATCACAGTAACACACTGGAATTTAGTGAGCTAAACAACTCATTCTTTCTCTAACGTGTGTAAAGATAGACTGCATGCCTAGGTGCTTGATTTTGTATAACCTGTGGCAATGGGACTAAATTAAACACCTGAATTCAATACTTAAGAGCTGTCCTAATACTTATGTCCATTTAGTGTAGAGACACTACATGCCTTCAGCTACTTTAAGATGCACCCATTTCTGACACAGATGTACAAATGCATGCACAGCTTGTCTAGTCCCTGTAGAGAAGTGCTGCCAGTAGAATATGACTCACTGGAGCAGATAAATATGAACCTATAGGAACTAGTCTAATGCCAGGCATGGCTAGAAGGGTATAAAGCCCCCCAAGCATTGAGTCGTGGAGCAGTGGAACTGTGTTCTCTGGAATGATGACGCTCCCTCCAATACTTTTGGGATGAATCGGGGAGTTGGAGTTGCTAACACACCGAATGACTGAATGCAATCAAATCCTCACAGTATTGCTTCAAGAACTAGTAGAAAGCCTTCTCTAGACAGTAGAGACAGTTATTTCAACAAAAGCAGGATGAACTCTTTTTTAATACTGTTGATTTTGGAAGAAGTGTCCCAGCACTTTTGTCCATGTAGTGTAACTGGGAGCTGACCCAAGCAGAATCATGCTAACCTCTCACATTCTTGAGAATAAAGGTGCTTCAAAAGGTTCTTTGAGCAAATAACTTTTTAGTTTCATAAAGAACAATTTTGTCATGTATGAGATGTATGAAGTATGAAGAACCTGTTTGGATGATTAAAAGGTTTTTTTTACACACACACACCAAAACTGGTTATTCTATGTCATTGCTCAATAATGCTTTGTAGCACCTTCATTTTTAGAAGTGTACACATATAATAGACAATATAACTGACATTAATACCAGTTTTCAGGAGTCAACTGATCGTATCGGCTGACATCATTTGATGTGGTCAACCATTTCACATGTTCAGGGAACTGAGATTTCAAAGTAAAAATATAATGTGCAATACCCCCCCCCCAACACACACACACACACACACATGAAATTAAGAGTCAATTTGCAGTTACCTGTAAATAATCTGTAAATAATATTGTTATTGTTTTTTACCTCTGTTATTTATATTGTGTATATAGTGGTAATTTATCTACGTTTATCTACGTGTCTTGCTATCCCTTTCTGCTGTGACACTGAGAATTTCCCCACTGACTGACTCCAGTAGTTCAACAGAGCTTTACTGACTAATATAACTGTGTGCTGTTTTCAGCTGTAAATGTGCAAATTTTTAAAACTTGAACAGTATCATCTGACAAAGCCTTAAATAATACAAAATATGGTGCTGGGGTGGAGCATCACAGAATTAGAGGTTAGATTTGGATGCACCCAGCGCTTCTGTAATGGAACAGGTGGTGACTGCCAGTCTCTATAAAATAAATCATTTGCATCATTTCAGAAGCATCTGTTTGTTTTAATACAGAATGAGCCACTATAGGTTGGGTATTATTGGTGGAATTGTCACAGATAATGATAAATTTGTGGGACCTCAACATCAATCAGTATTATCAGCCTAAGAGGGTCTTGTTTGGGCGCTAGCACATACACAATAAGCGATAAGTTGTGGGAAAACGATTGTTCAGTGTTTCACCGTCGGTGTGAAAAGTGGTGCTATTGCGCCTCATTTGCCTGAGCTGTCAGTGATTAATAAACCAGACTTTCTCACAAAACAAATCCACCTGAATGATTCTGGTAGAACATGTCTCAGTAGAAAACCCAGTAGAAAGCCAATGTTGATTTCATGGCACACTTTATGGACAAAAGTATTGAGGCACCTGCTCATACATTGTTTATTTCAAAATCAAGGATGTTGAAAAGAGCTTACCCTGTTTATATTGGAGTAACTGTATCTACTGTCCAGGGAAGGCTTTCAACTAGATTTTGATGGAGCATTGCTGTGAGGATTTGATAGCATTTACAAACAAGAGCGTTAATAAGGTCAGGTTATTGGACGATCACCACCCCACCTCATCCCAAAAGTACTGGATGGACCTCATCATTCTAGAGAACACAGTTCCACTGCTCCACAGCTCAATTCTGAGGGGCTTTATACTCCTCCAGCCCATGTCTGGCATTAGGCATGGTGCCAACAGGTTCATGTTTATCTGCTCCAGAGAGCAGATAGGACTATTCTATTGGCAGTACGTCTACACAGGACTTGACAAGCTGTGTGTGTACATTTGTACATCTGTGTCAGCAACTTAAAATAGCTGAAAACCATTTATTAAAAGGGATGCCCACAAACATTTGGGCATATGGCATATTTAAAAGCTTCATGACAGTGTATGTGGAAATAGCTTATAAATAGCTATAGCAATTGAGATGAACTTCACTTTCAGAGCACATTAAATACAGAAGGCAACAAGTAGTCACTACTGCTTTAAGTGCAAGTTGATGCTGCTGAATGCTCCTCAGCCCTTAAAATCCAGTCAAACCTTTCTGTACTGCTATACTGTACTTTTACTGTACTGCTTTGCTGCTTGTGACAGGAGGGTTTCTCAAGAGAGTTCACCTTGATACTGGGTGTAAATTTTGCGGCCTTCTCTAAACATGTGTAGAAGTCATAGAAGGGTTTCTCTAAAACTCTGTGGACTGGTTTTCCAGACTCAAGTTATTTCAGGATTAATTCTGCCTTTAAATACATCGTCATATTGAGTAATCAGATCTGTCAATGTTGATATGTTGAAACAGCTAAATGCGTAGGTTGCATAGACCTTAGTTACCTACAGCAAAGATTTCACCTGACCGCAGCCAGGTGTAAACACACCCTGGATGCACTGTGATCAGACCATGATTGGATAACTCAAACCACATTCGGAGGTGGTCAGAGACAAATCTCGTCCACATTTATTACAAGTGAAAATGGAATGCATTTCCTGTGATTGAATTCTGTCAGGCAAGCGAAAATACGTCTGTCAATAAAACATGAATACAAATAATTATTACTGTGGATCCTGGCTTATCTTATTCTTCATCTGTCTTCTTTGCTTTCTCTTGTTCTGTGTGTGCATGAGTGTGTGTACTCATGCTTATTTAACAGTAGATGAGAGCAGTCTTACAGAGTTCATTCCCTTGGGGGTTAAAAAGTCCTTTATTAGTTCTGGGAATGTGAGGACCAGCTATTGTTGCGCAGCGTACATAGAACCCCTATTGTTTCTCTGTTCACAATCTTCTGGAGCCAGACCACCTTGATGGGAAAGCACTGTTTACTCAAAGTAAAAATGTAATTAGGTATGAGTTGAACTTTACTTATTTGGGAAAGTAAAACCTGACCTCATCTGGTCACACTGGGGCCACATTTTAGTGACCAGTGTAAACAGAATCAGGTCAAAGTATATCCAGATACTATCCGGATACGAAATGCATGTAAAGACCAGGTGTACATGTGGGTTAATGCTACAGACCCTTTAGCCTGATAAACTCAGAACTGCCATGTGGTTCCATGCTTGTAATCCTTACTCATGACTAGGAATAACCCAAGTAGATTCACTGAGACATGATTCCTGGACATGATTCCTTAAATCCTGTACATTATACAAGTCTCAGAGTTTAAGACTCTACTGCCTATCAGTACAGTTTAAATATACAGAAAACCAGAGCTAATTAATCTTAAACCTCCATCCCATCAGGTAGACAACTAATCAATCCATCCTTCATCCGTCCTTCAGTATACTTCAATGGTGTAGGCAATGGTGCTACAGACAAGAGGGACTGGGAGAAGGTATTATCTGGTGAAAGATGGCAGCAGAGAGGGAAACGAGAGGCATTGGGGCTTATTTGCTGCCTCTCCATAGCCTTCTGTACTAACGCCACAATGTGCTATTCATGAATTATGCAAACCGGCTAACAGACAGCTGGCTACAGACACCATAAACTGCTGACTGTCACTGATGGAGATCCATCTCTCTGAGTACAAGCCCAGCTGCACCACTCAATGCACACTCTCCTACTCACACACACACGCTCTGACTGGTCCAAAGAGTCTCTCCATTTCTGAAGAGGGAGTGAACACGACTGCCTTTGGCTTAATGTGACTAAATTAGCAACTGAATTTAATTCACAGCTTCCGGCGTGTCTCTATACCCTGAAAGGAGACCAGTAAGGCTGGTGAAGTGTGTGTGAAGGTGTCCTGTATGCTCTTTCAGTGCCTGTCAAAAATTTGGTGGACAGTTTGCGCACTTTTGAAATCAGGATGTTTTTACTCTTGTACAAGCTTTACAGAACAATGTCAAAACCTCATTCTTAAGGGCTGGCCCTGAAGTCAGGAGATTAGTTCAATACTCATCTGTGGCTGAGAAATGAAGTTTTATTTATGTGGGAAAGTAAAATCTGAGCTTGTTTGTCCTGGTTTTGTTGAAGTAACTGTCTTTACTGGGTAGACTTGCTATAGATCTTGGGGCACTGTACTGAGGATTTGATCACATTAGTGAGGTCAGGATGTTGGATGATTAAAACCCACCTCATCCCCAACTCCCCAACTCATTCCAAAAGTACTGGATGGAGCACCAGCCATCATTCCAGAGAACACAGTTCCACTGCTCCACAGCTCAACGTCTTATACCCTAGATGTATGTTTATCTGCTCCAGAGAGTCCTATTCTATTGGCAATACCTCTCTACAGGGACTAGATGAGCTATGTTGTATGTGTGTGTGTATGTGTGTGCATTTTTACATCTCAGCTAAATGCATTCATTAGAAGGGGTGTCCACAAACATTTGGACATATGGTATACACTCAGATGCATTAAAATAACTATTTTGAAGAGTCAGGGGTCTTCAGCCTCCTGCTGGTAAGTGTACGCACAGTAGCCTGCAGTGCAGTGTGACTGACTGAGCTGACGGAGATGAGAAAGTGTGACACTGTAGCGTCCGTCTGGGCTGCGTTTCTCTCAGATTGAACTCTCAGTGTGGGCTGATTACTGTTGGCTCTGCCTGCAGACGCATCTGAAACCCTGCTGCTCTGTCAGTGTGAGTGTGTGCTGCTGGCCTGGAATTGCGTGTGTTGTGCGTGAGTCTACAATTTGCCCTGTCAGGGTGACAGAAATAGGACAGGTGTGGTGACAGCGCTGACAGAAGACAAAGACAAAACACACATGCACACACACATACACACACACAGCTTGTGAGGATGACACAGTGAGTGAGAGGTCATTAACTTGTCCTCTATGCAAACAGAGACTTTTCCCTTCGCTCTCTCTCTCACACACACACACACCTCCATCCCTCTTTCTAACTCCCTCTTTCTAACTCTCTCTCTCTGTTCATCTTCCACTCCCTCTTTCTATATCTTACTTCCTCATTTACTCTCTCCCTCATCCTCTCACTTCCACCCTCTTTATATCTCTCTCACACCCATATTCACTCACTCCCTCATTCACTCCCTCCCTCTTTCTATCTATCTCTAACTCTTCCATCTGCCTGTTTCTTACTGCCTCATTCACTCTCTCCCTCATTCACTCCCTCCCTCTTTCTATCTCTCACTTAGTCCCTCATTCTCTTACTCCCTCCCTCTTTCTGTCTCTCTCACAGACTCCCTCATTCTCTCACTCCCTCTCTTTCTGTCTCTCTCACACACTCCCTTGTTCACTCTCTCACATCTTATTACTGCCTATCTTTCTTCCTCACTCCTTCATTCTCTCTCTCTCCATTCCTTTTTATACCTCTTTCTCTCCATCTATCCAATCTATCCTTCTGTTCTTCAGTCTTTCTTTCTGTCTCTCTGTTCCTAGTCTCTCTCTTTCTCTCTCTCTCTCTCTCTCTCTCTCTCTCTCTCTCTCGGTTTATCGTGTTCTGTTTTTCTCTATTTGTCCATTTTTCCTGCGTTTTCTCTCCTTATTTTGTATTCACAACAAACTGGCAAAATATTGGCACACACACACACACACAAACACAGACTTTCTAACCTACCCGTGCTACATCAGTGTCGACACACATCCACTCTCTGCATGAAGCTCTGTGTGTGATGTTGAATATATTCATGCAGAATATTCTCACGCCATACACACACACACACACACACACACACACACACACACACACACACACGCTCTCCTCCAGCGCAGTGGCAGTAGAAAAGAAAGCTGAGGACCTGCAGAGGGGGGCTGGATTGAGGGCCGGGGCATTGATTGGCTGCATGAATCAGACACACAAACACTTTTTTCGATCTCCATGGATTTGTGGGGGTGGAGGGGGACTTTGTGTTTTTTTCAAAGGCACTGGATTCCTAACCACACCAAGTCAGGCCATTAATCTCTCCCTAAATGACATGTCATTCCTGGAAGGCCGCAGCCTCCATTATCCACGCCAACACACACTCAACCATCCACTCGCATGTGAACGTGCTGAGTATACAGTACACAACACAGGCAGATCCAGTCCTCTGACACATCAAAAGTACAGCACTCTGCAGAAGAGCGCACAGACAGACAGCACAACTGTTGCAACTGTAACAAAGAGCTGTTCAGCATCTTGACTTGAAAAGAAAGCATCCAAGGTTAATAGGGGCTCCTGTATGATTTATTCAGATGGTGGGCTTGCTGCTCACTAGCTGTGCTAAAGAATGTGCCATTTGTTCAGGTAGGCTGTTGGTGTTTAGGCTGGAAGGTGATTTTAAAGTGCTATAAGTACATCAGAACTTCATTAGTAAGACTTACACAACTGTACACTTACACATTTGTGCAATTATCTAATCTGTCAATCATGTGGCAGCAGCGCAATGCACACAGTCATACAGATACAGGCTTCAGGTAATGTTCACATCAACTATCAGAATGGGGAAAATTGCGATCTCAGTGATGTCAGAGATCTCATTTCTAGAACTGCTGATCTCCTGGGATTTCCAGCACAACAGTCTCTAGAGTTTACTCAGAATGCTGAAAAAGGAAAGAACATCCAGTAAGTGGCAATTTTGCAGGCAGGACAGCCTTGTTCTTAAGAAAAGTCAGAGAATGGAGAATGGCTAGACTTGTTGGAGCTAACAGAAAGGCTACAGTACCACACTGTACTCAACTGCATTGAGAAGAAAAGCTTCTCAAAATGTCCAACATGTCCAACATGGAGTTGGATGGGCTACAACAGCAGAAGAGCATATCAGGTCCACTTCTGTCAGCCAAGAACAGAAAGCTGAGGCTGCAGTGGGCACAGGCTCACCCATGCTAGACAGTTAAAGACGGAAAACAGAGGCTGGTATGATGAATCTGGACTGAGGTTCTCAGATGATAGGGTTAGGATTTGGTAGCAGCAGTTTTACCCCATGGATCCAAACTGCCTTGTGTGAACAGTCCAGACTGATAAACTAAAGGATGAGGTCAAGGAACCAGTAGAAATAGTTCATTATCAGCAGTAAAATAAAAGGGACTGAAAATGAGAAATTTATTCAGGTAGTTAGCGCCAGCCCGATCGCATCTTTTGTCTTTTGTTGCCATGTTGAATTGACGAGGGCAATATTTCATTGGCGAAGGCATTAGTCTCTGTCTCTTCTGCTCTCACCTATGACTTCACTCTTTCACACACATCCCCCCCATCAGACATACACACACATGCACAGTGATGTGATCCGCATGTTTGCATGGAGATCGGGGTGCGGCTTAGTGCGCTCAGCATCGATTAGCCATCACTCCTCCCGTCCCGTCTTTGTATTGGCTCGGCAGAAAGCCCTCCGCACCCCGAATAAAGGTGCTGAATTGATAAGGCTAAAATCAATGGGCAGCCTTTGGCCCTCAGTGGGCTGGACCCTCATCAGTATGACTGTGGCTAGAGAGCTGCTCCCATGAATTGTTGTTTATTGCAGACACACAGTTTTAGTAAGCGTTCATATAATCAGACACTCCGGACTGATTTATTTAGTTTAGTCGAGACCTTTTTTTGAAATTACTGTTTTATAGTTTAATATTTTATAATCCAGCCTGACACCTCCCTGACCAATCAACTCCCAGCTCCTTTAAAACACTGCAGGTAAATAAGTCACTTACTCTGGTCTGACATATGAAGTTGTTTGTCGACTACTGATGAAATAACTGGTTTATAGTGGGTGAACAGTGATATGGGTTTCTATAGTGTGTGTGTGAATTAGCTTTAGGGTTAGCCACCCCACTGTTCTGAATGTGCTCTTCAATACTACTGGTTTAAAGACCGTCGGGTAAAATATTTCAGTGACTATTTTATATAGTTTCAGATACTGTGATGTTTTCACTCTGCAAACTCTATACTTTTTAATTTACCTTCTGAGAACATCCGAAGGTCAGTTAATGGCGCCCTCAGCACACCAGATTGTTGTGCTGAACACTGTGGTTAAAACAAAGAACTGGACCAGGATTAAAATAACCAATACTCAATCCATTAAAATATGCCTGGATCAGCCCCAGGCCTGATTAACTGGATTAGATCAAAACATCCCTAGTGACAATCAAAGGTTGGTCAAAATTTCTGCTACTGCTGCAAAAGCAAGTAAAACATAAGCGAGTAGAAGTCTCTTCCATAAATGACATATTTTTGCAGGTGTAGCTGCACAGTAGAATAGTGCACCATTACTGCACAGTCTGCTAAATAAATCAATCAAATGGGGTTTTGATTTACCTTTCTAGCAATCCTACGAGCAGTTTCCTCAGACCTCAACTTGACCTCTATTGGTTCTGCAACTACAAACATAAAAAACAGGTTCAAGCATCATCTGAAGATCATCTCATCTGGCAGAGACAATATTTAATGTGATGCTTGCTTTACCATTTAACAATAATCTCAGTGCTAGCAGAGGACATCTCCATCTCCACATAATTAGAACTAACCATTAGACATCACTTCTGAGCCTCATCTAAACATGTTTTAATAAACATGCACTTAATCAGTGATCATTAGGTGTGGTGATAGCCGCACTCTGTCATGTTTAAAACTGATGTATTGTATATCGTCCACCTCCTTTTCAAACTTATTGGTGTCTCAATTCTAGATGATATACCACCCATCATTTGTAGAGAAACAGAAACCTTCAATGTAATTACTGTCATTTAATCAAGTAACGCTGAATGAATAGATTCCAACCAACAGCATCTCTCAGTTCATTATTTTCCTGGGCTATTCTTCTAGTTCTTATTGCATACGTCCATTTTAATTCCCTAACCTAATGCCCCTATATGAATTCTAATTCTATCTCAAACCGGGGAAAAAACACAGACTTCGCTTGCTCTCACGGATCCTCTAATTATGGGTTTTAATCCGAGTGTCGTGCCTGGACTGCATAGGAGTGTGTATGGCACTGCCGCAGTAGGGTGGCTGCGGCGAGCTGCCAGTTGTGATGGATCATGCAAGAGAAGGATCTGTCTGAGCTCTGGCTATGAATACACTTGATGCTATGTAAGGTCTGTAAGAACGTGTGAAGAGCTTTGTTCTGATGGAAAAAAGATGCAATATATTTCTAAATATATATTTTTTTACAATTGAACTGGTATTACTGTGACCTGTATTACTCTTTACTAGTCAGCTGAAGAAAATACAATCAAAAATGACACTTTCGACGGTCAGCTTTTAATGGAAATGTGTAAATCTCTAGTGTGGGCCTAAATGATTTGAGTACACTAGTACTTATTAGAATTCCTTTCCTTTCCTTTAGAATTCAGAAGGCCTTATCTTTTGTCAGTATTTTAGTGATGCTTTGCCCTTGTGTCTGCCTGTCTTTACATCCAGCCTCCTCTCATTTGTGACATTTAGACGCACCAGAATGTGAATTCCTGATGCAAATCAGATTTACAGGCTTATTAATCGCTGTTTGAACACCATTTGATCAGAAAACCAGGACAAAATGGCAATTAGCTTGACATACCCAGCTAAATTACTAAAGGCTGAATGCCCCCGCCCACACCCCCACCCATGATATCACAAGTCACCCCTTTTCTGAAGCAAGATAGGTTGGTGGAATATATTAAAATAGCAGACAGCATTTAAACAAAGAGGAACACGAGTCAAATATGTGTTGTTTGGCTCTAGCTTCGAATGTTGAATGGGTGCTGAAAGGGTGAGAAAGCTGAGTGGTTTCTCACTCACTTGTTATGTACTGTATGTTTACGGCTGCAAATCCAAATGATTCACCTCCATTGCAAAGCAGGTTTATTAGCAATATGTACTAATTTAGTTGAACTTTTTTTTTTTTTTTTAGCTATTTGCGATAAACCAATAACACCAAACACTACCACACAACTACACAACTAATCAGGTGGCAAATTAAGGGATTCCTTAGTTGAATCAGTTGTGCCTGAGATTTAACACATCAAATACTTGGAATGGCTATGGGGTTTAGAAAGTCAAGAGAGTTGTCCAAAACATTCAATTTTATCTTGTTGATAAAACAAGATAAAATTGCCCTGAGACAACATTCAGTGTCTCAGGGCAAAGACACTGAATGTTCCTAATCATACCATTAAAAGTAGAGTTCACAAGTTAAAGGATCACATGTGCAGGGCAAGATGGATTCAATCAAATATCAGGAAAGCCTAGGAGAGAATATTATGCCTTCTAAGAGGAAGCTGAAGCTGAAGCTGGGACATCATTGGACCTTTCAACAGAACAATGATCCCAAGCATACCTCAAATTCTACAGAGGCTTGGTTTCAGAAGAAGTCCTGGATGATTCTGCAGTGGCCTCAGTTGGCTGACTTTAACCCCACAGAAAATCTTTTTGAAGGAATTTAAAGGATTTGAAGGAAGCCGGTTGCCGCATGCAAAGCTGGTGTCTGGCTATGTATCACGTTTGCAGCAGGTCATAACAACAAAAGGGTTCTCTACTAAGTACCAAGTACGCTTTTGATAAAGAGGTTGAATAATTCTGAAAGTAAAGACAATATATAGGAATTTACACTGCAACACTGATCATCAAAAAGGTCCAATATTGAGCCTGCTAATGACTGCTGCTATGCTGCATAGCTGGTCCAGTTTTAGTCATTGCTAGACCCTTTTCCCCCAGCCATTGCTGCTGTTCTACCTAGAAACTAGAACATGTGGAGGAATGTGGCTCTGTTTTAATGTAGCGAGGAGTGCAGTGCCATATAAATAAAAAGAGAATGAATTGTTGTCCTATGATGTAAATGAAGAGAGAATGTGGAACAGCACTGAACGTTAGTCAGTACTGGAGAGCCTGAGTGGAGCTCCTTTAGCTGGAGCTGCATAAAGTGTTCAGCAGAAGCAGAGCCGGAGCGCTGAGTGGAGAGAGCTCAGTCCCAGAGTGGACCATTAATAAGCTGCTACAAGAAATGCAGCAGAATGACCCCTATAGCAGATACAGAGAGAGAGGGAGGGGGGAGGTAGAATGTGTGTGAGAAAAAGGTGGGAAATGTGTGAAAAAGAGAGGGGGGCAGGGTGGTAACCCAAATGAGGGACAGAGAGAGATGAGAGAGTGAGATGGGGAAAGTGTGGATCAGAATAGGTGTGTGTGTGTGTGAGAGAGAGAGCCTAAATGTGTAAAGGAAACTGTGTAAAAGAGAGTGAATGTGTGTGTGTGTGTGTGTGTGTGTGTGTGTGTATGTGTGAGTGTGAGTGTGTGTGTGTATGTATGAGTGTGTGTGTAATAGTGTGAGAGTGAGGGGTCATGCCCTTGAGTACGGCAGGGGAATAAGGAGGAGTGTGTGAGAGAGGTATCTATAAGCGAGGGGAAGGGGAGAGAGAGAGGACGAGTGACCTGTAAAAGAACAGAGAGAAGAGCAGCATAAATGAAGAAGCAGTGTATCAGGACACACCAGTCTGCTACAGCAGCCTTTTATCACTGTCCACTCAAAATCCACACTCACATTCTTCTCCCCGAACTTAAGTGTGCTCACATATACTATATGGACAAAAGTATTGGGACACACTCTTAAATATTGAATTCAGGTGTTTCATTCTGTCCTATTGCAACAGGTGCATAAGATCAAGTTCTTAGCTATGCAGTCTGCCTTTACACACATTAGAGAAGAATGGGTGGTTCTAAAAAGCTCAATGAATTCCAGCATGGTACTGTAAGAGAATGCCACCGTTGCAACAAGTCAGTTTGTTTCATCCCTATTTCATCCCTCCTAGACATTCCACCATCAACTGTGAGTGGTATTATTGAAAGGTGAAAGCTTTTTAAAACCACATCGAGCCATGAAGTTTAAGACCATGTAAAGTTACAGAGTGGGATCACATAAAAGTCTCCAACACTCTGCTGACTCCAGACCTGCTGTTAGAGCTGCAAAGGGGGACCAGATTTAATGCTTATGGAATAATGAATGCCTATGGATTTAGAATGGGATGTCATAAAAGCTCCTATAGCTGTAATGTGCAGGTGTCCCAATACTTTTGTCCATATTCTCCATACATATTCCATTACTCTTCTCATTTTACTTCACCTTGAGTTCACATCTCTCTTGTCTGCTCTCCCACGCTTTCACAGAGTAGTGGGTAGAGCTCCTCAGATAGAGGCTGTGACATAGGAAGCCAAGCCAAATCTGGTGATGTGTTGAATGCTGTGTTTACTCTTCTATGCTTATTTCACAGTTTGTGGGTTGGTAAGCACTCCAAATGACCAACTGTATGTGCATTAGCACTGAGAGGGAGCTTTTCATAATATGTTCCCTTTTAGTTACAGTCTTTTACCCTAGATTTCAATGGAAATGAAGAAGAAAAATAATGCATGCGTGGGTTTGTATGTGTTACTTTTGTGTTACTCTTTTTTTTAGGAACCAGTATCCCTATGATCCACAGGAAAAATGACAGTTCTGCCACCATGGGCACATTGTAAGGAATTTTTAGCTTTTATTTAAAAACCGAAAGATTCATGAGATTCTCTTCAGGTTGTGAGGTGGAGGTTAGTCTGGGGTGTAGATGTTTACTGCATAAATAAGGCTGCAGTGATTGAATGAGCAGCCCCGCTGTGTTTGGGAGAGTACAGGGTGTCAGGATGAGTGGAGTGAAAGCCGAAATAGATAAAAAAAAAAAAAACTCTAATCAGAAAGCTGTTCAAGGCTCAAGGGCACCTGTGCTGTCTCGCTTGGCCGGCGGATCAATACTCACCTTTATCTCTCTCTCTCTTCACTCCATATGTACATCAGATTAGACTCACATTGGATCACAATCTCATTTATCAACAAAAACACATGGCGTTTGAGTACAGCATGTGCATTAAGGGAAGGGAATTTCAGTCAGAAAGCTAATATAGCCAACTGCAAGGAACGTCATACTAATAGGTGGCTGCTAGCGTCCACTCATTGTAAGCTATTTAGGCATTCTCTTCAGAGTAGGGTGAGGTATCATTTAAAATATTGCTATTTTTGATACCTTGAAATGCTTCTGGTTTCTGGTTTCTGAGTTAGTATGGGGCTAGATTGGTTGCTAACTGTAGACTTAGCAAAAAGGGTCTCTAGTCTTTGTAAGTGAAGTACTGTCAATAGAATAGGACTGGTGCGGATAAACATGAACCTACTGGCACCATGCTCACGGCCAGGCATGGGCTAAACGGGTTTAAAGTCCCCAGCACTGAGCTGTGGAGCAGTGGAACTGTGTTCTCTGGGATGATGGTGCAGCCATCTAATAGTTTTGGGAACGCTTTGGGGATGGAGTGGGGCATGGAGTGGGGCATCCAACATCCTGACCTCACTAACGCTCTTGTCACTCCAAAATCTAGTAGAAAGCCTTCACTGGAAAGTAGAGAATGTTATTCCAACAAAAGCATGAAAACTTCTTTTTAATACCCTTGATTTCCGAAGAAAAAAATGAATGAGTAGGTGTCCAAATACTTTTGTCCATATAGTGTAGCTCCAGAAAAAGGTCTATAACATTGTGCTATATACAACCATTTTTAAAGCACCATATCTAGCAGGTTTTAAATCATAGGGGAGAGTCACTAAACCATGCATAGAACCATTAATGCATTCAAACAGTTCTTAACGTGTCCATAGCTGTATAGAACCATGGCCTTGACTAAATAACTTGAAGTGCAGCAAACGTGTAAATGAACAGTTGTAGTAATACAGCTTCTACTGGAATTATTATACCACCTTCTCACGACTCCTTAAAAGAGCAGATGGAAGATATCCAGCCCTAATCCAGAGATTTGTATTGCCACTGGTCAGTGGGCTATTTGCTTTGCGATTTTCCACTACTGTTTCTGGGCTCCAATCCTGGAGACCCACTGCCATGCACAGCAGCCCTGTATTTTCCCTGCTCTAACACACCTGCCTCATGCTAGGCTTTATTAGTAAGCTGAGAAGTTGAATCAGGTGTGTTGGAGCAGGGAAAACACAGATATGTATGTGTGTGTCTAGAGCAGTGGGTTTCCAGAAATGAAGCTGGACACCCTTGGCTTACACAACCTGCAGGGAAAAACAAGAAGCTGAATGAATTATACTGCACTCATTTTACACTCAGGAAACAGGCATGCACTTATTACAACTGCAGATTCCAACAATATCAGTTCAATATTATTTAAGGACAGATTGTCTGGAACAACCCAAGAAGCCTTAAGGAACAGCCTGCCATTAACTGGAAGCTGCTGGAACACCAGCGTCACTGTCTACAGCCATGCCAGTTTTACATCACCATGTGCAGAAAGACTGCTGTCTAAGAACAAGGATCTTTTTAATATCTGTAATTTCAAAGTAAGTAAACAAGGAATGAGCAGGCGATTAAGATGTGTGTCCCAATACTTTTGTCCATATAGTGTCTATTGAACCTCTGCATTTAAAGCACTAAAGAACCCTTGAAGAACCTTCTATGGCAGTTCAGTATTCCTTAAGTATTTAAGCTATGTTTAATCTGTAGGTTTGTGCTTCTACTTAGAGTTATTTTAATGGCAACATTCTTTTGCTCTACTTTGATGGGGTTTTTTTTTCACTTCACATTTACTTGGGTATGGGTTGAGGCTACTCTACACACCTCTGGCTCAGTGGATTGATGGTGGGCCACTTTTCCACGTCTGTTTTGTTCAAAGACTCTGAAAGGTTCCTGGTGGGGCACAGTGTTTTTTTTGTTTACCGTCACAGTGGGACGACGGTGGCAATGTGACAAGCACGCCGGCGGGTGGTTGCCTTCAAACCTGAACGTGATTGATGGCTTTGCTGGCTTGCAGGAACTTCAAACTGTTATGACTGTTAATGAGTAGGCATCGTCTCAGCACTGGGAGATGTTGTTGTTTTTGTTGTTTATCTGCAGCTAGGACACTGGCGAATGGTGAAAGCACTGAGGGATCTCATTAATGTGAGCAGTTTGTTCCTTTTATTGCCTTTAGCTGCCTTTCTGTGATATTTATGCATACACAGAACATCTCTCCATGGGGAATGTACTGACACTGTTTCAGGTGGTCCAGATGTACGTTTTAATGATAACAATTCAGCTGAAGGGAAGCGCATATGCAGTTTGGTACAGGGATGTGTGGTAACCTTGATTTTGTGTTTGACCCAATACAAAATAATCCTAAAGCTAGTCTTGTTGTGCTCAGGATAAGGGAAAATATCCAAACTTGAATCTGGGAAATCTGGGAAGCCTTCTGTTTTATATCTCATCACCAGGTATTATCAAACACATTCAATGATGTGAAAGTCTGGACTGGGTTGGTCAGACCATTTAGCAGTTTAATTTAATCAAACATTCTTTTTTACTGATGTTTACTTTTCCCAATAAGATTCTTTTTGGTCAGCTGCACATCCTTTCAGACCCACCGTGTTAAGTCATCTTCTCAATCATTTGTAAACTCCAGTTTTGGGGTTCCGAGTGGACCAATGGACTAAGGCGCTGCCACTATGATCCGAGCATTGCTGGTTCTAATCCCAGGTCATGCTGCTTGCCATCAGCAGCCAGAGTCTGAGAGAGCACAATTGGCCTTGCTCTCTCAAGGTTGGGTTGATGGCACTTCCTTACCACATCACTCCAGTGTGATGTTGGTCAGCCCAGGCATTTGTTAGCTGTTGTTTTGGAGCTTAGGGTGGCAGGCTTCACATGTGTCGGAGGAGACATGCTAGTCTTTATCCTACTAGTTCAAATGAACAGGCATTGGGTAATTGGCCTTCCTGATTGGGTAGATACTTGGGTAACATTTCATAAGAACATAAGCCTGAAAGTTTGGACCATGTCATCATAATAACATCGTAGCTAGAAGGCCGGACCTCCCGAGTGACGAGTGGAGCTAAAACTAAAAGATATGACTAAAGGTATGTGACGGGGTGGTGATGGAGTGTGGGAACTTAGTCATAGAGGGTAGAAATAGGAATTTGTAGAATGTTACACTGAAAGGAGGAGCTTCAGGTATGATTACATTCCCAACTAACTTCTGGTCAAGAGCTTGTGGCCTGGCTGATGTTGGGTAGTAGGAAATTGATGCTGTTGATAATGGCAATGCTTGAGTTTCTCTTAAGAATCTGTGAGTGAGAATTTGAATCATTGTATTCTATGAAAAGGAGTAAATGCTGATGAGCAATAGTCACCCTTTACGTTGTGTAAAACCTTAATGTTCATCAGCCAGGCCACAAGCTCTTGGCCAGAAGTGAGGTATTCAGTGTTCGATAAGCAAGGTAGCTGTCCACGGTGCTGAAAAACAATAACCCCAGCTGCAATTCATGGACTATTGGAGATCGTTCAGGACCGGCTGTGTGTGTGTGTGAATGTGTGTGAAACCGCAGTCTGATCCCAAATGACTTTTGGCCAGCAATCAGCCACGGTTGTTGTGGCAACCAATGCAGCGGTGGCTCAAACGAGCATTAACCGATCGAGAGTTGGACCATGCAGCCGCTCAGTAACACACACTGGAGACAACTCAATTTGCACAGAGCAGCCGCTCGAAAATGATGAACCCTACAAAAAAATCAGCTGTAAAAATACTGCTGGCTTGTCCACATGCCAGCATTTAAAACCCGCTCGCACAACCAGTCGTCTCTTAATGGCATTCCGGATAGACCTGCGGCCAGGACTTTGCCCTGTAAAGTGCTAAGCAGTAGACACCACTCTCTCTCTCTCTCTGTTTCTCTTTCTTTGTTTCTAAATGGCTCTGTGCTGGACTTTGTATTGGTTCGAGTTGTTGTTAATTAATCCTAGGAATTTGTCTCCAATTACACATGAAGGCTTTATCGTCACTTTCTGTGAGCAGTGAGTTGTGTTCTAATCTAATAAGCCAAATTCGAAGAGCATATTTGATATTTTTTTATATTCACCTAAACCTAATTGAAGACCTAATTTAAATTTGAAGTTGCCAGTGAAATACATTTTTATGGCAGCTGTTTTGTTCTTTCATCATCTGTTCTGTGTCATGTATGAAGTATGTATTTGAACCAAGTGTTTTAAACACTGTCAATAAGGCTAGTGACTAGTCATACATGTAAATATTAACACTGTGTAACACTCAGATGTAACACTTAAACATTTTAGCCCTTGCTAGATTTAGTACTCAAGGCTTCAAAATTAAGGCTGTTAGTGCTGCTTTTAACTAAATTATATAATTTTATATTTAAAAAAAGGTTGAAATCATAACAGTGTGTCATACAGTGCCAAGTCTGACATTACTTAACAATAACATTTAGCAAGATGTTAATTTATGCCATTAGTAGGGATGTCCCCATCAAGTTTTTTCGCCCCCTGATCCAATCCAAGAACCCTAATGTTGACTTTGGGCCAATACCAATCCAATCCAATCTTTGTGTTTCTATTAATAATACAGCCCTACAACAAGTTTGGTAGAAGCTTTTCTTAACAGACTGTTTTAAGTTCATATATGTAGTGTTTTAATATCTCATAATCCAGTCTGTCTGACCTCTCAGACCTCTCAGAACCTCTAAATGCTTGTACCTGCTATTCTATATACTGCTTGTTGCTGCCTTATGTTTACAACAAAGCTCTGAGCTAAGCTAAGTTGAATGAGCTAAGTAAGATGAAGTCTTACCCAATTTTTTCGTTCCACCTTGTCGCCTGTCACTCTCTTTCTAAAAGGTTGTTCATTTGTCACTATTTGACATTATTTCAGTGAGCAAAACAAAAAAAAGACTTTATTTGTATAAAGTTGATGTGTGACTTTACCAGTTAGCAAGGCTTCTAAAACAAGGCTTCTAAATCTAACTTGCCATTCCACCTTAAATAGTGCAGTGGTTATTGTGTACAATTCAACAGCAAAACATAACTGCTGCATCATTTAAGATAGAATGGAAAATTTGAGTAAGAGGACAGCCTTGTTTTGGCTGCTAACTGGTAATGTCACTGCACTTCAGTTCAAGTAAAGTTCTTTTTTGTTTTGTTCATCGAAGTAAGGTCATAAATGAACTTAAATAAAAGATTAGCACATAGCAGTTTAGCAGTTCCTTGCTGCAGAAGGCGGCAGCTTTCATGTCTGTTAATGACACCTAGAGGACACGAAAATAAAAATAAAAACAAAAATACCAGATCCATTAAAAAATGTCTGGATTGGCCCTAATGCCGAGTCACTGGATCGGATGGGGACATCCCTAGTGATTTGTGTGTTTCCATACAAGCATTTAAGCTACATTTACCTGCATAACTAAAGAAGCAAACTTTAGACACAAAACCAATTTTTTGAGAATTGGGGAAAAAAAAGACGTAGGTGAATACACACATATCTGGATATTTTTTAAATGATAGGCTTTCTGTCTGTCTCTAGTGGCTTTCTAAAAAATCTCTCAGTCCGTATGAGAATACAAAAACAGCCATAAAATACCTGTGTGATCATGTCAGCAGAGCAGGGGGCACAAACACCTCACAAAGATCTGATGTCATATTCCTCAATAAGCAGCATAACGGCCAAAACAGACCTAAATACAGTTGAAGTACAGTACAACAACAAAGATCACAAACAGCAGGGCTTCATAACTATCTATCATTATTATTACTACCATTAACCATTGTCAATACTTTCATTATACTTACGATCACTGCTATGCCTGAGCATAACAACATTGTGCACAACAACTTATGTGGTGGTAGTGTGACTTAATTACAAGTGGTTTTAACCAGAGGAGGAAGGGTTTCTCCCAAGGTTTCTTCCTCCAGCTTTAAGTTTTTTCCCTGCTACTGTCGCCTCTGGCGCCTCTGGAGTTTTTCAAAACCTCAGTTGTCATGTTCTTGTGGATGGGCGGCCAAAACACAGAGAAAAGGCTCAGTTCTAAAGACTATCCTGACACGTGGAAAGGACCTAAATTAATGTATTTTACAGCTGGACTGTGCCACTGCTAGTTGTATGTGAGCTGAAGCCCATTCCACATCGTCTCCTATTGGCTATCCATTGATGCATGGGTACGCTGGACTCAAAAGTTCACTGTGTAATTTTGATGTGTTGCCATGCGCTGGTTTCTGTCTGTCAATGCATCGGTCTCACTGAAATTAATGACGTTTAGTAGTGTGTTTTCAGACTGTCTCTGGGCCAGTGGGCTGGTTCAAACATTTACTACACAGTATATACCTATACCTTAAGAATAATGGTTGTATATACTGAACAGTTAACTAGTAAATACAACTTTACTCTATTCGATTACTTGCCAGAAGATCTGTCGCTAAGCATGAAGATCCATAGGATATCCCAAAACAATGACATTGGATTATCAAACAAAATAAATGAATATTAGTCAGCTTAGCGTTGGAGTGTAATAACAAAAACATGATTAAAACTGAATTTGAAAATCATCTCGTAAACTTGTGTATTATCTAGAATCTTGTGTTTCCCACTTCTTCAGCCAACTTCATTGGCTGCAATTTGCAAGTGTTACAACAGTTTGTGGGCACCCCTTCTAATGAATACATGCTGTTACTTTAGGTTGCACCCATTGCTGACACTGATGTGCAAATGCAAACACACACATACAGCTTGTGTAGTCCCTGTAGAGGAAGACTGCCAACAGAATAGGACTCTCTGGAGCAGGTCAACATGAACCTGTTGGCGCCATGCCTAATGCCAGGCATGGGCTAGGGGTGTATAAACCCCCCCAGCATTGAGTTTGGGAGTTGGGGTTAAGGTGGCGTGATGATCATCCAACATCCTGACCTTACTAAAGTTCTTGTTGCTGAATGCAATCAAATCCACTAGTAGAAAGCTTTCCCTAGACAGTAAAGACAGTTACTCCAACAAAAGAAGGAAACACTCGTTTTTAATGCCCTTGATTTTGGAAGTCAGTCAGTAAACAGGTGTCCCGATACCTTTGTCCATACAGTGTATGTGGCATTCAGGGTTTTGGATGGCTGTTTTGCTTCAGTATCCATATGAACCACAGGATGTTCACTCGGTAACCAGAGCACACTGATTTTAGCACACAGTCAGAGCTGGGGTTCTTTACAGTACAGCAGTCAGTGTGAGGTAAATGTGCAGATGAGAGGCTGTAGTATTAGTGATCAGGCCGGGATGAATTACAGATAGACGCCGCTGTTTGTTTATTGCAGTGTTGCTTAATGCATGCAGATTGCTGGGTGTGTTAATCAGTGTCAGCCTGGCAGTGTGAGGGGGAGGTTTGGGGGTCCGTGTTGTGCCCCTCGGCGCTGAAGGAGTGCCGGGCTGGGCTGGGGAGCGGCCTATGGGCCCTGTGATTGACACATTAAGTGTTTTCACTCGCTCCGCGCTCAGTTCCACACATGCACTGGGAGCAGTGTGAGCGAGCAGCCATCTGTGCACATCACTGTTTTACACACACACACACACACACACATCACTGTTCTTTACCAGCTACACACACACACACACACATCACTGTTCTTTACCAGCTAAGCACAGATCAGTGTTCTCTACCAGGTAGACAAACAAAAAGACACACACACATACGCTTTAATGAAAGTCATCAGTCTGGTGGGCACACAGCCACCCGTTCATGCATATACACACACACACACGCATACACCATGGCACCCCCCCTTCTCGGTAGTGGCCCTCCTCCCCAGTGAAGCTGCTGTAAGGAACGCTCAGAAACTGAATGAGATGCTTAATTTAGCTGCATCTCCACCAGCTGCCTCCACCCTTCACCCTCTCCTATCTCATCAAACACACACTGTATCAATCTGAATTTGGCTGTGTATGATACGTGTGTGTGTCTTACAGAGAGAAAGAGAGAGAGAGAGAGAGAGAGAGAGAGAGAGAGATAAGAGACATAGAAAGCTACATAGAGAGACAAAAAGAGAGACAGAGTATGAGCCAAATGTTTATGGACAACACTTCTAATAAATGTGTACAGCTACTTTAAGTTGCACCCATTGCTGACACAGATGTGCAAATGCACACACACATAATCTAGTTCTGTAGTACTGCCAGTAGAATAGGACACTCTGGATCAGATAAACATGAACCTATTGGCACCATGCCTAATGCCAGGCATGGGTTAGAGGGGTATAAACCTCCCAGCATTGGGCTGTGCAGCAGTGGAACTGTGATCTCTGGAATGATGATTGCTGCTTTATCCGGTACTCTTGGGATGTGTTGCGGAGCTGGGGTTGAGGGTAGGTGGTGATCATCCAACATGCTGACTTCACTAATGCTCTTGTCACTGAATGCAAGCGAAATCCTTACAGCAATATGCTCAAAATCTAATAGAAAGCCTTCTCTGGAAAATGCAAGATGAACTCTTTTTTAAGACTTTTGATTTCAGAAGGAACAGTGAATGAGAAGGTGGCCTAATACTTTTGCCCATATACTGTAATAAGAGAGAGATGGAGGGACATAGACACAGACAAAAAGAGAGAGAGAGAGAGAGACAGAAACAGGGAGAGAGTGAGAGAGAGAGTCCCACTATAAAGCACATAGAATTATTATAGGTTTTATATAATCTGATATAAACACTGCACTCTGCCTTACTGGCCTGTGGCTCTCCTGGCCCTCACCACCTCCTTTACTAACTGCAGCCAAGAGTCTGCTGAGTTCAAGAGGCATGAAATGTGGAGCTGCACTGCCCTCTTGTGGTTGCCTTTAAACATGACTGGACGTCTGTTAAAAGCACATTGCTCTTCACTTGTCCTGTTCAATCACATGTCCAGTCCAGGACATCTAGGCTACATCAGTGACCAACACTGCAAAATAAGATTTTCAATAAGATCATGTCACTGAGGCGTGTATGTGTGCTGTTATTTGGATAGGTTGCAGTACTGGGTGTCAGATTTAGGCCGGTATGTTTCCAGCTTTTCCCTGCTCATAACACACCCGTGTATTTGTTAATTAGCTGATTAATTAGTTCTGCAGAGCTGCAGTACTGGGAAACACAGGCATAGGCTATTAACAGAGCTGAAAGTTATAAAGTCAGTGGCATTCAAATAACATGGGCAGCTTGATCTCAGAGGGTTTCCTAATGAGGCTAACGATAATAGGAAAGAACCGAGCTGAACTGCACTGGGGAAAAAACTGTGTGCCGGATGACAGTTGGGTTATTGGGCTTGTATAGTTTTTTACAGTATTTTGCTGTTGGCGTGTGTGTGTGTGTGTGCCTGGGAACATTCTGCGCGATAACCAGAAACCCTCAGAGGAAGTGGCATGTCTGAGAGAGAGTCAGCCTGTGGAAAATGTGGCCCAATAAAACACGGGGCAAAAACACATTGGGTACGTGGCCCCTAAAACAAATACTGTTGCTGTCCTTTGAAAACCTCATAACATCCCTACGTTATAAGATGGGTTAAAAACACACATTATGGAGTTATGTAATAACTAAAATTTTGGCAGAAGACAACAAGTAAACACCTCCTCTCCATTACTACACACTATAAAACCACTCCTCTCCCCTCTCCTTCCTCCTACAAAATTCAATTATGTTTAACCTCTACCTGGCAAGGGGGGTGTCTGGCTTCAGGTCCTATCAGCTCTGTGCCCCCTAGAACTTCAGCCCAAATTCAGTGGTTTCATCCAGTTCCCCTTTCTTGCCTAGGCCAAGCAAGTGCAACCCTGCAGAATAGACCAATAGGAACATTTCAAAACAAATGAACCAGTAGAAACCCTCCACAATGATGTACAAGAAAGAATTTTCCAGAATTTTTCAGATACACTACATGTCCTATTGGTTTGTAGACACCCCTTCTAATGAATGCATTCAGCTACTTTAAGTTGCACCCATTGCATATCTGGAATAATGGTGGTGCTCCATTCAATACTTTAGGACAAGTTAGGGAGTTGAGGATAAGGTGGGCTGGCAAACATCCAACATTCTGATTATATTGCTGAATGCAATCAAATCCTCACAGAAGTGCTGCAAAGTATCTAGTAGAAAGCCGTCCCTGGACAGTAGAGACAGTTACTCCAACAAAAGCAGGATAAACTCTTTTGTAATACCCAAGAAACAATCAATGAGAAGGTGTCCCAATACTTTTGTCCTAATAGCAAATGAGATTGACAGTGAGATCTTTCTCTCGTCTCTGTTGAATACAGTTGCGTAGCACACACCCACAACACAGAAACTGAGTCTGTACGATTGTTTGAAGAGGAGGAAAGCCCTGATCTACTCATTCCAAAGGCAGGTGCAGAGTCTGTGAATGAAATGAGATGAAGCGTAGCTCCATAGCTGTTCCTTATCAGGGCATGGTCTGGATTCTTCAAGAATTCCAACACGAAAGCCATACAATGGCTGCTATTGTTGTCTACGTGCTAATCTAATTACGCCAGTGCTTAAAAAGCATGTGTAATAATCTGTTCCTTTCACTGTAACCTGCTTTTCCTTTCACCAGAGATCTGTGTATCGCACAACATACACACACATACAGACACTTATCTGATAGGGTCCAACTAATATGACAGTTCTGTGACTGAGACTGATTTTAAAGCCCCCGGGAACCTAAATCTAAATCAGGGCCCCCAGTGTAAAAGTACAAAGAAAGTCTGAAATGAATATCGTCCCAAAGTCTAATAAACGGCTGCTGTATTTCACCAGTATTGCCGTCTCTCGATGTGGAATGGGTGGTCTTAAAAGTACCCCTGACCAATCACAAGGCCAACACAAATTCAGGGTAATAATCCACTGCGCTACACACACCTCTACATTCTACATGATTGTACATGCCCATGCTTTTCTCTGTGGCTACAATGGACATGCATGTGCCACAACTCCTCTGGTGGCAGATTTAAACAAGGGAAAGGAGCCATCAACTAATTCTGAGAATCGATTGCCAAGATCTTATTTTTCTTCACAGAAAGCTTCTTCTCATGCTAACAGTATACATCAGTGGTAAAGTATACTGCATTCACCTGTACCAGTTCTACCAGTTGCTAATAAGGGTGAGACACTGTGTTGACTATTACTTCATCAGTTCCTCATCTACGAGGTGTCGTTTTATGACCATACAAAACAGTCATGGAATATTGCGTATTTATTTGCTAAAACTGATAAATTCACAAGATCTTAATTTTATGTGATATCATCAGACAGATCTACTCCCTTTTCTCTAACGCTCTCTCTCTCTCTCGCTCGCTTTTTCTCTCTCTCACACACACACATACACACAATCCCTTATGTGGTGGACTGAGCTGGGCAGAGGAGACAGGGAGACTGTGGTTTTGCTTGCAGTGAAACAGATGAAGTGTGAATGTGAATTTTACTGGCCTGCGGGCAGACATTAGCAGGACAGGCCACTGGCCAGCTAGCATGCTTCAAATGGGCTGATTAAAGCTATCATTTTCAAAAGTCAACATAGCTTATGGATATGCTGGACTGAGGAGTTGAGCACCGTAGCCAGACTCACTAATGCCTTTCAGTAACACTTTGAATTTCTCCAAGCCTGGAATTCTCTAGCTGGGGATCCTCTTTTAGCCGTGATTCTTAGACGGGCTGAGTCTGTGCCAGTGAGCTCTAGTGTGCAGATTCTTGAGTGGGCTCAGTGGGCATGTAGAAAAGCATGTAGTTTTTGCTTCTTAATCAAGTTTCAAACCAATTGGAAAGTGAGGTCAAGTGTGTGCACAACATAAACTCATTCTTTACTGTTTCAGCACAAATAGTGGCAAAAAAAACAGTCACAGCAAGCTGATAAACTTTCTAATTATTGATAAAAGCACATAGGATTTCAACTATTGGAAGGGGTTGAGGCTGATGAGTTGATTGCCAGCATCACATCAACAGAATGAAACGCATAGACGTTGGCATTATTTACAAGGTAGACTACTATCGTCTCTACTATTGCCATAAATATGCACTCACCAAGCAAATTAGCAAAACACTATACTAATACTGTGTATGGCCTCATTTTTCTTTCAGCACAACTACTCTTCTTAATGGCATAGATTCTGCAAGATGTTGGAAACGTTGGAAGCAGGCTGAGAATGTTCTTCCAGATCCTACAGGTGGTCTTTTGTGCCTACTGCAGCCTCAGCTTTCTGTTCTTGGCTGAATAAAATGTGGTGTTCTCCTGTTGTATCTCATCTGCCTTAAGGTTCAATGTGTTGTGCCGTCTGAGATGCTTATCTGCTCAAATCAGCCTGGCCCTGCTCCATGGACCTCTGTTATCAACAAGGCGTTTCTGACTGCAGAGCTATCTCAGAACCTCAGAATATCAGCAGTTCTAGGAATACTCACCCCAGCCCATCTGGCAGTCATGCCATGTTTCCCCATTCTGATGGTTGATGTGAAATTTACTTAAAGCTGTTGGCCTGTATCTGCATAATTGTGTTCAAATCACTGCTTTGACACGATTGGCTGCCAAGAGAATTGCATGAATGAATAGGTGTACAGGTGTTCCTATTAAATTGGCTTGGTGAGTGTATGTGTAATATTATCTTTTGCAACCAAAACCTGGTAAATTAAATAATAATAAAAAAATTAATGTCCCATTTTCTGCAAACTGACTGAAAGAAATGTGTTAAATGTGTGAGGTGTCTTCAACTGTTGACACTGCTTTCTGGGTATGTCAGCTGTTGTTGTTGTGCTGTTTAATGTGTAGGAGGTGGATTCTGGGAAGCCTGCACCCGGCTGGCACAAAGCCAAAACGCCACGGCTCTGATAAGAGCTGAGTGAATGAGCGCATAAGTGTGACAGTCTCTCCACTGGAGTATCTGACGCGTCCTCAGTGTGACACCTGCCACTGCTTTGTTTTGATTTATAGCGTCCTGCTTTAGCCGGCGGCTGTTTTCAATCTATTAAGCATTTAGCGTGGGGCAGGTGTATTAAGTTGAGTTATGGGTGCTGACTCTGTGATGTATTCCCTCATTGTCTTAAACCCTATGATTATCATATTCCACGCTGAGGCGGCGAGTACAGACACATTGTGCCCTGTGGGGACAGAGTGGGTTAGCATAGCTGCGGCTACGGGTCGGCGCTCACAGCAGAGTTACAAAGGAGTTCGCTGTAGTGTTAGGATAACATTCCAGTGCAGTGCTGAGTTGATGAGGTTAAAGATGTCAGACTTTGTCTGGCTCATGACTTCCTCTCACTTGACCTAAATATATGCCCCTCCTTAAGTGGTTAAGTGGTTATGGCTGTCACTGTGAGCTTGAACATGCTTTACAGGACTTGCTCTAGTTAAGTTGATGAATTTAGGCTGGAGTTTAGATTCACTGCATAACATAGTGTTTCATGACCTTGTTAAAATCTACATGGACTCTACTGAACTATCTGCCACCCACTACTAATATCACCACCATCAACCACCACCACTATGACTATAATAAGTTATACTACACCATGATTATAATAGATATATTAAGATCATGCTGCACACCTGAGCAGTATAACAGTCTTGGTGGTTCAGTAAAGTTTATCAATAATATATAAATAGTTCTGATCAGAGGAGGATGGGTTGGGTGCCCCCTTGTGAGTCTTGGTTCATCCTAAGGTTTCTTCCTCCAGCTCTGAGGGAGCTTTTCCTTGCCACCGTTGCCTTTGGCTTCCTCACCGGAGGTCTTAAGTTTTCATGTCTTCTTTTGTTGTTGATTTCTTGTCTTTTTACTAATTACTGATTGTGAAAAGCTGCTTTGTGACAACAAGAGTTGTAAAAAGTTCTCTACAAATAAATTTGATTTGATTTGATTTGATTATTCTAATGCTAAGCTACAGCACTAACCTGGACTAGAAAACAGCACCAGATTTGCCAGCATTTGACCTTTCACATGCATGCAAAATAAACATCATTCAAATTCATCATTCAATTTATAAGATTTTGTCCAGTGTTTTTGAAAGTTTGCCCAATCTAGCAGAAAGCCTTTGTGGTGATTGCTCCCTTCAGATATGCACGGTAACCCAGATTTTTATGGACATTAACCAGAGAAGCTGTATGTCCTAATGCAAATAGCTGAATCAGTTGTACCGGACATTACCCGGACATCATCTTGCCAACCCCCTAGTACAAAGTCCGGATAATGTCTGATTACGCTCATGTGTAAATAGAGCAGGTAATTATCCAGGGAATTCACAGTGGGTCATGCATTGCCTTCAACAAGCGCTACACAGACAACGCCCTTTGCCTAAACCATGCGGAACATTTCCTGTTGTGAGAAAGCATCTGAGAATCTCTCTGTATAATGTCCGGACTTGATTTCTCCGGACTTCATAGGTGAAAACGGATGGCTAATGATTGGAGCACAAGTGAGAGTCCACTTCCAGTCCACTTTCCTTCACATTTTGGAGGTTTGATGGGGGATCTGAAGAACATTCAACAACACAGAATGGTTGCACAGCTTATATGGTTCCAACTTCCTGCTAGGCTGTTGATATGCGGTTGCTGTGGTATTCCAGGTGGTTTTTGTGATACCTCCTGGTGGTTGTTATGATATCCCCTTGCAATCACTGTGGTGATATTGTGGTATTTTGTATCACTGTGGAATAGTATTTTAGGCAGTTGTTATTGTGTTTAGTGGTTGCTGGGGTGTCTAGTCAGTAGCTATAATATCCCAGATCATTGCTATGTTGCTATGGTGTCTTAGTTGGTTGCCAACTGTGTGGTTTGTTGGGTGTTACTTGTGTACTTGTATCACTGTGACATAAGAAGGGTGGCAGAACCTTTGGGAGCAAAAATCCATTGCTAAGCAGAAACTATTCTAGAGGAGTGCTGATCAGGAGAACATTTTGATACTCTTTCACCAATCACACACAAGTCTGGCACACCAACAAACGGTTTGGATTCAGCAGTGTTTGTTGAAAAGTGTTGGAGTGATGTGCTCTGAGCATCCTTGTAGCTCATTGTGAGGATTTCCTGTGTTTGTAAGTACCCTTTCTTGGCAGTTTTTCATGGAAACCACTTGATGGGATGTCCTACCTACAAAGCACAGAAAAACTAGCTAACAAAAAGAGCTTGGCCTCTTCTTAACCCTATGAGACCAATCAAATATGAGAAGCATTCAAGCAATGAATATCACTGCCCAGGTGCACCATATCTCTACCATCCTCTGCTAATTGCTTATTGATTTGTGGGGCAAAATTGTGATTAAATAAGGCCTGGTGTCAGCTCAACCTTGGCCCTGGGAGTCATAGAGTGAAACGAGAGAGAAAGAGAGAGCGCTAAGGAGACAGGTGACAGGTGAGAAGGATTAAACACTGGGGATAAACCATCTGTCTGTCAGCGCCGCTTCATTTAACACAGCGCTAAAATTCCCCTACACACTGTGATATTAAATGGCTTGATAGAACGGCACTGCTGCTTCTCTTTGGTGGTCTTCAGGTGACTTGCAGACTCCCTGTGGTAAGCATAACCAAATATACAGTTATTAGTAAGAAACCTGATCTCAGCTGACCTAATCTCTTCCTCCCTTCCACTCATAGAACAGACAGTTTTCACTTCATAAGAGCATATATTTCATTGTTTTGCCATATGTCTTTTGCAGGGAAGGTCTTTATTTATTTTTTTATCATGTGTCCCCTGTAATGGACATCAGGTCTTGCTTAGTCCCAAAATGTAGGGGTTATTTAATGGTACTCTTTTTCAGTGGTATTTGTTTTAAAGGGTTTCTTCCAGAGGTGAGCACAAGAAAACCTGCCAGAAACCTGGTCGTTGGGGGTAACCAGAAGACTGCTCAGGGTCCTAGAAAGCTGATAAGTCCTCTTCTGACCTTTCACTTTCCTGCTCTACTGTCCGGTCCTGCTCCACTTCATCTCCTGACAGCTCTGTATTTGTGCATTTCTGTGAAAGCTTAGGGATACGGACGGAACAGAGCAGTACCAAAACCACAGCAGTACCACTACAAATCGTGGGTGCAGTGTAGCAAATAGGTCAAGTGAGACATGACCACTGCCATATGGACATGACGAAGAAGAAACTTTTGGCAGAACTTTTTTACATTGTTCACATTATTTAATTAATTATATATGATAATTAAATATGATAATTATTTAATAATTATCATATGTAAAGGAAGGATAAATGAGCCTTTAGTCCGACCCGCCTTACAAAATTCTGAGTAAAATGCTTTCGGCATCACTCAGCCCTCTGCTTCCTAAAAGTATAGTAATTGGGTAAAAATGGAAGGAAAAAAAGGAAGTCACTGTGCTCTCACAATTGAGGCCTCACTGGAAAGCCCAGGATGTCCTGTTGACATTACAGTAGGATTCAAACAGATTGTATAAATGGTGCTTGACATTTATGCCACAGACATACTCTATGTCCTGGCTGATATTTTAAGCTGATATTTAAGGCCAAGTTTATTGGACTCAGATGCACAACAATTGGACTTAAAAGCACAACAATTAGAGGACTGTTATTCTAAAATATCTGCACTTTATCTATTTCTGACCCATCTGTCTATCTATCTTTTTATCTACTTCTTCCTGGTCAGGGTGGGTCACAATGACCCCTGACTGATTGAACCCATAATTTGAAAATGCCTGCCTTAAAAATGTGCAGAAAATTGTACTCTACAAAACAATTGTAAAATTTCTTTAGGTAGACATTAGCACATTAGCTTTAGCCATGTTCTGCTCTAAAGCATCCCCTTGGGTTCAATCACCTGTGCTGTGTAATTTTGCTATGTAATCATCATAACACTGACATCCTGTACAATTATTTATTGATTCAATTTGAATATTTTACATTTACAAATGTGATCTGCCAAGACATGTTTGGCATCCAGAGTTTGCTTCTTAAATATTGTGCTTGAACTACACTAATGTAGCTAAGGAAAGTAATGGAAGCGTATGCACAACAATTAGCATTAGCATTGTTTAGCTCCTTAAACTCTCACTTAATAATCCAGTCCTAAAATCAAATACAATTGTAGAGCCTTTTAGCTTAACAGATTTTGTGGAGTCACACAGGGTTCTATTTTAGGACCAGTGAAATTTATGTAAATTATGAGGTTATAGGGTTTATGGGGTTAAACTGCATACCATCAAACTGTAAACCTTGAAAAAACTCATTCCTGTAATCCCAATTCCTGTATTCTATATAAATGCTTTATGTATATATCCTCTTTATCAAATATGTGCGTTAAAAATATCAGATATTGGTACCAACACAAAATTCCTATTCCTTTCTAATGATATTTGACTGCATTGTTAGAAATAAAGGGTGTTTTTTGTAATCCCATTGAACAACCACTTTTGCTTACTTAAAGAACACTTGCATGACATTTTTGTCAAATTTCTAAAGCCTCTCAAAGCCATACATTCAAGCCAAGCCCCCCTTAGACAACCTCTGTTTTTCACAGAATGCAGGAAGGAGGTGGAGGAACTGCACTGAGAGCAACCGTCAAAATATCATTCCTTTTGCTCTTGTTTGTGAATTATTGCTATGGATACACAGTTTGTTTGCGAACTCTGTCTTGATTTGCCTTTATAGTGCACACACTAAATCCGAATAAATTTAATCAAGGACTACTAGATGAAAAAAAAAACACTGAACCCATAAACCCTGTAATTTTCTAGAGGCTTCTGTCCAAAAAGAGGAAGCTGAAACATTATATGTGGAATGCAGTACCACATTTTCCCAAGAACCCATAAAGCAGGAGACATTCTTCATCTCGATCATGCATTAAATAGCAGTGGACAGCAGCGCTGGACATGCCTACGATCCTTGAGGAAAAATAAGGGGAAATAAACAAGAACACCTAAATCAAGAACACAAACCAAGTGTAAACCACACAGTCATCAGGAACCACAAATAATGACTGATAGTTGGTTTTACAAGTAATAGTAACACTGATTATAGTTATTATGCTGAAGGATATGTTGGCAGGGACTGAGTGTTGACCACTTTGGCCAGTTCTCACTGGTTGTGGCCTTAGACCTCGAATACGTTCAGACTCATTTAATTCCTGCCGGCTCTGGTGCAGAGACAGTCTGTCACTGATGCATTTATTCAGTCATATTTTTACCATCTCTCTTTTTCTGTCTCTCATTACTTGATACTTTTTTCCTGGTAGATCTGGTTTTAATTGAAAACTCAGGGCACTGAGGGCATTTCAGCAGATGTAGAGAAGCTAACTGATTGCCAGTTGGCTTGTGTCAGCAGTCTGTTGGAAAAAAAAGCTTTCCCATGTCTACGCTGTCATTCAGTCCGAAGAAGTAGCTGTCTTTAAAGGAGCATGTCTCTTTGTTTTTCTCGCTCACAGATATGAATACACAGCATGAAGCAAGTGAAGCAACCACTTCCGCTCCAAGCTCCGACCATGATGAGGATAACTCACCTGGTTACACAGGTAATACCAGCTTTAGCCATGTTCTGCTCTAAAGCATCCCTGTGGGTTCAATCACCTGTGCTGTGTCATATTACATGATATGTAATCATCATAACGCTGACATCCTGGTATTAAGAATGTACAATTATTTATTGATTCAATTTGAATAATTTCCATTTACAAATGTGATCTGCCAAGACATGTTTGGCATCCAGAGTTTGCTTCTTTAATTTTGTGCTTGAACTACACTAATGTAGCTAAGGGAAGTAATGGAAGCGTATGCACAACAATCAGCATTAGCATTGTTTAGCTCCTTAAACTCTCGCTGAATCCTAAAATGAAATAGTATTGTATAGCCTTTTAGCTTAACAGATTTTGTGGAGTCCCACAGGGTCCTATTTTAGGGCCAGTGAAATTTATGTAAATTATGAGGTTATAGGATTTATGGGTTTAAACTGTACACCATCAAACTGTAAACTGTAAAAATAGGCAAAGCATGCTGCATAGCTAACAACAGTCATATGGGACACTAATGCTTTGTGTTAAAACTGACTAGATTATTGTCTTGAATTGACTGTACAGTCATGTGCAAAAGTATGGATACCTGTAAAGCATCGCTGTTTAGAGCAAAAATGTTATGTTATGTTAAATTAAACAAACAAACAGCACTTGTGCATGAAAAGGTGCAGAAGTGAGTTCTCTGGAGAGGATATGCATTTATTTATGTGAATTTTATTTGTTTATTTGATTTCAAATCATCCAAGCATGACATTTGACCAGATGTCAAACTTTTACTTACAAATTTACGGGTCATGTTATAAGGTCAAAGGGCCGCCGTTGCTATTTTGCGCTTATAAGAGTTTCCCTCTCAAACTACAGCTAACTGGGAGGAAATTATTTTAACAAATCTCACACTGCAGTCTCTGAGGCTGATAGTAAACACAGACAGTGTCGTATTTTTGGTGCTAACATGGCAGATATTGTTGATGCTCACAGCCAGAGAAAAGAGAGAGAAAAAATCCCATACTGTAGCTTCTGCTGCAGAAATGCTCCAGCTATGCTTTGATGTTCTACACACAGATACGAGTTCACACTCACCACCAGTTCAAATCAAGCCGTTTCCAAAACAGAGTTTTTTTACAGTATCACACACTTTCCAAATTCAAATTTTTCATTTCGTCAATGTTCAAATGTAATTAATACATCAACAAAACTACAGTGGATGTGGTGAAGATGAAGGGCTTTGCATTGAACCCTTGCTCAAGGTATCAAACCCACAACCCTGTCATCGTTAGGCCGGTGGACTAACCGCTGGTGGAGCCACCACTGCCCTATGATGATGATCAGCACACATTTAACCAGCTGTGTCCAAGCTTTTAACTGATACTATATTCACTCAAAATGATGGCTTTAATTGAAATAACCATGACTAATTCAAATTAAATAAGAAAAAAATGTAGGACAGAAGCCTTAAAAGACACAATTTGAACCTAAAATATTTCTTCAGTTCAAACATTTTTGTCTCCCACCCGCCGGTCATACGTTAATTATGAAATTGCATCTGTGTCCATTTGAATGGAAGTTCTCTGTAAATAAAGCAGGAAATTAGCCACCCCTACCGGCACAATGTAATTAGTTCCTCTTTAAGTAATTCGGCCCTACAGCAGCCTGACTCTGATGCTAATTTGTGAGGTATTATCTTTCATTTCTTGCCAGACTACATTAGCCTTATACCTCCAGTTTAAAACTAACGACGCAAACGTCCCACATCAAGCATGTGAAAATGAGTGAAAATGTGCAGATTTGCTTGTTCGCCAAAATATTCCTTTAACCGAGTACATGATACAAACTAGGTTGTAATTTGATCTTTTTAAGAAGCTTTAACCACACAGGATTAAAACCCATAGCACTTAACAAGAGTTATTCTGAGGTTAAACATTATAATTAGATTTGATAAGGGAAACAGAAAAGTAGATCTGCTGGCCATAAAAGGGAAATTGGGCTAATCAGCGCCAGAATCCAACCCAATGAAAACCAGTGTGAGGGAAACTCAGGGTTCACCAAGGTCAAGAATGTCTTCCAGTTTGTTCTTTTTTTCTTTTGGAGGATTGTGTTCACGTTGCTTTGTGGAGAAGCAAGCATTTCATTGGGTGTTGAATCAGCTTTGGGGATCTTGAAGCATGCGTCCAAAGACAACGCGGTGCAAGCAGCTGGAGAATGTTTTTGTTGGAGCATTGTGAGCTATGAAGCTATAGTGTCTCAGAGCAGAGAACGTAGTTGATTAAGACTCTCTCCTCACTCCCAGTCTGGGCTCATTTGTAGCTCTGAAAGCTAAACTCCCGGTGAAAGCTCGGCCTTCTCTCCAGTTACCCTCAGTCCAGTCGTTCCTTAACATTTCATGGATAACGTTCTGCCTGGAACTCTCTGATTGATGCTAGCTTTTGGCCTTAGTGCACCATATTGTTTCAAAGATTAACTCTTGTTTTTGAACGGCTATAAATTCAGGCAGGAAACTGTTTGTTATTTGCCAAGGGTCAAGCAGGAATTAGTGTAGAGGTGCTTTAAAGGTCCCATATTGTGGCAAACTGAATGTTGCACTTTTTAGAAATAAAGTCCTTTATTTATTAATCAAACATTATTAAAGTAAAATTACTCCCAGTTCACACAGTTCATATATAGAAACTAAGCAAAAATGTATAGCCTCACCCCTTCACATTGAAATTGCCCACAAAACAAGGCCAATAAATTGTTATTCTAAGGAATAACAAGAGGTTGTAACCTGATCATTTAACCCCTTAAAAGGTCTATGTGTTATTACAAACTTCTATTCCCAAAGAATAGCTCCACCAGTTTGTACAGATGTCCCTGTAGTTACTGAGTAATACACTTTAGAGTGTAAGAAGCCTTGGAGTGTTAAAAGGGTTACAAAGGAATGATGACCTTTGGAAAATGAACCCACGCAAAATCATAAGTGGACATCATGGAAAAATAACATACAAGAAAAATGTGGGCTATGGTCCCTTTAATCCAATATGACAGAAATGAGATTATGCCTTGTGTCACGAAACAAGATAAAAAACAGAAAGAGGGCACAAGAGAAAGCAGGGCGACTGACAGCCGGCAGACATTCCGATTAATAGGAACATCACAGAGACACTCAGTTTGTCAGCTGGCAGTTGAGTGAGGAACACAGAGTGAGAGAATAAGTGGAGGTGGAGGTGGTGGAGGGGGCGAGGGGGGCTGTGCATCAGCACTCACATACACTGCAGGAAAATAGTGCTTTCAAGCCGTCTGTCATATTTCACTAGCTCATTGTACGAGTGACCCTGGGACTGCCAGCCCGCGACTGGATAGACGGAAGGAAAGGATTGGAAGCAAGACGTGATTGAATGGTGGCATGATGCGGAAAATGAGAGCATGAGAGTATAAGAGTGCTAGCTATCAGAAAAGTGGCAAATTTGAGGGCAGGAGGAAAAGGGAGTAAGGGTGAGAGAGAGAGTGAGAGAAAGAGAGAGAGAAGCAGAGAAAGATTCTATGACTCTGGCAGAGGGAGTCAGAAGGTAATAGAGAGCATGAGGAAATGAAACCCGGACAGGTAAAGATCACAATTCTTTGTATGACAGAATGATTGTCTGCACTTTCTTGGCCCTCCTTCCTTCATCCATGTGAGTCAAATGCAGTTTGTGGGTTTGTCTGGACAGCAGCATCACTGCACTATACACAACACGTTTTATGATCTTGGCTCAAATTTCCTGAAAATAACCTCAGAGACAGTCAATTAGCCTTGACCATTAGACATGTTTGGTGTCTGAGGTTTCTTAGTTGGCTTAGTTTTGAATTGAAGCTGTGAGGCTAATGTGGCTAACAGCTAAATGAAGCACAAAGCCTTCAGAACCTGCTTCAGAACCCTGATATTTTTCTACAAAGCCAAGAACTCACCAGCCCCTCCGTACTTGATAGCAATGGACAAAAGCCGATCTGCCCTTCAAGCTTCAAGAACGAATCAGCTTGACCCAACATCCCTTAAGATCCATGCAAGACAAGCCCTTTTCTGTCCTGGAACTTCCCCTGGGTGTCCGTACGGCTGAGCCGCTCGCTGTCTTCAAGCACAGACTGAAGACCCACCCTTTTCCGAGAGTACTTGGGTAGCTAATCAGTATCTTTTGGATCCTAGTCTATACAAACTATCTAAGGGTATTTTCTGAGTAAACAGTGAAGCACCTTTGTAAGTCACTGTGGATAAGACCAAGTAGACTTGCTTATGCTATTTCTGACACTGTATTTTACTGTTTACTGTTATCAATGAAACTAGGCAATAGAACATAGCATAGCTAAAAACACTGAACTAGCCACCATTTGAGTGCTAGCTTGCAGAACAGTGGCAAATTTGAGTACAGACTGTATCTTATTGTGCCTTAGGCAATAAAAAAATTAACAGGTAAACGTCACCGTTATGTTTGAAATAGCAGAGAAGATGGCCTCCACTCTCCACAGTGGAAAGATGTAATGGCCTCCATTGACCTTCCACCCATCCAACTGTTTCATGCATGTGTAGAGCCAGCAACTCTCTGTTAGTCATCATCACTTTCCACTTGACCCCTGAGCGCCCTGCTTTCCTCCATGCGTGGGTGACAGACAGGCAATGCAGACTCCTTCCTCCTTTAATGCAATGGCGCCTGTGTCATTGCACTAATGCCATTTGGAAAAAAATGGACTGCAATCAGTCAAAAAAATTATAGCTCAGCACAAGAACACAAGTATAGCATGTAGAGGCTTTTTTTTTGTTACAAGCCCTTTTACAACCCTGGTATTGTGCCTTACTAGAAAGTGTTGTCCTCTTGTTGTGTCCTTTCAGTGTGATGTGCTTTTAGCAAGCTGGAGAGATTGTAGTCCAGTTAGCTTTTATCCTTGTTCCCACTCATATCCCAAGGTTTTGCTTTCTCAAGTTTTACCGGAAAAAAAGTCAGTACTTTTCCTTGGCATTTGTGGTTAGCTCCAGTTTGATTCAGCTGAGGTGCTTCAGTTTGGTTTTGAGGAAGTGGACGACCGAGAGAAGAGGGTAAAAAGCTAGCTTTAGCTTATAGTCTAGCGCGGATTGCTGTTTGTCTTTGTATCACCATCAACAACACCAAGTCGACCTCACTACTTTTGACCAGGGCTTTCGCTAGTGGTCTGGGTTTTTCACAGCTGGGATTTCACAGCTCTGTTTTGATTCTGTGATTCTGTGAGTTTTTTTAAAGGAGGACTCAGTGTTTGAGGTTAATGGTATCACACTTTCATAAACCAAACTCTCTCTTATTTAACTACGCCAAGGAAAACACAGTCTGGGGCTCTTTTTAAATTGAAGTAAAAAATTTTCTGGTTTATATTTCATTATTTTTTAAAATCCATCATATAAAGCTTGCTGGATTATGTTCACATTCATTTATCAGGTTATATTAATATGATGATTATGTTTACTTTCGTTTAGGTGGGCTTATTAGGAACCCTTTTCCTGTATTGCAAGGTGTCTGGCAATCCTAACACATTACACAATAACAGCAATAGTAGGAGTTAAGTAAACACATAGAAGTAGGCACTGAAATCATACACGAATGTTCTCCATATTCTTATAATATATTTAATAATCAACATTTTCATGAGAGGAAATATTAGATATACTGGCTTCAGTTCAAATGCTTCCATGCGCCAAGATATCATTTTTGCAGTGTGGCGCTGAGCTCAGCAGAGCCTTCTTCCTGCCAATGTTCTGCTGTAATCTGGAGTGACACTCATGCCTCTGTAAGAGGGAGAGAGAACATGCGGCCAGAGAAACAGATGCACTGACTAAGGGCCAGACATGGACTAAACTGCAGCTGGCCAGAAAGAGCTGCTTCACACCTCGGGGCCTTCCGTAAACAACAGAGCTATGAGAACTCTGCACTTTTAGGCCTATCACTGTGACGCCAAACCAGCACAACAGCAGGGAAGTGAGAAGAGTTCAGAATACATGCATGTTGGCTGTTCTGTGTGCGGGCAAATATGTTCCTGACATTTTACAAATCGTTTTTGTTGCCCAAATATGACCTTTTATCATGTGGATTTATGGGTAGCTCTCATGCCTTAAACCTCAACCACCATCTGTTGCTGTGTTGAGCCCAGTCATGGAGGGGTACTCGATTGTGTGTGTGTGGGTGTGTGAGAGTTGAGAGTTATGTACCAGGCCTCTGTAAACTCTGCAGAGCGAATATGCATCGCACCTGCTTGTCTGCTCGTGTGTGTGTTAGACGTGTGTATGTGTGTGTGTGTGTGTGATGTCAGTCAGCTTGGGAGGCCAGAGATCATATTTATCACATCGGCCACGCGGCCATGTCTGTGTTTTGGCAGCTGAGTGTAAGGCGCTCGGTTTCAGTGTGTGTTTGGATAGATCTTTGGGAATTCTGCTGGACCCCAGTGGGAGATTCCCGAGAATTCCCCTGATTGATTACCATGACATACTTTGGTGTCCTGCAGAGACTCTTTTTTTGTCTGGCAAACTTTCTAAAGAGGTTTCCCCAGATAGATAGACAGGAGTATCAAGTTCATGAGCAGTGATGGCATTTACAAAGTCATGCAGGGTAAAATAACTACTGTGTAATAAAGTGATATTTGGTACATTTACATATTTTTCCCTTTTACAGTGCCAGTCAAAAGTTTGGACACATCTGGTAGAATGTGTGCTGGCCATCATCTTGATAGGGTGACCATACTTAGTAACAGATGATTTCTGCAGGTTAACCTACACTAAATGTCTAAATATTTGTGGACACATCTTCTAATGAATACAAATGCACAAATTAATACAAATGCATGTCACCATGCTAATGCCAGACGTAGGACAGAGGGGTATAAAGCCCCCCAGTATTAAGCTGAGGAGCGGTGGAACTGTGTCCTCTGGAATGATGGTGGTGCTTCATCCAGTACTTTGTTTGGAATGAGTTGTGGAATTGAAGATCAGGTGGGGTGGTAACATCCTGCCCTCACGACTGCTCTTGTCCCTGCAATGCAATCAAATTCTCACAGCAGTGCTCTGAAATCTAGTAGAAAGCCCTCCATGGACAATAAGCAGGATAAACTCTTCATTAATACCTTTGATTTTAGAAGAAACAATAAATGAGCAGGTGTCCCAATAGTGTGTCCTACAGGGCCAGGAAACACATAAGCAAGTCTGTCTGAGATTACTTTTTGCTTTAAGGTCATTCGCCTTGTAGCTCCAGTACAAAGCTGGAATAAAAAAAGACACAACACATGCCATTCCTGACCAAAAACATTTGGGGTTATGAGAACTATTCCTTAAACCTCTTTATCCATAGCTCCGCTACAGTGTATCTGTCCCTTTGAGATAAGAAGCAGTTTAATAAGAGCTGTGGGGTTGTAGGCACATGTCAGTAGAAGCAGCTCCACAAGTTGTTATCCAGAGAGCAGCAGGCTGTCATGTGGACAGTGTGTGAAACATTACCATGACAAGAGGCTTTTACAGAGGAAGCCGATATCTGGAGGTCTGGAGACGGACCGCAAGAGGAAAGGTAAGCTGTCGATAAAGTGCCTCGCTCTTGAGTTAGCGCTGCAGCGCTGCATAGCACATGTGTATTAGTGCCGTGATTTTTCTCTCTAATGGCCTGTTCTCTCTGCTGCTCGTCGCAAAGGAGCGAGTGTGTCTACAGAAGAGCTGCAGATTCGAGTCTGGGGGGGATTGCTGTGTGCATCCTCCACCGTCTGCCTTTGTGCTTTATGTCAGACGATCGGAACTGCGCTGTCAGAGCGATGGATGGAAGTGCTCTTGTAAGACACCATTAGAGAGAGGGAAGGGGGTAGAGGAGGAAGAAAGAGAGAGAGACTGTGAGAGAGAAATGAAGAGAGAGTGAGAGAAGAGTAAGGGGTAGAGCGAGGCAGAGAGACTGAGTGATTGGCACACATGAGACACACAGAGAGAGAGAGAGAGAGAGAGAGAGAGTATACTAGCTTTGCAAGTTAGACAGTTGTTATTCGGGGTGAAGCCAACTCAAACCCACCCCCGCCCTCCAAACACAGACTTTACCCTAAATGTAGCAGACACATATTTGGCACTGGAGCTACAAGGCTAATGTAACTAATTTGTAATGAAAGTTAATCTTGTGAGTTAGCGCTCTGCAACCTAAGCTCTGTCACACACTGAGTTGTTAAATGGCTCCTAGTCTACATTTTACTTGCATGTTAATTATCCCCTGAGGTCCACTTATGATGCTTGTTAGGATTTGTGTTCCAAAAATAGTCGCTTTAACCATTTGTTGTTTTTGTCACCGTGCCTTTAAGGCTGATATATGAAAATACCCTATATTGAGCCTCATTCAAAAGGCAGCTGGGGCTGAAAGACTTCAATATAACTTCAATGTGATGTGCAAATGTGCACACGCTGCTTGTCTAGTCTCTGTAGAGAAGTATTGCAAGTGAAATTCTCAGAACAGAAAAGAGCAGATAAACATGAACCTATTGGCACCATGCCTAATACCAGGCATGGGCTAGAGGGGTATAAACTATACTTTGGGGATGAGGTAGGGTGGTAATCATTCACCTCACTAAAGCTCTGAATGCAATCAAATCCTCACAGCAATGCTCCAGAATCCTTACAGCCATGCTCCAAAATCTAGAAGAAAGTCTTCCCTGGACACTAGAGACAGTTACTCCATCAAAAGCAGAATGAACTCTTTTTAATACCCTTGAATGAGCAGGTGTCCCAATACTTTTGTTCTTATTGCATATAGGTTGGTTTTTTGTGACATTATAAAAACAATGGATTCCAAATGTGCTTTTTTAGTGCTGTTTTACACAGTACAGACCCTTTCAAGCACTTCTACACAACTTCCTACTTGACCTTTGCCTAATAACTAACAGTTTCCTGCCTGGATTTATAGTTTGCATCAATCAGAGAGTTCCAGGCAGACCTTTATCCATGAAATGTTATGGAACGACTGGACTGAGGGTAACTGGAGAGAAGGCCGAGCTTTCACTGGGAGTTTAGCTTTCAATGCTACAAATGAGCCCAGACTGGGAGTGAGGAGAGAGTCTTGCTCAATGACTAGCTTCATAGCTCACATTACTCCTTATAACTGCAACGTAAATGAGCAGAGAGATAAACTTCTGCAGGCTAAATAGGTGGAAAAGGTCATCGTCTAGACGATGACTTGAGGGGCTTGTTACTAATGATAGAGCGACTGCTGTTGATAGGACAGAAAGCGAAAGTTTTCCCCTGTGGTTTTGGATCTGTAGCCCACTCGCTAGGCTGGCCTTTGCCTAACTAGCTTGACTACAATTCCACCAGGTAACAGACAGCCCAGTGCTACCGATGCAAGTGTTTATGATAAAAAGTCCAAGCGACTGTTGTTGGGAGGAACAGAAAGGCCAAATGAGACCAGGTCTGCTGTGTTTGGACTGGCAGCTGGCTATCAAGGCACAGCATAGGCTCAGGCTCAAATCACACGTTTAGAGGCTAAAGCTTTATATGCGAGAGCACAAAGACGAGTGAATGATCTTTGGAGTGTTTTCAGGCACATTGAGTAGACTGCTTTATCTCGCTCTGTCTCACTCTAACTGGGCTTGTTTTTTTCCCCATCAGTTTATAGAGCGTGACGTCAATAATCAGTAACCCATGAGTGTCAAAAAGACGTTAGCGCTCAGTGTGAATGTTAAAACACAAAACGGGAAAGAGCTGTTGTGTAATTCAGAATTCAGAGCTCTCCTTTTACAGACTGATGAAAGCTAAAGAAAAGAGGGGAGCTCACTGTTTGGGACTGAGACAGTTTCCTCCTATGGGTGGGGTTGTGGGTTTGTGCTTTTAGTAGCATGGCCACAGCTCACAGGAGCCATGTAGCATGGCAGAGCGTATAGCATAGCGTTGTTTATAGCATTGTAATAAGAACACTGAAATAGTTTTTTTTTTTTGTAATTACACGATAGTGCTGCTGTCCTTTCAGTGTCCTCTCAGCGCAGTGTGCAGTCAGCTACCTGAAGAGACTGAAGCTTTAGCTTTTAGTCTAGCACCTACTCAATTGCCAGGGTTTGGCTTTCTTGCACACCGCTTTCTTTTCTGATGTATATTTAGCTCCAGTTTGCTATTCAGCTGAAGTAGTCTTCTTATGAAGAAGAATAGAGACGGTAAAAGCCTTTTGGTTAATGTCTAGCCCTGAATCGCCTTACTTGCTGCTTTTGAGCTCCACTTCTGCGGACACTGATTATGCTGGGTTTTCTTTTGAAGGAAGACAAAGCAGTGTTGAGGGTTCATGGTTTATCAGCTCCATGTACAGTTTTCCATTCTAGGACGTGGGTTGAGGCAAGTGTGTGATGATTTAGGTGTACATGATGCTAATTTGTGAACTACAAGTTCCATGACTTGTTAGCTACATTAGCCTCGTAGCTCTAGTGCAAAACTAAAGTAGCAAACTTGTCTGATCGACTACTTTTAAGTAGAAATGTGAATTTTTCCCCCCCTTCAAACTCTCCTGCCCTCATTTCAAGCAGGCGTTCTGAGGAGAACTGGAGGGGCTGTGTGTGTGTATGTGTGTGCAGGAGAGATGGACAGATGAGGCTGGAGGGAAGGCAGAAGGCAGGGGAGCATGGAATGTGCTGATGAGAGGTTCTGCGAAAGGCCGTGTTTGTGCGCTGTTTGTTTATGGCTCGTACTGTGCCACTCCGCTTCCAGACCTGGTCCAGTTTGGTGTACAAGCGCCGGGCCGGGGCGGCCAGTGGCACACATACACACATACACTCACACACACAGGGCAATTAAAGGATTTGAGGGGAATGCAGCTTTGCTCTTTCTCTCTCAGCAGGAGAACATTACACTGTCCAAGAAGCTGTTGGGCAGGGAGAGGCCTGTGGAGTTGGCAGAGGTTGGCGATGAGCCGAATTACGCTCGGTTTCTTTCTCAAGAGCGGCGAACGAGAAAGAGAGGCGCTGCTTTTCATCGCTGGAATGGTCTCACTCCTCTTTTTCGGATGTGTGGGATATTGTATGTCATGCTGGGAGAGTTTGGCATTGGGGGAAAAAATCCCTCGTTCGGCAGTGCATGCCAACAGCCCCCATAAACACAAGCTTTAAAAAAGATTTTTCCCTGCGCTAAAGTGCTTTTGCAGAGAGATATAAAAGAGCAGATTAAACGGTCGTATATAACCTTTGGCTCAGGCTGGGAGTGGCTCAGTTGCTTTTTCTCGGCCTACACGAGCTGAGTTTGGCGTGAGTGTGGCATGCACGTTTCAGGCAAACACACAGTCTGTGGGGGAAAACAGCACGGTTATTGGGCGTTCTGCTTGTAAAGCTGGATTATGTGTGAATTAGGCCACATGTTTCAGATGTTTTACTGATGGCTATGCCGTATTTAACTATAAACTTTTCATCACGCAATGAAGGAAATGCGAAAAAGGAGGCCTGTTTCGGTGGGAAAATGTTGGTAAGCCTAAAACATTTGTAGCCCTTGGAGCTAGAATACAGGGACCAGTAATGCTGCATGTGGGCCAGCAGAGGGTGCACTTAACCCTGTCTGTGGTGAATGGACATCTCAGTAGGTGCCTCCCAAAATCAGTGAGTAGAACATGTGGAAGACTGTAGCCTGGCATGCCTGGTCATTTCTGTTCAGGTCATATGGAGATGATCATATGCACGTTCATATGGAGAAAGACGAGAGAACATCATTATTAAAAGCGTCTCAAAGATCAGAAATAGTGCCAAAGCACAAGCCGGATTTAATTGAATTTCTCTATTGGAGGCATAATCCCTATTTTAATGACTTCATTAGATTCAGGGTACTCGCTATGCTTAGGTACAGCTCACAGCCTACCCCACTGCCTAGTAGTGATACTCAAGGCAATTGGACTTGAGGTGTAATTTCGAAATGACTCCACAAGTCCAATCGACTTCACCTTCTACCGCTGCACAATTAAATGAGCTGGATGACCTGTTCCACTGTGAGATGGGCTCTTCCTCAGAGAGGTTAAAGGGCACTTCACTTGTCTTTCTCTGTGGATGACCATCTTCTAAATTGAACAAGGCTTTTTTTTTGTCTGTGTAATCTCAAGGTCCACTATTTTATGTGACACATCAATTACAGCAAAGGTTTGGACATCTGTCCATCTTGGCCATCAGCCAAAGGAGATACAGTAGCTCCAGACTGGACGTCTTGCTGTATATATATATATATATGAGCTGAGTGCAATCCGGGTTTTCTTTCTTTCCTTCCTTTTTCTGTTTTTTACTACTTTTTCTTTCTTCCTTTGTTTCTTTTTCTTCTCTTTTCTTTTCCCATTCCATCCTTTTTATATTTTTCTACTTTTTCTGGCATTTCTTTCTTTTTCTTGCCTAACTCTTATTTCTTTTCTTTCCCCTTCCTTCCTTCTTTTCTTTCTTCATACTTTTCCTTTTCTCTTTTTCTTTTATTACCCTTTCTTTAATCCTTTCTTATTCTCTCTCTCTCTCTCTCTCTCTCTCTCTCTCTCTCTCTCTCTCTCTCTCTCATTTTCTTACACGTCTGGCTGGGCGCACTCGCTCTCCCAGAGTCACAGACAGACAGTGAGCCGGAGTAACAGCCCGGGTGTTGGTAGGCTGGGGGGATTTGAATGAAAACGAAGTGAAGGGTAGCTCTGAAATACACACACACACACGTGCGCGCGCGCACACACTTTTACACACACAGCCTCCACACTGGAGCGATGCCGGCACGTGGAGCACTGTGTCTGCTCCTCACTCAGTGAGCCGCTGTAGCACTTTCGGCTCCTCCGCGAACTCACGCGGTATCATTTGGTCACAGGCTCGCTCGTGGCAGCCCCGTTCACACGCATAAGGACACACACGCGAGCGCTCTCTCTCTCTCTCTCTCTCTCTCTTACACACACACACACGCGCGCGCGCGCGCACCGTGGACTTGCCCGGGCGGAGTTTTCTGGAGGACTTTCAAGTTGTTCTGCGCATCGGATCTGGATCCGGTACCGAACTGCTCTGGAGGAGGCTCCAGAACCTGCCATGTAGCGCAGCCTGCGCATTTACCCCGAACTGCGGAGGAGCGGAGGTTTCCCCCGGACGAGCAGAGCAGAGTGGAGCAGCTCTCTGAAGCTCCGGCGAGTTTTTGGTCACTTTCAGAAAACTTTCTTCCACAGAGCATCATGAGAGCTGCTGAGCGCTTTCCCAACCGCTCCGGGACTTAAACCAGACCAGCGAGCGAGAAACGCAGGGGAGACACCACCTTTCGCTCTGGATAGAGAGATTATGCCACATTTCCTGCGGGACAGTTCGCGTTTTCAGGAATTCTACATTTAAACAATCTCCCCCAAGAAACTGGAAAACTGGGAATGATGCCGGAGTCAGTGGGAATGTACATTTTACTCGGATTACTCCACATAAGTGCAGGTAAACGGCTTTTACGCGAGTCCTCTGTGATGCTGGATGTGAGCTATGTGAAGGAGTGCTGTAGCAGGGACAGGACAGACAGCCTGACCCTCAGCCTGGACCTCGTATCTCTTAAAGCGAGTCCTGAAGGACAGTGTTAAGGCATGTGGACCCAACAGTTGATCTGAGAGGGGGGGGGTGGAGGGGGGGGGTGTTACTACTACAGTTCTACAGTTAATGGAAGCTTTGTCAGGAAGCAGCAGCTCAGTATTTGAGCTCTGAGTCTGAGAAGTGCTTTCAGTGAGCTTATCAGGAGCCTTGTTCAGTTTTTCAATTTTTATGTCAATTTGAATAATCCAATAATCTCTCCTAAAGTGGATGTAAAATGGGATTATCCTGGGACAATGTGACTTCATTATTAGCTAGGGGTGAACTGCTGTATGTTATATCACAAGGAATGGCAATACGGTGATGATATTGCAGGGGGAAAAATATATGAATATTAATTAATATATTCAATTTATTGGCGTCTTATATACACACATATCCCACTTTTCTTTTGTTGGAATAGCTGTCTCTACTGTCCACTGTAGACTTTCTACAAGATTTTGGAGCATTGCTGTGAGGATTTGATGGCATTCAGTGACTCAGTGATAGTAAATCAGGAGGTCAGGACCACTCTATTCAACTCATTCCAAAAGTATTGGCTAGAGCATCATCATTCCAGAGAGCACAGTTCCACTCCTCCCCTCTAGCTTCAGAGGGTCCTATTCTAATGGCAATACTTCTCTACCGGGCCTAGACAAGCTGTATCAGCAATAGATGCAACTTAAAGTAGCTGGATGGTTTTATTGTGAGTGTCCACAAACTTTTGGACATATGGTGTGTGTATGTGTATGTATATATATATTGCATTTTGTAGACTGTTATACTGGTATAATTCATTTCCTACAACACAGCTCAGCATTACGTGAATCAGTGTCTCTGTCTGCCGCCATACCTGTGTGTTGACACCACAACCTACTTGTCATTAGTGTCGCTCGTAGCTCCAAGAAGTCTCACTTCTGTCTTTATGAGTCACACCTTTGTGTCATTATGAATCAGGGTGTTAAACCAGGCAGGGGATGAACAGTGTTGACACTGCATTTATTTAGAGTGTTCCTGCCCCGGCTCGAGCATGCCGAACTGTTCATGTAAACTTTTCGGGTTAAGTGTCGTCGGGTTCCTGGTTATTCAGTTGTGGTTAAAGCTCTTGGAAAGCTGGCAGCACTGCAGCCTGATCTGAGCAGGCCTCTGCACTCGGAGCTGAGCGTTGGGCTTCTTTTGAACCACATTAACAACAGCAAGGCAATGCTGATGTACAGTAGGGCGCCATCACTAGAATGCAGTCACGCACAAGCCACAAGGGAGGCTGTGCTCCGCTCTGGTCTCATCTGGCCGTGTGACAGTGCCTTAATGAGGCAGCGGGGCACCGCGTGGAGGCAACGCCTGATATCGGCACAGCGACTGTCAGTGCTTTAACGTGTTGAGGGAAAGCTCAACACGTTTTCAGGGGCACCTGCAGAGACCAGCAGGGTCATTGAGAAGAGCTATGTGTGTGTGTGGGTGTGTTTGGATGTGTGTGTGTGTGTGTGTGTGTATTTCCTGGTCCTTATCAGGCTGCCAGATTACACAGGCGAATGCGGTGAATGGCCTCATCATGGCTTGAAGCCCCGCATACCTTCCCTTCTGAAGAGCCTGCTGGTTTACCAAACAGATTGTTTTCAGGTGGACCTCTCCAAAGTTCTTTCGCATCTCCGCGGCTGTTTTTGCGCCCTCCATTGTAGGAGAATTCAAAGCATCTCCTTCATCTACCCGACAGCAGCACAATAGCAGGACACAGATGGGCCTCAGGTAGCATTCTGCAGTCCTGCACAGGTGTGGAGGTTTCTGGGGAGCCACCAGCCCTGAAACACCTTTGTGTGAACAACTTGCCCACTCTCAGAAACAATGCAAGAGCCTCAAAGCCCTACATAACGCTGACTTTGGAGAATCCAGAGTGGCTCTTTGTCTCACTGCTATTACTCATTCCATGTGAAGTAATCAGTAGTTCAGTAGTGGTTCCACCAGGCTTTTCCTCAATTAGCGATTAGCATACTGCTTCGACCAAGATTCTTCGACCAAGAGTCTGGCAGAGATGCACGCTTCTTTCCCTGGGCTTCTTTTGAAAGAGTACACAAAGAAAATAGTCTCTGACATGATGGAGATGCAAGAAAAGCCACACAGTTGGCCTCGGGGATGGTGACACTGAGTTTTGGAAGAGGAGCCCTCAGAAGGGAACGTGGCATTTCGGAGACAGAGTTCCTTGGCTGGTCCATTAGTGGGGATGATGGGAGCCATGTGGCCTGCTGGGATTGCTGAATAAGGTTCTGGTGGCTTGGAGCTGGTCTGCCTAGCCGCTCTGTGACTCCACAGGCCTGGCATAGGTGCGCAGTGCTAATGCCTAGTTACCTTGAGTCTCTCCACAACATGATCTCAGCTCGGCGTTGCCGGCCGGCTTCGATCGCTTGCTGTATAACAGAGTGATTTAGGGTCGATTTTTTTTTTCTTGGACCCACCCCTGACGTACCGGGTAGTCTCGCTATTTTTGGTGGCCCTGGAAAGCCAGAACTTCTATTAGATTTAGGGGCATGGAACACAGAAGTATGTGTGGAAAGACTGGTCGTCTCGCTCATGGTTTCTTCTTGGAACGGATAAAGGAGAAAGTAGCAGGGAGAGCGGCGAAGGCCGAAATCGCTTCTTCTTCTGCTCTGAAAGTGAGAGAACTAGAGACTAGGGAGAGAAGAAAAGAAGGGTGTATTTCTAGTCACCCCACCGAGCGCCCCCGCTGAGCTTTGTGGCCGAAGCTGTTTCTCATTCGCAGCGTCTGCCGAAATGATTCTGTTTGTTTAAAAGGAAACGCATGCAGTTCAGGCTAAATGTAGCATCGAGCCATTCTTCTCTCCGTCCGTCCGCCATTGCCAGAGATGATTTTGGCCCAGCTTAGCCTCAGCTACAGCGTAATGCTTTTAAAAGCAGTTAACTGTCCCCTTTTCTTTTTTTTCCCGCGTTTCTTCCAGCGTGATTTGTGGGCTGACGCTTGAACCGCGTTCACCGTGTTTTCTCAGGAGGGTTGAACCCGAGGTGATGTCTTAGCAAGGGGACGTCCTTAGCGTTACAGAACCTTCGAAACGACCAGATGTGCTGTATTACCTGTCACGCACTCCTTTCTCGTTTGGCCCACAAACGACGTGTTTAGTTAAGGCTTTGCGGAACTGCAGACATTCCTTTGGTTCACCTGCAGAGCTGATAAATGGCCGCTAAGGCACATGCTCAGATATGCCGGCTGTCGGCTAGGCTACATTGGGCTAATCGCTTCTAAAGCCTAATGTTCACTGAGTCATTACATGAGTGATGTTATCGCAGTGAAGTGAGGACTTGGACCTGCAGTAAACCCTCCTCCATCACGCCACTTGGTCATTAACTTATCTTTTTCACACGTTCTTGAGCTTTTACTGACTCATAAAGCTTTACTTTGTAGCACTTTTGCAGAGAGCGTGAAAGAAAAGAAAAAACGGTGACTGTAAAGTCTTGGGTGTGGTGTGTCCTGGTTTCAACTGCAGCGCTGCAAACTACTACTACTACAACTACTACTACTAGTACAGCTGGGCTGCAGCTCGTGCTGTATTAAGAAACAATTGGTGATCGGTGTTCATCTTTTTTCCCTCTCACCTCTCCCTCTTATTTTTCTCCAGCCCACAGCCCGTGTCTGAACTTAACCAGCGAAAAGAGGGTTATTTGTGTTTTCTCACTCACATGGAGAGCTGTTTGCTGAAGGTGTGCACTCAAGCACACCGGCATGTGTAATGGGCTTTATGTGTGCATGTGTGTTTGTGTGTATTTGCATGCGCTGTCAAAGCGGTGCAGGAGACCTCCTGATGGGCTTCCTTGTTTATTTCCTGCTTTCCTGTGGTGTTTACCAAGCTGAGAGACCAAGCAGAGCTGCCCACCCCCGTCATCATGAGGAAGCCATGCAGAACCTTAACAAGTTTTTTTTTCTCCCGGGGGTCATCACACCTTTTCCTGAAGGGTTCAACACTATGACTGGTGTGGCAGTAGCTCTGAAGATCTTTAACCTCCTCTATAATGTTTGCCTTGAAGTGGCTCTTTAAAGAACATTTGCCTAGGCAGAGAACCAGGGTCTTTTTTAGCTTTCACAGTTTATTAGACTATATAACTTCTGGCCTTTCTGAAAGAACCACTGAAGAGTCATTTTTTAAAGATGTATCATTTGTTTATTGGCTTCTCAAAACAAAATGTGAATGTTTTTGTCAAAAGTAAAATGGATATTTTATTATGATTTGAGTTTGATGAAAGATTATTAATAACACCAAGCACACCATTTCTCATCCTTTACACATTTCTCGCAGTCTTTTAGTGCAGCAATTGTAATTTGAGTTGCCTAATTGTTTATATACGTTTTACGGAAGTAACAACACAGTGTATTCAGGCATATCGCAGCATATGGGGGTACATTGGGTCACTGTATTGTGACTAGCATTTTAGCCTGTGGTTAGTGTGTTAGCCTGCAGCTAACATCTTGACCTGTGGCTAGGTTGTTATATTTCAAATATTGTACTTTTATTAGTGGTGTGATGGATTACAAAATCACGGTTTGTTTGTTTGTATTAGAGACTTTAATTTTGACATGGTCTGTTTGTTCGTTTGTATTAGCAACATTTATTTTGACATGGTCTGTTTGTTAGTTCCTATTACTAACTTTTATTTTGACACGGTTTGTTCGTATTAGAAACTTTTATTTTGACACGGTCTGTGCGTTCATATTACTGACTTTTATTTTGACATGGTGTGTTTGTTTGATTGTACTATTGACTTTTATTTTGACACTGTCTGTTTGTTTGTTTGTATTACTGACCTTTATTTTGACATAGGCTGTTTGTTCGCTAGCTAACTGCACACCATGCAGACTGGGCGCTGAGAGGACCCAGAGAGGACAGCAGTGATATCTAGTGAGACTTGGGAATAATCACAGGAAGTCTTGGTTACAGTGTTAGGAGCTATGCTAGGCTATTTGGCCTTGGAGTTCTGAATTCAGTGAATCTGAATCTTGCAGAGTTTCTGCTTATGCTCACCCTGGGCATGCCGAGGCCCGGAGTCAGCTCCTCTGAACATTCCTTTACAGTATTTGCACATATGTCACGATGACCCCAAAATCACACCGATTCCTCCAGTAGCTGGACAGTTTGGTGTCACTTCATTGATCCGAACCGGAGGGACTCTTCACATAAGCAGCCGGCACGGAGCTGGAACCCCAGTCGAGCCTGACACGGAGGAAACGGACTGGATTAAACTCGCTGGGAGCTGTTTGTTTGGTTATTTCCTGAGTGTTGGAGCTCCAGCCTGCCCATGTCTCACAGCTGGGAGAGAGAGCGAGAGCGAGCGAGAGCGAGTCAGTTCATTCAGTAAGGAGGTCAGTCAGTTTGGGTTGACTGGTTCTCTAAATAAACACTTCTTTTTTTCTGTGGAGTTTGTCCGTGGTTTAAAAGTCGAAAGGTCCCGTGCGTCCGGCTCTGCAGTGCCTGTTTACTCTGGGTTTGCAGCCAGTCTTGGCCTTCTTTTTTTTTTGGTCCAGTTTTGAGTGTGTGTTTGCATGTGCATGTGTGTGTGTGTGTGTGTGTGTTTATATAAATGCATATGTGCGTATGATGAAAGGCAGCTGTTAGTTAAAGGGACATTTTAGTTAAACTGTGCTAGCAGGGATAAAAATGCAGAGGAAGTCGTGTAGCCAGTCAGCATAAGTTCAAAGAACTGTTAATGACAGCATTAGCATCTCTTTGTTTATTACTTTGATTTCGGTAAAACATTTAAAACTGGTTCAGTTATTCCTCCGTCATAGGAGTGAAACCACCTGTGAGGTTTTATGGAAGGAAGTTTATTGTACTTGCACCAAACTGTCATTGGTGAATTAGCCATGTTGTCACCGTTAAAGGTGTCCTAGAATGGAAAACTGTATTTTCTCTGGCATAGATGAATAATGAGGGTGACAAACCGTGGACCTCAAACTCGGTGAAAATCCAGGATAACCAAAACAGCTGTAAAATGGGCCAATTCCAAAACCCCAAAACTGCTTTTTGAGGCTAAGTGCAATGGCTACTTAAAGAGAATATGGAAGGCAAAAAAGCTAAAGCTAGCTGACTGGAAGAAGCAACACTGGGAAGCTTGGGCAGTGCCGTGCAATGCCAGAGGGCTGTGTCATGGGGGAAAAGGCTCAAAGCTAACTCTAGGGTAATATAAGAATGCAAAAGAGCTGACCAGAGGCTGCCCAGAGCTGACAGGCTACAGTCCCTTTACCTCGCTAACCACACTGCGTGCTGACCAGACAATGAGTAGACAGCAGCACTATCTTACTGTAAAAGCAATTATAGTTCTTGTTACAGCGGTAATCTAAGATAGACTAGGCTAGTCTAGGCTAGGCTAGGCTATGCTTTGGTAAGCTAAATGGCTCCTGTGAGCTGTCACAGTGCCATAAACCAGCCAATTAAAGCAGATCTTACCAGTTTATTTATGGGTACATCTTCAGTACCTTTAGTTATTGAATAGAACTGTACCATATTCCATTGCATTGCCACCGTAGACTCTGTCTGGACTCCAGACCTTTAGATTTTATTGAATCATTTCTCTAACTGTACATCACTGTATGTTTTTCATTAATCTAACAGCGTACAGTGCTGGAATACGTCGGAAGAAGACAGAGTGCGAAAACTGATCTGCTGAGAATATCTCCCAGATGGAGTCTCAGAGCGGTCTGGAGTAAAAAACTCGGCCTGTGTGAAGCATCTCTTGGGACTGCTCCAGCGGTCGGAAGCAGCATAGTTCTCACATGAGGCTTATGATCCCATAATCCTTCTTCTTTCTGCCAGGCCTCTACCTGCCAGGAATATGGATCTTTACTTGGAGGAATTGACAGAAACTGGTTCATGTTTTAAGCTGCCCAATCTCTCCTTTAACCCGGGAGTGTGTTGTGAGCAAGAGTGAATGCGCACTGTGAATGTGGGTGACGTAATCCCAGCCCCCGCCCCGTTCTAGGACTTTCACTACCTACTGATCTAATTCTGCTAATTGCAATGGATCCATGAGTCTTACAGCAGTTCCTTAACGTAATTCAACAGAGCTTCAAATGTAATTAGTGTGAGCTTATAGTAATGCGTACAGTAGTTTCCCCCAACTAGGTTGTAGGCGGCGATGAGTTGTGTTAAAGACAGGAACTTATGCTCACACACACAAACACACACACACACACACACACACACATATGACACACATATTTGCCAACATGCCATCAGTCTCTTGGCTCAACCTGACCAGGTGGGAGTAGCTAAAAACAAATTTTGACAGATTGCACCATAACTGCTCATAATTAATTTTACAGCCCCCCTCATCCCCTTCCTTCAGTCCTGGGAGGCTCCTGACAGCAGGCGTGACACGGCACAGCAGGCTCCACAGGGCCAATTAATGACCAAGCTTTCCAGGCTTCTCTCAGCACCACCCCCACAAGGCTAATTCAGTTTCACTGGGGATGGATGGCCATGCCACACACAAACACACACACACACACACACACACACACACACATATACATACATACACACACACACATGCCGCAGCACCGAGATGGGAATTTTAAGGTGGATCTGTTTATATGCTTGCAGGCCAGAAGGGCCAAGCTACATCAACTCAAAGGTCAGCCCTAAAATGTCAGGGACTAGAAGGATCAAAGGTCACAGATATCCATTTAGCCCTGTGTAAACCTTTGCGCCAGCTTTTGGGTACCTATCGATTGATGAGGTGAAGCGGCGATCGATCACCTGCAGGAACGCAAACACCCTGGCATGTGTGTGTTCGGTCGTCCAGACCTTTCTGGGCTGGAATTCGCCAGACCTTTTCCAGCACGTGCTTTTGCGCTTGGGTGCAAGTCCACTCATTTGCTCATGTTCCTCGACAGGCACACACACACTTTAGCGATTACGTGGGCTCTTTAATTAAAGCCGGGATTAAAGGGGAATCAGGATGTGTGAAACATCTTAAACTCATTAGGGAAAGGGGGACAAGAAATCTGCATTATCCCCACATCCCAATTCTCTCTCTCCCTTTCTCACCCCACCCCTTGCCCCCCTTTCCTTCACTCAGTCATTAGTGACAGTCCAGATAAACATTTCAAAGCTTTAAGGCAAGATTGAAGCCTAATGAACAGCTTTCCCATGAGTGACTCTGTCTCTTAGAAGAGCCTGAAACGAAGTTAATTTGCCTTAATATGCTGATCTATTATTAGTGGCTTGCTGTAAGGCTCCAGGCTGGGATCCAGTGATAAGCGTGCGTAATGAACGAATCTGAAGGCTCCACTAGATCAGATAATTGCGTGGAATGGAAAGTCGCTCAACCTGTCCCTCCCACCCTGATGATAAACCTCAGAAGAATGCCATGCACCTTTTAGAACCTCCAGGAAGAGATGGAGAGACAAACGGGCTGAGATGAAGACAGGAGGAGAACGTTCTTCCAGTGCCGAAATCAAATTAAGGTGCACTTTGGTGTAGCCCCACTGTCTGGAGGATGCAGCTAAGTCGAGACGATGAGGGAGGAACGTTCCGCTTTTAAGAGGCTCCTCAGACTGGGGGAATAGGTGGAGCCTTTTTTGGTATTGCATTCACTGTATGCTTAACCATAATCCATCCCAGATGCCTGTCTGTCCTTGATAGGAAGCCACACAGCTGATATGACCGGGTATAGCTTCCATGTGTTAATAGGAAACCGACTTCCCATTTCCATTTGTTTGTGTAAAACTGTCGAGGGACTTGCTGAATTTCAAAGAAGCAGACGATTTCTTTTATTTCTTGATTACGACGCGTTGAAGACTCCCGGTAATTGTCCCAATTAAACGTACATTTACACAGTTAGACAAAAAAGATTGCTTCCCTTCCCCTCTTTTCTTGCTCCCATACTAGTTGCCGTGACTGTCTAATTGGGATCATTAGGAGGATTATAAATGACTCAGCATCCACAATGACCTAATTTTCTGCCTTTCGGTGCAGCCGTGGCAGCGACAGTTTGTTGTGCTTTTGTGCAGTTAGACTTGCTAGGCTGTGCGAAGGAGGCGAGCTGATCGGGCCACGAGTGTTCCAGTGCAAGAGTTGAATGGGGTAATGAGGCTCCAGATAATGTGTTGTCTCGTTACCAGATGCAGGCATGATCCTTCTGGCAGCCTAGACAGACATCCCGAAAGAGGAAGATGTCCAGCTGCAGAGTACACGCACCTGTTTCTTCTCAATCACGGCCTCAATGAGATCAGGTTCACAGTGCTGGATGCCTAGATGAATGAGTGTGGCTGCGGCACTAGAGCTCTGTCAGTGCCTGTCTTTAAAACTCTGGCCCTAGGCTAACCTCGTTACTGCGCTGCTCCCCCCCGCCTCTTCTCCGCTTAATTAACCAGCAGTTGACCTTGTAATGGAGCTTGCCTTATCAGCGTAAGCACTCGATGCCTGGCCGAACTTGCTATCTCAAGATGCCTAATGAGTGAAAGAGCAGGAGCTGGAGAGATGTGTATTCTCAAGAGAGCCTTGGAGGTCCAGATGAGAGAATAAGAGCAGGGAAGATATGGCAAGTACTTAGACATCCTTTTTGAGGATTACAGTACTTTAAAGAGCACCATTGCAGACATGGGTGTTAAGACACATGCACACAACTAGGGGTTCTCCACTAGGTAAAGCTTCCCAGCATTGGATTGGGAATGTTATTTGGAGTCATGAAGTTCTGTGGAGCATATTTGGCATTTGGGATTCATTTTTTAAAGAATAGCCCTTCTTGCAAACGGCTGTAACCAAACTGACCAGTGTCTAAGGGGAAGAATTTCCACCAACTCCCAATTAATGCCCTTGATTTTGAGTGGGCATTTCATATTCAGACAATGTAGAGGGCTGAACTAGATTGTATAAACTTGACCTCAGGTTGGCTGGCTTAGTTTCATGTCTCTGAAAGAAACTGTCCAAGAGTCAGACTGTCCTTAATATCTCCCCCTCAGAGTGGTATGTGATGGATCTTTCAATCAGCTGTGTTACCCGAGATGCTCCATTCCTGTTCACCTCGCATCCGGCGGGTGATCTCCGTTTCCACCGAGACCCGATGGTACACGTATTCATCATCATCCTGAAGCAGCAGAAAATGCATCCCCGGTCCCTGGGCTGTGGCCAGGTTACAGTCCGGCTCCGCTTCTCTCCGACAGGGCAAAGCTAGATCTGAGTCTAACACGTGGCCGAGCGCCAGGCCATTTTTCTTCCATGGCGCACAGCTTTAAACTTGCTACTTCAAGCTGAATCTGATGCCTTTGTGACTGTCTGAAATTGAAACCTTACCTCATCTGTGGAAATTGCTCGGGGAGGAGAAGGAGGAGGAGGGGTTGGCTAGAGGATGGAGATGGAGCAGTCGGACCACTGCCGCTGCGTCTGACATTTCTCCTCTCTGGAGGACGTGTGGGGGAAATAATGAACTCATAAGAGATCCTGGAGAAGGATCAACAGATAATGTGTACAAGCCCCCTGTGGAATACACGAAGATGCCTTTGTCATTATTCTCACTGACATCTGCAAGCCTAGCCTCAGCTTACCTTGATTTTTGCTGGCAAAGATAAGCAGTGAATGCTTGCATCAAGCAGGACGACTCTGGAGAGGGCTCTGGGGATGGCGGCAGTGGTCTGCTGCTTGTTTTTTTTGTTTTTGTCGTTGTGCACTGCTGGGCCCACAAGTAAACGTCTAAAACCTCACTCCTCACAGACATAGACAGTGGTAACGGCCGCCAGCTGGGAGCCTTCATGCTGACTCTTGAGTTTTGCACACAAGTCGAATCAGAAAGGCCTAGATTGAAGCGATTGACAAGGATACGGTGTGAAAGGGGAACATTCTAGGAAATGTCATACCATCATGGAAGCTGGTCCAGCGGGGGTGAATGACATTAGCTCGGTGCCTTCAGAAAGGGGTCAGATAATTATACAGCCTCAGGGCAAAAAAAAGAGGGCTCATCCCTGCAATGAAGTGGTGGTCATTAGTGTCTGGCTTTGCTGAAGTTTATCACCCTGTGAGCCTTAATTCAGCTCACTCTCGTCGCTTGGCATTGAGGGCTTAAAAGGAGAAATTGTTTTGCAGATGTGTGCAGCTTAAGGGGGATTCTTTGTGGCTTTGAACAATAGGAGGAGGAGCCGCTGCCTCATTCGGATGGGGCAGGAGTGTCTCCGACCCACCCCTCTAGCGAAATACCAGAAGGATCAGAGCACAATGCCCTACCAACTCCACTGTCCTGTAGAGGAGTGTAATCTCTTTCAGGGCGCTAGCAACTAGAAGGAGTTTCCTAGATGGTACAGAATAGAACAAACATGGCATGCCTTTGCTTTCTCATATGATTGAGGCTAGTAGGGATGCTGGCATTTCAGTGGGCAAGGACACTGTAGATCGTTACCTCAGTTTTCCATAGCCTTAAAGGTGCAGAAATATTTGCAAGGCCATTTAACACCGGACTTAGCACATATATCTTTAGCTCTCGTGCCTTAATGAGACATTTAATGGGAGTGAAATGAGAAGCCAGGTGTGTCTTTGTTAGCAAATGTGTACTTTTGCTATTCTGACGAGCCAAGAAAGAATTGTCTCTCCATATTGAGCCCAGTGCAGACGATCGAGGGCACAACTGTATGCACAGCTCGCTCTCAGAAGTAACCAACAAGGGCAGGAAATGTCTTTTTAACGAGGTAATGGATGTATTTCTACTGATGTTTCCAGAAAAGGAACCCTTCGGCAGCATTTGGCCTGCTCTTAATTTCCCCCTCCAAATGTTTATGTTGTCTTTATAAAGCTTCGCTCCGGGCCTCGGTGCCATTTCTCCAATGTTCCATTCATTCTGCTTAGCTGCTCCCCGGATCGCTTTAGTGTTCCTGCTTGCCCTGTCCCTCATCTGCCATCCATGTCCACTGGAAATAGGCCCCCTCTCGGAATCTCCAAGCCTCTGTGGATTTATGATCCCATTTAATTCCCATTCGGTCCAATAACATCCAGGAGTCCGTCCATTTGTCCTGATTCCGCCCTGTGTCTTTATGGAGATGGCCTGGGTGGTGCGCTGTAAAACACAGAGGGTTCATGTATAAAATGGGATCGCTACTCATGCTGCCCTGTAAATAGGGTTCATGTGCAGTGCCTGCGCCCTGGCCTGCTTTACTCCACTCTCTCAGAGCACGGGCGAGAGACAGAGGGAGCGCAAGAAAGAGAGAGAGAGAGGGGGGGGGGACATTCCGTCTTTGCTGCTGCCAAAGCAGCAATTAAGGCTGAGGATTTGAAATAAAAGTAGTTCACATTCACACATACTGAGGCACCAAACACACACACATACACACACACTCATAAACAGACATCTATAATCACCCAGACAGGCCCACCTAGAGCCCCAGCCCAATTTGCCAAGCAAATAAGCTTTTTTTTCTGTGCGTGACATTTGAAAATGTGTCCCTAATAAACCAGTGAGTGTCTAGTCTAGTCTGGTCTTGTCTAATATTTCATTCGTTACTGCACCCACTTTCTAAAAACTGCTGCAACAAAACTACCATACTGCTCAAGGACGTATGTTTAGTTGATTTTATATGCCACAGTTTTAAACGCACTAATGCAGAATTGTTCAGCAGGGCTAAGAAACAGACTACATCAGCTGGTTTTCTAGAACCAGGACCTGTACAGAAATGTTTCTGTTCCAGCCTCCAGCCCTTCTTTTAAAGAGTAAAATCGGTCCATTTGTAGAGTTGGCTAATTACTACATAAAAGATATATTCAAATAGTCGCTGTCCAATAAACATATGTATTTCCAAAATGGTGATTTTAAAGAAGAAGCCGAAAATGTCTCAACTTAATAATAAATAATAAATGTTAATGTACAATGAGACCTTAGTCCAACTCATTTGGAGCATTTCTATTGGTCTAGTCATAGACAATTATTAACACTATATACAGAGCAGCTACAGGGGTCAAATGATGGAGAAAAACAGAAATGGAGAAACATGTATTTCCTTAGACAGCTGCGATATAGACAAAAGCTTTTCCTCTTATTGGATACACTGTATTTTTTCTACTTTGTGCGAGCGCTTTCAGAGCGCAGTTTGGATCAATAAGTGATTGTTATTTATTTTTCATCGTAATGGTAACACATGAGTGATATTTGACTAATTCACTGTAATACAGTAAATGCCGTAAATGTAAATGCACAAACTGGTGGCGCAATTCCTTGGTAGTAGAAGTTTGTAATAATAATTCCGGCTGTTTAAGGGGTTTAAACGGATGAAATAGCGGAACCTCCGTCAGCCAACTTCTGACAGTCGATTTTCACAAGTTTCACTCTGCTCAAAGAAAGCGATCTAGAGCACGTTGTTCTTTGATAGAGCAGTCTTGCAATGCAGGGTCCATTTTTCTGCACTCATGGCTACTGACCTTTAGCCAAACGCTGCACTGGGGGTGGTCGAACTATCCAAATGTGCGTGTGTTGCACTTCTCTATGCTCCAAAAAAAAAATTCCAGCCAGCACAGCAAGACGGAAAAATGACAGAAGAAATTTGAAGACGGCAGATTTGAAGATTTTTTGGATTTTTTTTTTATATATAACAATAATAATACTAATAATTAAAATAATTATATATATATAGCAAATTAAAAATCTTCTTTTTTGTTTGTTTTGCTAGTTTTACATTCATTTGCTGTTCATTGCTGTGCTGGCTGGGATTGTCTTGAAGGAATCTGCATTTTCCAGAGTTCTCTTTTAAAAATATTAGCCTATCCCTGTTGATTTTTTTATCCATTAGTGGCCTGCATCTTACAGACCTTATGTGTACTGGCTGCACGCTGTGTTTATCCTGCATTAGCATGGAGTGGGTAGGGAGGGGAAGGCACCCTACATGGGCCACACACAGCCATGAACCCTTCTACCACTTTTCATACCTGAGTGAATGACAAGCCACAGCTGCCAGGCTAATTGTAGTTTTTATAGTTTGGAAAAGCAATGCGAGGCATTCTCCGCCTGCGTTCCGAAAGCCTAAGCTCTGCCAGTCTGAGGGTCTTGACCATGAATGTGGAAAGAATGCCCTTTTATTTGCTCTTGCTAGACGGGCCGTGCATTAATATTGCCAGGCGCACAGTTTGACATGACTTTTCGTGTCTAACGAATATTAGCAAGGCAAGTACTTTTCAAAAAGGACCCCTTAAGCAGCCAGATTTTTTCAAGGGCAGGAGTGGTGTCGGTGTCAATGAACTTCGAGAAATCCTTTTGGGCAGTTCCTGATGAGCATGAATATTGCAACACGCTAGATCAATCAGAGAGCAAAAGAGCTTTGATGTTTCTTTTTCTTTTCTTTTTTTTGCTGAAGCCCGCACGCAAGAGGTCATTAAAAATCTTAGAGGAGAAAAAAGCGGAGGGAGAAGCAGAACTCCACTCCTCCCTTCTGTCCTCTTGAGTTTTAACAGGTTCTGATTCTCCTCTACTGTCTGCCCTAAGCCCACAGTGTTAACTGTGGTCATTTGGAGCTGGGTTTCTTCACTGGTTAGTCCCCGCCGGGCCGTTGAACCTTTCCCCTTGGATACGGGCCTGTTTTTTTTTTGCTGTCTCCATTCCCATCAGAGCAGAGCTTGGTAAACACTCCCAGGGGAATGAGCTCATGTGCTGTAAGTATAGGGTGCAGGGGGCTCCTGGAGACGGAGAGGAGCGCTTAATATTAGTCCTGCCCAACTTCTGGAGCATTCCCTCCATGTGACGCACACCCAGTAGCCTAAATCATTTCATGTGGCTCTATTTGCAGTTACGAAGTGTTAGGAGGCTTTTTTACCATCAGATGTTAGCAGAGCTCGGCTGGTTTTTATCAAGTTGCAATGGCTAAAAAACTTTATTTATATTATTCATGTTTTTAATAGGTCTAAAAACACATGAATATATATTTTCTATTTTTATAAGCCTAAAAAACTAAAAAAAGTCTATTTTTATTTACTTATAGGCCAACAAATAAAGAAATAATTTTTTATAGGCCTAAAAAAGTACAGGCATAAGTATGTAGGTTTTTTTTTCCTCAAACGAATTAATTTGTATTTATATGTCCTATAAGCCTACAAAATTATAAATACGTTTTTTACATTTCTATTTTTATTTCCTCATAGCACATGCAAAATTCCCAGCTGTACAGCTGCTAAATGCCACTGATTATCAATAAAGACACAGACGTGTACTGTATAGTATAAATGAATTTACATGCACTGTAAGATATTCAAAATGAACATACAGTGTTGTGCAGAGGGTAGTAACAGGACTCTGAGTCTCTGGGTGAATTGTGGTTTCTTCAACAGTAAAGTTTGATAAGGGACTGCTGATGAATAGCAATCAACAGATTGCTTGTCTGGATCACCTTGATATTGAGCCCTTACAGTCCAAATCGGTTTAAGTGGCTTTTTAGGCTAAAGCAAAAGCATCTTTGGTACAGGGCAGGAACCGTGAACAGCATCACTATACGCTCTGGAGAGCCAGAGAACGATTCCATCTTAAGCTCGTACCTGTTTGCTCAAGTCTGCCTCATCCCCGATAGCGCTTACTGCTGTACAAGACTCCGGCTGCAGCGCTTCGTAGGCCGGTGGTCTTATTAAAGAACACAGCAGCGGCAACAACAACACAGAGCCAACTCCAATCTCGTTCACGCCATTAAAAGTGAGTCGTCTAATCCCGGATCAAGCGTGCGCATCAGAGCCGCTTGCAAAACTGACATTTACAGACAAATGGGATTGTTTTTAACAAGCTGACGCTGCGTAGCATGGCCTTTTTTGTCCATATCTGTCGGACTAAATTAGGCCTGGCTGGTGTTGGGGCTGCAGTAATTGTGTCAGACGGTGTTAACCCTAGCTCCTGGGCTGCGTGTGTAGAAGCAGGAGTGCTGCGGGAAGTCTTCACAGCTCTGGGTTTGTTTGTGTGTGTGTGTGTTTGTTTGTGTGTGTGTGTGTGTGTGTGTTAGCCTATGCCAAATATAGAAAATAACCCTGGGACTCATTGTTACAAAGGCCTGATAATGTACCCGATTCTCATAGGCAGTGACATTTGGCTTGTGTGTGTATGTGAGTGTGAGTGTGTGTGTGTGTCTGTCTGTATTACTGTTGTTGGGAGTGGAAGAGATGGATAGATTACATTTCTCCTGCTCTGAGCCGCGGTACCACTGTAGCGGACACTTTCAGCAGAACACAGGTAATCCCCCTTCACCTTTTCCTGACATTCGCCTTCATTATCCACAACTGCTCTCATTGGCCAAGCCCAGCAGTATGATACCGATTTGGTCACGCCCCCATCACTGCTGCCACCACTGCAGGGTACGCTGTGGGAGTGTAGGGAGAATAAGGAGTGTAAATATTTCATCTCAAAACATTTTGGGTCGTTATCGTAATTTATCATTTCATTTCTTCATAATTTACTTTTTATTGCTTAGATTTAAACAGGCTGTATTTTTAAGACCGATTGTTGTAAATGATCTCTAGGCTGATTGGCTACCTAGTACTTTGTCTCCTATAAAAAAAAAAAACAATCTAAGCTTAAACACTCCACGTTTTGACATATGGTAAATCTGCCAGTTGTTCTTTACATTGTGTCATAATTTCAGTTCAGTCGTTTTACATTGGCTTCCACTGAAAGTTAAAGGCTCTGTATATGATTCTGGAGAACGGCTGTTGATATTTGAACAGCAAAACAATCAAACCTACCCCTCCCTTCAGTGAAGCTCCGCCCCATATAATCCCACTGTGTTAGCAAACATTTTATTTTAGATCTTTGTGGCCATAAAACCCTTCACAAATGCTGTACACTCAAATACCATGATATAACGCTAATGAGAATCATGGCAAGTAATTAGCTTTAGGTAGGTTAGCATTAGCTCGGTTGTGGGTTAGCAAACTGTTGCTACAGTTGCTGCTGCTAAGCAAACAAGTTATTTGGTTATTTATCCCAGACATTTACAAATGGGACAAATGTATACTGACCTATTTCTGTGAAGTCAGTGTTACCCACCTATTAACATCCTCGTTCCTTTACATGTCTTTCACATTCGAAGGTCTCTCCACCCCCTCACCAATGTTTTCACGTGTCTTCGTCCCTCGCCTGATCTAAGAACTTTTTGTTTAGCTTTTGTTTATCAGATATTTTCGTAGGTCAACAGGTAGCTGGGTAGCAAGTACCCCCTGTTGCTGATCGGCCTGAGTGTGTTTCTCGGCCTAAACCGTTTTGTTTGTTCCCTTTTTGGATTTTTTCCAGCACACAAACAGACCTAGCGAACAGGGCTAGCGAGCGGTGAGGCGTAAATCATATATAGCACCTTTAAAAAGATTTTCTGGAGATATAAGATTTATGCTTGACAGCGACAACTTACTACAGTTCATTTTTTTCTGTTATGAGCCCTTTTTTTAAAGTGGCCTGTGTGAACCTCAGCCAGCACTGTAATATGATGCGCAGGTTAATCAGACAATGACACTTGTTGAACTCTTCAGCTTTGGATTAGCTTTCGGGTCTTGTGTGTGTGTGTGTGAGAGAGAGAGAGAGAAGGAAAGAGGGAGTTTAAGCTTATTTACCTGTGGGGGTTCTCTTACACAAAGAAGCTGCGGTGTGTGTCTGCCCAACTGCGGCGGTTTTGATTTTGCGGTTGATACTTCATCTCTTTCTAGTGGAGTGTTTAGACTCGCTCATCCAAACGCCACTGCAAACTGTTGGGACAACCGAGACCCCCTCCTCCTCCTCCTTTCTGTGAAAAAGAAAAGGAGACGGAGGTGGACCACCAACCTCGCCACGCTGACAATCTCGCTGTTGGCCTGTTAGTCAAATGCAGGGCCTTCATGTGGGCATGCACACAGACACACACTCAGAGGGGTGTAATGGATACACGTGTTTATATTGAGAGGCAGGAGGAGTGAAGGCAGATGCACTCATGCAGTCGGGGACGAAGAGGGGCGTGATCAAATGCTGTTACATCCAGTCATCCATACTTTTCTGCCCCTTTACCTCTCACTCTGTGAGCTGTTTGTGTGTGTGTGTGTGTGTGTGTGTGTGAGTAGCTGTCCCTTCAATGTGCTTTAGTGTGTTTTTGAATGCATGCTTGCAACGCCTGTATCTACCACTAAACTTCAGTACCGCAATATAACAGCATCAGCTCCTCAGACTGTACTCTCTGCCCCCAACACTCCTGGAGAACTGAGAATCTTGCTGTTGTCAGGCTGGCACAGAGACCTCATTAGATGGGCCACTGCTCGTCCTGCCCAGCGTCTCAGAACTGCAAACAACAAGCCAGATATAAAAAGATTGCAAATGATTCTGCTTTAAGGAAAGTGAGTTTAAGGAGTTAGGTCTCTCCATTCGGCGCTCCTCATCACAGTGGGCTACGTTTAAAACATAGTGTAAAATGTAAGCTGATCACACTAAGCTAATTGGTCTGATTTGCTAAGATTTGAGCATGATCACATTCCTTTAAATCATCCTTCTAGCTGGTTTAGAAAGTTTCTTCACCCTATTCATTTTCCTGTGAACAGTATTGATGAGTAAATCAATAGGCATGGTCTGGAATGACTAGGAATTCAACCCTGTTACTTTAAGGCACATCAAAGTTCCTGTCTTGTAACATTCCCATTTCAGCAAGGAACGACTACGGGATGTAATGCTTATTCTAGCCTGTTTATGTGTGTGTGTGTGTGTGTGTGTGTGTGTGTGTGTGTGTGTGTGTGTGTGTGTGTGTAGCAGCCCATAATCTCCTGTGTATGCGTGTTTGGTGCATTTTTATGCATGCCTGTTTACACATGATTACATGCACATGCATATTTTGGCATCCATTTATTCATATAGATGTGAGTCTGTGTGTGTGTGTGTGTGTGTGTGTGTGTGTGTGTGTGTGTGTGTGTGCATACGTATGCAGTGTGTGATTGTAAGCATGTGCCCTTGAATGTGCGTATGTCTGAAGCGTCTTGCGTGCAAGTATGTGTGGACGCAAGAGTGTGTGTGTGTGTAAGCTGCTGGCTCTTTGGAGATAAGGCCTGCACTCTTTCTGTGGGCAGAGAGGCAGAGAGAGGCTCACCTGTCGCAGCAAGATACCATCCCACACACACACACACACACACACACACACATACTTGCGCATGTTCCCCTAGGCACAGGCCCAACACAATTAAAACAAGGAGAACAACAAGCTCAGAGCAGTACCACACACACTCACACACACACACACACACACACACACACACACATAGACTGGACACACATTATCTCCCCTCCCCATGTTAATTGTAATTCAAATGAAATATGGAGGATTTTGCCCGGTGGTGGCGGTGCACTGTTTCCATTCTGTCAGACCATCCCCCTTGTTTTCAGGCTTTTGTGTGCTGCTATGTGAGCTTGCTTCGGTCTTTCTACTTAAGAGGGGGAACAGCACAAATCACGGCACGGTCTCGCGGGTGAGGCAGTTGAGTCAGGTCAAATGGGGCAGTGTGGTGCAAACAGGAGATGTAAACAATGATAAGGCCTGCTGAGTTCATTTAGCCTGCAAGAAACATAACATCGTCTGAATGTGCTAAGCTGTGACTGTGTGATAAAGAAGTGTGTTAGCATAGCTGGTTTACACTAGCCAGCTAGCATAACAGCTAATCAATCTTCATTTTCAACAGGTTACTGTTTACTTTCCTTTCAAATGTACCTTTAGCTGATTTACGCTAGCAAGCGTAAGAGCTAATCTTACCTAGACTTTAGCATGCTACAGATTACAGTCCTTTAAACCACACTTTTAGCTGATTTACGCTAGCTAGCATAAAGGCTAACATAGCTTATGGTTTAGCATGTTACGGATCACATTTCTTTTAAATGTACATTTGACTGGTTTACACTAGCTGGCTAGCATAACAGCTAATCTGTTTTAACGGGTTACAGTTTACATTCCTTTAAAATGTACTTTTAACTGATTTATGCTAGTTAGCATAAGAGCTAACCTATCTTAGGTTTTAGCAAGTTCTAGATCTCAGTCCTTTAAACCACGCTGGTTTACACTAGCTAGCTAGCATAGCAGCTAATCAATCTTCAATTTTAACAGGCTACAATTTATATTCCTACTTTTAGCTGATTTACGCTAGCTAGTGTAAGAGCTAATCTATCCTAAGCTTTAGCATGCTACAGATTACAGTCTTTCAGACCACACTTTTAGCTGATTTACGCTAGCTAGTGTAAGAGCTAATCTATCCTAAGCTTTAGCATGCTACAGATTACAGTCTTTCAGACCACACTTTTAGCTGATGTACGCTAGCTAGCGTAAGAGCTAATCTAACTTAAGCTTTAGCATGCTACTGATTACAGTCTTTTAGACCACACTTTTAGCTGATTTACGCTAGCTAGCCTAAGAGCTAATCTAACCTAAGCTTTAGCATGCTACAGATCACAGTCTTTTAGACCACACTTTTAGCTGATTTACGCTAGCTAGCCTAAGAGCTAATCTAACTTAAGCTTTAGCATGCTACTGATTACAGTCTTTTAGACCACACTTTTAGCTGATTTACGCTAGCTAGCGTAAGAGCTAATCTAACCTAAGCTTTAGCATGCTACTGATTACAGTCTTTTAGACCACACTTTTAGCTGATTTACGCTAGCTAGCGTAAGAGCTAATCTAACTTAAGCTTTAGCATGCTACAGATCACAGTCTTTTAGACCACACTTTTAGCTGATTTACGCTAGCTAGCCTAAGAGCTAATCTAACTTAAGCTTTAGCATGCTACAGATCACAAGCTAGCTATGTACTACTCCATGTACAAACAGCAGACTAGCCAACCGGTTACGGTAGTTTTGCCGCTTTGTTTTACTCGCTGTGTTTCTACATGTAGCTCCTCAGTTCTGTCACTGACTGAGAGCTTTTCTAGAATGAAAGGCTCGTCATTTAAAGCCGCGTTGAACCTGAGACTAAACTAAAGTTCTCTGCTAAAGACCTGAGCAGCTCGCCTGATTTACTAGACAGACCCCTAGATTAACTAGGCCTTGGATGGTGACTGTAAATACTAGTGAAAGAAGCTTGAGGAGAGCTTTAGAAATGGTCATGCCAACACGCTCACACACGTCAGATTATAACGTTTTGCTTATTATTATTTATTTTAGCATTGTTGTTGTTTGAGTAAACAAGTAAACACTTAAATTCCAGATAAACAACTTACTGTGTGTCTTTTCTGTGTAAAGACTGTGAACCCAGTGCTGTATAGTATAGGCTGGGAAAGTTCAGTCAACATAAAGACGCTTTATTTTTTATATTATTTAATAAAAGTTTTTTGGTGTAGAAATTGTTGCGAGAGTGTGAGGGACTGTGCGTTTGTGTGTGTGTAAGTGTAAAAAAGATAGAGACCTCCATATTACAGGCCTCAATTGAGCAGAGTGCTCTCTTTCTGAGAGTGTGCTTGTGTGAGTTTGGTGTGTGTGTGTGTGTGTGAGTCAATGTTAGGATTAAACTGACTGGAAACCGTTGCCTATTGATTTGTTCCTCCCGCCACTGAGCTGTTCCCATCACCCTGACTATACATAGCCTCTCACACGGCAACATATTTCACAAATTAACGCGCAACAGTCAGTGAGGGTTTTGCATTGTTGGATAAACAGTGACACGGAAAGCTCTCACACTGCCACAGATTGGTCTTTCCCTTTTAACAAGTGCTAATTCCTTTGGCGTCTGTTTGTGTGTGTGTGTGTGTGTGTGTTCATGTGTGTGTTTCACTGAAAAGAAGCACAGATAAATTGCAGAAATGGAAGAACAGCAAAGGTTGCGGTCATGTTTCTGGTGATGTCATGCATGCACACACTCACATACACACACACACACACACACAGGTCTGTTTTTATACCTTGTCAGGACCTGGGGTCAGACATACCTTACCCACACATGTCCCATGTATATGTACACCTACTGAGCAATTTATTAGGGACACCTGTACCCCTACTTATTGACACAGTTATCTGCTCAGCCAATCGTGTGACAGCAGTGCAGTTAATACATTTGTAGAGATATGGGCCAACAGCTTCAGGTAATGCTCAGATCAGCCATCAGAACGGAGGAAAAATGTGATTTCAGTGATTTTGAGGCGAGCTGGTTTAAGCAGACTGCAGACGGAAACGCCTTGTTGATGAGAGAGGTAAATGGAGAATGGCCAGACGGAGCTTTCTGAGCTGGCGGAAAGCCTACTGTGACTCAGGCAAGCACTCTGCACAATTGTGGTGAGCGGAAGAGCATCTCAGAAGAACGTCAAACCAACTGCAGAAGACATCAGCTTCCATATCTGGCAGCCAAGAACAGAAGGCTGAGGCAGCAGTGGGCACAGGCTCACCAGAACTGGACTGTTAAAGATGTGAGAAACACCCTGCTCTGCTGTGGCACACAGATGGTGGGGTCGGAATTTGGCACCAACAGCTTGAAGCCATGGACCTGCCTTGTGCCAAGGAAGTGCAGGTGGTGTAATGGAGCGGGGAATGTTATATTGGCACACGCTGGACCTGTTAAAACCATCAATCATTGCTGAAATGCCACAGCCGGTTTGAGTATTGTTGCTGACCATGAGCATCCTTGTATGACCACAACTGTCCCATCTTCTAACGAGTCTTTCCACCATGACGATGCACCGTGTCTCAAAGCAAGTTATCTCAAACTGGATTCATGAACATGACAATGAGTTTGCTGTTCTCCAGTGGACTTCTCAGTCACCAAGTCTGAATCCAGTAGAACACCTTTGGGATGTGGTAGAACGGGGGAATATCTTCAGGAATTGCATGATGCAAACATGTCAACATGGACCAGAATCTCAAGAATTGTTTCCAACATCTTGTGGAATCCATGTCATGAAGAACCGAGGCTATTTTGAGAGCAAGAGTAGGCCTCACCCAGTATTAGTGTTAAGAGTTTAAACATACTGAAACTTGGAACACCTTCTGGTCCTGAAATTGTAGGTCAGTCCTATTTTCCCAGGGTTTTCATTCAGAGTCAGAACAGTGTTACCCTGAAAACATATGAGAGTGAACCACACACATACACACACAGGGAGAAAATGAGTTTCAGCTTCTATGGAGAAGGTCTCGTTGTTATAGCCCACTTTTCGCATTACAGCATTCTTAGCAGATATTAAAGTCAAACTTCCTCTTTCGTGGTCAGTCGGTTTCCTCTGCTTCGGTTAGCCACATTAAAGCCCAGCATGCCTCAGCCTCCTAGCCCCAGCATCCTGCCTCCAGCCTCCTGCCCCCCAGTGCCTTTAACCCTATGTTAACTAACATTTCATTGGTGCTGCATTCAGACTTCGTTGCCTTGAACTCATTAAAGTATGCGCCTGCAGTTATTATGATGTGCGCATGTTTATGATGCTGCCTTTATTGTTGGATGTACTGAAAATCTCTGTAAGTGAGTCTTTTAGCCCAGACTGCTTGTTGACGGAAGTGCAGTACAGGGCAGCCAATCAGTACAGAGGTCATTTACATGTATAATCAGTCTTAAACCGTTTCAGTGATGCCCATATTCACCATTTGCGTTGGTCCCCACCCTTAACCCTTCCATGCAGCGAACACACACTAGTGAGCAAACACACACACACACACACACACAGTGGACAGTAAGCACACATGCCTGGAGCAGTTGGCAGCCTGCTGAGTCTCAGAATAACCACTTTTGGTTCCATAAAGAACCATGTTTGGTTGGCGGTCTTAGTGTGAAGAACCTTTTAAAGATCTAAAGAACCTTTGAAACATTGATGTAAAGGTTCTTTACCAGTTTAAAGGTTCCTTACACTCATGCGTCTGTATATACTGCTCAAAGGACCATCTGAACCCCTCATTGTAAAGAAAGTAGGGTTAAAGCAGGTACTCGAAAGCAGCCGCAAATGGGAGCAATTACTGGACAGTAATCTTTCCCCTTCTTTTCTCACTCTTCCATCATCTGGATCCATTATTTTTGCTCAAATTCCTTTCACATTGCACAACATTTTCTGCTCAAATGTGGACGGACCCCCTCTCTCACACACACACACGCTCTTAAAGCCTTTCAGTTCAAAGTGTATTCACCCAGCTTTTACATGTACTTACAACCTCTAAAGAGTTCTATAGTCGCAGCAGTAAAACAGATGGGCTCAGGCTGAAGGTTCTGCCTTAGAGAAACTACTTTTTGGAGGACTTGGCTAAGACATGTGGCATCAGTGAGGAGAAGCATGCGCGTGCCTTCTTTCCTTGTAAAGGTCTTCCAGCTCTACACCACCTAAACTTCATGTCCAGTGACACGGTGTTAACAGCTGCCCGATCTCAGTTCCAGCGGTCATGAATTCTGCTATGACGTCTGCGTCTAATGCACTTTCACTATGTAAGTGGATGATTAGTAATCTGATTGGCGCTGGGCACCACACATGGGCCTAAAACATCTTGCAGCGCCCATGTGACACATTTTTAGACAAGCTGGTGTGATTCCTTTTATAGAAAAACATCTTTTCACTGAAACGAGCTGTTTCCTCTTCTTAAAATTATGGTTTGGTCGTGTGAGATTACTTCATACCCCAGTTCTTCCTTCATGTACAGAACAGAATGTCGCTTTTTTTTTCTTTACAAGAAAAAAAGGCGTGTTTGAAGTTTGCTTTTGTAGCTATATTATACAGACAAAAGTTTTGGGACATCTGCTCATTTGTGGTTTCTTCCAAAATCATGGGTAATAATATAGAGTTTATCCTGCTTTGGTTAGAGTAACTGTCTCTACTGTAAAGGGGAGGCCTTCTACTAGATTTTGGAGCATTGCTGTGAGCATTTTATTGCATTTAACGACAAGGACGTTAGTGAGGTCAGGATGTTGGATGATCACAGCTCCACTGCTCCACAACTCAGTGCTGGAATGCTGTATATTCCTCATAGCCCACGCCTGGCATTAGGCATGGGACCAATAGGCTCATGTTTATCTGCACCAGAGTCCTATTCTATTACAACAAGCTATGTGTGTGTGCATTTGCACATCTGTGTCAGCAATGGGTGCAACTTAAATTAGCTGGATGTAGACAGTAGAGTCAGTTACTCCAACAAAAGCAGGATAAAGTATTTTTATACCCTTGATTTCAGAAGAAACAATGAATGAGCAGGTGTCCCAATACTTTTGTCCATACTGTGTGTGTGTGTGTGTGTGTGTGTGTATATATATATACACCTTTTGCCTTAAAATAATCTCTAAAATACATGCTTATATAAGCAATAATGTATAAATCCACAGTCGCAGCCATCTAGATGAATGAATTTCTTCAGCTCGTTTGTCTACTTTGGCAGATTGGCTGCATTTGTGCATTTGGAAGAAAGGGGGAAAATGTGTAAACCTGATTTTCACCTTAAGGAGCCAGAGCACTTTGAACGTGGCAGTTCAGGAAGCCCATCCACCATATTGAGGGTAATAGCTGGCAAAACACTGAGTGACCTAATTATGGTTGAAGCTTGCAGGCTATTATGCATACACTCACACTTCTAGTGAAAGATAGTAATGGATTGTAACACACACACACACACACGCACACACACACATGCAAGCACACGGGACTGGGCAGCAGAGTCGGCAGTTGCCTGGATGGTGATGGATGATGCGCAGTAGTGGGACCCAGAGGCTGGGTGAATGTGTGTGTGTGGAGCTCGGCCCATGTGGGCTGCCGTACCCACTACCACTCCGGTGTCATAATTAATCTTCAGAGATGAGCCCGGCGAAAAAAAATGTGCTACCCTCTGCAGCTTTTCTACCACTTACTTCGCAGAATACAAATGTGTAATTCCTTAAAGGAATGGCCCCTCGCCCCACCGCATGATAGATATTTTTGAAAAAGGAAATAATTTAGCAAGGGCGGGGGAAGAGCAGATAGGAGAACATGGTGGGACTTCAAAGGCGGACTTTAATAAAACATACAGTGTGTGTTGGGAGGTTTAAAAATATATAAAAATTACACACACACACACACACACACACACATATATATATATATATATATATGTATATATATATATATATACATATATATATATATCACTGTTCTCTTGCTTTGGAAACGCAGAGCTATTCCCCTCAAAGTCCAGCACACTGCAGAGAGTGGAGGCCATTGCGCCGTTGCCCTGCCAACCGCAGGATCAAAGGCTTTAATGGAGGCTCTTCGCAAATGGGGGCTGATTAACAGGACGGGCCCAGGCGCCATCATGCCTCGTTTTGGAAAAAACAGCCTTGCTAACTCCTGCATGCGGAAAATTGGAAGCCAGCTTCGGAGCTACAGGAGAAAAATAGAACTTGAGTAATAATAATAATAATAATCATTGTAAAGTTAATGAATGTACTTATATTCTAACTTCCACAATCCTAAGGACTACCTAAAAAACTGCTAATACATATAGAAAGAAAAATAACTACAATAAAGAGTTGAGATTTCACCTTTATAAACTGCACCTTTATGAACTGCAGTTATAAAGACATAAGACTTGTTTTCCAGTGCTATGAATTATTTAGTACCTACTCAGTGGAACATGAATATTAGAGCTAGGCCTTCAGTTTCTGCTGTAAATCTAAAAGCCTAGAAAAAACTTACTCTACAATAATACTAATTTCTGCTAGTACTAATTTCCCTGTAGGGCTTCTAATAGCATGTAAGCACTAAGGTAATGCTGATCCATATGGTCATGTTTTTGGCCATTCTAGTGGTCATCTGAAACTTTAAAAGATGAAGCTTGTAACATATGGTGGCATAGATTGTACCTTATACGAAGCAATTTAGAAGTTACTCTTTCAGTAAAGAACCCTGCCACAGATCTGCTGCCACTGTTTTCCATTTCTAACAAAAGATACCACTCGTCAGTTAACTCACAGTCAGTGACAAATCTAGAGGCCTTTTCACACCTATAGATGGTCAGTTGGTCCTAATCAGTTTGCGAGTTTGTAAACTCGTAACTTGTAAAAAACCAAAGCATACCAAATAGCTTCACATCAAACCATGTGAGTATGTTCTCTCAGCTTATTGGCCAGACCTGTCTGGGGCAGGAGCCAGAAAGTAAATACAGGAAGAAGGCCCAAACGAACCGCACCAAAATTGTGTGAAAACGAACCAGGGTCAGATTTAACCTGATTAAAAAGCGCAAGTGTGAAAACACTCAACCTAAAACAGGCTAAAGTGCTTGTGAAATTAGTCCCACCAACTGGAATTCGAAATGTTATGCTGCTAGGTAGTCTAACATGTTTGGCTTTCAGTCAAGCTCACTCGTCTGTATCTACCAAGCTACTAAAGGGAAAACATTTCTGATTGGACTTTTGAATTTTCCTTAGGGCATTTCAAGATTAATACAACAGTAGTTTAAATACAATAAGCATGATGGTTCTATTAAATTAAAATGCTCTAAAAATTATAGACATATATTTGTCAGTCCTCAGAAACCATTAGGCATTTACTGAACGCCTAGGAGGCCCTGAGGGTTTCCCCACTGATGAAACTAATGTGTTAGGAATGTAGTAGAGCTGCATGCTAGGGACAAATTGCAATTGTTTTTTTTAATCGAGAAGATCCTTCTGAATTGGTAAAGACCCTTTACATCAAGTGAAGGTTCTTTAGACTTTTAAAAAGGGTTCTTCTGCTTATACTTGTAAAACATTGTTCTTTATGGAACCAAAAGTGGGTCTAGTCTGTAGTTACAAGAATGAGGAATGGAGGCCTGGACCTCCATTGAATTGGACAATTCCAGAAAGTTTCTCACTGGCCTGTGATTGCAAAAAATTATATATATTTTTTTATGTTGGCCAAGAATACGGCCAGTTTTACGGCTAGTTTACATTCATTATGTTTAGTAGAAAGGTGATAGGTACATGGAGAAGACAGGGAATTCTATGCTGTGAAAGTAATGCAGCTTGGATTACCTCACTCTCCAGACAGCAAGAAATGTTTATGTCTTCAGTGATTGGCTTAAGACAAAAGAAATATCCTCTCAAATCCCTACACACAACTCTCTTCAACGTAGGCTGGGCTAATCGCTTTACATTGTTCTTGGCTCTGAGAGAGACGTCTCTGGGGCCTTGGAATTTCATATTCTCGACCACAGCTAATTAAGATGTTTGACACGATTGCGGATGATAAAATAAAGATTTCCATTGAAAATGCGACTAATAAATCTAATTATAGGGGAGAACGGATGAGCTCGGCACATTTTTGTACTTTGCGAGGCTTATCATGTGTTTCGGCACCGTGTGACTGGGTGGCATTAAAGCGAAGAGACTGTACATCGACTGTCAGTTTGAGTCTGTGACCAAGAGAGTGTGTGTATGCGCGAGGAAACGAGAGAGCGTGCGCGCGAGAGAAAGACGTAACTTAATTAATCTAATCTTAAACTGTGAGGAGGCGACGGGTTTGAGTTGACATGATTAATTTAGTGGCTCCTTCAAGCACCTCTGGGCTGCTTCAGCGAGAGAGCGTGTCAGAAACATGCTCCCTCAGCAGGCGGAGGAGGGGAGGCGGCCCCCTCCCTCACCCCCAACAGTGGGAGGCTGGGTAAAGGAGTTTTTGAGACGTGCTGCCAATTAGAGTTTTTTTTCGATAGCGATGGTCGCCTGGTCGCATGTCGCAGTGAATGGCAGCAGAGACGGCGCAGACAATGCGACTCTCTGTCCTTTATCCTTTCCCTTTCATTACGACACATCAGATTGAGATACACACACGTCACATAGTCCTGATGCCCAATTCAGAATGTTAATGTCTAATATATACGGGTCTAATTCACTCTAATAATATGGTAAATATGCAGCACAACACAGTCTTATTCAATTATTCGACATAAGTTCAACATCCACAGTGAGAACACACACCCAGAGCTGTGGACACCCACTTCACCATCCGGGGAGCAAGCGGGAGTCAGCATCCGCTGTGAATGCCAGTCCTATGGATGGAACCAGTGACCTTCCGGACCCAAGCCCTCATCTTTTAATCTACTGGTCCTCATTTGCTTATCCACAAAGGCTCAGATTGCTAACGGACAGTGTTACAGCTGGGGTTAGGATTTAGGTGTAGGTTTAAAAGTGAGGGAAAAAACAAGCCCACAGCAGTTGAGAGATTATTGACGTGATGAGTTTGAAAGAAACCTGGATGAACCAGTCTACTCAATGTGCCTGAAAACACTCGAAAACACTCGAAAACCATTCACTTCTCAGATATGAGGCTTTATCCTCCAAACATGTGTGATATGTACCTAGGTTAGCTGGAACACAATCTGTGCTGTGGTGTTTAGCCTGTTAGCTAGCTTTACAAAACCTAGATAGCCAGCTACACGTCCAAACGTGGCAGAACCTGTTGCATTTTGCTTTTCTGTGACTCCCGAAACCAGACGCTTGACCTCGCTCTCTCAGACATGGGTTTTTATTGTCAATGCTCATGTCAAAGAGTCAACAGCTGCTGCGTTGGCCTGCCTGATACTTGGTGTATCTGTAGCAGAGCTAGTAAAGGGAAGCTTAGCGAGTGGACTACAGATCCTAAACCATGGGAAAACACTCGAAATTCAGCTTTCTGTCCTTTCAACAGAAGTCCAGAGTCCTTCTCATCTAAACGTTTACGAGTGAAGTTTCTGTCAGCCAAAATCGCAAGGGTACTGTGGTGAACAGAATGTCATCATGCTAACTAAGCTAATGCTAATTATGTATTTGTTTTCAAATGCAATGAAAAAACTACCAAAGCATATATAATGAAACACATTGCTTTTTAAACCTAGAAGGATATCTTAAGCACCTTCTGCAGAGCTGGACAGTGCCCACTATGGATAAGTCTGTAATGACCATGGTCATCCTACATGTAACTGTCATGTAATTCTCTATTACTAATATCTTTCCTTCCTTCTGATTTCCAGGATCGCGTCTTCGTCAGGAGGACTACCCCCCTCGGATTGTGGAGCACCCCTCAGACCTGATCGTGTCGAAGGGCGAGCCGGCCACTCTGAACTGTAAGGCAGAGGGGCGACCGTCCCCCACTGTGGAGTGGTATAAGGATGGCGAACGCGTGGAGACGGACAGGGACAATCCCCGATCGCACCGAATGCTCTTGCCCAGCGGCTCGCTCTTCTTCCTGCGCATCGTTCACGGCCGCCGCAGCAAGCCAGACGACGGCAGCTACGTATGTGTGGCCAGGAACTACCTGGGTGAAGCGGTCAGCCACAACGCCTCGCTGGAAGTAGCCAGTAAGTGCGGCTTGGTTTTTTGTTTGTGTCTGTGTCATTCGCTGCTAGAACTGAGGTAATCCAGCTTTCCAGGAGGGAGGCCTCTGAAGCAGTGTTTATGGACATGTCAAAAAGGCAGCTATTGTAGACACCAGGCACAGCAAGCTGGCATGACCCCTTTGATTTGTGATGACTGGAGTGAGGTGTATACAGTATTAGCATAGCACACGGCAGGCTTACTTAATAAATGCCTGGTTGCCTAGTCCAGGTCTGAGCATAGTCATGAACTTAGCTTATATCTAGGTACTTTTGGAATGAGACATAAAACCAGCTTTTCCACCACAGAGACTTTTTCAGGAGTTTCAGGAATCCTCAGACACATTTTCCTCACAGGAAGCAGGGCTGAATTTAGTTTTCAGGGCATTGTTCCAGGAACCTTTCTGGTTCCTATTCAAGAGTGGGCCATTTTCTGCAGACTAGGAACTACTTGCTGTATTAATAGTTGCTGATTGGTCTTCAGAGCAAATCGCTTGAATACAAGCCTTGTTCAGCTTCTACTTTGAGGAAACATTCAAGGTTATTGTGCTTGACACTGATGTAAATAACCCATGACTTGTGTTACTTTGGATAGTGGTCATGGTTCCTGCAGTGTGGTGACAAGAAGCAGCAAGTAGTTTGGAAACTCTTTGTGGAAAAGACTCCACAGCAGTGGTCTCCAACCCTCCATCCTCCTGGAGAGCTACCTTTCCGCCTAACCCTAATCCACCCCACTTGATCCAACTAATTACAGCCTCTAGAAGTCCTTGATTGGCTGAATGGAGTGAATTAGATTTGGGTTGGAGTGGAAACCTGCAGGAAGGCAGCTCTCCAGTACGACGGATAGAGATCACTACTCTAAAGACAACAGTTTCAAGTCCAGCCCTTGCTTTAATGGCACAGCTAGAAGCACCAGGGAATGGAGCAAAGACCTAAAAGGGACCCGAAGCTCAGTAAACTAGAGCTGTATCTCGGTTTGGATCTACGATTTCAACTATGGTTATCCATAATTGGAATTGCAACGAAAACAATTAAACTAATACTAGTTGTGGCCTCTAAGGGTTAGTGTCCTTTTTGTGCATCTGTGTGAAACCTTGGGGTCAGCCGGGGTCCTGTATTACACCCACTATCACGCAGCAATGCTAATAGGGAAATGAGTGTTGCTTACTCAGTGTTGGCTGGGTAATGATTTCATATCCATGTTTATCCTTTAGCTTGCTTTTAAAAACACTCCAGACTCCGGCCCTTTGACATGGCTTATTAATCCGACAGTGTATTTGTTACACTTGTGGGCCACTTTATTAGACGCACCTTTCCCAAAACTGAACTGACTAACAGTGCTTGTTTGAGCGTCCTGGCTGTTTGGGGTCAGCTTGAGTCCTCTGTCTATTAGCTTACGCTTTAAAGGCCTGAGATTAAGCTCTGTTTCAACAAGCAGCGGGTGCATTATGGAGGTAGTGGAGGGAGGTTAAGAGGTATTACAGAGGCTTATCCACCGCTACGCAATGAGAATCGCTCCAAACCTCGCCACTCACTACCTGACCCGCCACTACAGGTGATCCTCTAATGTTTCGCCTAATCCCTGGAGGCTGAAAAGAGGAGCAGAAAGCAACAAGAATAAGAAAGACAGGCTAGAAAACGCCGAACAAGGGTTCGAGGATGTATGGATTTATTCATGGAATCACCCGCAAGCTTATGTTGGGCTAATCCATTTTTACGCCCGTCTGGATGACTTAAATAATAACGCTGCATCCAAATTTTTTGTGAGCATGCGATGTTTAATTCGATTAACTGAGCACATTAGACTATTATTCCAGGCTTTGTAAAGGTTCTGCTTTGTCTTGAGCTGCTCATGAGATGAATGTGAATTTTTGTGCTGTTGCCTTGAATCCAGCAATTCGGGGAGTCTTTCATCCAGCTGGAAAAACAGAATTGACTAAAACTGTTCTCCAGCCATGTAATGACAAACATGAGCACTAAAGCTCCTCCACCCTGAGGATGTCTGATAAGACTGGTGTTTTCCTCTGACATGCTTTATTAAAGGGGGATATTTTGCCCTCGTGCTTTCTCTGGCTCACACACTCTTGCACTGTCCAACACGCACTCTCTTGCTCTCTGTGAGCCGGCATTGTGTGCCTCCGGGGCGGCGTGTAAGGAATGTGTTTTTTTTCATATTAAAAAAAAGAAGCTAATTTACCGGAACCAGGTCCCATCAGAAACATCAGCAGATCTAATCAGAGATTAATGCGGCTGTTTCATCCTCACTCAAGCAGTCCAGTGACCTGCTATAGAGCGGGCACACAGATTTCCCTTTTTTCTATCCATAGATTAAGCTGGCCCAGCTGGCCCAGTTTCTGGTCTTCACCTCTACTTTTCTAATCACTCAGTCATCTAAGCACATTTCTTGGTGGAACCCAAAAGCTTTTGAGCGTATTTACATTGAAACCATTGACGCTTGATATTACAGAAGGCCACAAATGAATGCAAACCTAGCTTTGACTACGTCAAAGATTTATCAATGTAGTTTTTTGTCCATATGATGCAGCTCATGTACTTTGAAAATCCTTCAAACATGACTCCAGTCTCTCTGGACACCTGTCCCGTCTTATATACTAAACTGTAATACAACCCTCACCCTCTTCCCCCCACCGCTTCTGTTATTACATGCCCCCCCAACCTCATGCTAAACCCACCGAGGAGATTTTGCCCTTTCTCAAAATCCTCAGCCAAGTTCCAGAGATAATCAATGTTTACTTGCCAGACTATTTGCCTTTCATTAACTTTATTACATGGGCTGTCCCGTCCCCCAATATAGCCGGTGCTCGCTGTGTGGTCCTCTCTTCGGTCTCGGGGAAAATGGCTCTCTGGAGAGGTTTGTTTTCTCTCTGTGTATCTCTCTGTGCCTCCCTTCCTCTCCTTCTCCCTTTTCCCCCTCTCCCAGGTTCTTGACTTTATTAATTATATCCTGAATCACTAAGGTTAGATTTAGATTATGTTCAAGGTCAGCAACTCGACCCCTACAGAAAGCTGTTCCATGGATAGATGAAATTAAGCTAAAAAGATTAATTCTAGTCGGCCTAGTTGCTAGTTTTTTCAATAAAGCACTTTCTTCTAGTGTTGTGACAAGGAGTGAACCAAATGCTGAAGTAATTTGCTGTACTTTGCTAACTAGCACACCAGTTTTCCACAAAATAGTCTCCTCCGAATGTTGTAGGAGGATGTAAAAGGATGTTAGTTAGCTAGTTTTTCAACAAAGCTCCCCACCGCAGAACATTGTCATAATAGCTAGCTAAATAAGTAATTAGGTAGAGAAGATGTAGGTTGGTGTGGTGCAACAGATAAAACCACTCGCTGCCAGTGAGCTACCACACCATGTGGGAGACTGGGGTTCGATTCCCAGTCTGGGTGACTATGCTGCGCTACACCAATAAGAGTCCCTGGGCAAGACTCCTAATACTACACTGACCCTCCTCTGTAATACCAGTCACCTTGTAAGTCGCTCTGGATAAGAGCGTCAGCTAAATGCTATAAATGTAAATGTAAGATTCTATATAGTTAGCCAGCTAGCTAGTTTCTCACAAACTTCTCTTTAGATTGCTGACAGCAAAAAGCTAAAAAGATTTTTCTCTAGTTAGCTAACTAGCTAGTTTTTCAATAAAGCGCTCCCCACCTCAGAACATTGTAATAATGAGAGACGTTTAGCTTAAAAAATGAACAATACTTAGCTAGCTAGAGCAGTAATTAGGCTTAAAAAGATTCTATCTAGTTAGCCAGCTAGCTAGTTTTACACAAACTCCTCTTTAGATTGCTGTAACAGGAAGAGAACCAAAATCTAAGATTTTTAAAAGGATGTTAGCCAGCTAGCTAGTTTTTCAACAAGGTGGACCCCCTCAGAACACTGAAATAATGAGAGAAGTTCAGCTAAAAAAATGAACACTACATAACTTGTTAGCTAGTTTCTAAACAAAGCTGTTCCCTTCAGAACATAACAAAGAGAGAAGTAATTACACTAAAAAAGACTATTTCTAGTTAGCCAGCTAGCTAGATTTCCAACAAAGCGATCCCCTCAAAACATTGTAACAAAGAGAAGAAATGAAGTTAAAAAGATAATTTCTAGTTAGCCAGCTAGCTAGTTTTCCACACGTCTCTTTAGATTTCTGTGAAAGGCAGAGAACCAAAATCTAAAAGGTGTTAGTTAGCTAGCTAGTTTTTCAACAAAGCTCCCCAGCTCAGAACATTGTAATAATGAAAGACTTTTAGCTTTAAAAATGAGCACTGCTAGCTAGCTAGCTAAATAAGTAATTAGGTAAAGAAGATTCTTTCTCGTTAGCCAGCTAGCTAGTTTCTCACAAACTTCTCTTTAGATTGCTGACAGCAAAAAGCTAAAAAGATTTTTCTCTAGTTAGCTAACTAGCTAGTTTTTCAATAAGCGCTCCCCACCTCAGAACATTGTAATAATGAGAGACGTTTAGCTTAAAAAATGAACAATACTTAGCTAGCTAGAGCAGTAATTAGGCTTAAAAAGATTCTATATAGTTAGCCAGCTAGCTAGTTTCTCACAAACTTCTCTTTAGATTGCTGACAGCAAAAAGCTAAAAAGATTTTTCTCTAGTTAGCTAACTAGCTAGTTTTTCAATAAGCGCTCCCCACCTCAGAACATTGTAATAATGAGAGACGTTTAGCTTAAAAAATGAACAATACTTAGCTAGCTAGAGCAGTAATTAGGCTTAAAAAGATTCTATCTAGTTAGCCAGCTAGCTAGTTTTACACAAACTCCTCTTTAGATTGCTGTAACAGGAAGAGAACCAAAATCTAAGATTTTTAAAAGGATGTTAGCTAGCTAGCTAGCTAGCTTTCAACAAAGCGGTCCCTTTAAAACATTGTAACAAAGAGAAGGAATTGAGTTAATAAGATTAATTCTAGTTAGCCAGCTAGCTAGTTTCTCACAAACTTCTCTTTAGATTGCTGACAGCAAAAAGCTAAAAAGATTTTTCTCTAGTTAGCTAACTAGCTAGTTTTTCAATAAGCGCTCCCCACCTCAGAACATTGTAATAATGAAGGCGGTTTAGCCTACTTAGCTAGCTAGCTAGAGAAATAATAAGGCTAAAATGATTATTTCTGTTAGTTTTTAACAAAGTTTTCTCAACAGAGGAGTTTTAAAATGCTTGTTGGTTTTTCCTGGAATGCAGTACAGTGTTTTTAAGACTCTGTAAAGTGACATTTTGCCTCAAAGCCCACCTGTTGTACACAACAGCTGAATGTGTTATGGTGTGTGTGTGTGTGTGTGCGTGTGTGTGAGTGAATGCGTCAGGATGTTTGTGTGAGCATGAGTGTTAGCATGTTTGTGTGAAGGGTTAGGTGTGGCCCATTTGCAGTTTGGATAACCGTGTTGTTTTTGTCAGTAACAGGTGTGGATGTCCTTTTTTTTGCTGACTCTGTGTCCAGTGAAAGGTCAGGGCACCACTGTTGTCTGCTAGTCACGCTTTCCCCAGAATGGCCAGAGCATCCCTGTGTGCTATGAATAAACCGAACACCAACTGGGATAGCCAGCACGGCAGGTGCAAAAGCAGGTATTAGCAGAAGCCAAAGGTCAAAGGTTGGGAAAGAGTGGACACTGGGGCATGTGGGCAGATTTTCTGTCCTTTATGAAGTACAGCTGCATGATATGGGATTCATATTGGCCTCCAACAAAGCCTCTAGCAAATTTTCAGTGAGATTTTTGTCAGTATAGTATAGATGACCGTTCAGTGGGATATCAAGGCCTCCATGTCTGTGTTATATCAAGGGCTAGCATTTTTTTTATATATTACAAGGTCACCACAGTTGTACTTAGTGTGTCATCATACAAAGCCAAAACCTCTCTGTCTCTCACTAAGTGGAATTCAGCAGCAGCTGCTTCTTTGGAGGGAGATAGATAGAGAGCAGGAGGGAGGGAGCGCAGAGGAGAGAGGAACGTAAGCAGACAGTGCAGGGAGTCAGATAAGAAAAAACAGGGGTCCACAGCACTGGAGACTCTGTCAGGGCGACTGCACGTTTTCATCTATCACTCCATTATCTGTTCTTCATTTCTCCACTCGCTATGGCGGTGAGCAGAAGCCGCAGCCCTCAGATATCCCCGGCACAAGCGCGCCTCACACTCGTCCGCCTTCGGGTTGAACGCAGGGTCAGCTGACTGGCTGATTGATGGACCGTTCGGTCATGTAGTGAAGGAACAGAACACTCTCTGTGCCGTGCTAAGGTAGGTGGGTGGTGGGGTGTGTGCTCTGATTGCACCCACTCGCACATTTGACCTGGGCCTTGTTGATTGGATTGCACAACTTAGCTCCCCTTAGGCTGCAGTTATCACCAGCATGTTGTAGGTACGTAAGAAAGGGTTTCTCACTCATAGCTCATTGAAGCAAGTAGAGACGCTCTGTGGGAGGAGGAGATTCTACACTTTTAACAAGTACTATATGTGTGCTGATTCAGATAAGAGGTTATATTATTATTATGAGTATTATTACACATGTATTAAGGCATATGATCTAATAATGCATGTGAGTTGATGGTATAAGATAAACAATACAAGCAATAACTTACAGACTGGCCAAGAGTTAATAGTGGTCATCAGTGGCCAGAGTTAAGTGTCGTTTTGCAGCTCTTTTCAAGGTTGGTGTGTGGAGAGCATAGAGGAGGTCAGTGTGTCTGCCTGCTGCCCCGTACTGCCCCTGACCCCCAGCTGTGGCGCCTGCAGAGTCATTTTCACACCTCCACAGGAAATCCTGTATTGGCCTGCTCCCCCTAGAATCCGCTTGTTGTTTGACTGGCCACATCCTGACCACTCTTTGATGCATCTCCGTCCTTCACTTTGAAACTATGCTTCAAACTACCCTCATTAAGTCCTCTTTTTTCTCCACATTGTTCCACATCACATGTCCAGTTACTCCAAATGTAGTTGATCAGTCAAGGCATGTTGGGTGTCGGAAATTCAGGCTTCAAAATCAGGCTTTAACGGCCCTCTAATGTACTTTTGCCCATTTTTTAAAATAACTGTAAGTTGTTTTACATTACATTACATTACATTTATGGCATTTAGCTGACGCTCTTATCTAGAGCGACTTACAAGGTTACTAGTATTACAGAGGAGGGCCAGTGTAGTATTAGGAGTCTTGCCCAAGGACTCTTATTGGTGTAGCACAGCATAGTCACCCAGACTGGGAATCGAACCCCAGTCTCCCACATTGTGTGGTAGCTCACTGGTGGGCAGTGGTGTTATCTGCTGTGCCACATCAACTAAACATGTCAGAAACCACTTGAACATGTTTATTTGAGAATATGCAACCCAGCAAAGGGTCTGAGGCAAGTGTGGGATAATCCAGGAACAGTCTAGTATAAGCTTTACCATTACCACCACTATGAACTGCCCTTATAAAGTCCGCTCACATTGCCCTGTTTTCTCCCCACACAGCTCATTTTAATATAAGTTTAGGAAGAAGCCTTGCTTTATCCAGTGTGAATTGCCTTGCTTGCGTGTAAAACCCCTCGTTGATATTAGCTGGAGCTTTAGATCCTTAGAGCACATAGTGATTCCCGAGTATTCCTTAAGAGCACTCGTTCCTAAAGTAGTGGCTCCGTGCAGATAATCCCCTCTCTGATTGTACAGGAGTGTGCTGTCTGTCTTCATCGGAGGAGCTCTAGGCTTCCCCGTGTTTCCCGAGGAGCACAGCTGTGTAATAAACCCGGGGATAAACCCGGCTCTCCAGCTGAATCAGGCTCCACCTGGACACCAGCTCAGCGACGGGCCAGGAGGCTCAGGATTAGGACTGTTTGGACGCGACGGATGGAGAGGGTGCCCAAGAGGGAGCTAATGGCGAAAAGTATGAGCAGATTAGCTGGTCTTTCTCTCCACCTCTTGGCCGCAATGGCCGTCCTTTTGCTTACCGTGTCGTAAGTAAGCTTCAAGAAGGCCTTGTGTGTCCTTGAAGCTGAAACTGAACGAGGGGGAGCATCCAGAACGCTTACGACTCATTAAGATTCGTCTCCAGTCACCCGGAAGATGAGGGGGAAAAAGCCCCCATTTTCCTTTGTGGAGATTCCTAAGAGGGACTTAAAAGAGAAACGTTCTGTCGATGGAGGGATGGACTCAAACGCATCTGCTAATCAAACTTACTGATGGCAGCTTAGTCCTGTGGTGGGGGATGGCTTGCTTGTGAGTGTATGCATATGTAAGTGTGCCCCAAACTCTCAGGGGATTCCATACCTTCTGCATTACCTTGAAGACAGAACACATCATAGGAGTGAAATAGTTCTCCAGCAGTGAAGCAGCGGTGGGGATGGGCTTACATTGATATGTATTTATGCAGAAAACACATACGATTGTGTCACGGAGCAGCGATGGAAAAGAGACAGAGCAGGAAGAGTGAAGGATAGACCTGAAGAGGACAGGGAGAGATGTTGATGGACGAGAACGTAGAAAATTATAAGGCGGGTGTAGGAGAGAGAGCAAGGAAGAAAGATAGAGAAAATAAAGTGAGAATAAAGAAGAGAAGCGGCGAACTAAGAAGCGCGAGTGCAAGACAAAAGAAAAGTGAGAAAATTAAAAGAAAATGAAAGAGTGAGAGCCTGCATGAGAGAGAAAGAATATGAAACAAGGAGAAAAGAAGCTGTGAAGAAGGGAAAAGACTGAAAATGAAAGGAAACAAAGCGCGAGAGGACAGTAACAAGAACGTGAAGGGTGAAATAGCAAAGAGAGTGAGAGAGCAAGAGCCAGGAAGAGAGAATGTGGGAGAGAAAAACAAGAAATTAAAGAAGCGAGAGAAAAGAAGAAGCATGTGGCAGTGAGAAGAGAGGGAAAGCGAGAGACAAGGCAGGAGACAATGAGAGATCGCGAGAAAGGGGAGGAGGAGGGAGCAGAAGAGAAAGAGAAAAGGTGAGTGCAATAAGGTGAGGGAGTAACAAGCAAGGTGGAACAAGAAGTGAGTGAGAATGAAGGAGAAAGGAAAGAGAGAGTGAGCAAAAGAGAGAAATACAGAGAGATGGGACTAGAGAAAATGCGCGAGAGCATGTAAGAGAACAGAAAGAGAAAGCTAGAGAGCAAGTGAGGAGAGAAAATCAGGGGATGAGAGAGTGAAGAAGCAAGTAAGAGATAAGAGGGAGAAAAGAGAAAGTGAGGAAGGATGGAAGGAAGTAAGAGCATGTGCGAGAGAGAGAGAGAGAGAGAGAGAGAGAGAGAGTTAGAGAAACAGAATAGAGAGATAGAGAGAGTGAATCAGATCCTCCGTTAACTGTCATTCAGCATGAATGGGCCTGAAAGCATCGGTGGACGTGAGCGGGAGTGACACTGCTGCAGGGTGGCCGATGGTGCGGGCAGCAGAGCTTGAAGCATGGCCCGAGAGCAGGGTCTACAGCAGGAGTTCACAGTGACGGGCTACGGGATCCACTCCTCGGGGAGAGACAGGGGGAAGAGGGAGAGAGAGAGGGAGAGAGAAATATAACGTGGTCCTCATTCAATAAATGTCAGCGGGGACAGTCAGCGTTTTTCAGTGGCCGTGGGGCGCAGGCCAAACCCGGGGAAATGAACACATGTCCTATTGACCTTACCCAGTTGATTCAATCATCAGCCTCTTTATTGAGGTGAGGGGAAAGTCACGACTGGCCTGCACTAAAGGTTATTGGCCAGTGTACTCCTCCTGAGGCCCGCTGGACCAGGCAAACAAACGAGTGTGTTCATTAAATGGGGCGCACGCTGGAGTTAGCGAGGCTAGTGGTCAGGATTAGCGTTCATCTAGAAATTATGCTGCCGCTCTGCGCTTAGCGAGTCATGACACATTGGAAATGGACATAATGCTAATACACTTACTGTGAGAGATTAATGAAGTAAATGACATCTACACACATTTGGTCAGGGGGGTATTGCACAGTTCAGGATTTCTCCTTTCGCCAGATAACGTTAGCTTAAAGTTGAGGACTGTTCGGTAGAGCTGCTTCTGAGACAGTTTGTCTATTGGACAGGGTTGACTAATTAGTTCTGTTTCCTTTAATGCCATTGGCAGTTTAGAAACCACATTGTCACACAAACAAGAGTTCACCTGAATGATTCTTAAATGACGTGTCCCAGAAGCTGATTTTTGGCCTTTTCTGTGTTTTCAAACATGTTTGGTGTCACAGGCAAGCCTTGTACCCACATACCCACACTCTCAGCTAAGTGACCAACATATCACTGTCACGCAAAACACTAAAACTGTGCCCTGTGCACTATATAGTGCACTATTTTGGGGTTCCATCATTTTGTAGTGCAGACATTTTCAGTGCACTGTATTAAGTCTACAATGCCATCCATTGCGTTTTAAGGATTTGTGCATAGCTTTCCAGAGGAAAACAACATTCAGCCTGTTAATGCAACACTCACTCTCATAACGACATCTCCAAAATTGTGCACTACCTTGTGGAATTCTGTTCCCTATAATAGTGCTCTATATGTAGGGGATAGTGAATAGTGCGCAGTTTTGACCAGCTCTTGTATCTCCATGTTTGCTGGTTTTATCTTTTTGACACAGTGACTTTGAATGGTTTTCCCTGCTCCTGTAAAGCTGCCATTTTGGAGATACAAGTTTTTTGCATGATAGCGACAATATTTAAAAGGCTAATGTTTGGACGGAGCATCACTAATCTATGGCTCAGATTCATTTCGATCCATTTGGAAACCCAGACACACATTAATATGCATGAGCTCCTTAACAAGTGGATTTTGACTGGCCTTTACTGAGGTCATCAGCACCCTGAGAAACAATCACTGTAACTCTGTAACTGTGAATAGGACTTACCTACTGTGGCATGGTGATACACTGTAGGGTGTAGAAGACTGGGAGCACATTGAAAATCTGGGATAAAGTTGGAAATGAGCAACAGAAAGTTTAAGAATTTTGAAAAACTGCGAACAAAGAAAGTCCTGACAAATAAAATAAAGAAGAAATATTTAGGATTCTGCTCCATTTCCTGGCAAATATTCAAATCATCTTATCTCCTTCATTGAAGCTTGTGTTCAGACAACTCTCAGGTGGATTTGGTCTACTACAGAATTTTCAAGGCTTCTGCTCTTCCCTCTAATTTGTAATGAAAATGTATCCAATTAGAAAGACATGCAAAATATCACACTGTCATTTTCACTGGTGGTTTTTGGCCAACTGTGCTACATTTTACTCATGTGGAAGTGATGGACACGTCGACTCATCTCCTGGCCCCTTTTATTAGAATTATTACAATTAAAAAGAATTTATAATATCTCAATTATTAGTAACAGTTTTTCTGTCCTCTCCTACACAAGAACACACTCATCATTAGCATTTATCAGGATTTGTAGGCCTCTGCAGCTCCGGACTTGACTGAACAGGATGGGCTTGTGCAGTACCATTGTATGCCGCTCTTTGTCCCATTCAGTCTTTCCCTTCTGGTGGGTGTGGTGGTGAAAGCAGGGCTTAATGGAGCTTAAGCCTGTCTGAGATGGTTCTTGTAGACTTGTTGGCGTTAATGAAAGAATCTGCAGATGTGATATCAGGTGAATATGATAAGATGCCAAATTCTGTGCAGTATTTTCTATTTCTATTCATGTGTACCACATGCCTGGGTATTAAAACTTGACTGAGACCATTGACTGAGAATGGCAGAAAATATCAGCAGTATGCTGTCTCACACCATTGCCCTACTGGTGCCACCTCCGACACTATATTCCAAGACTTTGGTCCAGAATTTTTTGGTCAGAACTTTTTTCTCAAAGCTGGTGAGCAACGGCACATTACGTACTCTTAGATCACCAGTTTGTAACTCAGTACTGTAGGAGTCTTCCAGGTCTGTGGCAGTATTAATGTGGCCAAATGCGGTATACCTGCCTCAGGACAGACAGGAGAGGCTAGACCACTGAGAGTGTGGAATATGTATGTGTGACTGACAGGTCAGAGTGTGATCCTTGTCTGGCATCACAGCCTATTGCCTTTTTGGCAGTGATATCACAGAGTGGATGAATTAGAGTGGACTAGAGCTGACAGTGTGGCTCTCAGGGGTCAAATCCACTTTCCATTTGTCTTCTCCATTAAATGAACAGCTTTGGAGGCTTTAAAGGGCCCGGATCATGGAAAACCATTCTGTTCCTTGCCTTCCCAAAGTGAAAGCGTTTGAGGCAGTATACGAATGTGCCTTATTTCAGTAACAGGTTGACTGCAGGAAAGGGCGAAATATGGTTTAGCAGCACACTCTTGGATGCTGATGAAGACATTTTAACATATAGCTGCCATTAGCTGGGCTGGTTAACATATAGATCACATCAGCTGGAGTAGTTAACATCTAGCTAACATGAGCTCGAGTAGGTTAAACCTATGTAACATGCTCTGTCCGAGCCTTCTTGACCACATCCTTGGCAGCATACTCATGTGAAGGCACTCATATGCGGGAGAAGCAAAATGTAAAATAGTAATTAATCATAAATACAAGCAAAACTGTGACATTTTTTGGTCAGTTAACTAAAAAAACTCACCAGGCTGCCTTTTAAATGAGGCATAATGCAGAGTAGTCAATCAGAGTAAAGGTTATTTACATGTGCCAACAAAAACAGCCTGTTCAGGAAACATTCGAGTAAAGACAGATAGAAAATGAAAAGGAATTCTGACTGTTTTTCATACACAAACCCACAGAAATGTCATAAGTGGACCTCTTGGAAAAGAAAAATGTAGGATACGGACCTTTAAATGTCCATCATGGTCGATACAACCATACGCACACACATACACACACACTCCCACTCATGCACACATGTACCCACAGAATAAAGACTTACTATGAAGTGTTTGCTCTAGGTCTCTGCAGCACTCCTGCCTTTGCTCTTCTGACACGGCTGTGTATATTTTTAAGTTTCCTGATTTCTGACAGCATATTTCCTCTCGGAGTCGCGTGCACACACACATACACACACACTAAGTGTACTTTTCTTGTGTTTCCCACCATGTGGATGGCACTGTTTGCTTACATTCACTTCGAAGTTTCTGGAACCACTCCCACATTCCCATGCAGTCCTTCATCATCACAGCCAGAGTGGGCGATGTGTTTTTGATCATACAACAGCTGCCACATTAGCCTTTCTGTGAGCACCAGGCCGGAGGGCTAGAACCAGGAGTTCATTAATTTCAAGGAATAAATAAATAAATAGCTCAAAATAAATAAACAAATACCAGCAGTTTCTAGTAGAAAGAGAGCAAATGACGAAAAAGAGACTCACGAAAAAAGAGGTCACGTTTATCAATCTGCATTTAATATGTACAACATGTGGTAATATACACTATATGGAGAAAAGTATTGGGACACCTGCTCACTTATTATTTCTCCCAAAATCATGAGCATTACAATTTAGAAGTATAAAATAAAATATAGACATTTAAAATATAAAAGTTTATCTTGCTTTTGTTGGTGTTTGAGTTGTTGGTGTTTCTATTGTCCAGAGAAGGCTTTCTACTTTTGATTGCATTCACCAACAAGACTGTTAGTGAGGTTGGGATGTTGGACGATCACCACCTCACCTCATCCCCAACTTCCGAACTCATCCTGAATGTCTTGTATGGAGCACCATCCATTATTCCACAGAACATAGTTCCACTGCTTCACAGCTCAATGCTGGGAGGCTTTATACCCCTCTAGCCCACACCTGGCATTAGGCAGCATGGTGCGAATAGGTTCATGTTAATCTGATCCAGAGAGTCCTATTCTACTGGCAATACGTCTTTACAGGGACTAGACAAGCTGTGTGGGTGTGGATGAATAGGTGGATAATATGTAAAAACATTCTAATATGCAAATCTGTATTTTTGTTGTGACCTCACAAAAGCAATAAATAAATAGGTGCTAATTTCTATGGGCTGTAAGAAACTAGTGAGTGAATGCTAACACACTACACCAAACTACATTTCCATGATGTCGGCCCTTTAATGTGAACATAGCCAGGCAGAATATGTAGCCAGAGTGCGGTGCTAAAGCCTAGACACCCCAATTACGTGAATTCCAGTTGTTATTCTTAACGAAAGAACATGCTAACACTGATTGTTTATATTAGTGCTGGCCAGGGTTTGCCTCTGTATGCCCGCTGAGTGAGCAGACCACTGCTTCGCTTGCTAGCAAGGGAAAACTATGCAAGCTTAAGACAGAGCAGGAGGCTTTCTTTAAACTGAATGCAGGAAAAGCAGTAGTGGTGTATGTGTATATGTGTGTGTGTGCATGCATGTGTGTGTGTGAAAGGTGGGAGTGGTCTTTGCCTTCGCCTTTACCTCATTCCCTCTTCTTTGTTTCGTCCTATTTCATTAACCTGGCTAGCTTAGCGTGTTCATGTCTTTTCATATTGTGACATTGATCCTTTGTCAGTTTTTACCTGCATATTTAACAGCCCCCTTCCCCCAAAGCACAAGCGCACACACACACACACACACATACACACTATACTACACTACCTGTGGAGAATAAAAACCCTCATTAAGTGTCCCGAAGAGCCAGGATCCCTTCATAATTCCGCTAGTCAGTCTCAGAAGCTTTCATTAGACAACCGAAGAGTGAAGCATTAGCTTATTAGCTTATAGAACGCAGCAATGGCCTCGACTGGAACTCGTCCTAATGAAAGCTGTGCATCACACAGCTGGGCATCACTCGGGTTGGCGTCTTTGAACCAGTGTGTACGTGTGCATGTGTGTGTGTGTGTGTGTACATGTATGTTTCCTCTTGATTCCCAGCTCGGTCCCACTTCTCCAAGCAAGGTGTTGCTTATTAAGCTATTGTATTAAACGAGGCTTAATATGAGGGGCTGATAAAGTCATTAGCAGCAAATTCAAGAAATGTGGATGGAGCAGGAATCTGTGTGTGTGTGTGTGTGTGTGTGTGTGTGTGTGTGTGTGTGCGTGTATGTGTGCTTGATGTTCACCATTAGCCAAACGGTGGTGCTGTTATCAGCCTCCGAGCACAAAAGAAAGGAGGAAAGCGTAATGAGCGCTGGAGCTTTTGCTATTCATACACGCACACTCCCACCTACCCTCCTCCCCGAATCCCCTCTGAAGATGAATGTGGTGCCATTGTGAATAGTGAGTTATCAGCACTGTGGGGGTTCTTCCACATTAGAAGTAGGGTAGAATGTACATTAAAGCATGTGGCAAGATGCCTTCTCTCTCTTTCTCTCTCTTTGCGCTTTCCGCTCCTCTTCTCCGTAACCCGCTCCAGCCTTTGGTGAGTAAATTGCTGACAAGTGGAGAATGGCGAGCCACAGGGGAATGGAGAGTGGTGTCTGCAAAAAAGAGAAGACTCATGCCTTGCCAATTAAAATCTGATGGGGTAGTGGTCGTGTCTGTGTGAGCTGAAAGAGAAGAAGGTAGAGTGAGAATGGACAGCAGGAGAAAAGCTTGCCGTGATTCAACGTTCCTGCTCAATGGAGCATCATCATGGGATGCCAGTGTTTGTCCACATCTTGCTTGGAGGCGATGCACGATTATATCAGATTAATATTGGACAGACGGAGTCTGACTCAACAGACACTCTACATGATGTCCACATGGATAAAAGTGCATGTGGAGGCTTTCATCTAAAAAGCACAATCCAGGAATGTGCCAGAGTCAGAACTGGGTAAATAGGCAACCGGAACAAAAACAAGGATAAAAAAAAACAGAGCCAGAAAAAGGGGTCAAATAACCAAGACTGTGCCTGCCAAAGGACAAAAGCCAACAAACAAGGTCAAAATGCCCCTGGGACTGTGGTAATACTTTGTGAAGACGTGAACAAAGCAAATCGGGTAGATAAGGCCTGGTAAACAAGACACAGGTGAAAATAGTTAGTATTTAGCTTTTAGGAACTGTGATTGGTTGCCTCAGGAGTCACATGCTCCCCTGATGCTTGGAGTATGGGAATTTCTGGAGTATGGGAGTTCGTGTTGGTAGTCTGGTCACTAGAAGAATAGGCCTGTAAGAGGCATGGTAGCATTCATGTAGCAGTAGGCTTAGGCCCCGACCACATGTTTCTAGATATTTTCCTCCCTCTGTATTTGAAAATATTTCCGTCCACACAAAGTCGGAAAAAGCTTGCATGACCATGCTAGCCCTGTATGGGGTGAGAGTACCTCATAAAGAGACATCATAACACCTCAAAGGAAAACACAAAGGTTTGTAGCCTATGCAAATGTAAAACGAGCATTACATATTTGTAATAAACATTATTTACATTTATTCTTATGTTGAAAACTAAAATTGTGTGCTATCTGCATGTAGACGTTGTATGCATGTGTTGTGACATCAGCTTTTTCATAAAAGCTCAGTTATTGTGGAGTTATTGCGTGGACAGGTGGCCAAAACAAAGCAAACGCAGACAAAACAAAATACAGAAAACAATATTCGTCAACGTGTGGACAGGCTTTAATGGCTGTATAATAGAAATATATTCATAGTTGTGACATCACACAGCCATATTAAACATCCTAACTGACTGTTTTTGCTCCTTAGTTTCCATATATGGACAACATGCAGTTTTGAAATGCATATGTAATATCAGCATCAGACAAGGAGAATTCAGTTTTCTGAACGGATAACACGACCCCTTTTAAAATGGCTGGAGAGCCTGGCTTTGTTGCTTCTGCATCACCATGCCGAACGCTTTATTGAATGCACACGATGGCCTATTTGCTCCCCTGTGTGTCACCAAAACCCCCGAAGAGTTCTCAGGCCGAATGTAATGAGAGCGAGGGTGAAAAATCCCCGGAGTCAGCCAGGGCTTCTGGCCTGCAATCCATCACCTGCAGGAGCGTATGCAGCTCTAATTGTTGTGTGCGAGACTCTCTTAATCCTGGCCTGCTCCTGCTGTCACCAGACCTTATTTATACCCTCATACCTGCCTCCTGTTTTCTATTCCGGCTGTCTTCCCTCGCTATTCCGTCTCCTCCCGCACCTTTCTCTCTCTCTCTCTCTCTCTCTCTCTGCCTCTCTCTCTCTCTCTGTCTCTCTCTCTGTCTCTCTCTCTCTCTCTCTATCTCTGTCTGGGTGGAATTTACACTAGAGGCTGTTGTCGGAGATGGGATGACAGGCTGGTATGACAGAGAGGAAGTGAGGCAGATTTAAAGTGGAGTAGGGCTGCATACGACATACGCAAGTTGTCCAAAAGTTTGTGGACGCAAACCTTCTAATGAATGCTTTTCAGCTACTTGAAGTTGCTGACACAGATGTGCAAGTGCACACACACAGCTTGTGAGGAGAAGTACTGCCATTAGAATAGGACTCTCTGGAGCGCCATGCCTAATGCCAGGCTTGGGCTACAGGGATGTCATTCGATGCTTATGGGATGAGTCGAGGAGTTGGGGATGAGGTGGGATAGTTATCATCCAACATAAATAAGCAGGTGTCCCAATACTTCTGTCCATTTGGTGTAGCAATAGAGGGATATCATTCGATGCTTATGGGATGAGTCGAGGAGTTGGGGATGAGGTGGGATAGTTATCATCCAACATAAATAAGCAGGTGTCCCAATACTTCTGTCCATTTGGTGTACAACAGTATTCACAGTTTTGGTGTTTTGCACATATCTTGCAAAGGAGAAAAATGGCATTGGCATGTATGTGTGTGTGTGTGTGTGTGTGTGTGTGTGTGTGTGTGTGTGTGTGTGAGACACAGAAAGAGAGAGTGTGTTAGAGAATCACTGGCTAGTGCTATCGGGCTAAGCAGAAAGCTGGAGCCTCCTCCAGATTCTGTCCCGTACGTTCACTGTGGGAAACATTCAGGGCACAAAGAGGTAGTGTACCAGACTCTGATAGCACCACTAGTGTTCATGTCCTCCCTGTACTGTACTGTGCTGCAGCACAGATTAGCGGTCAGGGGGAATAGTGGACTCTTGTATTTGTAATCAGCTCTTACTGACCCCCGCTCAGCCAGTTAAAGGTCAGCTTCCTCCAGCTACGGAGTCCTTATCCAAACGCAGGCCACTCAGAGACTGAGTCATTTTTCATTCATTTTTTACAGCCTCTGGCTCTATTCTGCTATCAATCCTCCTGCAGAGCTGTGCCATCAAACAGCAGCCAGACGCCAATCTGCTCATGTTCTCCTGTCTGAACAGCTGTCTGACAGAACGGAGGAGCAGCGAGGCATTGTGTGTGCTTGTGTGTGCTTGTGTATGTGTGCCTGTGTCTGTCTCTGCGCTCACCTGGCATGTTTTTTGTTTCCCCGCTGTGTTTACACACTTCTTCTGATTTGCTGGTGGATTGTGGCTGGTTTTGAGGAACATGGTGCGTTTTCGGTGTTTGCCTTCATGCTTTGTTAAGAATGGCTTTGCTTCTCCATGTAATCCTATAGACGCTAAGCCGCATTTATAAAATGATAATAATAATAGTACTATTTACAGAACTGGCCTCTTTTAATAAGAATAAATGTTTCACAAGGTTGTTTAGAGCGATGGTATAGAATACCTACTTTTGGTTTCCTAAATGGCCTTTCGGTTATATAAAGAGATGAGCGTAAGTGTGAAGAACCTTTTAAACGTCCACATAATCCGAAGATTATTTCTACTGTATACCAAGGAAAAATTTCCCTACAACCATGTGTCCAAGCCAAGAACCTTTCAGGTCCTACTAAAAGTAGGTATGCTTCTAACTGAATGATCCAAAAGTTTGTGGACACCCCTTCATATTAGCAAATCCAGCTACTTTAAGGTCCACCCACTGCTGACAGAGGCCTTCAGGCCTTCATAACCTCCATAGAAAAACATTGCGGAATGGAACGAATAGAGATTCACATATGCCTAAACCTTAGCCCAAGCCTAAGGTCACATGAGTAGTGATGGAGATCATCACAGATCATCACAGCAATATTCCAAAATCTAGTAGAAAGCGTTCTCCAAGGTATAGAGACAGTTACTTCAGCAAAGAGGAGACAAACTCTTGAATATTTCAAGTTTTACATCAACAGATACTGTAATGTTCAGAGGAGGACTACTTCTAAACCAAAAGCATGTTAATACCACTGGGGTTCACCGATCCTCATCATCCTCCACCTCGACAAGACCACCAGGAAGATTTCCTTGGAATATACTCAGCTTCTGGAAGATGATTGTATCCGTAAGACTTTCTGGATGAGAGGATCTGCTGAATGCCATGAATGCACAGTGTGTCTCTGAGCTGTTAAGGAGTGTCAAACACAATGCGAGAGTTAAATAGGCTTTAAGGCTGTGCTCTCATACTTGATATGTGTTGTAGTGGGCTGACAGGGTGAAGTGTGTGTGTGTGTGTGTGTGTATGTGTGTGTGTGTGAGCAGGTGTTTATGTTTGTAGCTGATTGATGTGCTGAGAGGTGAGAGAATGCCCTCCACAGCGCTGTGGCCTAATCCCCCCGACAGGCCTGCAGCAGCGGCTGGGTATTTGCTGAAGGGTTAGACTTATCCATGCACTACCTGTCACTCCTCTCTCTCTCGCTCACTCTCTCTACTGCTCTCCCCCTCTCTGTTTTTCCTATCCCCCTGTTTTTCCCTTCTCCGTACTCCTCTCTACTGCTCTCTTGCTCTCTCTTGCTCCCTATCCCCCTGTCTCTCTCTTTCTCTCCCTTCCTATCCCATTGTCTTGCTCTCTGCATTCCTCTCTCTCTCTCTCTCTCTCTCTAGCCATCTCTCTCTCTCTCTCTCTCTCTCTCTCTCTCTCTCTCTCTCTCTGTCTCTCCTTCTACTCCACATATCCCTCTTCCCATCTCTTTTACTCTGTATTTTCTCTTTCTCCTTCTCTCTCTTTACCTCTCTGCACCACCCCTCCTTTCTTTCCCCTCTCTCTCTCTCTCTGCGCTCTCATCTCTTGCACTCTCTACCTCTCTCGCTCCCTTTTCCTCTTTATCCTCCTTTCACCCTTCTTTTACTCTTTCTCCATCTCCCCATCTCATCTCTTTCATTCTCTCTTTACCTCTCTGTCCCTCTCTCTCTTTCCCTCTCCCCACCCCAAAAGTAACCATTGCTGTTGCACACACAAGGCCATGCCTTATCAATATCTTATCAATTGCAGAGGTCAGTGGTCATCTGAGCACTATGTCATGGCCATCCCTTGTGAAGCATAAAGCGCCGGCGTTTTGTGGTCAGATCGCCTCGGAATGCTGACTTTGCTTTTATCTCTGAGCCAGCAGAGCCGCCGGAGCTCTGTATGATATCGGAAACCTGGAAAAAATGTCTTCACTGGACCGTCCTATCAGAGTGAAGTAGACAGGGGGATCTGTGTATCGTTACACCGCCAGCTGATGGACTGGTTCATGGGGTTGAAATGGAAAGCATGGCCGTGATGGGGCTTTTGTTCTCCAATGAGGAAAAGTACAAACACACACACACATTTGTAAGCCCCCTGCAGAGATATTGTCCATGCCATTTATGCAAACTGCTTTTTACAGATAGCAGTGTGTGTTCAGGTCGAACAGCCTGTCATTAAGGTAATCAAATCAGCTTGTATGATCTAGCAGACGGCCAATTAAATACTTACCGTGCCACAGCGAGTGGCTTTTCAGCGTCCTCAATGGATGCGGCCCAGACGCTTAAATTACAGAGGAATGCAAACGAGTGTTTTAGCGTTTGTGGCTCGCAGAGAGAAAAAAACAGCACTGTCTCGGTGAGAGTGCTTCCTTTTCCAACTTGACATTCATTTATGTGCACATTGTTAGCTTTGGAAAGTGGAATGAAGGCCCTCGACAGCCTCTAATACGGCCACATTATGACACTCGAGCGGCTGATGGGCAGGGCTCACAGGCGCTCTGGCTCTCGCGCATCAGTGTAATGAGTGAAGAAGGGCTTTTTGGACGCCGCTCCTCACACTCTTACAATGATTAAAAGCCATGGTGCCTCTGGGAAGCGCTCTGATGTGCTGCAGGCCACTAGCCAGCGGATGGAGAAATCAGTGATCACACGCCGCTCTATTGGCAAACATTAGAGGCTTGCTCTCGGCGTGGATGAAAGGAGCTGTCACTGCAGAGTCAACACATTAGTGCAGGAGGGGGATTAGAGCGGAATGCAGAGAGAGCAGCAGAGATCCCTCACCTGTTAGGCGTGGACCCCGGATTTATTCACCTAAACCAACTCTCAGTTCTGGCTACTCCTTCCTTCCTTCCTTCCGTTCTTTCTTTCTTTAATTTTTTCTTTCTTTATATATGGACTGTCTTGCTTTTTGCCTTTTTCCTCTTTGTCTTTCTCTTTTTCCTTTTTTCTCTCCTTCTTTCATTTGAACTTCTTCCTCCTTTCTTCCCTCCATCTTCCCTTCTTCCTCCTTCCTTCCTTTCTTCCCTCCTTGATCCCTTCTTCCTTCCTTTCTTCTGTCCCGTCTTCCCTTCTTACTCCTTCCTTCCTTACCTTCTTCTGTCCCTTCTTCCCTTCTTACTCCTTCCTTCATTTCTTTCTTCCTTTCTTCCCTCCTTCGTCCCTTCCTCCTTTCTTTCTTTCTTTCTTTCTTTCTTTCTTTCTTTCCTTCCTTCTCTCCTTTATTCCCTCCTTCATTTCTGTCTTTCCATCCTCCTTCTTTCCTTCCTTTCTTCTTTCTTTTCATACTTTTCTGTGCTTTCTTTCTCTTTGTGTCTTTGTGCTTCTTTTCTCTCCTCCTCTGCTCTTTATTAGCCTGCTCCTCTTGGTGTGTTTCTTTCGGAACCTGAAGCTGAAATTGGAGTGAAGAGTGAGAGATAATTAAACAGGGCTGCACCTCTCGAATCCCCCTCCCTCCACACACACACACACACACACAGCATGCAGCTCAACAAAACAGACGGGGTTATCCAGGCAGAGAGAGAGAGAGGAGAGAGAAAGAGAGAGATGTCCGAGTCGTTATTAGAAGCACTGACTGTTTCACTCTGGGGCTGCAGTTGTAATTGAGATTGCTTTGCACTTTGCCCCTCTTGGCAGGGATGTGATTTCCTCAGCTCTCAGACAGGGCTGGGCGTAAGACTGCATAGGTTTTTTAGAGCAGTGATGTTTGCCTTGATTTCTCTGACTTTACCAAAGAGCAGGAAGAGTTCAGATCAAACAAAGCCCTGTTTCTTACATGCAGCCATGAAGGAATAAGGAAGAGGAGTAATGGCAGTCGTGACTGTGCCAGACTGTCGTTTACAGGTTATGGAGCGGAATCTGCTCTCAAGCTCGGCTTGTTGAAGGCAAGACTGTCTGGAATGCAGTGTTTGATGGCTTCATCCATATCGTTTGAACTGTGATTTGTGCAGAAGTCTTCCCTCATTGATTGCTGGGCTTATTACAATCAAAAAACCTCAAGGATTATGCTCGTCCACCATATTGAATTTCAAGCTGATTTGTGAAATATGCAACTACTCTTGTGAGATGTCTGAAGAACCTTTTAAATGTTGAAAGAAGTTAGGGCTCTGAGTGGCTCAGCGCTCTAACGCACTGCTACTACGGTCCAGGGGGGTTGACTTGGAACCCTGAGCCAATGCCGCTTTGCCATCAGCTGATGGAGTCAGAAAGAGCACAATTAGCCAAGCTCTCTCCTGGTGGGTAGATGGCTCTCTCCCCCAATTACACTAAAGCGATGTTTCCCTGCACAGATGTTTGTTAGCTGGTGTGGAGGAGCTTTGTTAGCTTCCCGGCCATTTGGCACTGCCGGAAGAGGAGGCATTAAGGTCTTACCATCCTAGTGTCGGAAGCACTGCTAGTGCTAGTGGGAGCTACGAATGGGTGGGTTAATTGGCAGTATGTAAGACGTTGATGTGAAGGTTCTTTACTAATTTAAAGGTTCTTTACACTCACTTTAAAAGTGGTACCAAAAATCACTCAAAGAACCCTCTGTAGCACCTTTATTACTCAATCCTGCTCAACCCTTAATCCATCCAGCAGGCATGATACAACTCGATACAATCCTTGTCTTCAAATAGATCAAGGTATTTTACCTCGTCTTTACACAACAGAGCTTGAAACAGTCCTTAGACCTTGCTGTGTTCAGAAGTCCTTGTCCTTGGTCTGTTCAGAATTGTGGATGGCAAATGAGTAGCTGGAGTCCCATAATAAAATAACTTGTGAAATTCATCTGCTTAACTAGTGCTTGGACCCCGTGCATTGCCACTGCTGCCTGTATTTGTTATTCCTCTAGAAGGAGACACGATCCAGCTGCCTTTGTGCACACAAAACTATGCCAGAATATAACTTCAGGTCGCCTGATTGTACTGACCCACTTTTAATGACTTTAACCTACTTTTCAAGGCACCGTTAAGATTACAGGAACAAGCCTCCAAATTTGCCAATCAATTGCAGGTCTCAATTACTCCAAAAAAAAAAAAAGCTAAAAAAAGGGTTGAAAATGTCACATTTTTTCCTCCCATCATTCAAGTGTGAAAAGCTGTAAGACACAGGGCCTTTCTGGTGATGTTAATGGTTCTAGCGTTTTCTTTGAAAGTGCACTGTGTCACATTTTTTACAAGCCCATTTTTTCCTCCGCTCACGTTGCGGCCACGGATACAAAACTCCACATGAATGCGTGATTCACTGTCCTTTTGCTTTGTGTTGTGCCTTCCGCAAACGCTGCAAGATGTATTAAAGAGAAGCAAGAATCGGAAGTGGGTTTGGGTTTACGAGCTGGAGTTTGTGCTCATGGAACCAAACTGCACGTCATTTCTAGCACGGTTTCCTGACGCTAACTGTGCTCACAGATCGCATGCGTTGGAAATGGTGTAAACTGAAGTTGATGAGTTAGCAGAAAGCCATCAACAAGCCAGCAACAAGGTCACACCCATTCTTGGATAATGGAGATGCCCCGCTTCCAGTCTGAGCCCTTTAATAATGATATCTGCCAAAATCGAGTCCTGACCTGACATTTGCACTTCCTAAGATAATTCAAATAAAAAGTAAAATCAATCAGTTTTCCTATTAATACCAATTCCACTATTACATTTGATGCTACCAAGCTGGGAAGGTGAAGGCTAGCACTCAGAGCTTCCTCTAAGGCCCTTGAAGCTAGCTCCTAACGCAACATCACTGACCAACAACTGGTGGTAATGGTTTTCCATGACGATGGTGTAAACAGGTCAACACTAGCCTTGAGAAAGGACCTGAATTGTGGGAATCTTGCTTTAGATGATGAGGATTCCTTAGAAATATGTCTTGATCAGCTCTGATAATGCTATTTCAGATTGGGACAAGCCCTGGTAGATAGTGGTTAAGTAGCCTACAGTATAGCCAGCTGGGTTAAACACTACCAGAAAGCATTAACAGCCGGTCAGAATTTGATCAGGCTTAATATATCCAATACCGAACCTTTCAGATATGTCTTGGTCAGGTATTACACACCACGATCTTACACTGAGTTTGGACTTCCCTGTTGTGTAGTGTTTAGTAGCCTGTCGTGAGGCCCGAGATAAAGATTTCAGCGGCTGGATCACCAAGCGCTCTACAGAGATGGAACATTCCAGCACCTTCTCCTGAAGAACAGAGTGAAGCTGCTTTCTGCCATGTTCCTGTGCTTCAAGGAGGGGGTGTTGGAGGCACTGGGACGTGTACGAAATGGGGGAGGATGGAGAGGCTTGTCAGAGACCGGCTGGGTAATTAGTGGCACTGCTTTCCCTGTTCTTTTGTTCCCCAGCATCTCTTTCATGCCAAGCAGTGTGTGTGCATGAGTGTGTGTGTGTGTGTATGAAGGGAGATGAATAGTGCCTAGCCAAACTCAGCGCGGGTTGCCAGTGAAGCTCCAGTTCTTCTTTCCTGCCTTTGTGCACCGTCTCCCCGTCCCCCTCCCTGTGGAGCACTTTGTTCTGCTTTAGTTCAGTTTGGCTGGAAACACTCCTGACGACTCACCAAGGCTGCTAATTGAAAGCGTTTGGCAACCAGGTAATGGCCAGCCTTAAGAGAGAGTATAATGATATTTAAAGAAGTCCACAAAAATATTATTAAATAAATTTGCTACCCTTCCATTGTATGCAGACTGGGCAGGTTTGGTTTTATACAGCGTTAGAGCATGGAATCATACATACAGTATGTATTAATAATATACCCCACATGTATTATGCATACATGCCAAAAGCTATGTGCAATAATATGTTCCATTTGCCATATACATACAATAATATATATATATATATTATTATTTATATATAATAATACATAATATTTATATATAATACATCCAGTATGTATTATATACATGTAGGTAGCTATATGTAATAATAAATCCAGTATGTATTACATACATGTAGATAGCTCTATGCAATAAAATATATCCAGTATGTATTAAATACTTAAATAATAATATATCCTGTATGTATTAATAATATATTCTGTATGTATTATATACTTGTATGTAGCTATATGTAATAATTATATATCCATTATGTATTACACACATGTATGTAGCTAGATATAAAACAATATATAATCCTGTATATATTACATACTAAAGGTGATGATATGTATTAATATTTGATCCTGTATATATTACATACATGTAGGTACCGATATGTAATAATATTTTTTTGGTATGTATAACATATATGTAGGCAGCTTTATATTCATGTTATAAATAAAGACCGTTTTGATTCTTAGCCTTGTTTTTTGCACAGAAAATGTATGAAAACAAGTACACACAAACACACTGCTCGTTTGCCCTCCCCTGGTTGGCCGATGGGTCCCTGAGGTGTGTTGTGATGCGGAGGCCCGCGGATATAGACTCTGAAGCTCCCCAGTGGGTAATGTGAGGAGAGACAGCCAAACAGAGGGCCTTCTGTGTGTGTATATGTGTGTGTGTGTGTGTGTGTGTGTGTGTGTGAGTGTCTGTACATTTATTGGGTGTGCAAGCATTGATAATTCATATTCACAGTCTTTCTCTTTTGTTTGCCCAACAGCTTTTACTGGTTTCTCTCTGCAGAAGAGTTGACAAGCACCCTCCCCTACACACACATGCACACGCTCCTTCCTCCCCCAGGCTGTGGTGCCTCAGAGATGACCCGCAATGGATAATGGCACTGAATGGAATATCTGCTTGCTAGTGTAACCTCAAGGTCTTGATTTTTCGGAGTGTGTGGGTGTGCATGTGTGTGAATGAGTGGGTGTGGGGATTGGGAGGGTGGTGTTTGTTTGTGTGCTGGTGGTGTTGGTCTGTTTATGATTGTGTGTGGAGCTGGGAGGCGGAGGCCGTGGAGCCGATCAGGAAAGTGGCTGAATGCTGGCGTGAATAGCGGGGGGCAGACAGTGGAGGGTTTCAGGTTGAATGGGAGAGTGCCATTAGTGTAATTTTGGTGTAGTCTCTCTCTCTCTCTCTCACTCTCTCTCTTTCTCTCTCTCTGAAAGACAGATGGTGAAGTGACACACAGGAGACAGGCACCAGTTGTATTGCAGGGCTTCACAACATACTGTTGGCTGACTGGCATTGCATTAGTATTTGCAGTACTGATATGCTTTCATATGCAGATGCCAGTATTTTAATAAATGCATTTTAATAAACGACAAATGATTTAATTGTGTGCTTTCAGAGCTCAGAACAACATCAGATGAGTATCTGTGGGTGTTAACTGGGGGCTACCACATTAGCTCACAGGTAGTGCATTAGCTAGGGATTATTAGTTTATGGGTGCGTCCCAATTGTTGTACCCCAGTTCTAGGCAGATTTTGAGTATGTAGTAAGTAGTATAGAATTTGCAGTCACTTATGTTGGCATAGCAACATTTCGTCACTTCCTGTTAGTACAAAACGGGGTTAGTACGTTAACATTTTTGGTGTACTAACCTGCCAAACCCGCATTATTAAAAATAGTATGTGGTCTATACTACATAGTAGTCAATTGGGACGCAGCCCATGTTAATCGCTTTAGCTCATGATTAATGTCCTAATCATGTTTACTGCATTAGCTTGCATTAGCTCATGCTAGTTCATGCATTAGCCTGCTGCTTGTGAGGTGTGCAACCTTAGCATGCTAGATCATGTGTATCGCATTTGCGAGCAGTTTTTATGTTAATTCATGTTTACATAAGGTTATTGTGTTATTCATTTTCACACATTAGCTGATGGTTAGTATTTTAGGCCATGTTTATCACATAGCTTCGCAGTTAGCATGTTAGTTAACTGCGTAAGCTTTGCTGTTAGCATTTCAGTTCGTAAGCTTGCGGTTAGCTTGTCAGTTCATGTGTATTGCGTTGGTTTGTGGTTAGCATGTGAGGTCAGTGCTAGCATGTTAGCTTCTCTGTCAGTCAGTTTATGTGTATTGCGTTGGTTTGTGGTTAGCATGTGAGGTCAGAGCTAGCATGTTAGCTTCTCTGTCAGTCAGTTTATGTGTATTGCGTTGGTTTGTGGTTAGCATGTGAGGTCAGAGCTAGCATGTTAGCTTCTCTGTCAGTCAGTTTATGTGTATTGCGTTGGTTTGTGGTTAGCATGTGAGGTCAGAGCTAGCATGTTAGCTTCTCTGTCAGTCAGTTTATGTGTATTGCGTTGGTTTGTGGTTAGCATGTGAGGTCAGAGCTAGCATGTTAGCTTCTCTGTCAGTCAGTTTATGTGTATTGCGTTGGTTTGTGGTTAGCATGTGAGGTCAGAGCTAGCATGTTAGCTTCTCTATCAGTCAATTCAAACAGTGGATCTAATAGACAATAGAATTGACCTCTTTACATCTGTCCGTCATTATAATCACAGCTTCTGTTTTTATTATTTCTGTGTTTCTGAGTAACTAGTTTGATGGAATCAGGCAACCAGTTCAGGCAAATTCATTAGCAGTTTCTACAGGATTTTTAATTGTAGTACAATTACTAACATTGCAGGACACTATAGCTACTATCTTATGACAGTCTAGACTATACTGTGGACTGTTTTGGACATACATCTTATCTATTGTATAAGGGTATTAACAGACAGCACATTTTAAGGCACTTTTTGCTGCTTCGAGCATGGGCTGAACCCCTGCTAGCAATACAGTCACAGTATGATCCTCAACTATGGTGTCCATGTTGCTCAGCCTACACTTTCCCTCTCCGCCAAGCACAGACAAACATTTATTCGGCTCACGTAAGGCTCATTGCACATATCAGACTATATTTCTCACATTCACTGATTCTCTCTCTCTCTCTCTCTCTCTCTCTCTCTCTCTCTCTCTCTCTCTCCGTAATGGCTTTCTTTACATTGTTATTGATTTCAGATTACCATCAGCTCAGCTCCCTGTATTAACGTGTGGCAAATGCTTCATTGCATTGTGAACATGGGATCAATAACTTGATAATTTGATGCATGGAGAAGACTATTAGCGCTGCAGCTTATGAGGAATCCCTCTCTGGATTCTATGGTGTCCTTCCGCTGTCCTTCTTTCCACCCTTTACCCAGTCTGTCCTTCGGTCACTCCGTCTCTCGTTGTCGGTTGCCTGTGGTCAAGGGCCAGAAGCACTGATTCAGGTTTGCCGGCATTCCAGAGAACACAGAGAACGCAATCTTTTTAGCAGATTTCCTGGAGGCCGCGTCGTCTCCGCGGTCTGCTGACCGTTTGGAACGGCTCGGTTGATTCGAGTGAAATAAACAAACAAAGGAAGAGAAGAGAGGTAGGGATGCACAGAAACAGGCCGAAACGAGCCGCTTCACTGTGACGGGAATTCGAGGTAATGTGCTCATCTGAGAACATCTCAGGATGTTTACTTAGGCGCAACAAACTAAAGCCGTCCTGTTTGGAAAAACAGCACATTTCCAAAAGTAAAATACCAAGTGGATCCGTACTGATGGTCATCCTTGGCTGGCTTGGCTCCACAGCCACAGAGAAAATCGTTAGGGACTTTAACCCCTTAAACTCTTGTCTTACTGACATTTACTTAACATCTACACAAGAAAGCTGCTAGTCCCACCAGTTTTACCATCATCACTGGGATAGCTCAGTACTGTACAAATAACACAACACAATACACAATACAAAGGAAGACCACAGCCCTGAATTGTGTTCTGCACACGCTAGTTCACATAAATGTCTAGTTCTGCATATTCACACATTTTGATATGCCCAGCATGGACATGCATGCTGGGCATACTTCTCTTGGGGGAGTTTTTAATGAGTTAAAGGGAACAAAGCCAGCATTTCTGAATGTATCACTGAATGTACATTTGATAGGCTAAATCATCATCAAAAGATATTAACCTTAAGGCTTATAATCTAGTAAATGCTTTGAATTATTCTGTAACTCTTCTGAAACCAATTTGGGAAGTATGTATTTACGGTATAAGAGTGAAGGACCTGGATCCACTGCCAGGTTCTTAGCCTTGAAGCACTCTACTATTCCTGCTAAAGCTTTCAAGTTGGTTGACAAGCTTAGTTCTTGGCCAGCATAGGGTACATTATAGGGTACATTATTGCTTGAGTTGGGTGGTTTGTCTCCTTGCATGACCAGACAAACTATCGAACTGAGACATACCCCATGCTGGTCATCCAGATGAGGTGGTCTAAAATCTTAACCAACTGGCTTACCAGCATATTGTAGGTTTTTGCCTTGATGACCAGTTTTCAACCACCTCGATCATCAAAGACCAGCGTAGACCTTCTTTTTTTAAAACCAACCAGCAAATATCAACCTGATGCTGCTACCAATCAATACTGCTATGCACACTTCAATTGAGAGCAAATTGTTGAGCTAATTTAGTCATTTTTCAGTTTTTCTGAGGGTACATCAGCTTCGTTTTTATAGTTGACATAAATTGTCAGAACAATCAGTTTGGCTGTCATGTCAGAATTGCTTTGTGGCTTTGATTGTGGCAGCTGGGGCATTAACATAGATTTATTTGCAGTCACCATAGCATCAACGCTGCTCCTATTAGTGCTAGGGCAGCAGTGCGGGCTGTGTGCTAAGGGACTGTGGGAAGCTGGAGGATCGGCCCATAGGCTTTTGCGGTGGTAATTATCAGTGGCTCTTGCGCTCCTGGCTTTCCGTGGTGTTTTAATTCAGCCTTCTTTGTTAAGTAATTTGTCCATGAAGTAGCCTTGGGAGAACTGGAGGAATTAAGAGAGAGAGAAATAGAGAGAGAGAGAGAGAGAGAGATAGAGGGAGTTTTCTAAAGGGAGGAAGGAGAATGTATGTGTGTGTGTGTGTGTGTGTGTGTGTGTGTGTGTATGTGTATGTATACCATGTTGTTTGCCCAGAAGCACAGGACTGCAGATCTCATGTGACTGTTGTGCCTAAGCTGATTAACATGGTACAGTTGATATCGATTCAATGAGAGTAACATGGGTAAGAGAGAGCAAAGAGTACCCAAGGCATTCCCTTCCTTCTCCCCCTCCTTTAGCCCACTTTTTTTAGTTTTTACAGAGGAGCTTTGAGGCGACTGTAATCAAAAACCACTACATGACACAGTGATCCATAAAAACTGTGCTTTTAGACAAAAAGGTTCCTTTAAGGTTCCTCAAAGCACCTTAAGAGGTTCCTTAAAGCTGCTATGTTAGATGTTTGCTGGAAGATAATTTTAAGTCCAGTAGAACAACACTGGACCTCCAGTCAATAAGACCTTCTTTTTTCATGCACTACATGTCTAAAAGTTTGTGGACACCTGCTCGCCGCCTGTTTCTTCTGAAATCAAGGATGTTAATCGGGAGTTTGTTGCACTTTTGTTGCAGAAACAGCCTCTGATAATCTGGAAAGATCTTATATTGGATGCTGTATCATTGCTGTGAGGATTTGATTGCAGTGATCATCGGGCATTGTATCTATGGTGAAAAGTAAACAGCCTATTCTAGGTTGAGCAACCAAGCTGGTCCACCATCATAGCCAGCAATCTCTACTTATCTGAGAAGGTGTTATATTAGATGTTGAATCATTGCAGTCAGTATTTGATTGTATTGAGCCATGGGCACTGGATCCAATATCCAGCCTGGTCAGCTCAAGCAGGTCAAGGTGGCTAGCTGTGATCAGCTTGGTGACACCCCTCATTTGAAGGGGTGTCTGGATACTTTTGGACATACAGTGTAGCTTAAGTGGTGTTTTTTCTTTCACTTGCCGCACGTTCTACAGTCCTCATCCCTGCCTGAGCCTCACCAGGTCCTTCCTCATTTCCTCCAGCTGACTGGAAGTGCTCAGAGGTGTCAAAGTGAGTCCAGCCTCCTTCCTGACACTAATCCCATCACCTCTAACCTCCAGCAGGTATACTCCACAGCCTCCCGTCGCTGCGCTTCAGTCGCCATGACGCCCCGTGCTGCTGTCACCATGACGACGTCTGACAGCTTGGTCTCTGGAGGGGGGGGGGGGGGGCGGCACCGCACGGAGCCGTCACAGTGGTTGCTGGCAGTGCTGAGGGAGGGTTAGCGGTTAGCGGTTAGCACGGGGATTGATATGTAGCATTCACACTGTGGCGGCTCTGTGACAGCACCGCCACTCGGCTGGACGGCCCTGAGGTTGACCTCGCTGTGGGAAGAAATAATCTATTCGAGCATGTAGGACAAAGGCCAGTGATTTTGTGTGTGTGTGTCTGTGTGTGTGTGTGTGTGTGTGTGTGTAAGAGAGAGCGTGTGTGTGTGAGAAATAGATTGAGAGAGAGGAAGAAAGAAAGAAAAGGAGTGGTAAAAAAAAAAGACCTAGCTTTATTCTATTTATTGGCTTTCCAGGAGAGCAGACAGTCCTTGGTCACACAGCAGGAACGCTTTCACTAGCCAGAGAGAGAGAGAGAGAGAGAGAAAGAGAGGAAAAAAAGAAGGGAGGGGGTTGACGTGGGGTGTGTGGGGGGGGGGCAGTTACATTATCACACAGCAATTTAAATCCGATTTATGTTTTTATATTACCATTCAGTCCACTCTCTCTGTTTCCCCCTCTCTCTCTACCATCCTCCTTCTTCCTCTCTCTTTCTCTCTCTCTCTCACTCTCTCTATCTGTCTCTCTCCCCCCTCCATTCTCCAGTCACCCTCTCTTTGTGTGCTTGACATTTTTCAGGTAAATATTTGTAGCCATCCTCTAAGCCAGGCAGACATGAGATTAACATAAAGGCCAGTTTTCATTACATTGGGGTTATGCTGCCATGTCACACACTGGCTCTATGCTACACTCACACACACACATATTGTAAAATGAGATTTGTATATTTATATACAGGCATATACCTTAATACTATTCACATAATGACAATTGTGTATCTTGATGTGGGCATAAACCCCAATACATAGCATATCATGAAGTTTGTGTATCTTTATGTGTGCATAAACCCCAATACATACTGTATCATACAGTTTGTGTATCTTTATGTGGGCATAAACCCCCAAACACAGTGTATCATTAAGTTTGTGTATCTTTATGTGGGCATAAACCCTACTACATAGTGTATCATAAAGTTTGTGTATCTTTATGTGGACATAAACCCTACTACATAGTGTATCATACAGTTTGTGTATCTTTATGTGGGCATAAACCCTACTACATAGTGTATCATACAGTTTGTGTATCTTTAAGTGGGCATAAACCCTACTACATAGTGTATCATACAGTTTGTGTATCTTTAAGTGGGCATAAACCCCAGTACATATCCTATCAGGATGTTTGTGTATCTTCATGTGGGCATAAACCCCAATACACACTGTATCATGAAGTTAGTCTATCTTTATGTGGGCATAAACCCCAATACATAATGTTTCATTTCGTGTTTTTGTACGTGGGCAGAAACCCCAATACATATTATATAATGACATTTTTGTATCCTTGCATGGGCCTAAACCCCAACACATGCAAAAATCCCAAAACATGTTGTATAATGAAGGTTATGTATCTGTAAGTGGGCATAAACCCCAATATATAGTGTGTCATGTATCAAGTTGCTGTCTCTTTTACATGGGTGCTAACCCCAATACGTTTCTCTTCATGAAGTTTATGTATCTTTTCAAACTGTGTCATAATCTCTTCATAAAAATATTAATATATGTGTATCATTAAACCCTGACTAAGTCCTGGATGAATACACTATTCATATTATTCTGTTCAGCAGGTACATGGCCTTTGTCCCAGCACCCCACCATCAAACTCTTCATTCCCCACCCTCTCAATTAAGCCCCCGCCGATTATCCGACGCTAATTAGTGAAGGTGTAATTAAACAGCGAGGCTCTGTCGGTCAAATCCCTTAAATAGCCCTGGCCCCTCTGCGGCTGCGTATTAATTCATTTTCACAGGTTTTAATTGTATCCGGTTCGGGGCGCGGCTCTGTTTACGCTGCCTCTGTTTGTACGTTAATCTTCATTGTTTGCACCACAAGTTTCTCCCATCGGTCGGCATTTAGACAAGCTTGTACAGAGGATGACAAGTGTCTCTCCACAGGCTCACTACATCATCTTCTACCAGCACAGCGTAGCATCCTCCCTCTGCCTCCCCCTCTCTCTCTCTCTCTCTCTCTCTCTCTCTCTCTCTCTCTCTGCCCCTAAGGAAGGTGGGTGTGGTTATTCGTGTAGAATAAAACAATGAAAGAAATGTCGTATTCTCTCTACAACAGGAGTTTAGAGCCTGTGTGGGAATGTCGGGAACGTGGGGGAACAAGACGCTGCAGTTTGGTTACAGGGTATTATCCATAACTTATAATACAAGCTCCTTTTTTTTACCAGTTCCAGCATGATGGATCATCACACAGCCCTGACATCTCTTGTGGAGTCCGCTCTCGGAACCGTATTACACCGCAAATGGTTTCTAATCCATTTCCAGCTAAATCCTTCAGTTAGAAACAGACCAGACGGGAGCAATCATACACACGGTCTCTGCGTCCATACTGTCATGAGAAGATCACAGTTTCATCACAGTCATGACTGCACACCAGAAGTGAACAGTCAGTCTTCAGGACTGCTTTCCTGGACGTGATTTAAAGCTAGTCTTGCAGTAAATTGCAGAGGCAGTGCTGTTTCTCCACGTCAGTCTCATTTAGTCCAGAAGCTGCCAGCAGTGTTTCTGTTTACAGCGGCTCATCAGAATACTCAAATTACATCAACATTAAAAACAGTGTGTGGAGATCTTTACTCTCCGTCTCTCTCTCTCTCTCTCTCTCTCTCTCTCTAGGTATCTCATTAGGTATCTCTTATTCCACCTTATCTTTCCGTATTCCTCTTCTTTATTTCCTTCCTCCTACTTCTTTCTCTCTCTCCCATTTTCTTTTTCCTCTCTCTCTCTGCCTCTCTCTCCTTCCTTTATCTCCGCCTGTCTCTTTCCCTCTCCTTCCTCCCACCTCTCTCTCTCTCTCTCTCTGCCTCTCTCTCTCCTTCCTTTATCTCAGCCTGTCTCTTTCCCTCTCCTTCCTCCCTCCTCTCTTTCTCTCTCTCTCTCTGTCTCTCTCCTTCCTCTCACTTCTCTCACTTTGTCTCTCTCTCCTTCCTCCCACCTCTCTTGCTCTCTCTCCCTCTCTGTCTCTCTCCTTCCTCCCACTTCTCTCACTTTGTCTCTCTCTCCTTCCTCCCACCTCTCTTGCTCTCTCTCCCTCTCCTTCACGTTTCTCTCTTTCCCTCTTTCTGTCCTCCCTCTCGCTCTGCCTCTCTGTCTCTGTTTTTGCTTTTTTTTCCTTCCTCTCTCTCTCTCTCTCTCTCTCTCTCTCTCTCTCTCTCTCTCACTTTCATCTTGTTCTTCTGTCTTTCCCTCTTTCTCTTTCTCCTTCCTTCCTGTCTCACTCTTTCCCTTTTTCTTTTTCACCCCTTCTCTGTTTCTCTCCCTCTTTCCTTCTTTTCGTCTCTCTCGCTGTCTCTCTCTCTCTTTCTGTATGTGTGTGTATGTATGCTGTTTGTGTTCATACAATAGCAGGTGATAATATGAAGGGAAAGAGACCCCTGTGGACAGGAGTATCCCGGTGTTCTCTGCTCTCCTCCTGCTGTTTCAGGGCTAGAGTGAGGTGCCCTCTCAGTGGCGCCCCATAATCACAGGTTAATTGACTTAATTTTGGGTGAGCAGAGCAAGCAGACACACACACATGCACATATACACACAGTGGTGATGTTATACACACACCATCATCCTGCTCTCTCTCTCTTTCTCTCTGTATTCTAGGCTTGTCCACATTGAGGGAATTTACTGAGCGCTCTCTCTGTGTGTGTGTGTGTGTGTGTGTGTGTGTGTGTGTGTGTGTGTGTGTGTGTGTGTGTGTAACGTCTGGCATGCCTGTCACCACTCCCTGTGAGCTCTCATCACCCAGTGCTCTACTGGCCTATTTTTCTGTCACCAGCACAATCAGCAGCACATTGTCTGACAGGTACAATGCAGGCTGCTTAAAGTGGCTGAGTCTTCCAGAAATAAGGCGTACTTTGGAGTAGCCGGAGTCGGGGATTATTTATGCGTGTCTGTGCCAGTGTTATGGCGGCAATACATCATTTTTAAACCTATCCTAGCTTAGTGTCTCCAGGTATACATTCAGACCTTCTCTTTCTCCGCTTTAACTCACTGGAAATCTGTGATAGTTAAAAGCTGTTGTTTCACACAGAGCTGATTATTGATCTGATTAATTACAGTAACAGTGTAAGAGGGGGAACTGAGGGGCTTTTCCTATTTTTTCCTAACATGCTGGTTTGTAACAATGGCAGCCAGAAAGAATAGTTTTCAGATGTGAAGAGAAATAGCCCTACTTTCTGGTGGAGAACCACAGAAATGACTTGACTTGACAAAAGGACAATGCGTGATGCCACACGTGCTCATTAAGTGATCCGGTGGGTTGAGGGGGCAGGAAGTTCAGGCAGTGTTGTGGTGAACTTGTGGAACTGTGTTTTGGGAAATGTGTGGAGAAGAAACATCCCACTATTATAGAGGTCTGTGGACAGCAGTGAAGAATGTGTGGGAAGCAATTCATTCAAAGACTTCACATTTGAGCTTTGTCCCAGACCCTGGTCCGTTGGCCCTGAGAGTTTGGTATGTTTGACCGAGTGTGAAATTTGTTTTCCGAGTGCCAGAGTGTGGTCCAGCATACTGTTCCCTGGTCCTTCTGAAAACAGTGGTCCAGGGTTTGTTTCGAGCAAGCTTTGATGTTGTCCAGAGTACTGATCCATGGTTCTCCAGAAAGCAGTGGTCTGTAGTTTGTTTTAAGCAAGCCCTGGTGCGGTCCAGGTTACTAATCTCTGGTCCAAACAGTGGACTGGAGTTCGCTTGAAGCAAGCCAGGGTGTGGACTGTAGCACTGATCCTTTGCCCTCTTAAAACAGTGGTCTGGCATTTCCTTCAACAAGCCCTGCTGTGGTCCAGAATCTCCTGAAAATGGTAGTCTGGGATTCACTTCAAGCTAGCCTGGGTGAAGTCCAGAGTACTGATCCATGGTCCTCCTGGAGCAAACAGAAAGCTTTGTCTTGGGGTTTCATGTTGGCACCACATTTGGATGCCCACCAGAGCCCAGTGAAGGGACCAGTAGAGGTTAGGTATGGGTTGAACTCATGCACATGGGGCCTAGATGGGATCTGTGTAAGTTTAATGTGGGCTGTAAAGATGGGGACCATTTGTTACTGGGTCCCAGTAACAACGTGAGCATGTTGGCCTGGAAAGCGTCCTGCACAAGGACATGCCACACATCCGATTAAGGTAGTAGAGAAAGCTCAAAATACTGATTTTTACAGTATAATACAGACTTTTATCTGTATGCTTTTGTTTTTTTGGGGAATGTTCAGTATGTTCACAGTGATCAGGTTGTTTTTTGAACGAATCAAACTGGCATTGAGACTTCATGTTATTAAAGGAGAACAGATTAAAAGGCAGAAATTGCTGCGTTTCCTCAGCATTAAAAGGTTAATTGTTATTGCAGTTTTGGCCTTTGCGGTGCTGGTATTGCAGAAGGCTACAATATGCAAATGAGACCTTTAACCAATTACACTTGTGTGTGTGTGTGTGTGTGTGTGTACTGCAACAGTTCTGACCAATCACAGACAAGCCAGATTAATGTTTTGATAAATCAAGGCAATGTAATCCAGCAAGCGTAAATACACTTTAGACAGATCCTAGCAATAAATTGCAATATGTAGGCCCCATGTGCAGAGTGCAATCCAGATGGCCTATACCTAACCTCTCCTGGTCCCTTCACTGACTCTGGCAGTGGTCAAAAGACGGTCTGCACCAAGAGCCCTCCAGCTTCAAGTATGGCTCGGCTCGACCCGCCATCCCATAAGATCCACAGAAGACAAGCGTCCAGGCTTTTTTCTGTCCTGCATCGAAGTGGTGGAACAAACTTCCCCTGGGTGTCCGAACAGCAGAGTCCAACGCTCGCTGTCTTCAAACGCAGACTGAATACTCTCCTCTTTCAAGAGTACCTAGGCGAATAGTAGAGTACTATGGTCTTCATATTGACTTGTGTTTAGTAGTATCTAAGATTAGAGGTATCTTTGACTTTTTAGTCTATTCAGACTAGCTGAGGTTATCCTTGAGTAAACAGTAAAGCACTTTTGTAAGTCGCTCTGGATAAGAGCTTCTGTTAAATGCTGTAAATGTAAAATGTAAACATGGCTTTTTATCCATATCAGGGAGCCTTAGTCTATGTGTGAGAGATGTGGAGGGCATATGTTTATTGAAGGGAGAGTGTGTATGTTTGTTTTCTATGTGTGTGTGTGTGTGTGTGTGTGTGTAGTTTGGATTTGGGTTCAGCTAAATTGGGATAAGCGCTGTATCTGTCATCTTGGTGGTCTTGGCTGTGTTTGTTCTGTGGCTGTAAGCCGGTCCAGGCTGTGGGTCTGCACACAGCGGAGGACAATAGCAGCGTGATTGTGTTATTTGGTTTAGGCTGATGTGTGTGAGGGTAGCAGAGCTGCAGCGTCTCACTGGCTTTGCTTTGGAGTTTACTTCTTATCGGGAAGTGTCTCTCTGAACGCGGGGTCGGCTTGTATGCACTGAAATTAGAGACATGCAAGGGAAGCCCATTCGGACCCCCACCACCCCACCATAATTTAGCCCGTTTGATCTAAAATCTTTCAAATGACGGCCTGAAGCTGGCCCTGAAGCTGGCCCAGAGGTGTCCGGAAACTTGTGGGAATTAATATAATATTTCATATTTGCTTTTTATCTTCATAAAATGAAACACTTATCGAATTAAGCAACACATGCTCAGGACTAGCATATTAGCCGTTAGCCTGCTGTTAGGGCAATGGCTTTGGTAGGTACCATGTTAGTTTGCGGTTAGCATATTAGCTTGCGATTAGTGTGTTTTTTTGTAGTAAACACATTGGCTTACAGTTAGTGCGTTAGTTCATGGGCTTTGACCAAAAAAAAAAAAAAAGAAAGGAAAATTAGCATATTAACTTTTATTAAGTGTGTTGGTTTGATGTTAGCGTGTTAGCTTGTATTGACCACATTAGCTTGCACTTGCACTGTTAGTTCATGGTTAGCATGTTAGTTTGCGGTTAGCATATTAGCTTACAGTTAGTGTGTTAGTTTGTGGGTATTGTGTTAGTTGTGTAGCATGTTAACTCGCGGCTCATTCATTAGCTCTGGGCTACAGCCTTAGTTTGTTAGCGTATGACAGCTTGTGGTTAGTGTGTTGGTTCATGATTAGCGTCTTAGTTTGTGATCGCCACATTAGCTTGCAGCTACCCCTTTTTTGCTAGCTTGTGATTCACAAATATGATCTTAAAATCTAAACATTTCTAAATATGAATTAAAGATGAATTTGGCTGCACACAGCCCCACCATTTTGTTTTCTCAAACTAATTTTCATACAAGCCAGCATTTGCCCCCAGATGCAGTCCACCAGCGCTTATTCTAAAGCTATAAGCTACATTTTTAACATTTCCGTTCTCAGACAAAAGCAGTCCTTATTCTGGGGGAATCCATTCACCGGATCGAGCTTAAAGCAGCGCAGACATGCTGATTGCTGTAAAAGAGCCTTTAATTAGATTTGCTTTCTTTTGTGTGTGTGTGTGTGTGTGTGTGTGTGTGTGTGTGTGTGTGTGCACGTTTTTTTTTTTTTTTCTTAACCCAACAGGTAGAGCGCATGTGGCATGGTTGGTTTTCGCTGAGTGGGGGGTGTTGCGGTCCGGAATATTCCTGCACCTCAGCAACCGGGGCTTGGTTTTCCATATAAAAGAGGAAAGGGGGAGTGGAGGGGGTCTCACTGTGCTCCTGGCTGTTGGAGGAGGTCCAGTGGGAGAGATGGAGAGAAAGAGGAGTGCGGGGGGTTGTCCCTGAGCTACAGGCCCGTACAGTAATCCCCTCATTAACTCACACAGGCCGCAACCCCGCACTCAATCTGAATTATAAACACATCCTGCTTTGTATGAACGTGTGTGTGTGAGAGAGAGAGAGTGTGTGAGGTTGTGTGTGTGCATGCTGCGTTCATGAGTGTGAAAATGTGTGTTAGTCTGATTGTTGTTTGCCGTTTTAATTATGTTCCTCTGTTTAAAATGACTATGGTGTGCAGTCCAGTTGATTGAAGTTCTGATTCCATATGGAAGTAAAGTAGTAATTTGGTCAAAAATCTAATTCTGTAATTCCGTAAATTCCTAAATCTTTCTTTTTACATTTTGTGCAGGTGTGAAGAAGCTAGGAGGCTAAAAGCTAACGTCCAGCAATTAGCTTCATGCAAACCTCATGCCTTATGCCTCAAACAGTTGGTTAGGGTACCTCAGTTAAACTCAGTCCAATGGTTTTCGAGACTCTTCAACCAACTTTTAGAGCTAGGCCTTCAGTTCAGGCCATACATGGTCAGAAAATGCTCATTTCTGCAGAGATGTCTCCAGAGGTTTCACTTTTCAACATCTGACAGAAACCCACTGGTTAGGCTACCGCTTATGTTCTCAGTCAGTAAGGAATCCAGGACTTCCATGAGGCCCAATCAAAGCCAAAAGCTGGTTGGTTGATTGCACTGTCACTTCCACTTCAGTTACGCTGGTGGTTGATCTGGCATGTTAGTCCAGCTTGTGCTAGCTTAGCTGTTAAGTACACTTTATGTCCAAATGTTTGTGGACACCCCTTGTAACGTGATGCATACACACAAAGCTTCTCTAGTGCCTATATAGAAGTACTGCTAATAGAATAGGGCAGATCTGGAGCAGATCAACATGCCAGGCATGGGCTAGCCTAGAGGAGTGTAAAGCTCCCCAACTGTGGAGCAGTGGAACTGTGAACTCTGGAATGATGGCTGGTGCTCCACCCAATACTTTTGGGATGTGTTAGAGGCTCTTGTTGCTGAATGCTGTCAAAATGTCACAGCAATGCTCTATAATCTAGTAGAAAGCCTTCCCTGGACATTATATACAGTTGTTTCCAACAAAAGCAGGATCAACTTTTTCTTAATTAGGTGTCCCAATACTTTTAGCCATGTGGCGTAGCACAGAGGAAAACTTTGGATCCTTAGATCCTTAGATCACTTTACGTCTAATTGTCATTAGGTCTCTGAAGGCCTAGAACGTTCTTCTCTGATAAAAATGGACAAATACACGTTGCATCGTCAGGAACTAGCAGCATATTGAAGGCTGAACTGAAGGCTGGTTGGATGGTCTTGTGTCAGAAAATCATGATAGAGGCCTTTATCAAATTACTCTTGGTCCAGTTAGCAGTTAACATCTCCTCACACAAATCGGCCTCTCCAGGTCCTCTCCAGCCCAGACTGTTTCCTTCCAGTCCTCACAGTTGTTCCCCTCTCTTCTTCCTCTCAGAGAAATAATGCAACCGTCCCGCTCAACAGAGTATGAACAGGGAGAGAGAGAAAAGACAAAGAAAATAGAGCATGAGGGAGAGAAAGACACTGCTTTGAGTGTCTGCTTAGTTTGATATGTCCTCGGTTATCCTCTGATGATACCAGGCTAATAGGTCCTCCTGTTCTTACAGGCAGTTGTGGCTGACAGATATTCAGCATGTGGAGTTCTGAATCTGTCCCATGTGGTCTTTGAAGGGCGGTCTTGGCGGGGAGCGAGAATAAGAGAAAATCTGACTCTAACATTTCCTTACATTTAAGTGCTCAGAGATGAGGAGAGGCTGGGAGCTGGCTCTCTGCTCAAGTAACACCTGTCAGCTAATCGGTGCAGACCTTTAAGTTTTGGAATATAGTGATAAATGTTCAGGTGTGTAAGTTTGTTAGTGTGCATTTGGGACACACTGTAACTGTGAGAATGTGAATGGCCATGCATACATGTGTGTGTATGTGTGTAATGGGTCATACGCAGCCATAGAGGGAGGAGAGGGGATCTTTTGTGCTGGCCTGGGGGCCGTAATATGAGGCTGGCGTCAGGGATTGTGTGTCGGACCCTGTGGGGTGCTCTCCGCCTCACTTCCTGTTGACAGCAGCATATTATGCTCACACACTGCGCTTACTGAGCCCTGGACTCTGCTCTTCCGCATGTGCCTCTTTCCTACATTGTGAAAACAGTATCAGCATTCCCAACATATTATTGTATCATTACCCCGCTGTTTGCCACATATTGTTGAATCACTTTTCCCTACAATGGGACGACTGTATCACTATTCCCTACATATTATTGTATCACTGTTCGCTACATACTATTGAATCACTATTCCCTACAACTGGAATACTGTATCACTATTCCCTACATGTTGTATCACTGTTCGCTACATATTATTGAATCACTATTCCCTATATTGGGAATGTTGTATGACTGTTATTCACATTGGGAATGCAGTATCACTATTCCCTACATATTATTGTATCACTGTTAGCTACATATTATTGTATCACTGTTAGCTACATATTATTGTGTCACTGTTCGCTACATATTATTGAATCCTTATTCTCTATATTGGGAATGCTGTATGACCAATATCCACATTGGGAATGTAGTATCACTGTTCACTACATATTACTGTATCACTGTTAGCTACATATTATTGTGTCACTGTTAGCTACATATTATTGAATCCTTATTTTCTATATTGGGAATGCTGTATGACCAATATCCACATTGGGAATGCAGTATCACTGTTCACTACATATTACTGTATCACTGTTAGCTACATATTATTGAATCACTATTCCCTATATTGGGAATGCTGTATGACCATTATCCACATTGGAAGTTTTTTTTGCTATTCCGTACCTGTTACTGCATCACATATGCTGTGTTACACAATACTGTGTTACTATTTCCTACATATTATTGTATCACAATTCTTTACATAACACTATTCCTTGCATTTTATTGTATTACTATTCCCTACATATTAGTATACCACTTGTCCCTACATCGGGAATGCTGTGTGACTATTCTCTACATTGGGAATACTGTTTTATTGTCTGCTTATTATTAAATCACTCCTCCCAACATTTGGAATGTTGTATCACAACATCCCTCACCCAAATCAATAGTCTATCATGTGATTAGGACTTTTTTAACCCAAGTCGGTGCCTCTGGGCAGAGGTCATGGATTACATATGCTGCTGAATCTCCTTTGTGTGCTTCAGACCATGTGAGCCTTTCTCAGGCCTGTTGTTACCTGAGGATGAGCTCTGTCCTATGAGTCCACTCCTAAGCCTTAATCCTTTTGTTCAGAGCTCCAGCTTTCTTGCTCATCGGCATCGCTGGTGCTGAACAGCGAAGAGAAATCAAATGCTTTTGTTGGGAGAACCCAAGCACCCCCCCACCCCCCACCCCTGGCTTCCTACTCTGCTTATTCCTTTGTCTTCTTCTGCCTCTTTCTCTCTCCGCCCCTGGTGCTATGTGCTCTTCTCCTCCATCTTGCGCTGTGCTTATTGATTGTCTGAGGCAGAACTCCTGGCTAAATTCCTCCTGAGGTTCAGGACTGCTGCATATGCCCTCCCCCCGTACACATCCCCCAAACCTCTCTCCACAACAACCTCTTCTTCGGCAAACACTATACACCAGTGAAACTCTATCTGTTTGATTAGCCCCCCGGCCCTGCAGTCTGCTAGCTCCGCCGACAAAAAGCTCCACTGCACAATCACATTTTTGCCAAATTTCTATGTTTAAATTGCAAAACGTTCCTTTTCCCACTCTGCGTCTAAGGGGCTGGGGCCTAAAATCCAGAGACGCTTCCAATGAATATTCCACCGGCGTCTATGCTGAAGAAGTATAGATTTTTTTGCATATTCCATAGCCACGGGCGACGTGCTTAATGAATAAAAGAGAAAGGAGAAACGCGAGGCTGATCATACAGAGTAGGCGGCTTGCCCGGCTCCATCAAAGACGTGGATAAATAATTGACTCCATCACCAAAAAAACCTTTCTTTCAGCCGCCTGCGCTTCAGGAATGCATCCACATCTGAGCTCTGACGCCCTTTTACATTTTCGTTTAATTACTTAGAGCATCTGCTACAGTGGAACGATAATGAGGAATATCAATATGTATTTAATGTAAGTGAAAGTTAGATAAGCCTCTGGGAATTCCTAGTGGTTGAGCGTTCTGTCCCGCACTGTCCGGACTTTCCTTTGTAACCTTTATTTAAGTGATGGACATAGAGGTCCTTGGGCTATTTGCGTTCAGTGCTAGTGACATAAGTATCAGCGGTCAGGAGCAGCATTAGCAGTGGTCAGTATGCCTGTCCCTATTATTACACACCCGCCTGACCACAGTTATTTGAACTGACCACGATCATTTGAGCTGACTGCTATCGTTTTTTTCACATTCATGCATTCAAGTGTCCGAATGTTTGTGGACACCCCTTCTAAAGAATGCAGTCAGATTGCTATCCGCTAACTCTCAAAATCTTTGCACAATTACAATGTGCAGTTACATTACAATGTAAATAGCCTTGCTTGTGTGACACACAATTATTCATCAAAATAGACAAAGAATCCGGCTACGAGGCAGCTACTGTTTTGTAGCTATGCTATGTATCGTTGTCCCTGCTGTGAATAAAAGCGGCAGTTTTTATTCTGAGCGTCCCTCTGAATGGCATTCAGTTTTCCAGCTGGCTGGGCTCTCGGCAGGTAGCATGACTGGCACTTACAATTTAGATCACAGGCAGATCTATTGTCCACACCTCATGTCCTGTCACTCCAGCTCACATGCTCATCAAAATGCCGGGGCCACTGTTGATTAGCAGCTGCGTTAGTGACTGCGCTTCCATAACTGTGTGTCCGACACACTCCAGTGCTGCTGAGGTATACCACTGTCTTTACACATACACACTCTGATTCAGTGAGCTGCCAAGAGCTGATCATAACACACTCAGCAGGTGTGATGTAGACAAGCCCATTTCATTGAAATGAAAAATAACCTCCTTCTGGTCAGAAGCTGTTTGTTGTCAAGCTGCTGTAAATTCTCTGACACAGTTGTGGGGCTTTAATGTTCTCACCAATGTTTTTTTTTTTTTTTACTTTTTTATTCCTCAGGTTGCAAGTTATTTAAAGCAGCGTTATGTGAGTATTGGTATTCTTTGCTAAAGAGCTCCCCCAACAGTTGTGGAGTGTAATTCAGGTAGGTGGCAGCTGGTCTGAGGCAGGTAGAGGGGACCCCAGCGGGCAGTCTTTCAGCAGGTCGGGCTGGATGAGTAGGTGACCATTCACTCGGTGAAGGTAAAGAGACAGAGTTAGTTCTGAATGGATTTATGGAGAGTAGAGAATGTTGAACATCACCAAAAAAACCTTTCTTTCAGCCGCCTGCGCTTCAGGAACGCATCCACATCTGAGCTCTGACGCCCTTTTACATTTTCGTTTAATTACTTAGAGCATCTGCTACAGTGGAACGATAATGAGGAATATCAATATGTATTTAATGTAAGTGAAAGTTAGATAAACCTCTGGGAATTCCTAGTGGTTGAGCGTTCCCGCACGGTCCAGACTTTCCTTTTTAACCTTTATTTAAGTGATGGACATAGAGGTCTTGGGCTATTTGCGTTCAGTGCTAGTGACATAAGTATCAGCGGTCAGGAGCAGCATTAGCAGTGGTCAGTAGGCCTGTCCCTATTATTACACACCCGAGAATGTTGAACAGTATCAGAGTGTGTCTGACGACTCCAGCAGGTCAGACTATAACAGCCTTTTTAAGAAGGTAACACAGACATGGGAGCACCCCGTGTGTAAGTGTATAAGAGTATAAGCCAGTTCGTCTTATCCTAGCCTCGTCTTATGACAGCCTCGACTATAATGTCCCCACTGGGAATACTGGGCTAGCTTCTTTTTAAATGCATGTAATATGGCCTACTACCTAAAATGAGTTTCACGTCCCGCGATAATATGTTCTTTCTGACAGCACTGATTACAAGTACAGAATTATTTTCCCCAACTCTCTAACAATAAGTACGATTTTGTAATCAATAGCCTTTGAGTGTTTCACCAGCAAGCTCAATTTTGATTTTGAGTTGTTTTTTTTTCCAAGTCAATCAGCAAAAATTACATGGAGTCAGCCACATGCTAAATGCAGCACTCAATGCTAATCAGCTACTGGCTGCACCAAAACAATCACTGATGAATAGAGACCACAAATAATATGAATATTAATATTTTTCATTCACTTGTCGCCTTGTCATGCCGCCTCATCGCACTCTTTATAATCATGTTCAACATTTCTTTTTTACGGAGCTAATATATGCTGCCTATAAGCCATTTACATAGACTCACTCCATTATCTGTCCGGCCTTGCTGCGCTCTATCTGCTCTCAGAAGGCTTACATTTGTTATACATTATTTATCAGTGATTCTGCTGGAAATGAAATGAAGTGTTTTAGGTCAAGGCATCAACTTGAGGCCTGAGCTGCTAACACTGCTAGTGCTGCCATTTAGTTCACACTGAGAAAGCAATTAAGTTCTTTGAATGAAAGAGGAGTTGAAGATGTGCTGCAAAGTCAGTAACGAGGACGCAGAACAGGTCAAGTCGAGATATTTTAGGGCCATATCAGTAACACTGTGAGGAATATGTTGCATCACAGCTCATAAATCCACAATACAAGAAGACAATAAATACATAATAACGAGAGATTCTGTACCGGTAAAGGTACAGATGCCAAAAGAAAGTCCCATATAACCAAAACTTGTGTTGATTACAAACCACCAACGCTTGCCTCATGTACACACAACAGCCAGTTTGCCAGAATATGGTGTTTTTGTCCAAATTCGGAGTCAAGCACATTGACATCAACCCAGAAAATGGGTTCCTCCATGAACCACAGCTTTTCCTGTGCCTGTGTCCCTCAGAAGGTGGCCCACAAACTCAGCAAGCGAGGAAGCTTAAACTGAGGAAGCGAGCAGGTGTCTTCTAGGCTAAACGCTAACCCCAGCCCACCAGCTTTTCATTCCTGCATCTACTATCACATAGGCAAACTGGACAACCTCGGATTTGAGCTAACCATACATCAGAAGGGGAACTTTCTTGTACTGTGTAAGGAAGCCAAACCCTGGAAAGCAAGCTGCTATCCGTGATAGGCTAAAAGCTTACTCTACAGTCTTGTCAGCTAGGTTACCACACACTGTGCCAAGAGGACCAGAGCCCTGTGAGCCACTGCAGTGACATAAAGCAGCTAAATAGAAGCAGACCTCACAATTTTCTTCCACAAGCCCTCAATTAAAAGGAAAACAGTGTATTTTGTTCTGAAGCAAAATAACAGGGAAGTAAATAGGTCCTTATGTATAGTAGTGGTCAGTATAGTTGAGTTTGGTTCTGGACTCGTCTAGGTAGGAGATGCCATTTAATAGATGAACAGTGCTGTTTAATAGTAATTCACAGATATTCAGTTTATATTGGGGTGAAATCACACCTCCCCCGCCCTCTGATGGCTCCAGCTCCATTCTCCTCTAATGATGATGAACGAGTGGCTCGTTTGGCGGAAATGGCTTCGTGACAAGTCCTCGTTTTTGGGGAAGGAGGGTCGATGGGCCCGGAGAGGTGAGCGGCAGAGCACTGCTCACTTTTAATCTTTGGGGCTATTGATCACGAAACCCCCAACCTGTGTGTGTTTATGTGTGTGTGCCATCCCCACAGCTGGGACCTGCTACCTCTCGCTGTACCCAACCAAGCGTGCCTTTCATTCCACTCCGCTTCCAAAAACCAATTACTGCAGCACTGGACAAATCACTTGATCGGCCCAGAACAGTAAGCAGGGGCAGCGGCCGACGGAGCAGCCTGGGTGTATGGAGGCGTGAACTGCATAATAATTTGATTTGATTGTGATTATTTAGGAAATTATTCAGCATATTGTAAAATCTCACAATAGGTTTCAACACACCATTTTTAGAAATACACTAAATACAAATATGACCACAGGAGGCCTTGTGAAGTCCATTCCTCGACCTTTCAGCTGTGCTGTGGTGGCACAAGAGGGACCTACTCAGGTGGGTGGTACTAATGTTATGGCTGATTGGTGTATAAAGACAATAAAACACCACATCAATGCATATTTTGGCTAATAACAATGAGCATACTTTTATTGAATATTTCAGTATTATCATAATCAGTTCTGATCTACTCTAACATTTCAAATCCATTGCAGTTCAGTCTGATACACTGATACATATATATATCATTATTAATGTGTGATCTGGCCGCTGGGCCTGTGTGTGTTCCTGCTTCCTGCTGGTGCAGTCATGATCACAGGCACAATGGACACGACTGCATGTCGGCCTGTACTGAGGGACACTGCTGGGGCACATTTGCATATCAGCACTAAGCTAATTAATAAGGCATCTCCTTTTATCCCACTGATTGTCTGGCACTGTGTCAGAGACCAGGTCCACATATGTGTGTGTGTGGGTGGGTGGGTGGGTGGATAAGGCCAGTCGGGAATTCAGGGCTTGAACTGATGGAATCTGTTGGGCAGGAATTAGATGAGCTGGTGGAACCCTGTGAGAATAAACTTTACCCTTAGGCATCCTAGTTCTTACCTGCGGTACCTAAAGTATGATGTAACAAATCTATAGATGTCTGACGCTTACGTCTAGCACTCTGAAGGCTCGAGCTGCATCACCACACTAAGAACCAGAGGACAGGCCATGCTCTGTGGCCATGTGGGTCAGCAGTGGGAGCCACTTAAAAACTTGTGCGAGTGTGAACTACACTAAAAACTGTAGCTCTGATTTACGGCACTGCAGCTGCTCACAGGAGCCACACAGCACAGTATAGCATAGATTTTAACACCTTAACAAAAACACTGTAATAATTATTTGGGGTAATACCCAAATCTTACCAGAGATACCAGTGTTGCTGCCCTCTTGGTGTCCTTCTTGGCAAGCAGTTTGGTTACCTATCTGAAGCTTTATCTCTTAGCTTTTAGCCTAGAACACAGTTGCGTAACAGTTTGCGGAGGTTGGAACTGGGTTTTACAGCTGTTTTCTTTTCAGTGAAGCTTCATTTTTTGAGGTTCACAATTTCTCAGCTTCATGTGCCAAACTCTCTTTATTCAACTATACCACGGTAGATACAGTTTTCCATTCTGTTTTCTTATTCTATTATAACATTATTGGACTTTTATTTTGTATTTTCTTCCTTTTAAAGAATTGTAGTGAGAATAATGTCCTTTTCAATACGTAACTATTTGAAACTGGATGGAGACACTTCCACTAGATAATCTCACTTAAAGCCAGTAAAAAATACCTATAACTAAGTAAAATAATCACACGTTTGTACAACAACATCAAATTGAGACATTTTCTCAGCTGGCCCCAATAATGGAAACAGAATGAAGTGTTGGCCCTTGTGTCACAGAACTGGGCCACTCGTTCTGCTAACCCGTCTTCCTGGAACATAAACTGTATGTGTGTGCATGTGCACATGTGTGTGCGTGTGTGTGTGTGTGTGTGTGTGTGTGAATGTGTTTCCCCCTCCTGACCCCCTGTCCTAACTGCCATACAGTCTGACTTTTTCCGGCATGACAGCCCAAACAAATTATCTTATTACCAAGGCTGTAACCTCGCCTTCTCACTTTCCCTGCTCAGTCTGTTTATTCATGCGAGAGAAAGTGCCTAAGGTGCCTATGTGTGAGTGTATATATAAATATATATGCTATTGTGCATATATATGTCTGTGTGTGTGTGTGTGTGTGAGAGAGAGAGAGAGAGACTAGAGCTCCATGTTATTTCAGTGTGTGTGTGTGTCTGTGAATGTATGGTTGTGTGAAGCAGATGAAGATGAATGGAGATGCTGGATTGCTCTCTTGTTGCTAGTGGATTTGTGTGTGTGTGTGTGTGTGTGTGTGTGTGTGTGTGGAGGTGAGAGCTGATGTATTTGTTTATGGGCAGTGTGTGGGTTAACTGGATGAAGATTTATTCTTGGCTCACTCTGCCTCTTTCTGCAGATAGATAAATAAATGGAAATTGGAGCATTTATCACTGCCAGGACGTCCCACCTGGAGCAGGGCGAACATGCAGAGACCCTCATATCAACACATGCCTGTGGATTATCCACAGATATCTGTGTGTGTGTGGATGGGTATGAGAAAGGTCCAAAAGTCTGGTGATATATATTATATTATCAGCAAAAAGTTTGACTGAAAATTAGAACGTTTGAAATTTAAAACCATTTCAAAATTCTGTAGTATTTTGGGATGAGTTGGGGAGGTAGGGATGAGGTGGGCTGATGACCATCCAAACTCACTTAAACATTCTCCTCACTGTATGCAATCAAATCCTCACAGCAATGCTCCAAAACAGTACAACCGTAAGCCTTCCCTGGATATTAGAGACTTGTTACTCCAACAAAGTCTTTTTAATACCCTTAATTTCAGAAGAAATTATGAATAAGCAGCTGTCCCAATACTTTTGACCATATAGTGTATGAATGAGTGTATGCCTGTAGATGTTTATGTGTTGGTGAATTTGCATGTGTGTATATGTGCATATGTATGAGTGTATTTGTGTGTGTGTGTGTGTGTGCATTTGTTTAGGACACGCACTGCTGATCTTTACACACACTAATGCTTGAAGTTTAATGGTGCTGCATGTTAATACCCTTATGGCCGGTGCTCTCAAGGTGAAAGACTTGTTTTTTCCAGTTTAATTGCCTGCAGGATGATTGTGTGTGTGTGTGTGTGTGATTTGAATCAGATTTCTCTGTGCTCAGGTCCTCTGGGAGATTCCATATACCTATCAATTCAGCCCTAAATTACTAGCAGTGGTGATAAAAGGCTCGACTCTCAGGCCCTGTAACTAGCAGCAAAGCAGCTCACTACTTCAAAGTGGGCAGGATATCTAATAGATGTTTTATTTGGATGAGGTAGGATTTTTCCCTCACCACAGAGACAGTGAGAGAGAACGAGAGAGGGAGAGGCATTTGATAAGGACTGTGTTGTCAAGCTTAAGATGCAGCAGTGTTAGTCTTTTACAGCGTTGAAGGGAAACAGGGGCTTGTACTTAACCCATCCAACGAAAACTCCGACTCCTACACACACATATACAGAGGCAATCAAAAGCTCCAGCAAATAGCTGCAGCAAAGGGAGCGGGGCAGGAAAGGCATGCATATGTGGTCGGAGGAGGTTTGGATAGCGCAACCGAATTATACTCCATTTTCTGCCGGCGTAAGCGATGCCATCAGGAAATCCAAATCCATCCTGTTCCACTGCAGCTAAAGCTTTTTGTCAGCCTTTTGTAGCCCAGGCCATGAAGCAGAAGGTTCCTCAAAACTCGGATGGCTTCTTCTCCATTTTTTTACTGTTGTGCTTCCCAAAAGGTTTGAAGATACCAAGCTTTTTGAGATGTTACGTTAATAAACATGTTCTCTGGGTTAGTTTACAATAACTAAACATATTAAAGCTGTTTAAATTTCGCCCAAAAATTTTAAACTTAAAGAACCAGTGGCAGTTTTGGAATTTTTCCATAGCCCATGAAATGTATCCCATTTTTATGATGTCAGCAGTCATGCTATTCCGAGTAATGTCCAGCCTTGAATGAGTTCTTTTAGCATGTGTGTAGCTGTCGTACTACACCCTTAAAAGTAAAGGTGCTACAAACAGGTTCTATTTTGAGTGATGCCAGAGAAGAACCACCTTTAGCTCCATAAAGTGTCATTTATGCAGATAGAGAAGGAGATGTGTGAGTGTGAAGAACCTTTAAACTGGTAAAGAACCTATAAATCAAGTTAAGGTTTATTCTTCCAAGTCTTTAAAAGGTTCTTCACAGTCATACATCTCTTTTACAAACATGGTTCTTTATGGATCCAAATGAGTTTCTTCTGTGGCATCGCTCAAAGAACCTGTTTGTTGCATCTCTGTTTTCAAGTGTGTTTCGGCACACTGTTGTCATCTGCAGGATGATGTGGAGAGTCAACAGCCTTGGTTCACTGACTAGTGCTCGGGGTTATTGGTCACAAGGTTATGGGTTTAATATGCAGGTCTGCTAAGCTACCACTGTACCAAGGCACAAACTAACCATGGGTGCAACCTAAAGTTGAAGCCGTTCCACCTTAAATGTTCAGGCACTGGCATGCTCTGGCAATTTCTCTACCAATTAAGGTAAAATGAGAAATGACAGAAAGAAGCTGGCTAGTAAGAAGAAACTTTAGCCACGTTGACGCAGCAATGATTGTCTACAGTGACACTGGGACAAAACCATGTGCTTTTATCCGTAGACTGGCAAAGAAATCACTACCTACACAAAACCTACCCCTCAAACTCAAGAACACACTGTGTACTGAGTATTAGTGAAATCCTGTTCTAGGTCCTCAACTTTTAACAGACAGTGCACATACAGTGTTGTTGTCTTTCATTCTTTTGTGAGCATGAATTATGTTGTTACAGCGCTTTGTGATTTCGTCCCACGTTTGTCTTAATGCACACCGGCGTGCCTACAGTCTAACTGTCTGTGGAAAAACATCTTAACGAAATTACATCCCGTAGCTGCAATTAATTTGTCTGCTTAATGGGAAAGCATACGGCATGCTGAAGATCCTGCTGTATCTGACAGCCCCGTTTGAAGTCTGGCCTTGAGAGGAAATTTACAGTGGCGCAGTTAAAACACACGCTACGAGGATGTGGGCGTCTCACCTCCTTTTATCTCCCTTTCAAGCGTCTTTCACTCTCTCTCTGTTCACTTTTCTTTTTTGCCAGTCGAGTAGTTATTCTAAAAAGCAGCCAACTAATCATCTTTTACTGTAGTTAAAGACAGAAAATGCAGTAATTTTTAGCATTCAAATACTGATGAAGCAGCTCGAATACTTATTGATACGGCTAAAATACTGATTAACACGGCTCAGGTACTGATTAATACAACTCAAATACTGATGAAACGACTCGAATACTAATTAATACAGCTAAAATACTGATGAAGCAGCTCAGGTACTGATTAATAAAATTCAAATACTGATGAAACGACTTGAATACTAATTAATACAGCTAAAATATTGATGAAGCAGCTCAGGTACTGATTAATACAACTGAAATGCTGATGAAACGACTCGAATACTAATTAATACAGCTAAAATACTGATGAAGCAGCTCAGGTACTGATTAATACAACTGAAATGCTGATGAAACGACTCGAATACTAATTAATACAGCTAAAATACTGATGAAGCAGCTCAGGTACTGATTAATACAACTGAAATACTAATAAAACAGCTCGAATACTAATTAATACAGCTAAAATACTGATGAAGCAGCTCAGGTACTGATTAATACAACTGAAATACTAATAAAACAGCTCGAATACTTATTAATACAGCTAAAATACTAATGAAGCAGCTCAGGTACTGATTAATACAGCTAAAATACTAATAAAATAGCTCGAATACTTATTAATACGGCTAAAATACTAATGAAGCAGCTCAGGTACTGATTAATACGGCTAAAATACTAATGAAGCAGCTCAGGTACTGATTAATACAGCTAAAATACTAATAAAACAGCAAATATACAGAACAAACTGCTCAAACACGAATGTAAAAAACACTTTGGTTGGGACGAAGAGGCTAGCCTAGCCTAGCCACTGTAACAAGAATTATAAAACATTTAGTTCATATATTAATTACTTTGATGCCATAGCTTGCCCATGCAGATCGCAATGAGCCTAGCCTTAGTTTTCAGTCTTATTAGCCTCATTTTCATATTCCCCCGAAGTAACAGTAGAGCCTAGTCTCAAAAGGCTTTCGCTAATGGATGGTGTGTATGTTAAATCTTTGGGCTGTACTCTCATTATTCCACTGTGCCAAGGTAAAACACAGTTGATCAATTTAGTCTATCTTTAATTAATAAAGAAAGGTGTCACATTACTGTACATTTAAGAAACACTGCAGAGTGTGGAATTTGAGACAGACCGTTAGCTTTGAGTTTAGCAAAAATACTGGGGCCTCCTCTTGCATGTTCAGTATTGCTAAGGCGGCCAGCATATTACTGTCTCTGGTCTGCCTCTGTCTCTGGTCTGGTACTATCACTTAACATGACTGAGAACTACCTCATTTGAAAGGTGAGCCCCTGACTGTCGGGCAAACCAACCAACCCCATACAGTTATAAATAATGCCGCAACAACAGCAGACTCGTGAAACTGGCTTGTTTGACTCTGATCAGAAAGGCTCAGTGTTTTATGGTCTGTAGATTAAGCAGCCTCTGGCTAAGCGTTTATCTTTAGAACCCAAGGTTTGTTTCCAATTGGCCTGATAAAAACTGCACATGAATTAAGTACGCACAGTGTGGCTAGCCAGTCGAAAAGTACCAGATTAGTCGGCTGGTCCGTGCAGCCGCTAGGACTACAGAAACGTAGCAGTTTGCTCAGCGCCAGTCATCTGTCTCAGCTTTGACTGGACTGCTTTTCCCCTGCGGTTTCGAGCTCCGTTTCTGCCGCTGGCTGCTCTGTTCGTGTCTAATTGCCGCGTTCGTAACGGCCTCGCCAGCAGCAGAGGAATCTTCTTGCAAACGCTGTTCAGGGTCTTCCTCCTAAACCACACTTTTATATAAACATTAGAGCTGCTGGCCTGATTTATATATAGCGAGAGCCATCTGTCTGCTTGCATTAATTTGTCGTTAGCTGAAAATGACCTGAAAGTGATGTGCTGTGGGATGGGGGGGCGGGGGGGTGCTGGGGGAATGTGTGTGGGGGGGGGGTGTAGAGAAAGGAGAAGTCATTGAGCTTCACATAAAGCAGCTGTGTGGTTTACACTGGAATCCAGCATGAGATAGAGATAGAGAGAGAGAGAGAGAGAGAGAGAGAGAGAGAGAGGAATTAGAAAATGAGAGAGAGAGAGAGGGGACAGAAAAAGAGACAGAGACAAAGGAGAGACAGGGAAGGTAGATAGAAAGAGAAAGGAAAAGGAAGAAAAAGAGAGGGGGGATGTATAGAGATAAAGAGAGAATGTAGGGAGAGAGAGAAAAAGCGAATAGAGGGAGCGAAGAGAGGAAAAACAGAATGGAGGGAACGAGAGAGAGGAAAAAGAGAATGAAGAGAATAATGGAAAGGAATAAAGAATTAAAGAAAAAAAAGGTAGAGTGAGAGAAAGAGAGAGAACTAGGCGCGAGAAGAAAAGAAAAGAGAAAGTGAGAGAAAGTAAAGCGAGAAGAGAGTGTCAGGAAGGGATAGAAAAAAATGAGAACGAGAGAGCAAGGCGTAAAAGTGAGAAAAGAGAAAGAGAGAGAACTTGGCACGAGAGGAAGAGAGAAAAGTTAGAATGCAAGAGAGAGAGAGAGTAAAGAGAGAAAAGAGAGAGAACAATTTTTAAAACAAAATTGTAAGAACAATTTGTGAGAGCGAAAAGGGAGAGAGAGCGAGAAAAGAAAAAGAGAGAAGAGAGTGTCAGAACGGGACAGACAGAAAAAAAGAAAGAAAGAGCGAGACAAGGAGCGAGAGAAAGAGAGAAAAGTCAGAAAGCGAGAGAAGGAAGAGTGTCAGGAAAGGACAGAAAGAAGAAAAAGGAATGAGAGAGAAAAGAGAGCATGAGAGAAAGAGGGACCGACGCGCAAGAGAGTGTGAAAGGTAGAAAATTTAGAGTGACAGAAATAAGAAGAAAGAAAGAGAATGAAGAGAGAGGAAGAGCAGAGTGGACTGAGGAAGAGGAGGGGGGCTGGTAAGAAGCCTGTGGAAGGAGGAAGAGGAGGAGAGGAAAGGGGGGAATGGAAAAGAATTTGTGATGGGAGGAGCTGAGATACACACGAGAGCAGAGAGCTTTAGGGATGTTACGGGGGGCTTAGAGGCGCTGAAACATGAGAAAACTGTAGTGTGTGTGTGAGAGAGAGACAGAGCAGTAAATCAGATGAAACTGGTTAAAGTTGGTGAAGAATTAGAGCAGCACAGATTGGCAGCATCTGTCTATACAAACACACACACACCCACCCACACACATACCCACATACCTACACACACTCACACCTGCAGCAGCTGTGCTGTATTTTAGAATCATGTGTATATATGTGTCTGTGTGTGTGTGTGTGTGTGTGTGTGTGTGTGTGTGTATGTGTGTGTGTGTGCTTCCTGACTCAATTACAGCCTCCGTAGCTACACTTTACCACACTGCATTATTAAATGGCTTTAAGGAGGGGCTTAAACAGCCGCCCCTGCACACCATCAGAAGCAGGACTCCACACACCCGACGTGAACACACAGCTCAAATCAAATGAGATGTTCCATCGAAGCAGATCTTCTGTGGAATGTGCATTACGAGCTTTCCAGAATCAGTCCAGCTTCAGAGTAAATCAAATCAACAGGTAATACGATGCGATCCTCAGTCTGTTCAGAAGGGAAGGCTGATAAAGCCACTGAGAAAAGGGGATGCGGTGAAAATACAGCACTGTGCAGAAGTCAGAACCCCCCTTTCCTTGATATCCTTTCCCGTCTAAACAGCCATTAAGTACAAGGTGCTCATTTCCAGGAGGGAGTCCTGAAGAGATTAGATATGGAAGGAGAAAGTCAATGAAGTTTGAAACCAGATTAAAAGAGAAAGAGAGACCCCAACAACTGTACAAAACCTGGTTGACCACCAAAACTGTCCCCCATCAGATAAACAGCACTTACAGCTTTCATCATTAAGAGAGACCTTAGACCTCTCACTTCAGACCTGAAAACATCTATAGATATTTCTGTCCAACCTTTCACTGTGAGAAGGTGACTCAACACTGTGAGTCTGAAATGATGTGGAGCTGATGGATCAAGAGGCACATACTGAGAAAAGCAACCAGACAAATTAGAAGAAGGGTACTGGTGTTCTCCGAACAATGAAATAACCAGCCCAGAGTCCAGACCTTAACTTCATCCAATGTGTTTGGGATGGCTTGGACAGTGAGAAGCAGAAAATGCTGCACTTTCTCAGATTTAACTCCAAAACTGGTCCCAGATGGTTGTCTTGGTGTTGCAAACTGTAATTCCTATGCTAGTCTATATAGTATGGTTGCTATGAGGTTCTTTGGTGGTTGATATGGTATCCCAGGCTTTTGCAGTGCACAATCACTAATAGATAGATCTGTGGGGGACCATGGACCCTTTTTTCCTGACTGCAAAAGGTTTGGAGCATTTGACGTCTTCCCCAGCAGCCGTATTCTGTTAAAGTAAACCCACACTGCTGAAGCTACACTGTGTACATTGGAGGTAGGTATAACCACACAGTGTATATTGGCGGTTGGTTGTAACTACACAGTGTACGCTGGTGATGGATATAACTGCACAGTAGACGCTGGAGGCCACTTTAAATGCTTGGACATCTGGAGCAATGGATTTGTCTCTTAAAACACATGTTAGCAGAGCTGCCTGAAGCATACTGCTATTAAACCGAAGATTCTTTGAAGAAATGGATCCTGTTTTTTTTTTTTCTTCTATTATTGTCCAGACTCTAAGAACTAGACTGAACCAAAGCTGTTACAGGATTACATAAAAACCCAGTCTGTTTATAGATCTGTTTAGTTGCACATAAGCAACGTCTGGGTTACCAGCAACATGAAACGTCCCCTCTATGACGTATCTAGAGTTTAGTCTTCTCTGAAGAAATGTGAGATGTTTGCTTTGGTGTCAAAAAGCCATCACCGCACATATGGCACTGAAGACCTCAGCACAAAGCTCTATGTGAAAGTAAACATTTACATGCCCAGATCCATCTTGAATAGCCTAGCAAGGGAAGGCCTAGCCCATGTCTCTTGTTGGACATTTAGGATTGAACTTACATTACATGTCCCCCCTTTGAATTAATGCATTTAGTGACTTTGCACCCATTGCTTGTCCCTGTACAGAAGGACTGTCAATAACATAAGACTCTCTGGAGCAGATAAACAGAAGCCAAATGGGCTAGAGGGGTATAAAGCCCCCCAGCATTGAGCTGTGAAGCAGTGGAACTGTTTTCTCTGGAATGATGGTTGGTGCTCCATTCAGTATTTTTGGGATGTGTTTGGGATAGGGTGGGGTGGTGATCATTAGAGCTGAGCGTTATGGAAACAAATTATATCACAGTATCACAATACATGTAATTACAGACTAAATACATCAGTATAATCAATTTCTTAAAAACTACTATCCAAATAATCTCCCCTGCTGAGTACAGTGGTTTTTATTCAGCATCTACTTAACCAGTCTAATCACACTGTGTTCTTTAAGCACTGAGGATATCCTCATTATGCGTTGAAAAGCATATTGTGTATCACAATAACACAATTTATCACGATACGATAAAATCTTGTCATATTGCCCAGCTCTGTTGATCATCTAACATCCTGATCTCACGTCTTATTCAATCAAACCCTCACAGTGGTACCTACAAAATCTAGTTGAAAGCCTTCCATGGACAGTAGAAGCAGGGCATACTCTTTTTTAATACCCTTGAAACAAGGAATGTGTCCCAGTACTTTTGTCCGTATATGTCCTATTTTCAGCCAGATTTTGTGACAAATGTCCTGCGCTTTGGCTGATATTTGCCTCAGTGGCTCAGGGGTCAAGAATGATTGACCCACTGATAGGCCACAAGTAATAAACTCAAATACAGTGATAAGACAAACAGTACATCATGCACATCTCATACATATCAAAGTAGATATCCGCGATTGGTTCTCATTCAGTCGGTTTGAATAACATAGACATTAATACTGCCGTATTTGAATGTCTGTGTACCGCAGTTCTAGATACACACATGGTGTTTTCTTTATTCGAGATCTTCTAAAGGTATTAACAAACATAACATTTCATTTTTTTAAACATGTGCATCAACCCTGTTATCCTAACAGTCTTACACTTAGCTCAAGCCATCGTTACGTCTGTAAATGTAGTTTCTGAAGTCGATTAATCCCTGCTTCTATTTAAAGAACGTAACATAGTGGTCAGGGTACTTCGTTAAGGCTCTCCTCTCATGACGCTAAATCCAGGTAGCTGAACTAGATTTAATTGAGTGCACATGTGTGTACTGTCTAGCTTGCGTTTGGATGGGATTTGTTGGAGTGAGTTCCTTCTACTTAAGACCATAACAAAAAAACTGCAAGCACAGAAGAAGAAAGCACTTTCTCACAATCCATCTTCTAGCAGAATGAGCTGTCTGACCTACGCTGTATATTCCAGCTTTTTAAGTGAAGGGCAGAAGCATTAGATTAGAGCTGCTGCATTCGCTAAGGGGGCGATCTCAGTTTCCCATCATACAAAAAGATGCTAATGACAAGGCACACTGTTTTCACACTGCATTTTAGTCTGCACTCCTGTACTTGAGCAAATTATACATGCCCTCACATAGGAGCATGTTAGTGCTTAGGTTGTGAACACCCACATTATGAGTGTAAATACCTGTGGGCACATCAGAAGGTGATCTGGAACAGGGGTAGACATCGTAAAGAACAAAGTGTTCTGACTGCTTAAAATATGTAAAGCTTGTATTGGTTAAACTTTTTAAAGTAAAATATATAAGCTGTACAAATTTTATAAAGAAGCACAGGAATAAAGATTTTACACGTCTTCTCAGTGATAAAACTCTTGCGTCTGGACAGCAATAAAGTCAGAAGAGGACGAGGACGTTTTTATCTCGAATGATCATATTCACAACAGTTACATCTAAATGGATAAAGAGATGCTGGCTCCTGTTTTAATTTAAAACTAAATTCCAACAACAGTTTGATTTGCTTTCGTTTTTGTTTCATAATCGAGAAAGTTTGGGGTTATTTAGGATTTTTGCCTTACATTTCAGAATGTTTTCTTTTCATGTTTTCATTTCATATTCAGAAAATTTTTGGTTCAGAAAGTTCTGCTTTGTTTCGTGATCAGAATATTTTTGCCCAGGCAAGTTTTTGTTTCACGATTCAGAAAGTCTCTAATATCTGCAGGATGATCTTGGATACATGCACTCAGAGACTATACGCCACATAACATAGCATAGCTCCTCCTCATCCGCGCCCACTTTACTCTGATAGGCTGCAATTAGATGGCAGTGGGTTCCAAAAACTTAGAAAGCATGGATGGACAGTTTTGTTTTTTATTAATGCAAACATTTCAATATAAAAGAGACTTTTCAGTATTCAGTGTTGAAATCGGGACACCCTTATTGGACAGGATCTAATAACTGCACTTTAAAAGGTGTAAAAAAAAAATGAAGCCACGTCATAGAAGAACCGTTTTGGGTTCCCTGAAGAACCTTTCAGTAGATGGCTTAACCACTTTTGTGAAGACAATTTCAAACAGAATTTATGTTTTTAAAGCTTCACATTATCTAAAGGTTCTGTACCAATTAAAGAGCTGTGTATGCAAGCCAAGAACCTAGCAGTTAAGAACATAGTCGTCTCCTGCGACACTCCTGCTGATTTCTTACATGAGGTTTGAGAAGCTCGTTTTCTTGCCTGATTGGCGGTGAGACGTTTCGTACGCTGCCTTTTAGCTGTATTTGTGCAACAGAACCAGAAAATCAGAAAAGAAGCGAAGCTGACAGGGAATTGTGTAGCTATGAAGTGGTGGTTGATTTGGTTCGGGTGTGAAAATACTGGCGCAACCTGTTCTCTTTATTCTGGTGAGACAGAATGCAGTTTCTTAGAAAAAGGACAAAGAGGGAACATTACAGCCTGTGCACAGAAGGGTTGTTTTTTTCTTTTATTTAAAACCTCCTGCTGCTTTCAACATTGCCTGAGAAAACCTTGAGCAATTCTTAAGCAATTTGTGGATGTGAACAGAACGCAGAGGTGAACTTCAAACTGAAAGCTGAATTGGGTTGGGCTCCTCAATTCCACGGCTCTCTGTTCACAAACAGCAGCTTCTGCTACGCTTTCTGGCTTGTCTTACGACCTCAACTTCTACCCATATGACTCAAACTCTTCAGAGACATTCAGGTTTGTCATCGCCCACTTTTCTGTGCTCTCCATTAGCTGGCGTCTCCTAATTTGGGATGAGATTTCCCAGCTTCGAAAAAGACTGACGACAAAGGGCTTTTGAAAAACGGATGCATTTTTCTCTTCGTTCCTCAGACTCTCGACTTTGGAGAAGAGGAAGAGCTCGGCTGAGTGCGTATTCTGCCTCCGTTCAGCGGTGACGAACGTGATCGTCATTTCATTTGCGAGCAACGAGCCTCTCTTGCAGTGTGTTTTAATTGAAATTCTAATCTATACACACAAACCTACACTCTCACACACATACACACACACACACACACACACACACAGGGACAGTAGAAGAAGGTGGGCTTGGCTTTTGTTCTGGGTCAACGAAGGCTTTGCAGCGATTGCAAATCTCGGAGCGCATGCTGCGTTCTATCCAATCCTACAGGCCTTTTTGACCACGACTTCAAAGAGAATAAAGTATGAGAGAGCAGACAGGGCCAACATTTATTATCAATTTTTCATGTCCCAGACCCCCCCCCCCCCCCCCCTCCATCTTCCCTGCTCTTCTACGTATCCGTCTCCTTCTCCATACCCCCCCTCCCCTCCCCACCTCCCCCACACACTGCCCATCAAACCCAGCCTGTAGAAAAGCCAAGATTACCCCCGTGGGCTGTTCTTTGGTGCATGCTGTTCGTACGATAATCAATTTGAAGAAGGAGAGAGAGGGAAGGTGTGAAATTATTAATCAGAATGAGGAGAGGAGGAAGGAGGGAGGGAGGGAAGGAAGGAGGGTGGAGATGGAAAAAGATCGAAAGAGTTGCTAGTTGAGACTGTACGAGAGAGGGAAGGTTGGGAAAAGTTGAGATGTGGAAGGTGAGGAAAGTAACCTTCACTGGGGTTCGAAGGTGATGTATTACAAGCAGGAAAAATGGGCAAGCATAAGAACCTGAGACACTTTGTCAAGGGCCAAATTATGAAGGCTAGACAGCTGGGTCAGAACATCTCCAGTGGTCAGGAAACTGGCAACAGGGTCATGGGCACCTATGGCTCATTCATGCGATCCATAGAGGCCCTAACTCACATCTTATAGGACTTATAGGATCAGGCTAATGTCTTGGTAACTTTTAGAGATCTTGTGAAGTCCATGCCTCCAAATGGTCAGATCTGTTGTGACTGTTACCTGGCTTGGTATAACCCATGCTAGGAACTAGTAATGTCTAAGTACCCGTAGTCTGTAGCAGAGATCTGGACCTTGAGTCTATGTCTTGAGTCTAATGAAATCACTGAAGTGGTTATAGGACATTTTCAAACCATCCCATTTCAAAGCAGTCCATTTGGAGCCTGTTCTCAAATCCCTGTGCTCTCACCTCTGGGCTTTGACTTTGATTGACAGGATCACTGGTGCTAAAACACCTCACACACACTCTCTCACTTCAGTGCATTCCTCAGCAAAGAATGCATTTGCCTTGAATGGCCTTGTTTTTGTTTGTGCTTAAGTGTGTGTATTCTCAGGATGTACTCTGCTCAGTACGAATATGTCATATATGACCTTGCATGACATTTCAGGGGGTATGTGCCCATGTGTGTGTGTGATGGTGAGAGGTCAAAGAGGGCATGCGACTGCACATTTGAGTCACCTCCACTTTTCCAATTGCATTCTGAATTCACCTCCAGAATGTCAGGATCCATAGGATGGCAAAGGAGCGTTTCTGAAGCAATTGACTCCACTTACGTTTGGATAATAGAGGCTGGGATTGGAGAATTCCCCAGAGAAGCTGCAACAAAAGGCTCAAGGACGGGAGCCAGACCCAGCGATGTTGGAGAAACAGTTCCAGAATTAGGGAACAGAACACACAAACTAATGTGAACCATCTGCCTGCTGGCCCCAAAATGAGCCGTTTGGACGGTACACTGATTCAATAGAGGGAGAGATACAGAGAGAGAAACAGAAGGGTGAAATCTCATGGGAATGGGACAAGGTGCGGCCACAACCCCTTTGAGAGCACCGCTGCTGATGTGCCTCATGGGATAAAAGCAGTACAAAGGGGAAAATCACCCCCAATTTCTTTTCTTTTCACTAGTCCTGAAGTCTCCTGAGCTTTGTACATGTGCTACTCCTGGCCGATATATTGTTTATATCAGTATATCGGCATCGCAAAATCCTTGTGTGGCTGTCCAGTCGCTGTAAGCTACACTACATGTCCAAATGTTTGTGGACACCTCTTCTAATGAATGCATTCAGTAACTTTAAGTTGCACCCATTGCTGACACAGCTGTACAAATGCACACACACAAAGCGCGTCTAATCCCTGTAGAGAAGTACTGCCAATAGACTGACCTCTCTGGAGCAGATAAACATGAATTGAATGGCACCATGCCTAATGCCAGGCGTGGGCTTAAGGAGTATAAAGCCTCCCAGCATTGAGCTGTAGAGCAGTAGAGCAGTTCTCTGGAATGATGGTGCATCCATTGTGGGAGGTAAAGCCACTCCAGACTTTCCAGCCATTGTCTCTTCCAGCAAAAGGCAGCACAGTTTTAGCCATGCACCGCTGGCATCCTTGGGTGAACACTGTCAGTGGATTCAAACAGATGCCAGAGTGCCACTGCCATGCACTTTGTGAAAAGGCTGATGTTGCCGTATCTTCGTGCTGGTGGTTATTTGGGCAACCCTGAGTCTTTCTGTCAAAGTAAGTATGTGAATTACGCACTTGATGGACATCTGTGCACGGGTCTCAGCAGGAGCTGCCATTGCAGGCGATTGTGAGACTGCGTTTAGGGCGACTTACGGTTCAGGATGAAGTGAAGGTGGAGTGATGAACAGTGAACATATACTGGGTTTAAGAGGACAGGAGATATGTCTCTAGACAGGACTCTGATGTGATTCCAGGCAGTGTGGGCAACCCAGCTTCCTCCCACTGCAATATAAGGCACAAGGCTAAGAAGCATTAGCGTAACACTCAGATTCCTGCAAATCCCTACTAAGAAAGTGCACCTATTGCTGATGTTCAAGCTTCAGTCTCTTTTAGTTGGTACAAGTTCATCCAGTGGTAAGCACTGAGGGGTATAAAGCCCCCCAGGACTATGAAACTGCAGAATCAGTGTTCTGTTGTTAGCATCTACTTGAAGGTGCACACATCGCTGATTTTCAACCATCAATCGCCCTTAGTTGGTGCAGGTTCATCCTTGTCAGCTTGGACACAGGCCAGAATGCCCAGTGTCAAGCACTAAAGGGTGTAAAGCCCACCAGCATTGGGTTATGAATCAATTCTCTGGAATTGCATTCTCTGTGATGTGCTCCAACCATTTCCTTTTGGGATCAATTGGAGTGGCGTTTGTGATCCAGAGCTATTCATCCAACATCAGCAACCGACCTCACTAATGCTCTTGTGGCTGAATGCAATCAAATCCTTATATCAGTGTTCCGATGTCTGGTGCAAAGTCTTCTCAGAAGAGTAGAGGCTGGTGCGGCAGCATTGGACTTCCAGACTTTCTGTGCTTTGGAAAACGTTGGATGAGCAGGTGTCTACCCACAGCCTAAAAGACACTGTATGCAGAGTGCAGTACACTAACTTCCCATCCATGGGGTCTTTATTTGTATTCCAGTGGAGCCCAGTACAGTTATAGATGAGCGTTTTAGCTGTGAAGCACGGAAAGCTGTTTTTCATTCGACTGTTTGCATCTACGTCTCGAGCTCAGGCGCACAGCGAAGACGGCTGGTGGAGAAGCGTTTCATGCCGCTCGCCTTGATGTGACAGGAGATTGCATTGTCTCTGGAAGAAAGCCCACTAGTGCACTCATCCAGAGAGGATAATGCATTTGCCACACGAAGATATGCGCAGGCGAGCGCATTCCAGAAATAAACAGCTTCACACACCATTGCACGCTCCACATGCGTGCGCACACACACACATAAATATATCCCACATGTCCTCACACACACACACACACACACATACCTTTACCTAAGTGGAACGCATGTGGCAATAATGTTTGACATTTGCTCACGTGACCTTTCTGCAGCTCCTCTGAGGATGCTGCCGATCGTGCAGGTGTGTAGACGGGCTGAGATAGCGGCTCAGCTCGCTCTGCCTGCCGTTTGGAATGCTAAAGGCCTAAGCGTATGGCGCGCAGGGAAACTGCCTGTGACAGTGTGAAACGCAGGCGACTCTTGCCGCTGTGCTCCAAGCAGGCTCCCCATCATTGGTTCCCTTTGCGCTGTGAAACTATGAGCCCCCTGCTGAGAGCACTGAAGCTGATCAAGCCACACTGGGAGCGGCCCAACGCCTGCTTGACCTTATCAAGTAACGACCTCCATCGCCCCTGATTCCCGCAGCATGGTGGATTCTCTTGTGGGCAATTATATCTTCACTGGTGGCATCAGTCGAGCTCAGAGCTGACCCTTATCCTGCATTCTCCACTTCTAATGCAGACATCTTTAACCCTTAAAGCAATTTTAGCAAAAACATCTCATTCACACAGGGTTTGCCTTTAATCAACAGTCAGTCAGCCAAACCAATGCCTGGTGTCTGGAGACTCACTAATGCTCTTATCGCTGAAAGCAGTCAAATCCTCACAGCAATGTTCCATAATCTAGCAGAAGGCCTTCTGTGGACACTAGAGACAGTTACTCCAACAAAAGCAGAATAAGCTCTTTTTAATATCCTTGATTTCAGAAGAAACATTGATTGAACAGGTGTCCCAATACTTTTGTCCATATAATATACCAGGGTCAGACCATTTGTTCGGCTTGGCTGTTTCAGGCCAATTTGATATCTGACTTAAGGCTACAAGCTACTGAACATCTCAGTTTTCTAGCCTATTGTCACTAACCTAATCACATCATATTTTACCCCACAATTTTTAGCGGGGAAACAGCAAAAATGTGAAGAGCGAGTTATCAGATATCAGTCATGATAACTTCACTAAACAATGCTGAAGGAGTAGCCCGATATTTCAGACATCTCAGAGTTCTTTGCCATGAAAACGTTTAAAGCAAGCATGTAGCTAAATTAAAAATAAAAAACTTGGGATTCTTTGAATTTTTTTAAATTCTGAATCGTCCCAAACACGTAAACAAGTCTGTGTCAAATTATGCAGCAGCTCAAAGCACTTGGTAGTTTGGACAGTGCCAATGCTAACTGATTTATAGACTTCTATTACTTGTCTGTTAGCCTTTCTTTATTAGTCCCTACTAAATAGTACCATAGAATTGACAGTATGAAAATGAGTGTATATGTTGAATTGCAATGCGAATGAGGAACTGCTCACAGTGTAGGAAGTTTACAACGAACCACTCCACCATTTTCTACAATGTCTTGTCTGTCTGTCCACATTTCTTGAAAGGTCCCATTTTTCTACAGTCTTCAAACCCACCTTTTCCACAGAAGAGCGGGAAAACCCTTACCTTCAATGGACGTCAGTGTAAAAAGAATTAAATCATCATGAATTTCGAAACAACTGCCAGATTCAAACAATGGCAAAAACTGAAAAACAAAATATGAGGATCTTGTGTGACGGAGAAAGTGTGTATACAACAATATTCAAATATTAAATGCAAATATTCACTAAAGGATGCTTGGAATCCTCCAAATAGACTACTGTGAGTGCGAGAAGAGCGTGTATTGGAGGTTGGCTCCTGTGTAGGGGGGGCAGGGTGGAGCCGTGTGCAGATTCTGTAAGTATGTATGTGTGCCGCGGGGGGCTTCTAGGCAGTGGAATCTCCAGAGACCCCGTCCTGTGTTCAGGAGGAGCTCACGCTGATAAATATACTGTACGTAGGGGAAGCAGGATGCTTTAAATTGTAAATTGTAATTGTTGTCTGTTCATTTATCTAAATTGATTTGCCCAATTTTATTCAGGTGTACAAATTTGTGTTCTGTGTGCAGGTTTAATGGCTGTGCATCATACGCACACACACACACACACACACACACACACACGCACAAACTTTCACCTAATTCACCAGTTTTGTTAATGCGCCCAATTACCATCTCAAACAGTGGCAGTGTGATGGCGTATGGGCGACCTATTGAAATGCTAATGTGGCCGTCTTTCCGAAAGATACTCACTCATTCATGAGGCCAGAAGTGGATTTATTCATCACTATTTACTGCCCTCACTGCCCTTACACTGCCTTATTCTAATGAGCCCCGCACTGCACGTCACTCTGATGGTGGTGTGTAACCCTAGTCAATGCCTGGGAATCACAGGAGGAGTAGAAGTCCCCTTTTTTCATATCATTAGCAGTAGTTAGCAGTGTTAGCGGCTAGAGCACTGAGAGTGACAAGGTGTCAGGATGAGAAGCAGAGACTGAAAACACGGCTCTCGCTGCGCTGGAACTTCTGTAGGCAGAGATGAAAGAGAAACCGTGAACAGCAGGGCACTAGCGCTTGGCTCTTCGCGCCGACGCTTATGCTAGTAGGCCTGAGAACAATGTGGCGCGTCTGTGAAGCTCAGGGTTAAGATCAGCATTAGATTTCCAACAGCTCACTGCTCTCACTTACAAAGAATGAGGGGCTATAAAACCGAGCGACATTGATATCTTAGCATCAAAGTCTCTCCTCTGTTTTCATAGGGTTTTTTTCTGGTTTCTGTGTTTTCATTTCTTTTTTTTCTCAAAACGAAAAATAGTATCAGATTTCAGGCCTGAAAATTGTCATGTCTCATTCCGGTGTCTTTCAGATCACACAGATCAACCCGTGTCTCAATCTGGGCACTGTGTGCTATATTCATTGTACACAGAATAGCTACTTCACTAGATAGTAAGGGCCTGGGTTCTGTAGGCTTGTATTGTCAAGTCCAGTATAAATCCAACACTGATGTTTTATGCTGAAAGGAAATTACAGTGCAGTGAACCACCACACACACCTGAAAAGTCTCTGTTCAAATGAAAAGCAATTAAAAAACCCAAGCTAAAATATTTGCCCTGGATTATTCTACCATTCAGTGCAAACAGTGCAACATTCCATTTCATTACATTTGCTGACTTTACTACAAAATATTACATTTCGGCAAAACAAATTTACACAACTTTTCATTTACCCTAGGTGTAGTCGATTGGCCAAAACATGTCTGCTGTCCAATTTTTTTTGTTGTTTTAAACAGAAGCTATGAGGATAATATTGCTAACACTAGAATTCAACAGTCACCAAAAAAAATCTCTCAGCCTCTCTCCAGATTTTCATTAAGGTCTCACAATCTTATCAATATGGTTCTGTACACGGTATGACTTACTTACCAGACTGCAGAGTCTGATTCCCCTTAGCACTCACTTACACCGATCAGCCATAACAGTAGCATCACCTGTCTAACACTGAGTAGGTGTCTGAAGGTGTCATGTGGTATCTGGCACCAAGATATTAGCAGCAGATCCTGCAAGTTGGGAGTTAGGACCTCCATGGATCGCATCAATGACCCTTTCGCTGGTTCACCTGTTGTCCTTTCTTGAACCACTTTTGGTAGGTACTGATCACTGCATACCTGCAAGAAAAACCACAAGATCTGGAGATGTTCTGACCCAGTCTTCACAGTTTGGCCTTTGTCAAAGTGGCTCAGATTCTTATGCTTGCCATTGTTTTCTGCTTTTAATACACAACCTAATATATCCATTCCTAAACAGCTGCTACTGTAAATAAAGTCAGTTTTCACTTCACCAATCAGTGGTGCTAATGTTATGGCTGATCGGTGTATGTTACAGTGGCATACAAAACATTGCATTTCCCAGTGTGAACACACTACTTGCATTAAAGGTTCACTGCACCAGCACTCCACCGGAGTATTTGTTTTGGGAGACAGGATTAGCATGTTCGCATGGTTTCAGCACCTGCTTGCGAATGAGGGATGATTGTGTATGTGCGTAGGGGGGTGATTCCTGCACGCCTGGCGGCATGCCAGGGTCCCCAGGGCGTAGCACGACGCGGCCAGATTTTCATCAGCTACGTACCTCCACCTCACTATGTAGGTCACATCTCTCTCTCTCTCTCCCTCTCTCTCTCCCTCTCTCTCTCTCTCTCTCTCTGCCAGTGGCCCTACAGCTTTATCAGTGCTGGTACCTGGCTGTAGCTGTCAGGTGATTCATCTCGGCTCATGTTCTCTTTGTCTCTGTCTCAAACCCCCCACCCCCCCACCCCCCCGCTGCACTGCGGCTCTTTGATTCTGTCAGATGGGGCGTCAGCTAACAAGCCGACAGCCTGCACTTTACACTCCAATCAGCCCCACCTCTCGGCCGCTCACACACACACTGCCATGAGTCAGTCACACACTCCCTAATCACAGGCCTCAACGCTGATGTGCTTGTCTGCTGTTATCGCTGTAGCTCAGCACCACACACACACGCGCACACATAAGGAAAGATGTGTAGCAATGTTTGACCAGGGCGGGCAGTCAGGGACATGTTGAGACTTGCCTGCTGTGCTGGCACTGGTGGCATGCCTACTGATGGAGTGTATGTGTGCGTAGGTCACACTCTACCGGACCGGCTTTGATCTGGGACTTCTCATCTCACAAAGTGTGTGTGTGTCTGTTCAGCAGGGGATAGGGAAAGACATTTTTTCAGGGCATGGACATTTCCAGCACATAATTGTCCTGACTAGGAACACCAGAGAAAGACAGAGCTAATCTACATTGTCAGTTTTTATATGATTCTGTCGGGTTGAGCCTCGAGTCTCTGGGGTGTGAGTTCAAGTCCAGTCTAGAATCTCTGGTGTCAGAGACCAACACAACTCATTAGTCTCTGGGGTGCAAGTCTGAGTCAACTTCTGAATCTCTGGGCTGTGAATTCAAGAGTCTCTAGAGTCTCTGGAGTGCAAATTAAAGCTGGGGCTTGAGTGTCTGGGGTGCAAGTCTGAGTCAACTCCTGAGTGTCTGGGGTGCAAGTCTTTTGGGGAAGTCAAAGTTAACTCTTTAGGGTGCATATCTAAGTCCAGTGGCAAGTCTCTGGGGTGCGAGTCTGAGACAGTTTTAATGTCTGGGGTCAGAGTGACTTTGTGAGTCTAGGTACAGTCTTAAGTCTTCTGGGTGTGAATCCAAGTCAGGTCTACACTCTCTGAGATGCAAGTCTTAATCAACTCTTGAGTCTCTGGTTGCGAGTCCAAATTGACTCATGTCTCCAGGGTGCAAATCCAAGTCGAATCTTTCGTCTCCAGGGTTCAGGTCTGAGTCCAGGTGAGTTTGTGAGTCCAGGCTGAGTCCAGGTCAACTCTCAAGTGTCTGAACTGTGAGTCCAAGTTAAGTCTAGAGTTTATGTGGTGCAAGTCCAGGCTTAAGTCTCAAAAGTCTCAAATCTTCTATTCTTCTATATCTTCTATTCTGGAGCCTGTGTGGTGTGAGTCTCAAATCATTGGGATGCAAAATCAAGTCAAGTCTCAGGTCCCTGGTGTGTGATTCTCTGGAGTGGGAGCCTGAATTGACTCTTGCCTTCAGCAAAATGAGCAATTTCAGGCAGACTTGTCATCCAAACTACAAGCTGCATACATGCCTACTTTACTTATATGTAATATTTATGGGACATACCGTATGTATGACCCCACATCCTGACATTATTTAAAAACAGCTTGTGTGTGTGAGGGGGGGTGCTGACAACCTTGAGAGGAGAAGCAAACAGGTCGTAAAAAGTCGCCTGGCAGAGCAAGCGCTTTCCTTTGGCATCCCTGAGGCCTGCTAGAGGAGAGGGAGTGTGAGAAAGAGACAGAGAAAAGAGAGAGAGACTTAGAGGGAGTGTGTGTGTGAGAAACAGAGAGAGAGTGAGAGAGAGAGGTAAAGAGGGTAAACAGGAACAAATGTGACATTGTGCATTCCCTGAGCAGACTTGGCTCTGTCAGAATGGTTAGTGTGACTGCTATGGCTGGGTAGCAGTGTTTCTGGACCAGGGTAATGAGCTCTGTGTCTGCAGCGTGGCTGTATGGGGAGGCCCCTGTTGCCTCTTTTAGTTTTAATTCCTTCCTTTTTGTCCAGAAAAGAGGGGCTATTTTTTGTGCGCACAAAGCTGAGCATGACAAAGACACAGTCAGACGTGGAGGCCATGCATTGGGTGGCGAATTGGAGCCAACCAGGGTCAGCGGTTAAAGACCAGAACAGACCACCGCCACTTAGCAAACCGCTGCGTGTTATGTATCTGGACAGACATAGACATGTAAATCCTTTTGTAAATAGAACTCTATAAATGTCTTCTTCTAGCACGTCTGGCTTTCTCATTACCTGCCATGGCCACACCCTCGCGTCTTCTTTCTCACTTACTTTCTCTAAGACTGACTCTATAACTATTGCAACAACAGGGCAGCCAATTCCTATCATTAAATCTCATGTCAAAGAATACAGAAAACAGAAAAGTGTTGTATAAAAACTCCCTTTCACAGAGTGCTCCAGCCTCTTGTGGTTTTATAATGAGGCTCAGTAAAGGTTACATACATTAGTCAGAATAAAGGCACAGTAACACAGTAACAGCCTATTTAAGGCACTAAAGCAGGTTGGTCCATAGACATGTAAAATCATCTATTTCTCATAGATAAAACAAAAATGAAAAGCTCAGAGTATGAGAATAGTGTAAGATATAGACCCTTTAAGTTCCTAATGCATGCCATGCTTGTAATAAGTGTGGCATTATTATTTGTTAGGGTATATAGGAATAATAGTAATCTAGTGTTCAACTATTACATGCCCATTTCCCCATGCCCACTTCAGTTTTCATACTTTTTCCTCTCTGTATTGTCTCCATTGAGTTTTATTAGTTAGAGGAGCTCATTAGCTTTTTATTTTTTCTGTCTGTTCTCTAATAGTGGACTCTCACACAAGTCTTATCCCCGTATCTGCCTCAGCAGGGGGGAACGATCCACCATAGCTTCCATTTGCCTGAGAGCAATTCTGTCTTCCTTTTATCACAGCCAGCTTTGATATCAACACAATCATCTGCAAAGACCACGCGTTGGCTTTCTCGTCACGGCTGCAGAGACTGGTGCAGCCTATGGCCTTCCGTTCAGAACGTCTGAGGCTGAAACTTGATTCTGTAAACTCCAGGCTGGCGTTGTGAGCAGCAATGATGGGAAGCGGTCAGGCGTAAACCAGAGCGTCCATGACCACAAACCGCTGGCTAAAACTGCAGCTCTTAACGTGATAGTCGGGTAAAAACTTACATTCGCACAGTTTTCTCCTCGGCATCCTCGTAGCCTATCAACCTGGACATATTTGGAATCGAAAATTCGTATCAGAAAGTTTTGCAATGTTAATGGAGGCTAATGTTGCTAACAGCTCACCTTACAGTGCTAACTGTATACCTGTGTATATCTTGCCTCCAACTATGTAGTTAGACAATTTAAGTAGATTTATTTGTGTGGTTTCTGACACCGTACAACATACGGTGAGCTGTGAAATAGGACAGCAGTGTGCTGCACAGCTGAAACAGTAGTAGCAGCCATTGTCAAGTCAGGATTGTCTGTAGCTTTATCCATTTTTTATCTAATGAATGCTTCTGCTTTGCATGTCCCCTCGGGCTCTTTCCATACTCACCTGGTCGAGCTGCGAGACGCAGGAGGCCATTGTGTATTATGTATATGAATGTGTGTGTGTGTGTGTGAGTGTGTATGCATACAGGTGCACCATGCGCTCAGGCCCTGAAGGCCTAACCAGAGCTCTTGAACTGAAAGGCTTTTCTAAAGTGAGAAGCTCAGCCTCACAGGTGGCTCTCTGACCACAAGAGAAATGAGAAGAAGAAGAAAGGGGTTCATTTAAAGAGGAGAACAGGCAGGTCTAGCTGTATAGAGCTAATGGAGGTGCAGAATGGCAGAACATGGCCCATGAATTCAACAAAAGCACCCCTGTTTGCTCTTCTGGTGCTCTGCGGGTCAGTTTCGTTACATCTGTGCTTAAGAGACAAATATACACACTCACACTCCGCCACACAGACAGCTCAGTTGATCTTTAATAGATGTAGGAAATGAATTTACGTTACATTCTAGTTAAGATAACATACATCTTCCGGTAGATTATCTGCTTACAGTGGCACCTGTCAAAGAGTGGCGTGTACAGTTTTTGACATTGGAATCAGGGAAAAAAATATCAAATGTAAGGATCTGCCGATTGACAAAACATTCCCAAAACAACAGGTCTTGTGAGATGTTCTCAGCATGCAGTGGTCAGTACCTACCAGAAATGGTTCAACGAAAGGACAACCAGTGAACCGACGTCAGGGTACTGGGCACCCACGGTTCATTGATGTGTGTGGGGAGTGAAAGCTAGCCCATCTGGTCTAATCCCACAAATTAGCTATTGGAGCACACATTAAGGAAAAAGTCAATGCAATGTCTTGTGGAGCCCATGCCTACAGTATTAGGCAGTGTCTTAATGTAGTGTCTTAAGTCTTAATGTTATGGCTGAACTGTATATTATATCATAAGTTAATAAGAGAATTTTGACATATTGAATACTTTATTTCAGTATGCATTCTCTGTACTCTTCACTGCTCTTTGGCTGCGCCCGTGTTGGACGTGCGCTGTGTGCCAGAGCCAGGGGAGTACTCACAGTGTTCAGGGCACCAGTCTTGCTCCAGGCTCTGCTGTTTACACCACGCTAATCAAAACACAAGAGCCTGGGCCCAGCCCCTATAGCTCCCACCACCATGTTTGGCTTTGATTCTCTCTGTCTCTCTCTCACTCTCTCTCTCTCACACACACACGTACACACATAGAAACACACACACATTCTCAGCCTCTCAGTCTTTTTTTTTTCTTTGGTTTTCTGTGCGTTCCTGGCTTGATTGCACTCCTGTTGAGCACAGTGCAGGTCTATTCACAAGATCTGTCGGTCTTGTTGTTGTCATATTTCACGAACTAAACAACAACATAATACCTCTAGTCACAGCAGGAGCAGAGTGTATCTCTCTCCATTGCTTTATGTCCTATTCCTGGCGAAGATAAAAAAAAAAATAGAGGATGCAGTGAAGAACTCTTAGCTTCTGTATAAGGAGGCAATGTATCTGGATGCGCTGGATTTTCAAGGTGCCCATGACCCTGCCCAGCCGCCTTTCCACCTTAACCTTTCTTGGAGCACTTTTGGTAGGTACTGACCGCTTCATAGCAGGAACACCTCACAAGACCTGCCTGATATTTTGGCGATGTTCTGACCCAGTTGTCTAGCCATTGCAATTTGACTCTTGTTAAAAAGGCTCAGATATTTATGCTTGCCCATATGTCCTGCTTTTAACACATCCTCTGTTCACTTGCTGCCTAATATATGAAGCCTGTAGATATGAAGCCTGAAGATGATCAGTGTTTTTCACTTCATCTGTGTACATCTGGTATATATATGTATATACAGTATATATATAAGTATAAATCAGCAGGAATGTGCATTCATTACATTCATATCCACCACCAAAATATTCTTGTTTTTGGAAGTCCAGGTTCAGAGGTAAAGCATACACTTACTTCTTAGCTGTCCAAACATAACATTTTTCTCTGTATATTTGCAAGAGAAGGCCAAAAAGGACCACTTTTAGGATATGTGAATATATGAGATGTTATTGCCAGTCATTATGTCCCATTTCTATTGGTTTATTTATCATTAATGTAATGATAAAATGTCAGAGGCTGATGTTTTCAAATAGTGTAGAAAAATCAAATGTTCCACAGGATTTTTTGCCTTTGCGGTTTGTCTAAATCAGACAAACGGCCATTGTCAAACATGTGTTTTGCCCGTGCTTTGGCTCGATTTTATAAATAACACTGTCAGACAGCATCAGAAACTGCATAAGCTCGTCTGTTTGTGATTAACTAACAGCTCTATTTGCTTGATTAGCTCAAGGGGAGTCTGCTACATTAGTCCTTGAAGGGGAAAGGGATCGAGTGACCATAAGGGATGACCACTGCAGTGAACTTGTTAACATATGCTTAATAATTCAAAACCACATTCGATTTGGTAGGCTTTAAATTACAAAATTCTAATAATTGATTTTCTCCACTAGCTTGATATGGTTAGCAGCACAAGGCTACATTGACACTTAGCAGTTGTTCGTGATGCACTATGGTTTTTAACCAAAGTCTAACTAAAGCCAGACAAAGCGATTCTGTACGTGTTTTATGTACATTATGTCAAAAGGCCTTCGCTTTGCCAGTTTTCAAGGCTAATCTAATTAGCACACTGGGGCCATGCTGAGGAGGGATGCATTCGCACTGAACAATCTGTCCTCACTGGCCCCCTTGCCTTCTGCTGTAAAGAGCGACACACCTTCGAGTAGTCAGTTGGAGCTGGCGAGCTCATGACAGTGAAACAATGCTTTCTCTACATATAACATGCTCCTAGGAAATCCACTGTGATTCCCCCTGTATAGTCGCAGCGTATCCAGTGTATCTTAAGTGTGTGTAGGGAGTGTGGGATTGCCCCGGCAGGGTGATGGATGGGGAGGTATTTTAGGTAGGACTCCTCAGCTGGCACACAGTCCAGAAGCTGTACACTTCACCTCTCAGCACCCAGCCGGTCTACCTCCCAGAGGAAAATACTATGAATCATCGGTGCGAATGTTTTTACAGTAAACAGTAGCTCATAAAACAAGAGAAGGAGAAAAACTGTGCAGTGTGTGTGTGTGTGTGTGTGTGTAGGCCTCTCTCTCCCCCCATTGCCCTAGTATAATTTTTATGTGTGTACTGCTGTATGTCAGAGCTTTCCTGGCTGTCAATCACCAGGCATGTTTATATGATTGGTTTATAGGTTCCATCTTGTTCAACCTGGGTGAAATAGAGTTCTCCAACACACGCCGTCCCTCCCACTGAACCCTCACTCTATTCAGAATTACACATCACCGCTCTTATTCAAACCTTCAGAATGACCTACAATCAAATGTTATTACAATAAATTAACAGTACAGGTTAAGACGTAATGCGTTATACATTAAGAACAGAATACAAGGTTTTTGTCTTTTTTACTTACAGCAGTTACAATATGTGGAGCACTTTCTTCTCTACCGTGTATAAAAAGTCATTTTTATCACAACAGCACTGTCCAGCATAAACCCAGAGGAGGATACGGTTCTTCTCAGTAGATCTGTATCATGCTTTTGGAGAGATTGTCCTTATGAGTCTCGGTTTGTCTCAGTGGATCTGCCTCCTGCTCCCAGGACTGAACTGTTTATACAGAATAGAAATAAATGGATTGAAATAAAAGTGAATCAAAATGAACTGAACTGAAAACCAGCTCTCCATCTTCCCAGCTGCTTGCCAGTGCCCTGCATGATGCAATGGAATCAACTGACTCAAAACTAATGGAATAGAGTGGAAAGGAATTGAATCTAGTCGAATGGAATGAAATTGAGTGAGTCAAATTGAATGGAATTGAATCGAGTGGTATTGATTCACATTGAGTGAGTCAAAAGGAATGGAATTGAATCAAGTAGAATAGAGTCAAGACGGTTGAGTTAAAAGGAATGGAATGGTACTGAATCAAGTGGAATTGAATGAATTAGATAAAACAGAACTGAATTGAATAGAATTGAATAGAATGGGAGCAGCCAGGTTGGCAGTGATGGAATAGAATTCACTAAAGTGAAATGAAATGGAAGTAACGGAGTGAAAAGGAATGGAAGTGAACTGAATGGACCTGAATTGAATTAAATGGAGTATCCTATTACCCATCTATCCATTCTCTCTCTCTCTTACTCTCTCTCTCTCTCTCTCTCTCCCTCTCTCCGTCTGTCTCTCTCCTCCTAATCTTGCTTTTCTCACTTTACTTCCATACTCATCTTTTCCTCTCTCTCTCTCTCTCTCTCTCTCTCTCTCTCTCTCCCTCTCTCTCTGTATGCTGTGTGGACTGAGGTAGTGTGTAGCGGACAGATGAAAGGGGGTGTTACACAACCCTTTTTGCGCTCTTTAATGTCTCCCTTTGAGCCTGAACGGACCGTGAGGATTAAAGTGAGCAGTTTCTCTGATGAGCTGAGCTGCACATCATCCACATCTTCATCACAAACACCCCCCACACACACATACGAGTACACATGATTTGTCCTGTGCTCACATCTGCAGCTTTAACACACAAATCACTGGAACTTATAATGTATATACAGTATATACATATACCTGTGTGTGTGTGTGTGTGTGTGTGTGTGTGTGTGTGTGTGTGCGTGTGTCTTATGCCGCTTATTATGTCGACATCTGAACCAAGATGTAGACTTCGGTTCTGATACACACATGTACACATAGTTGTGCATTTATACATTGATGGACAGACAATACACACACACACACAGGGCACTGCAGGCATGCACAGGTGGCAAAGCCTGAATGTGTGTGTTTGTGTGTGTCTTCAGTTGAGAGCAGCAGTGCAAAAAGCCAGTCCACTCCCAAAGAGACGGGAAGTCACACACACTGCCAAATCTAAAGCTACACCGCTCTGCCAGACTCTCCACAGGCCCTCGCGTTATGCGTATGTGTGTGTATATGTGTGTATGTGTGTGTGTGTGTGTGTGTGTGTGTGTGTGTGTGTAAAGCTGCACATTAACTGGCTCTCACAGCATTGTGCTGGTTTATCAGGAGCAGCACCGCATGTGTTTGCTCTGGGAGTGTTTTCCAACTTGGATCTTTCGTAATTTATCTGCACAGATGAAAATAGCAATGCAAAAGAACCCGGTGGGATCCCTCTATAGCTATTCCAGCTGAGCCTTAGAGTGAAAAAACGCAGGCTTGGTTTTGATTGTGCGTTTATGCGTGTTTGCATTTGTGTTTGCGTGTTTGGATTTCCTCCTCTGCGGTTTAATGACAGCAGCACTCATATGGCAAGGCCCAGATTCCAGCCTGCCTTTTATTCCAAATATGGTGTTTTGTAGAGCTGTGCCGATACCACGGTTCACCAAGAGCAAAAATACCAATACTCGCATAATGTTGCTTTCATGGGATTTGCTTATTTATTGATCTGTCTTAGCCTTCATGCTTGTTGCTGTAGCTCAGTCATTGTGGATGAAGTACCTGCTGAACATCTATAGATGAGATGTTGAGACTCCTGCAAGCCTTCTTCTACAGCATCAGAACCCTGCTAGCTTTCATTGTGCAGTGCATCACATCTTCTGCAGTGTGTTAGCTTTGTCTGTGGGAAGTTTCAGATGTTCAAATGTTATGGTATTTAACTACCTACCTGTTTTACGTCTATGTCTGCAGTGGTGCCATAATAGTCTCTAGCGCAATACCATCAGAATCAGAATCAGAATCAGAATCTCTTTATTTCACCAAGTATGTTACCCATACAAGGAATTTGTCTTGGTGAGAGCAACACGCATGACAAGTAACAAAGAAACACAGAACACAGTCTTAAACTAAAGGAAAATGACACTAAACAATAAATAGGGTAGGGGATAAATTAAAAAAAGTAGAAAGTACTAAAGGTAATAAAGGTAATAAAGAGCTGAAAAATATATTTACAGAAAAGAAAAGGACATCTGTACAGGTGTGCAAATAGACATAGTGCAAAATAGGCAGAGTGCAAATAACTGTTCAGTCCGGTTTGGTACAGTTCAGTTGTAAGTTTAGAGGTTTACAGTGGGAGGTGACCACTGTGATTGAGGAGCGCTACAGCTCTGGGGAAGAAGCTGTTAGCATGACGTGTTGTGCTGGTTTTGATGGACCGCAGTCTTCTACCCGAGGGGAGTGTCTGGAAGAGGGGGTGTCCAGGATGTGAGGGGTCAGATGTAATCTTGCCAGCCCGCTTCCTCATCCTGCTGGAGTAGATCTGCTGAAGTGATGGCAGGTTACATCCTATGATCCTCTCTGCTGTCCTGATGATGCGCTGGAGTTTGGTTCTTTCTTGTGAGGTGGAGGAACCAAACCAGATAGTTATGGAGGCTGTGATAATGGACTCGATGATCGCTGTGTAGAACTGGATCATCAGGGTCTGTGGCAGGTTGAATTTCTTGAGCTGTCTCAAGAAGTACATTCTTTGTTGAGCTTTCTTGATGATGGAGATGGTGTTTTTCTCCCATTTCAAGTCTCTGGAAATGGTGGTGCCCAGGAACTTGAGTGACTCCACCATTGATACTGCAGTGTTGTTGATGTGGAGGGGGGGAAGGGTGGGTGGATTGCGTCGGAAGTCCACCACCATCTCTACAGTCTTTTCTGTGTTTAGCAGCAGGTGGTTGTTGCTGCACCAGGACACCAGCTGCTCAATTTCCTTTCTGTAAGCAGACTCATCACCGTTGGCTATGAGGCCCACCAGAGTGGAGTCATCTGCAAATTTCAGGATCTTTACAGCTGGATCTTTGGAGACACAATACCATGGAAAACCCCTTCTGATGATGCATCGTGAAGGTGGGAGGAGCTTCTGAAAAACTATAATCGCTTTGGGGCAGATTGTTGAGAGTGGGCTGTTGTTTTCTATTTGATGACTAATTGAGAAAGAAGCCAGATAGCTAATGTTACTGCTGGGAAGCGGAATATCATGTCTGTGTTTATTAGCCTCTACCTCAGTGCTAATGCTAGCAGTTTTAGTGTGTTTTGTCACTGTGGATTCCCAATGAAAAAAAACCTATATATATATATATATATATATATATATATATACATATATATAGTGAGAGAGAGAGAGAGAGAGGAGGTGGTGAGATGCACTGCTGCGCTTTATAATATTACATATGAAACAACAGTAAATGCTAGTTTTAGGCCAGAATGTGGGCCGACATTTGTTGATTAAACAGCCTGGAAATATTACATAATTACATGATTATGCATATAATTCCATGTGTCTATTTTTAATGGGTATATTTAATGTTATAATTATTGTTTAATGTTGTTAATGCCAGGTATGACGCCCCTCAGCATTGAGATGTGGAGCAATATAACTGTGTTCTCTGGGATTTATGGTGCTGGACATAAGGTGGGGTGGTGATCATCCAACATCCTGACCCCACTAACACTTGTTGCTGATTGCAGTCAAACCAAAACTCAAATTATAACCAGTATCCAATCACAAGCCAATTGCCATCACTAATGTTTTACAGGCAGTGTCTATTAGTATCACTTAGAATTGAACTGAATCAAACCGTAAAGTGTTTGAATGACCCTGATGCTTCTGCTTCCACACCTTCATCTCAATGTGTGTGTTAGTGTTAGCGAGTGCTAGTGTGATGGTGTGTGTATTACAAGTGGGGAGCAGCTGCATCTCCTGAAGCTGCATCTTCCACCCCCTCCTCACACATACACACACGTCCACACACACACACACAAACACACACCCCTGGAGAGCTGAGCTCCATATTGGAGGAGTCAGACTGAGAGGAGGCCAAAGGGGAAAAGCAGGGAGGGCTGCTCCGGGACAGAGGGAGGGAGCAGAAATTGGATATGGTTTATGGGCATTTTTTGGTTTTTAATGTAAATATGAAGGTAGGAGGAAAAAAAGCTCTCAGGAAGGATCCTGTGCTGTTCAGACACGACGCACAAGGTCAGTGTGAGCCAAGGCAACAAACCCACCAAAGCCCCGGAGCAGCGGAGGCTCGCAGCCGGCTGGGGAATTAGCGGGATATCCAGCTAATGCAGGCCGACCTGGCACGCCTCTGTCTCTTCCCCTCTTTCACTTTCTCTGTCTCTCTCACTCTCTTGCTCTCTCTCTTCTCTCTTTCCCTCTTTGCCTATCTCTGAGGAAAAATTTATGTAAGATGTACTGATCTGAAAACTAATTCAGCTGAATCAGTTAAAATAATATTTAAAGCAATTAATTCATTCTGAATTGTACCAAAAGAATCACTTTGAATCTAGTCATAGTGCCATTTGAGATTTACTGATGCATTAAATTGTTTCCTAGAGAATCAGAAACTAATCAAATCAAATCATGGTATTGAATAATTTCCTAAAGAATTACGTTCATTTAAATCAAGTTCATTTGAATCATTGCGAAGTGTCAGAATTCCTGATGCATTCTGAGATTCCCTAAAGAATCAGATCAAATAGTTTTCCCAATACATTGAATAATACATTTCTTAATAAATTACATTTGAATTTAGTTGAATTGCAGTGAGATTTGAGACACATTGTGATACATTGATTCATTTCCTAAAAGAACTGCAGTTGAATTGAATCCTGTTGAAAGTTGAGATTTCACATTGAATCATTTGACACGTTAAATCATTTTGTACACAATTTGCAGTTGCATTTGAATCAAATCTTGGTAAAAGTTGAATCATTTACTTGACCATATATGATGCACTGAATCGATTAGTAAAGAATCATAATGGAATGGAATGGTGAGGTCAGATGTACACCCCTGTGGAAAAGGTGCTGTGGTGCAGGCAGGCTTGAGCACATGGCGCCGCTGCTGCATAGACATTCTCTCCACTCATCAGTGCGGTTGTGCTACACATCTGCCAAGCAAGGAAAACCTCATCGGAGCCCATCGCGGTCTGCCCAAAGCAGCTAGAAGAGCGAGCCCACACACCCAATTCATATTAATGCGATCATTTGCTGACACAGGCCATTTTTCTATTCATGCCAAATAAATAAACCATGCAGGGCGAAAAAAGAGCATAACAAACCATGTATATTAATGCCCAGCTAATAGCCCTACTACACAGCACACATATTAATGCGTTCTGTAGCTCCTCTGTAAGCTTCATTTATAGAGTGTCACTCACCACAGACCCAGAAATTGCATGTTTTACTGCCAAGACAGTGTAGGCGGAGCGCAGCAGTGGAAATGTGCTGGCCTTGTTATTTATCCTAGTGTGTTGTACCTGTGTTCGCTATTTTCGTTGCCCGGCTTGGCTGTGCTTTGTCACAAAAAAGAAGTGGAAAAGTTGTAAAAGTCGAGTAAGAGCTTTGGTTTTGTGTGATTGCTTTAGTCGCCCGGTGTTTATAGAATTCGGCACGCTCTGTGATCTGTGGGCAGTGTGTGGCTGGGCCAGAGCTCTGGGCCTAATGGAGTAGCAGAGAAGTGGCTGTTTGTTTGACCTCCGGCTGGAGTCCAAACTCTGCCTTTGTGTTCGGGCTGGTGGAGTGAACCAGTCTAGGGAAAGAACGTGTTTGTGTGTGCTTGCTAAGTTATTAAACAGGGTTACCTGGCCCAAGCAACCACTTAGCAACACCATAGCAACTGCCTGGGATAACATTGTAACCACTCAGCAAACCCAGAGCAATCACCTGAGATACCACGGCAACTGCCAAGTTACTGGTAGCACTGTAGCAACCCCCTAGTAACCACTAAGCAACACTATAGCATCCACCTGGAATACCATAGCAACCACCCAGCAACCCCAGAGCAACCACCACAGCAACTGCCAAGTTATTGGTGGCACTGTTGCAACCCCCCAGTAACCCCAGAGCAACCACCTGAGATACCAATATAACACTGGAGTAACACTGTAGCAACCCCCTGGCAACCAATAAGCAATACCATAATAACCACCTAGTAACGCATAGCTACTAGCAAAAACAGTGTCACCCTAGTAAATAGCAAAACCTAGCAACTGAAAGTGGGAGTCAACCATTCTATGTTTCCTTATGATTATTATTATTATTGTTGTTGTTATTATTATTATTGTTGCTGTTGTTGTTGTTGCTGCTGAAAAAAACAAATGTGTTTGCGTGATGTGTGTATATGCCTGCCTTTAACCTCCACACACCAGACCCCACTACTACATCTCCCAGCCAGTACTGGCCCTCCGCAAGCTCTCCCTGTGCTGAGGCCCAATCAAAGAGGCAGTGTTTATTTAAACTGGGAGGTGCCAAGTGCTGTCAGTGAAGTGCACCAAATGAGTGAGTGAGTGAATGAGTGAGGAAGTGAGTGAGTGAGCAAGCAAGCTCTGGCCATGCTGCCCTGCTGCCTGACTAGTAGAGACCCTCTAAGGAAAACAAACACACACTCGTCAAAGCCCCCTCTGTGAGAGCTGAAGGGTGCTGGAGTGCCGAGGAGACAGACTGGGCCCTTGTTGGTCCAGAAGAGCAGGGATGTTGGATCATCCTGCTTGTAGAAGATGTGGTCTGGGCTGGCTGATGCATCTGGACTCCAGTCAGACTGGCAACACCACACATTAGCTTGGTTCTCATTAGTCTGGTTTCATACGGACATTAAATGACATCATTTCAACCAAAATAGCATTTCAAATTATGTGATAACCAGCCAGCTAAGTCATATATTACTGACTGATAATCTATTACTTATTTGTTGATCATCAGTCAGCTTAACGTTCTTACTGTCCAGCTAACACACAGCTTATTTGTTGACAACCAATTAGCTAATCTAGGTAACTGACCAGCAAACGCAGAGCTTTTTTTTGCTAACCTATTACTTGGAATAGCATAGCTAGCCAACTTTTGAATTGCTTACGTGTGATAGCCAATTCGCTCAACCAGCTAGCTGACCAGCACATAAATTGCTTATTTGTTGGTAGACAGTTAACTGAACTAGCTAGTTGTCCAGCTAACACACTGTTTATTTGTTAATAACCAGTTCATTTAACTCACTGGTCAGTAAATGCAGAGCTAATTTTCATTTTGCTTTAATTAGCTAGCTAGTCAACTGTTGCATAGCTTATTTGTGTTAGCCAGCTAGCTTGACTTGCTAGCTGACCAGCTAACACACTGCTTATTTGTTGATAACCAAACCTAGCCAGCTAACTTGTTTACTATTTATTGGTGGCCAATGCTTAGCAAACTGGCCAGCGAACCCCCACACCGACCTTTTGTTGGCACGGATAACTTGCTGGCTAATCAGCTAACGTTAGGCAGCCTTTTGAACTGCTTTGTTAGCATGTATTTGCCCGCTCTTTTATCCCGCTTATCCTACTTATTTCACCAGCTACGTATATGTAGCTAGTTTATTAGCCATCAGACCTTCTGACTAACTGTGAAGTTTCTCCAAAGTGTTACAGGAATAAAACAGTTGTATTATCTAGCATAGCCATTATCATCGTAATGAGGTGTTTTGCACATATTGAGCAGCACTAGTTCGAACCTGACCAAATCCCACATGTGAACAGACAGTAAAAGGTGGGCATCCCTACCCAGGCACCCCTCACCCACCCCCCTGAGTACTAATTGGCAGCGTGACCGATGGCATTGTGCCAGCACCAACTGCTATGGCACGGTTCAGAGCGGTGCTGCCATCTGCTTGGGGGACAATAAGCACAGCGTGTGGAGATGACCGTGTTTACCGTGCTGGAGAAGCGGCGGCTGCTGTGTGAGGTTTTGTGTGTGCGTGTAGAAGCCCACTGACAAGGCCTCAGTCTTCCCGCGAAAAATGAGCCATTAGTTCTTCTTTGTTCACTATTTAATCATCACCATTAAACGGTTTATGAATACAGTAATTCATGCTGTTTTAGAGTGAAGCATGAAGCGGGCGTATTATGAGTAATTTCAGTTATGATCAGAGACCCTAATAGAAATGGTAATGTACACTGCATTACGAATTTATGGACCAGCTGATAACTCCCTGTACAGGACATAAAGTGCAATTTTTTACTGAGAGACAGAGCGAGAGAGAGAGAGAGTGAGAGAGAGAGAGAGAGAGAGAGAGAGAGAGAGAGAGGGAGATAGAGAGCATTAGATGGCTCTTGGGAAAAGCCCATTTATTCTTCTAAGCCATCCCTATGTGATTCCCTGTCTGTGTATAGCAGACATGCCTGTGGTGTGTGTAGCGTCTTCTGGGATGTATTTCGTCTTTGCTCTTAATAACAACCAGTGTTTGTTTAACTGCGCAGCCAAGACGACGCTCAGGCAGATGTTAGACACACTTACTGGCCACTTTATTAGAAACACCTACCACATAGCATCCGTCCAGAAGGCCTTCATCAGTGGCCAGTGCTGAATATGCTGAATATTTTCGGGTTGTAGATCAACTAGAAGTGACTTCTTGAGCTTTCTGTACTCTTTAACATGAAGCGATGCCATAAAAGAACCACTGTGCCATAAAAGAAGCACTGAGTGTTATATCAAGCCAAGGTTCTTTAGATGTTCTTTTAAATGTTCTTCACAGTCACACATCTCTATTACAAACATGTTTTACTTGTAGAACAAAAAGTGGATCTTCCATGGTATCGCTCAAAGACTATTTGAGAGTGTGGACCTGAAGGTAAATGAAGGTCATGAAGTGGGTGATACAGTCTTAGGGCTTCATGGATTAGTCCACAAAGTCACTGCCCAGCTGCCCACCAGCGTCTGATATCTGATTGAATGTAGGTTGTGATGTCAGATGACCAAAATTTTATATTGTGATGTTAACCAAAATGTCTTCCAAACGTCACATACCAACGTCATATTTAAGTAAAAAATCAACATTTAGTTGTGAAGTATGGGGAACAACGTCTGCTAAATGTCATGCTCAATATCATTCATCTTAATGTTAACATCCACACAATGCAAAACGTTGTTAGACGTAGATATTGTGTGGGTTTTAAGTCATGGTGTTAAGTAACCAAAATGAACGTCTGTCTAACATTGGAGCTTGATGTCAATCCAGTGTTGTTTTTGTTGGATGTGTGACTTTGATTTACAACCAAAATGTAACGTCTGTACGATGTTGGGTTTTGACGTCAAAACGGGTTTATATGAAATTAAAATCCAACATCTGTACAATGTTGGGATGTGACGTCAACCTGATTTTTTCACAATCTGTACACCATTGTGTTTTGACGTGAATCTAATTTCCATTTGAACTGACATTCAGTGTTTTTCAGACGTCCAACGTCTTTCTGACATCAAATTGATGTCCAGGATCTACTAGGGGGTGTTGATTATTCAGCAGTAATGATGTAAATGTTTATATCTATTGTCAGTATGTTGTTTACACACTATAAAAAAACAGGCATCTCACAACACCAGAATACTGATATTAACACCAGTACTATCACAATACTACAGTCTAATGACCCACCTCTGTCTCAGACTGTAGACTGTCGTCATGGTTTTCAACCAGCAACTGGTCTTTGTCACACTAGTGACGATAAAAACTCCAGCAGTGTGAAGACCTGGCATGATGTGGTCGACTGGAAGTGGAAGTGTGTGCACGCGTGTGTTGAGTTTGTGTGCTGGGAGGTGGGTTGATGGGATTAGGCTGTGCTGTGCGTGCTTGCTCAGTGGGTTGAAGGCTGACTGCGGCTTTGGGCCTGAGACACTGCTCTGTGTGTGTGTATGTGTGTGTGTGTGTTTGGGGGATTAGAGCTGATTCTGCTCAGGATGTTCCTCCAGCAGGCTGAGGCGAAGAGGTCTGGGTTAAGGCTCCAACACTGAGGGGCTCGGGCTTTGAAGTGGGCTGAAAGAGAGAGAGAGAGAGAGAGAGAGAGAGAGAGAGAGGAGAGGGACAAAATAAAAGAGAGAGAAAGAGTGAGAGAAAAACGAGGAGGAAGGAGAAACAAGGAGAGAGAGGAAAGACAGAGAGGGAGAGGGAGAAAAGGAGTTGGAGAGAAAAGGAGGGGGAAAGAAAGAGAGAGAGAAAGAGTGAGAGAGGTTGGGATGAAGCAGACAGGGCTCCAGGCTGACTAGATGGGTTCAATATGTACGATTTTGTGTGAGCTCCCCCTCCTCTCCCTCCAACTCTGCCTCTCTATCTCTCTCTCTCTCTCTCTCTCTCTCTCTCTCTCCTGATACATTGAGCAAACTGGTTGGGGGGGTGGTTAGGAGCAGACAGCAGCTTCACTGAACTCTAGCTGGAGGACAGACACTATTAGTGTTGGTTTTCATGAAGAGAAACCTGTATTTGTCCTTCTACTACACTATATGTCCAAATATTTGTGGACACCCCTTCTAATGTATGCATTCAGCTACTGTAAGTTGCACCCATTGCTGACATGGATGTGCACACACAAACACACACAGCTTGTCTGGTCCCTGTAGAGAAGTATTGCCAATAGAATAGGACTCTCTGGAGCAGATAAACACGAACCTATTGGCACCTTGCCTAATGCCAGACATGGGCAAGGGGGTTACAAAGCCCCCAGCATCGAACTGTGGAGCAGTGGAACTGTGTTCTCTGGAATGCTGGCTGGTTGGGTTGGGGTGATGATCATCCAACATCCTGACCTTACTAATGCTCTTTGGTGCTGAATGCAACTAAATCCTCACAGCAATGCCTACAAAATCTATTAGAAAGTCTTTCCTGGACAACAGAGACAGTTACACCTCCAACATAATCAGGATCAGGAGGCATGATACAGCCTAGCCAATCAGAGCAGAGGGTATTTACATAGATATCTGTCATGTATCTCCAACCTCATATCTCCAAAATTTCCCAGATTTTCCCAGAAGAGAAAACCCTTCTTAACTTTGAATGGAAGTCAGTGTAAAAAGCATTGTGGAGCATTTTTATTGGTCTCCCTCCCCCATTCTGCTTCTTTCTGCCTCCTTGTCATGCTCTCTCTTTCCACCTTCTCTCCCTATCTCTGCCTCATTTCTCTCTCTCCCCTCTCTTTCTCTGCCTCTTTGTCCCTTTCACTTCCCTATTCTGCCTCTTTGTGCCTCCTCTCTCTCTCTCTCTCTCTCTCTCTCTCTCTCACCTTTTTTGGCTTCCGACTCGCCGCCTTCTCCATCTCTGCCTCCTCTCTCTTCCCTTTCTCTCACACATTGTGAAACGTTGACAAAATGTGAAGATCAGCTGCTATGAAGGATATGGGCTCTTTAAACAGAATTAAACATGTGTTATACTTCTGCAGAAAGTTACCGTTTTGGAGATTAGAGGCAGCTTGGGAGGCTGGGGATGGTGTCAATGTAAAGGTCACTGTAAGAGGGGTGTTTGGCGAGTGGGTGTGTGTAAGAGAGTGAAAGCTTTCAAATGGTTATGATTGCTCAATGACACAAGACTCGGCCCAGCTTCATCTCTATAGGCCGTGCTGACGCTCCTTCAAGAGAGGGGGCGGGTGGAGGTTACAGGGTTTTGAGGAAATGCTAGACAGCTGTTTCCCATCAGCCACCAGTCACATGCTGCCCCAACTGACAGGCAGACAGTTCCACTCCCATTCCCATTAGTTTCTCCCCCCTCAGAGCGTCGGATTTACAGACAACGAGGCCAAAAGAGGAGACAGCAGTGCCTCCAAACACAGGGTCATCCCAATTTGTTCACTCATGTCAACCCAGATCACCAGAACATGTCTCTCTCTCTCTCTCTCTCTCTCTCTCTCTCTCTCTGTCTCTCTCTCTTTCCCCTGTCTCTCTCATAGACACTCTCTCCACCTTCTCACCTCTCCATCTCGGCCTCCACTCTCTCTGTCTCTCTCTCCCCTCTCACATATGCTTTCCCTCCACCCATTCTCTCCCTCTCTGCCTCCTCTCTCTCTCTCCCCTCTGTCTCACACATGCTTTCTCGCTCCATATCTGTATCCCTCACTCCCCATTCTGCCTCTCCCTGCCTCCGCGCTTTTTCTCTCTCCAATTCTGCCTCTTTCTGCCTCCTGCTCCTGCTTTCTCTTTTTCTCCATGTCTGAATGCTCTTTCTCTCCCTTCTCCCACACATGCTCTCTTTCCCTCTCTACAGTATGTCCCTCTCCCTCCCCCATTCTGCCTCTTTCTGCCTCCTTGTCATGCTCTCTCTCTTTCCTCCCTCTCTCCCTATTTCTGCCTCATTTCTCTCTCTCTCCCCTCTCTTTCTCTGTCTCTTTGTCCCTTTCACTTCCCCATTCTGACTCTCTGTGCCTCCTCTCTCTCTCTGTCTCTCTCTCTCTCTCCATTCTGCCTTTTTTGGCTTCCAACTCTCCGCCTTCTCCATCTCTGCCTCCTCTCTCTTCCCTTTGTCTTACACATGCTCGCTTTCTCCTTCTCTATATCCCACTCTTATTCCCATTCTGCCCCTTTCTCTTGCTCTCTCTATCCTTTATCTCCATCTCTGAATCCTTGCTCACCCTAATTCTTTCTTTCTTTCTTCCCCTTGCTTTTTCTCTCCCGCTCTGAGTGGGAAGAGCATTTGCGAAAGCGAGTGTGAGAGCATGTGCAGATTGTTTGGTGTGTGTGTCTCTTTACTCTTTTCTGTCTGTTTTCAGTATTATCTGATTGTCAGTTTTAGATTTTAGGGAGTGCAATGCTAGTCTTCAGTTATTTACTGGGGTTTATGGGGTTTAGAGGGGTTTGGTGGTTGGCGTTCTCTCTCGCCAGGCGCGATGGCGGCCAGAGAGAAAGCAAGTTTTGAACAATTAAGCTGGCGGCTTATTAATGTTTCAGTAGAGGAAAAGCAGTTGGAAGTGCTTGATCTGGGCTTTGTTCAAAACGATAGCTGCTTTAATGTTCTCTGCTGTTCAGACCTACCGAATGGGCAGATAGGGCGTTGCTTCTGTGCTCGCATTGCCTGAGAGTTTGCTGAGCTTAAGCAGAGCATCGACTGTCGTTCTGGCAAGAAGCCTGAAGACAACCCCCTAGGGCCTTAAGTTTAGAGACGCTGCCAGGGTTGAAAGGATCTCAGGAAAGCCCATGCGTGTGGAGAACATCCACTCCACCTACCCTCCTCTTGGTTGCTTTGTTGTGCATGACATGAGGCAGACCATTGCTGTCAGCATCATCAGGAGCATTGAGAAAGAGACTGTTGGTGCTGGTAAATCATTCGGGTTCTTCCAGAGTTTGGGAGGTGGTGGCTGACTCTGCCTCCTGGACGTTTTCCGAACCTGGGCGCTCTACTCAAGGCCTGGCTAATGCTGATTAAAACCAATTGAAATCATTTCTGCAGGAAGCAATTATGGATAAGTGTTATGGTCTTTTTTATTGATTGATTGGCTGATTGATTTGAGATGAGTGCTTCAGAAGTGCACCTGTTGGCATCGGTAAATTAAACTGAATGAATAAAGGTTTCTGCCTCTTTTTCTCCCTCCACCTTTTATCTCCCTCCCCTCTTTATTCTCTCTCTCTCTCTCTCTCTCTCTCTCTCTCTCTCTCTCTCTCTCTCTCTCTCTCTGGAGTGTGTAGATGTATTGAGGCTGGAACATGTGGGAGTGATTACAGCACTGGATTTTCTCATTGTTTAAGTCAGTGTTCTGTATGGCTGTGCTCTAGCTGCTCTCTCTCTTTCTCCTGGCCATAATCCTCGCTCTCTATTTATGACCAGTAATGCTTGGCAGCCATCGTTGGCACATGGGCCGCCAAATTAGTGCAATTTACTCGCTTCATCAGGATCAGGACTTAGCTCTGCGCCACATAAGAGTAGGAGGGGGCTACACTCTCACTCACTCACTCGTTCTCTCTCTCTCCTCTCTGTTTCTCTCACGCTCACATACACACACACACACACACCTCATTCTTACTGCCTTTCCCTCCTCTTCCCCTGTCACTCTGTCATGGACGGTCACTCTCTGTCCCATCAAGCAACCCCTCGCGTCATAGAGAGTCTCTCTCTCTCTGCTCATCCTCTCTTTCTCTTTAGCATGACCCTCCCCATTCCAGGGTGAACAGCTTGATTTCAGCAGCACAAGTGGGGTCATTCACTCACTCTAGATGACACTGGACAGGACATGAGTCAAGCATAGCATAGCGGCTAGTTGCTAATCTGTTTCTCTCCTCATGACGCCTGCCCAGCCCGTCTACAGCAAAGCAACGTGGCACGGAATCTCCTCTGCGGTCAAGTACCACCGACCAGAAACACCACAGCTGTCCGGCCCTGTCGGAGAAAGCCCATATGTGCTTTTGTGCCTTTGTGCCTCGCTAAGCTAATTCCTGGAGATCGGGCCATTCAAAACATGTGCGCTGGAAAAATGGCACTTTATATTCACTTCCACTCGAATTCAGCACAGTTGATCCTGAAAGAAACCAAACTGAAAGACAGTGGATTGATCTGTGATTGGTCCAGAAATGATTAACAGGTGTGAAGTTTTAAGGTTTATAAGTTTTAAGCTTTACTGAATGCTAGCAAAAGATCTGCGCAATCAGACGCTTTTGTCAAAAGGTTAAACGTAACATTAGATCAGATGGATTTCCACCTATTTAACATGCTGAGAAGAAGCTGAGAAGATGAGGTGCAGTACATACTTCCTCTAATGTCTCATCTTTTGGAACTGCTGCTAACGCTACATCATTGGACAGCTCAGTTTGCTAGGAGGAGAATGCTATCTGACACCCACATTGACTAGCATGAAACCACGGACTGCAGTGGCATGGCAAGGGGATCGAACATGCAATCCGCCATCGATTTATCGACATTTATTTAGGACCTTCAGGTGGCATGTTGGATTTCCTACTCTGAAAGTCAGGGGATTCTCACCAACCCAGAGTTCAAAATCCAAGATGGCCGCACCAATATCAGCAGTAATAAAAGCAGTAGTGTTGTACAGTTCAGTAGCACTTCTATCTTATTTGGGTCTCATTCAATCAGTCTTGCACACAATACTGTCCAACTAATATCTGGGGGTGTGTCCATGTTGTTTGGATGTGCAAAATATCGCATAATGCAACACTAACAATGCTAACCTGGGGCAATAACATTGTTAGCATTGTTAGCTGAGAACGGATTTTGCAGTGTTTTGTGAGCTTAGCGAGGCTATGAGTAGAGTTTAAAATCGTAGCTGACCCACCTGCCTAGATTCGATAAACAATGATGTAGTTCAAATCAATGGAAGTGGACTTTGCATAGCATCGAGATAGCGTAGCATCTAAAACTGCACTGTTGAGAGTGGTGTTTAAGATGCTGTGCTATCAGATCACTACAGTAAATCCTCGGCCCTTCCAATGCAAATGAGTAAAGAAAAGACAATAAAGTCATGTATTTATAATAATGTATCGTATAATAGATATTAGAATGTATCAACTGAATTCTAAGTGTGCTGAAGTGTGCTGTGTTTGTCTCTTGCCGTGGTGGATTTTTCCGCAGAAGCCGTGTTCCTTTCTCCGTTTCCTTTCCTCTTACCTCAGATGTCTCTGTGTGGTAGAGGTACTGGCCCTCATTAATGTCAGCTGCATTAAGGGCAGGCAGGGATACCCGCTCTAATTTGACATTTTTTGGCGTGTGCCTCCAATATCGCCTCAGTGAGGAGAAATCTGCAGAGAGGTGAAACAAAGAAGGGAGAGGGAGGCCGTGACACATCTCATTTAATGCCAGTCTCACGGAACAAAGCTCTGACGGCTGGGGGCGGGACCCGACGTGCTCGCACAGGCGCCGTGGGTTGGGGTACCCCATGTTCAAAGCTGGGTTACTTTACTGCCTGCAGAGAGAGCAGCTAGCGTGGCACAGCTGAGTGTTTGTCCAGCTGTGCAAATGAAGTATCCACACGAGCAGAAATGTACATGCCATTAAATGTCACATTAGACGCCTGTGCTAAAGATGGAAGAATTGGGTGTTATAATGGTCTTCATATGGGTTTATTTTTTAAATACACATTTCTTATTCTCTCTCTTTCACTCTTTCTTATTCACTTTCACTTTCTCTTAGTCTTGCTTTGAAACCAAGAACTTTCCTCATGGGATTGCTGTTGCGTTTTTGGCAAGGGGGCAACAGAGTTGAGTGTGAGAAGAAGTGTGTGACACAAACATCAAGTGAAAGAGCTTTTAAAGCAAGAGACACAAAAAAGCACATTTTCACTCGATTTTTTCAACAGTTTTTTTTTTGAGTTTGTTTTTGCATTGGAGCACGAGCTAATATCGCATAATGTTGCTAGCAAATGAGGGAAGCCGGTTAGCTCTGTGCAAACTACACACGGTTACCTGAAAACCTGAAGTTGCTGTATTAAATAATTGTAAATACACTTTATAATGACACGGAATCTATTTTTATCTTAAGAATCAAACAGAAGTATGGGATCAATTCAGGCTACAAGGCAGCTACTACTACGATTTTAGTGATGCTACTTATGTTTGTACCGCTTTTAGCAATGCAACATTTTTTGGCATTGTTTTTAGCGAAGCTGTGTGCTTTGTATAGCTTTTAGCAATGCTGCGTACTTTCATACTGCTTTTAGCAATGCTACGTATTTTTGTACTGTCGTTGACGAGGCTATATACTTTTTTATACCATTTTTAGCAATGGTATGTGTTTTTGTACTGCTTTTAGCAGAGCTAAATACTGTTTCATACTGTTATTAGTGATGCTACGTACTTTCATACTGCTTTTAGCAATGCTACGTACTTTCATACTGTCTATGACGAGGCTATATACTTTTTTCATACCATTTCTAGCAATGGTATGTGTTTTTGTACTGCTTTTAGCAGAGCTAAATACTGTTTCATACTGTACTCATACTATACATACTTTTATACTGTTTTGAGCAGTTCAGTGTGTTTTTGTTCAGTTTTTAGCGATGTTACGTACTTTCATACTGTTTTAGCGATGCTATGTACTTCCAGTGTTTTTGGACTGCATTTACTGATGCTAAATACTTTAGTGCAGAACAAAAAAAACTAAACTTAGAAAGCAAACATGTGATGACATTTAGAGTACAGAAATAATTGCATATGTTTGATTTGATGCTGAAATTTCCTTTTAAAACATGACCGCGTCGAGAAAAGGAGCTATTGTTGCACAGACGAGAGAGTTTGCAAGCCATAATTTTATAATCCAAAATTGTCTGTTAGGCTAAAGCCACTGTGATCTTGTACAAACAGAAAAAGGCACTCAGTATACTCCATCGCCCTGGCCTGTGGTATCACAGCCTCGGTTTTGTTTGCACAGGTAACAAACCTGTGGCCTCTTGATTTAAATGCTTGAAGCCCATTGGGTGATGATCTGAATGCAAGGGCTGAGCAGCAACGGACGAAACCGCTGCAAGATCCGACTGGCATATGAGTGAGGAAGAGCGGCTGTGCCCTGCAAACTTACAGCAACTACATGCATTCAGAGCAGCGTTTTAAACTGGGCAACAGATAGACATTCTGAGATAAACACACACCCACACATCTGAGGCCTATCCGCACCAAACCTGATTAAAAAATGGTTATGATTTGATTTGTTCATTATCCAAGTAATATATGTTTTGTTTTGTTTTTTCCAGAAATATAGGATCCGTTTTACAGTTCTTTACATTATTCTGACCAGATATCAGGGGCTTAGCCACTTAGTTTTACAGGGGGTCTGGCTGCAAGTTACAGATAAGCATTACGTCTTAGACATCTTGCTATAGTGAGATGATAATTGCAGCTAGCCTACTTAATTGTAACAAAATCATAAAAAAAAATCTACCAAACAGCTACAGCATACCACTCTAGGTATTCACTAACTAAACAGTCGCCTTACATTTTACACACTGAACGTAGATGTCTTGAAGGTTGCAATGTTCTCCTCTAATTTTTCACGACATTAGCATGATTCCCAGGCTAGGCAACCACTCTACGCTACACCAGCCCTTGGGCAAGACTCCTAATGCTACATTCACCTACCTGTATAACATGATTCAAGTGTTAGTCACTCTGGACAACATTCAGCCAAATGCCATACATGTAAATGTAGCCCCTGCCCTCCAATGACCCTTCTGTATGTACACCTAAATATGGCTTTAGCTTGTTTAGCAACAGTATTAGGCTTTGATAGTGGCATGGTGAAAATGGCATGGTGTAACCTCTTTTTTCATTGGTCAGTCAGTTTTTAAAATTGCATAACTGAAACTGCTGCGTTTGACGCTGAATCCAGGCTTGGTGTGCTGAAGTAGTGCATGTTTGTGAGGAATATTCATTGGACATGTTCTTTGTTTGTCAGTAACACAGGCTGTGTGGAATGTCCTATCTACTGTGCTCTGAAAGATGCGGTGTCGTGTAATGCAGTATAATGTAGTGTGATGTACTGCGGGCGGCTGCAGTGTAATCTAATGCCCCGTAATGCGATCTGCTTCACGGTCCTGGAGGACAGCGGCGAGCGCTGGCTGCAGCGCGGACGAGGAGCAGGATTTATGACAGCACCCTCTCCTGAGACCCACCACTACACATTCCCACTGTTGGGAATATGATTATTGACTCTTCAGCTCAGTGATTTAATGAAAGGGGCTGAAATGAAATTACCTTTTTCATCGCATTCCCCCCTGCAGGCGCCTGGGCCGCGGCCTCCCTCTGCGGCGTGATGTATAATTCAATGAATTATATGCTGCAGATACCTGTGGATGTCAGCATTAGGTAACATTGGTGTTTGAATGGCCTTTCAGCGGTGTACGCCAAGTTTTGATCTGTTTGGATGCCATATGGGCTCTTTTGGAATTGCGCGGCTGCTATCTAATTGCTAGTCCTCTCTGGTGTGTTTTTAAATAATCCGTCATTTGAAATCTGTTCCCGAAGCTGACCACAGCACAGCTGGCTGTCAGTCAGTTGTGTGTATGAGTCTCTATGGTCTAAACAGAATGCGTGTTGTCTCTCTGACTGATCAGCCAGCGTTGGTGCTGTTTTTTTACTGCGCTGTATTGACTGGTTTTGGCTAATAGCCGTTAGGGCCTTTGAAAAAGTGCATGAGTGCCGTAATGGCTGCTGCGTCTCTCAGCTCGAGTGTTTGACGAACAAACAGGCAGGCAAGCGTTCACTAACGAGCTCAGTGTTTTGTCTCGAGGCGCTTCAAGCTGAGTTGCTTGCAGGACTCAAATCTGATTGTCATGTAAATATTTACCTGAGCACGTCTGGCAGGGAGCGGTCTTATATAGGAAGAAAGGGAAAGGAAAAATTAATAGGAGGTAGATTTAAAAGAAAGGTAAGCGTAGCTTGCACTGGAGTTGTGAGGCAAAAGTAGCTAACTGGTAATCAACGCTTATCGTAAAAAATCCCAAATTCTTCTTTGACCTTTTTCACTTTTTGGCATAATTCTGTCAGTTTTATTATGAATTGACTAATAGAAATACTCCAAAATGACTTAGAATAAAATCTGTTTACATTGACTTCCATTGAAAGCTTCACTATATGGGCAGAAGTATTGGGACACCTGCTCATTCATGGTTTCTTCCAAAATCATGGGTATTAAAAAGAGCTCATCCTGCTTTTGTTGGAGTAACTGTCTCTACTGTCCAGTGAAGACTTTCTACTAGCTTTTATGGAGCATTACTGTGAGTATTTGATTGCTTTCAGGAACAAGAGCGTTAGTGAGGTCAGGATGTTGGATGATCACCACCCCTACCTCATCCCCAACTCCCTAACATTGGATGGAGCACCACCATTCCAAAGAACACAGCTCCACGGCTCCACAACTCAGTTTAGCTGCTTTACTGACATTACTGTTTTTAGCTATGCAGTGTATGTTTGTTCAGTTCTGTAGATAGCAGTGTGATACAGTGTCAGAAACCACATAAGCTGTTGTCTGTTGTCAGTTACTCAGCATGGTTCAGGGCAAAAACAAGGTTATCTTGTTTGGTAGCTACATTAGCCTCATAGCTGCAAAACCAATACAGAAAACTACAATAAACATATGTGGGTCAACCGAGTCCTTTTAGGGCAAGGGCGGAAATTGCGTAAATTTGATTTCCAGCCAGGCCGTTGCATTAAGTCAGTGGAGAGAGAAGAGTGAGCTCCCTCTCCACACGTTCTCTCCGTGCTCCCTGGAGCCTTCGATACTTCAATCTCATCTCCTCACTGCCCAGCTGATGTGATTGACCTCTCACAGGCACTTAGTTTGGTGCCGGATGATGAGTCCAGTGGCGTCTCTCGTGCTCTCTCCGTGATGAAAGAGTAGTGAAGTGCGACAGAGAAAAAAACTCCACATGTCAGCCCTGTCCGAGTGATTGGGTGTGATCTGGGCTTCTTTTGTTCTGCTTCACTTTTGGACTGGGCGACAATTCCTTGAAGATTAGTGTGTGGAGTACCAGTTTAAGCCAGAGCTAAGCCATTTTGTAGCCTCTTGTAGCCTTTTGTGAAAGAAAAGACATCTGCTTACTCAGCCAGTGCTGTAGAATCAGAAGTTCTGCTCATTAACAGAAGTTTTGCCCTAAAAGGGGCTATTTTCTAAGTGATAACTTTTACTTAGCTACATTAGTTTGAGCTACATTAGTTTCATAGCCGCAGATCAGAACTTCAGGAGCAGGAACATCTCAACTGATCGACTACATTAACGCGTCCGTCTTTCTGTCTCTCCCTCTCTGCAGTCCTGCGTGATGATTTCAGACAGAACCCTGCTGATGTGATGGTGGCAGAAGGTGAACCAGCCGTGTTGGAGTGTCAGCCCCCTCGTGGCCACCCGGAGCCCACCATCTCCTGGAGGAAAGATGGAGCCAACATCAATGACCGGGACGAGCGAATAACGGTAAGCTCGAATCACAGGATACCACTGTCACATGAACATACATGATCAAGAATCACTTGTGGTAAAGAAGAGTGTTACACTTACACTCCTAAAAATAAAAGGTGCTCAAATAGTTTTTTGAGAGAGACCATAAAGAAGCATGTTTGTGTTAGAGATGTGTAGAGATCCAATCCAGTTATTGTTCCCCCTGGTCAAATCCGAGTCTCTTAATGCTGAGTATCAGCTGATACTGATTCAATCTGCTCTTTGTTATTGTATAAAAAAAATCCCTTATGATTGGACTCTGTACTGATTGATTTAGTTTAGTAGATCATTTTATTAAAATGACTGTTTTATAATGTGTTTAATATCTTATAATCCAGTCTGACTCTCCTCCCTGACCAATCAGCTCCCAGTTCCTTCAAAAAACCCTGCAGTCAGGTCAAAATGTGTGTGTGTAGTGGTACACATTCTGGACTAATACCTGTTGTTGCCTGTTAGCTACTGATGTAAAATAACTTGGAATGTGCTGTAATTTGGGTCTCTATAGCATGTGTGTATTAGCATTAGTGTTAGCCTCCGCTTAGTTCTCTTCAGTTCAGTGCTGGTTTAAAAAAAAAGCTGCGGTTCAGAGCATTTCAGTGAAAGTTTTATATATATGGTTTCAGATATTATGTTATGATTATTTTATTTTGTATGTATGTACACTGTAGACTCTAGACTCTTGTATTTAACACTGGATCGGATCAGGACATCCCTACCTTTAAAGGTTATCACACTCACACATATCTATTACAACACAAGTTACCAAGCATTCTAATACAGATATTTTAATAGAGGGCGAGTTGCTAGTTTGCAGTAATTTTGCACAGTTGTCCCCAACCTGGTCCTCAAGCCCATTGTCCTGGACAATTTAATATTTTCTCTGCTCTTGGCACAGCTGCCCCACCTAATTAACCTATTAGCAAGCATGTATTGAGCAGGGGAAGCACAAAACACATTAATGCCTAACCAGGTTTATTCAGAGAAAAGCATATATCACAAACTCTGTGCTAATTATATTATTTTTATCATTAGATATCTTAAGCTTGTGTTGTTCATTTTCTTCTTTTTTTAAAATGTCCTTTGTGCACTTTCCTCGGATACCTTGAAAGCAATTCTATTATTATATTATAGTGTAAATATGCAAAACATGAACTAAAAAAAAAACAATTCAACGCTTAATAAAGAAACTCCCTAAGTAGTTATCCTGCAACGTCTTCACACACGTTCTTCACAGGCTTTTCAGTTTTTCAAGCCATTCCTTAAAGATGCAGAGATTTCCAGAGGTTTGTGGGGCTGGGTGGAAAGCTCTCTCGAACTTGTCAGCCTCATCTCAGAGCAGCTTGACTGGGTTAAGGTTAGATTAGATTAGATTAAGCCATTTTACACTCAAAACTTGGTAAATAAACAAATTACTTAATGTTCAGTCTTTGAGTTGTTTGCAGTTGCAGCCATTAAAAACAGTTCTACTAGGATGTACATGTTCATACAAGTCATAAAGGTCTTGTTAAACTGGGTGAAAGCATGAAAGTGTCCAAATGACATCATGGAACGGTCAGTGGCTCCTTTATTACTGAATCATTTACAAAATATGCTCCCATGACTTTTGTTTCTGGCTGTAATCTAGATGTCACTGTAGTTCTTGGTAACATTGACATATTTGCTCACACATTAACCAGCCCTATAATTCCCCAGGAATTGTACTAGATCTGTGGTAACTGCTTTGTCAACTTTACATTCACACTGAACCCCTTTCAGTGATTACCGTTTTTTAAAAATAATGCATAAAATGTAATGTGTGAAAGAGGCTGTTTCATTACAGACAGATCCACTTTCAGCTGCTGTCCTTTCAAATGCCGCGATTTGCAGAATTACAGTAAAAATCCTCAAGGCATCCCCCCAAAAAAAGGCAAGGCATCCGCAAACCTTTGACACACAGTACATAAATACAGATACAGTACATTAATGAAGCTGGATATCCTAGGAATACTATCTATGCCTGCACACTGTTTATGCATTTGCATATTATGTGGTGATTCAGGAGCCATTAAGACTGACACGTCCATAATCCCACAGCAGTGTGTTAAGACACGACTACAGTTGTAGATAGAGCTGTCACGTGTTGATTTAGGACACTCTGACGGTCCTGAAGGCAAACTGAACGTAGGAACGAGACACTGCTTCTCTCTCAGCAGGCTCGGCCACTTCATCAAGCTGTTTCTGTCAATTAGCCTCTTTTAATTAAGTGTACGTTCTGGAATGGGGGGAGATATCAATCACACCTGACCGTTCGTTAGGGTGGATTGACCTCAGAGGACAGCAGAGCAGCTCTTAACAAGGACCGGCAGCTCTTTCATGCCTTCATTATGAGGATGCGGCAGAGCCCACTGGGAATTCTGAAAGAGCTCTGAAAGAGCTCTTAAAGTGCACGTGTAGAGAGGGGGGGGGGGTGCATTAGTGCCTCATATGCATTTATGAGATTTTCCTTTTTTAACACAGGGGTGTCGATAGTACTTTTTTTGGCATTAGGCCATTCAGGGGACCTTCTCTGACCTAATCGAGAAAATAACTAGATATCTTGTGAGCATCAAGGCATGTTTCAGTGGATTCAATGTCCAATCCAATTCCAATCCTTTAATTTATCCCTAATTATGCCACATCCACTTGTAAAAAAAATGTATAGCCAGTGTTGTATTGAAATCCATATTAATACATGGATATTCAGTATTAAAGGTGCAGTATAGGATTTCAGTTCAATACATCTTTTGTATGGACACACAGCATCCAAGGAGCTGGCAAACATGTAGGGCCATCCCAAACTATAAGACTATAAGGGGCTATAAAACCTAGGCTTGTTGATGCTAGAATGTCATATACCACATTTTGTTTAAAGACAGAGCTAGACAGGGCTGGCACCAGCCATAATCAGAATATGCAATAGGGTCTCACTACTGGGGCCTCCACATCATTGTTATGCATCAACAGAAAGGGTTAAACCTTTGGAAACATAAAACCAGTCAATGTCACAGATTCACCTAATGTTTGAAGAAATCCGATAGGCCTACATTTAAAGGCTGCTAAACATGGACCTATCAGTTCCTTTCCCCTGCCCCCTCTCCAGCTGGAGTGCAGATCTTACTGCTAAAGTTATGAAGGCACCTACAGAGCAGGAGCATTAATGAGGAGCTGAAAAAAGCAACAACAATTTGCTGTCAAAGTAATTATTCTAATCATGTCTAGTCATAACACTTGAAAGAAAAATCTGCTGTAACTGTACCCTTTATTTTAAATGTACAGCACTATTACTGATAATTGCCAACTGCAACATGTAGGCATGATTATGTTGGATTGGGTTTTCTCCCTTTCAATGATCAACACAAAACCTACCTAAGAGCTAATAATAGCTCCCCCTTGTGGAAAAACGCCAGCCTGCTAAACATGTGTGAGGCTGAGTCAGTAAGATGTTTGGTATCTAAAACATTTGTTGCATTGTTACTTTTAGAGATTGTGACCCCTTCTGATGAATGCATTCAGCTACATTAAGTTGCACCCATTGTTGATACAGATGTGCAAATGCACACACACACACTTGTCTAGTCCCTGTCGAGACGTACTGTCAATAGAATAGGACTCCATGGAGCAGATCAGCATGAACCTATTAGCACCGTGCCTAATGCCAGACATGGGCTAGAGGGGAATGAAGCCCTTGTCAAGCATTGAGATGTGGAGCAGTGGAACTATGGTCTCTGGAATGATAGTTGGTGTTCCATCCAACACTTTTAGAATGAGGATAATTGATTGATTTTGGGGGAAAAAAAAAACTATAAATGAGCAGGTGTCTCAATACTTTTGTCCATATAGTTTTCCTCGTAGTTTTATGATCATAGTTTACCATGGTATATTTTAATGGTTTACCTTTGTTTTTACACACTGTCCTTTTATCTATAGAAAGATAACCTAACCTTGTACTGAAGCACCAAAGTTTTATATTTCTGACAGAAATATTTTCACATTTACATGATTAGATATTCAATGGTTATACAGTTATATCACAAGATAATACATCATTTATTTAATGTTCTATGTTTTCACACATCTTGTTAGAAGACCTGATTAGAGTTGATCAGGTTCACCTGAGGGGTCTCCAAAGCATAATCTTGCCTTGGGCCTCCTGTAGACTAGAGCCAGCCCTGAAGGTATATCGCTTACACTGTACACCACTCTTCCACGCAGAGGGTGGTACAACTCGAAGACTGGAGGAAATGCCCCAGTGCCCTCCATCATCCTCCTTCTCCTCCAAAATAATGAAAAAACAGCCGTGTGGAAAGGCAGAAACTTCGGAGAATCCTCCTGCTGGATCAGGCCGATAAATCCATTTGTAATTACCCGTGAAAGGCAGCAGATTAACAGCTCTTGGCTGGAGACACGCATTTACATGAGGGAGCTGAAAGCATCCTGACGGTGGCGTGTAAATGTGTGTGCGTGTGTGTGTGTGTATGTGTGTGCGCAGTATGCAGTATGTGTGTATCCTTCAGTATGCAATACTCAATTGTTTATATATAGCACATTTATTAGGCATGTATTGATATGGAACTTCTAATGAAAAGTAACCCATTGTTGTGACTAATAGCCAAATTAATAAACAGTGATGTCAGTTAAAATGATAAACCATAGATGACACAGACTTGGCAGTTATAAAGAAAAATAATATTTACTTGAAATATTCTGTTTTTTGTACTGTCTTATAATATTGTTGAAATATACGGAACTGTAATTTTCAGTTGTTGACTACATGAAATGTTGATAGAACTACTAGGCTGCTTCAGTATACACAGTGTGCATATGAGCAATGAATTATAATGCATGTTAGACATTATGATGTTCCAGACATTGGCTCGAGGACATTTTCTCTAACTGGACCTTGATGAATTTTAATGAAATAGCCCTGCTGTAGGGCAAAAAGAATGAAGACGTTAAAATATAGATTTTTCAATATATAAATGACTATACTTTACTATGAATTACAGTATTTGAATGATCATTTAATACATTCTTTTTGTTCTGAAAATGCTCAAAATATTGAATAAACATCTATACTATACTATTTTATCACCCACAATTAAAAATGATTTCCATTTTTGCATTTTCTGACATATTTTGAATCTGGCAGTTGTTCTTTACATTGTATCAATATTTTTGATGAACCTACAGAAAGATAATGCTTCAGAATGACTTGAATTAATATTTTTACATTGATTTGTACATCTATTGAAAGTTTAGAAGGTTTTTTGTGCGACAACTTTGATTTGTTGTTTAGTTTTGAATAATTAAATGTCATTTTAAAAGATATATACTTTTAGTATTTTATTTAAGTATAACATGATTGCAGCTGTTTGAACTGTAGCTTTAATCAGTGGTGTGTGTACTGTGTATCGTGCTGTCTTGTGTTTTACCCACACCTAGCATATATGCTGGTCGTTAGAAGGCCGGCTCATAGAGGGGATACATGAATGTTGCTAAGCATATTCCTCTGGCAGGTCCTCTGGTCTTCAGGGAAAGGCTGACATTACCTGCTGTGAAAAATTAGATGTTGTGAAGGGAGCTGGTGTTTGCACTGAAACAAAGGGAAATTCTCTGCATTTCCATTCCGTTTGTTCCCTCCACATCTCCTTATTCATGTCTGGGCGTCTGAGGATACTGCACCTAAGAGACAGCAATGGATCGTCATTGTCTCTTTCTCCCCCTCACTCTCTCTCTCTCTCTCTCTCTCTCTCTCTCTCTCCGTCTCTTTCCCCCTACCTACTCGTCTCCATGGGAATAGCCCAGTCTGTCTGTCTGTCTCCTTTGTCTGTTCTTCGACTTGCTTTCATCCCAGCAGATTGTTGATTTCTTTCCCCCCATACTCCTGGGATTCATTCTTGCGATTCCATTTTGATGATTGCGGTCGGCCAACACTGACCACTGTATATGTGTGTGTGTGTGTGTGTGTTTGTAAGAAATTGCAGGTCCTCTCCTTGTCTGATAAATCCCCTAAGCTGTACAGCACATGATACAGTAAGACTCATCCCACTGCAGAGCTCATAAGAGAAATAAAGAAACTGGGAGCTCTTTGGCTTTAGCTACATGACATGTACTTCAGGGCTAACATGGCTGGCTGGGTCTGAGCCTGATTGGTTTTGCTGGATATCTTGCAGAGCATTAATGCATCCACAGCAATAACAGAGAATTGATGGCCAACAGAGCTCTCAGCAGCTTGACTGTAGACTATTATATTGTTTGTGGAAAAAAACATATTTCTTACTAACCTTGCTTCATTTGAAAAGGCCAGTTTCTCTTCACAGTGTCGAAATGGTCCACAGCTACTAGAACTGTGATATTAAATCTCATTACATGAACCTCCACCCAGAGTTAAGCATGTTAATTTGTTTTCCCCAATAGTGAAGGTATCCTTAAGGCACCCTGCTTTTTTTCCCCAACTCCCAAAAACACAAGGGAGGTGCACTGGCCATGATAAATCACCCCTATGAATGGGGGTAAATAGATATGTGTGGAACCTTGCGATGGACTGTTCCCCTGTTCAGGGGGTATTCCTGCCTTGCGCTTAGTGATTCTGGGCACTGCAGCTCTGACCAGGAAGAAGCTGATAAGAAGATCTGCTTTGTACTTCCACTGTCTTACACTGTATGGACAAAAGTATCGGGACACCTACACATTACACCTGTGGGAGCTTTTATGACATCCCATTCTAAATCCATAGGCATTCAAATGGAGTCGGCCCTCTTTTTTGCAGCTCAAACAGCAGGTTTGGATCTGTAGTTATTGAGTCAGCAGAGCGTTGGGACCTTTTAATGCACCTAGCACTCTGCGACCCCGCTCTGTAACTTTATGTTGTCTGCCAATTTGTTCCGAAGTTGCTTTGGTTTGTAAACGCTTCCACTTTTCCACTTTTTTTCACTCACAGTTGATTGTGGAATATCTAGGAGGGAGAAAATTTCACCAACTGACTTGTTGTTGCAATGATGACATCCTATTACATACAGCACCACGCTGGATTTCAGTGAGCTCTTTAGACTGACCTATACTTTCACGTTTCATGTGTGTGAGGGCAGACTGCATGTCTAGGTGCTTGAATTGATACACCTGTGGCAATGGGACTGAATGAAGCCCCTGAATTCAGCACTTAAGAGGTGTGTCCAAATACTTTTGTCCATGTAGTGTACCATAAGAATCTAAGTTAGATCTATGGTGGGCTTGTTTATGTTACTATAAACCTGCAGAGGTTTCTGCTGATCACCACATGGCCAAGTTTACCTCTCACTCACCCACACTACACTGCACAAGTCAACGTTGTGTATCTGATGGACAGAGCAGATGGGTGGACAGATGCTGCAGAGAATGGAAAAGCAGAAGGAAAAAGAGGAATGGGAGGATGAGGATGATGAGGAGAGGGAGTGAGGGATTCTGTCCTCTGCTGGTGGGTCTGCAGCAGGGAGGAATGTTCTTGCAGGCTGAGGTCTGCAGAACGCGACAGCATGTGAGTGAAGATTGTTCTTCAAAGACAGGCTGTGTGCTTTGTTCCTTGTCTGTGTGCTTCCAGATGTGCCGCTTGTGGTTTGATGTGGACACCGGCACTGACATCGTCTGATAATCAGGACATTCCGTCTATAATCTCACTGCACTGCGAATGAACTAGTTTTCTAAGGATATCACCTGTGTCTTTCACACAACACAGCGTGTTTTGCTGGTGCGTGATGTACATTGTGCATGTATAAGTGTTGTGTTTCGTTCTGTGCATCAAAGTGTCACATGATGCCGTCATACAGCCATGTAAATGTTTCCATGGCTGTGACTGCTTTGTGGGTAGACCACTGGATTGCTGATCACAAGGTTGTGGGTTTGATACCCTGATACCATCATCTGCTAAGCTGCCACTGTTGGGCTTCTGAGCAAGATGTGCCTTAGCATGGTTGACCCTGCACTCTGAGCCTGGTTTTCCAAGCTGGAACATGATTGCCTTTAATGGTCTGTTTTCGTTGGATTTTCGTCTGTTTCCGTTGATGTATAAGTTATAAATCTGGACTATGAGTCAGAAAAACTCTAAAGCTGCAAAGTCTTGATGTAATATTGCCTTGAGCGTTGCTCCATTGAATATCATGGAATATTCAGTTTGGTGTCGGCCATTGAATTGTATTTCGATGCTGATTTGTGAGATGCGTCAGGCCTAACAAGACCCCTTGACTGTGCTAAAATTACAGTAAGATACTGGATTGCATGACTGTTTTGTGATTAACCCAAACAGTAGAAGCTACTCTATATTGCCCCCTAGGCTCCCTGCAGTATATCGCAGATTGTCACAAAGATCATGTTTGTTATATGAAGGTTTTAGAGCATTGCAGAGAGCGCTTAGTGTTGCAGAAAGCAGTATAGTGTTGCTGTCGCGCCAAATCCTTGCATCTCTAAAATGGCAACTTTACAGTAGAAGGAAAAACCTTAGCTTTCAATGGAAGTCAATGTAAAAAGCTTTCATTCCAAGTCATTCCAGGGCATTTCTATTGGGTCCATTCATCATAAACTTTTGCCACAATGTAAAGAACATCCACAAGATTTAGATTTTGTTCAAAAATGAGAAGCACTATGTTTTTTTACCATGACAGCTACAATATGTATACATAGCCTATTAAAATAAGCCTTTTTGTGGCTATTATTTGGAGACTGATAGAGCTCAAGATTCTGCATTAAAAGACAGCTCATTTTAAAGTTTCATAGTGTTTTACTGGATTATCAGGATCTCAAGATCAGAACAGATCAAATGTGATAGTGTCATCTCTCTACATATCAACTTCCTTCTTCTTAAGGGCATTTACCTTGAAACACAACAATACACCCACCCCACCACACCCCACCCCACCTACCCTAAAAGTGGCCTTCCCAGCTCAGCACCACTGTGGCCCCCACCCTCATCAAATGAGCTGTAACGTGATGACACTTCAAACCTTTCTGTCCCAGCCGGGCGAAACATGGGTCCCCCCCAAAGAACCTTGTGCTTTGAAACTTTCTGCTTCCCCTCTTCCTCCTCCTCCTCCTCTTCGTCCCGGGCCCCTCTGCGGCGTCCACTAAAGCACACAAGTTCCCTTTTACGATCTTGAGGAATGTGTCAGTTTGTGGAGCGGGGAAGTCACTGGCCAGAGGGGCGGTCAGCCGAGCCGCTGTAAATCTGCCTAGCACGCGATTAGCTGTGACTGAAGAAACCCTTCTCCCAGATCTCAGATCTGAAGAACGAAGCTTCGCCCACTCCTTTTCGGACACGCTCGGACGCTCTTCAGTCCTCCCTGCTCTCCAGCACTCCTGTTTTTACTGCTACTAATGACAGCAAAACAAATGTGCAGCACCTGAGGGCACCTCACGCTCATTTTTACATGCAACTGCGTCCTCCTCCTCTTCCGTCCTTCAGCGCTGGAATGGAATAGAATTTACAGCAGGACTAGTCGAAATCTGAGCTCAGATTAGCATCACTGAGGTTAAGGCAGGGGATGTTTTTATGTCAAGGCCTGGTGGTTTTTAATGTGGAGAGATAGCTAACTAACTATGTGTCAGTTACATTCCCTACTGGACCTTCAGCAATTAGCCCTTGTATTGAACCTTGAGCATTTAAACTTCAGCGCAAATTAGCATTCATAGTTTACAGTAAATGCCTTCGAGCACTCTCGTTAGATGAACTATTGCTGGGAATTAGATGACATCAGCCTAAAGATATTTTTCTTATGATATTAAGTCTTATTTTCTTATACACTCCCAACGCCCAACTTTATTTGAAATTCCCAAACCAGCTCCTCCTCACTTACACTGCAATATTGAGTGTAACTCCTCACTATTGAGCTTTTCCCTCAACTGTAAGCTCTGTTAGTGATTCCTAAACCACACTGCCTGAGTTCCACTGCAAGGAATTTGAGGGAAGATGTTCTGCTAAGAAGTTGATGTGGATTTAAGTGACTTTTCTCTAATGATTTTAAAATCTTGATGCATGTACACACCCCCAGCTGATGAACTAACATATTTAAAAGGAGTTGAGCATCCTGACAAACATCACAACTGCCATTAAGATAAACCTGACTTTCTTTGAGAAGGACTTCAGAGCACATTTAATATTACACACCTACCTTGTATGTCCTCTAGATAGGTATATAGGTGTCATGCATTTATCAGGATCGGTCAGCATTTCAGAATTGGTTAATTTCTGACCGCAGAGCCAGTGTTGTCTAGATTTATATGGAGGAGGTCCAAAATCTAGTTATAATATCTCGTCACTGTCCAGAAAAAAAAGCTTGTATCATCAAAAAGGAAAGTTTATGGTGGATGTCAGTGTAAAAAGTCACTTTGGAGCATTTCTGTTGGTTCATTAATCATGAAATTTGAACACAGTATTAAGAATAAGTGGAAAATTCTCCTCTATTTGGACAGTTGGCTACTCAGATGTATGTTGCCAATGTTGGAGTTTGTATGTGTGCGTTTGGCCAGAGCTGCTTTGAATAGCATGATATTTTAATGGAACAAACTTTACCAGTTTTCTCATATCTTCACTTTTCAGCTTCAGCTTTACTGACTAAAACTTTTTAGGAATGTTTTACTGCTTGAACTCTGAAATTCTTCAGGAAAGATCCAAATCAGGAGCTTGATTTGCAAAGCAAAACTATCCTGCTGTGATTCAAAATTAAAACTCCATCTTTTAGAGTTTGCCAGAAATGTGTCTTCATCGCCCACACACTGTGGGCACTCGTCCCTCGAACAATGTAAAAAAGCAGCTTTCTCTAATTGACGCCTCTCTCCATCTTGTCTTCCACAGATCCGCAGTGGAAAGCTGATGATCACTAACGCACGGAAGAGCGATGCTGGGAAGTACGTGTGTGTCGGAACCAACATGGTGGGAGAACGCGAGAGTGAGATAGCTGAGCTGACGGTGCTAGGTAAACAATCCTGCGGTCTGATATCATAATCCCTTTAGCATGCCATCTCTAATGTTTCTGCTCTGTGGATCTATAGAGCTGATCTATAGAGTTTTTATTGTAATTGAAATATAGTTCTTTGCAATAGTAATAGTGAGGATTCTACTAATATGTGGCACTACTCGTTTTTGGCATTATAGACAAATCACAGACATTTGAAGCATTATATTTTATATAAGCGTAATATATTTTATTTGAACCTTGTAACAAATATAAATATAGATGTTATATTTTATGCCCACTGTATGAGGTTTAGCATTGACTCTTGGGTTAAGAGACCTGGCACAGAGCTGCTACCATGTTTTTCCATTGACACGCTTAAAAATGGTGATTTAGGAAGTCTATATAGAACCATGACAACTCAAAGAACCATGGATGCTTAAATGATTATTTGCTTTCTTAAAGTCTTCTTCTGACTGGTGAAAAACCTGTTGTAGATGATTCTCTATAGCACCGAATAGGGTTCCACTACCATTATCAAGTCAAAGAACCCTTTTTTTAAGAGTCGCAGTCTGGCTCTTGACGGCTCAACCAATTTGAGAGCTGGTTTGTCTCCATCTACCTAGATAAAAATACCCAGTAACCCCCCCCCCCTCCTTTAAATGACTTGAATCTCTTAGTATTGAACCAAAACATCCAACCAATGAAATCAGAGCATTACTCCAATACCTGCAGAGCTCAAATACCACAAACATGGAGGTCATATTGAGTAAAAATGAGCTGAAATCACAGTTCCCAGAAATCATGTGCAACAAATGACATGGTGTATCAGATTGTGTAGCATATAATGCCTGCAATGCCTGCACTTTCCCCATATCATGCAGCCCTATGCCTCTACTGTGAAACTGGCAGTCCCAAATCTTCCCAGTTGGAGAAGTGGTTATGTTTCCTCTCACCCGTTTGGCAAATTAAAAGGGTTACGTAATAACGGGCCTGCTTGTGCAGCTGTTCCTGAATTCCCCTGCTCTCCCCTCAACCTTTTGACCCCTGTACTTAGGCCTATTCGCCCGCCCAGGTCAAAACCAGCTGTGCCCTCTGTCTGTTTTCGTCTGGGCCAGTCTGTTGACCCTTATTGCCCCCCCCCCACCTCGGTTTCCATCCACACTGCCCCCCACCTCAACAAAACACCTCCCCTCACCACAAGCACTTCCTGCCTGCCCAGACGTCTTATCACATGATCAGCTGGGCCCAGAGCCAGCCCGCGCACATTTCTGAAAGCGAGTAAAAACATTTAGTGCTAATAGAATAATACTGTTGATTGAAGCAACAGATTCCCGCCAGGGCCCCGGGGGCAGCGCCTGGGGAAACATGGTCAGACTTTAACGAGCACTAAAAGTATTACTGTGTGCTCAATGCTTTTTTTCCGTATGTACGATTCTTCTTACATTTCTTTTCATTTGTGCGAATTGGAAAAGGCTGATCTGCTCAACTCTTCTAAAGAACATCTGCTTTGAATCTAACAATTTACCTCCTGGAATCAGACACAGTGATGAAGACTTCAGCCTTTACATTTGGCAGTTGTTGGCTGTGATTAAAGAATCATGTTGGATTTTCATATGAACGGTTTCTCTCTCGTTAGCTAATTGATACAAGCTTAGAAATTCTGTAGAAAATGTAGATTGGAGCTGGTCAGAAGTTTGAGAACACCTCACTTTTCAAGATGTTTAAACACCTGAAACCTCCTGGAGATATATGTTCTTGCAGACTTCACTTCCAACCCAAGTCTAACACACCTTATTTATGTAATCAAGGACTTCTGATAGTAGGGAGGATCAGCTGTTGATGACCACAGCCCTAAGCATTACTCTTGTAGGATGACAATAGTGATAGTCATTTAGCCATTTTACTGTGAATGTATCATAAATGGACCAGTGGTGGCTCAATGGTTAGTGACCACAAGGGGTCTTGTGGGTTTAATGCCCATGTCCCCTAAGCTGCCGATATTGGAACCTCGAGTTTGGCCACTAAGCATCTCTATTGTGTACAATACTATTTGTATCTCTCACTTCACCTTACAGAGAGGCCGAGCTTCACACGGAGGCCGAGCAGCGTGGTTGTCCTGGCCGATGAGAGCGTGGAGTTTCGGTGCGAGGCGCGAGGAGACCCATTTCCCACCATCCGCTGGAGGAGAGAGGACGGGGAGCTGCCCAAGGGGAGGTACGGCTCTGTTCCCTCAGGCAGCCTGGATCTCTCGGATCCGCTCTGCTTCCACTTTCTCTCACCCACGCCTGATAACAGCTCACAACGTGAAAGAGTGCAGTGTTCTCAGCTGCAGCCCAGGGGCCCCTGCTGCTCTGCACAGTTTAGCATTTTCCATGCTCAGGCACACCTGATTCAACTCAGTGGCTAATTATCCGGAGCCCTTTGTGAGTGGAATCAGCAGGGAAAGCACAAAAACGTGTGGTGTGGTGAGGCATGAGGCCGATTCAGCACTGCTGTGTTAAAGAGGAGGGTAATGCTTAGTAAGATCTTCTGATCAGCTCAGTGATGTGACAGAAGAGTGATGCAGCTTTCTGAGATGACTGGAGCTGGTCAGACGTTTGGGAATATCTCACTTTTCAAGCTATTTTTAACTCCTGAAACCTCCTAGAGATATATGTTCTTGCAGACTTCTCTTCTTTTATATTTAAGCGTTTTTTTTTTTTTGTTTTTTTTTTAGCGCTTAATCTAAAAGTCACCGCAAATATCACATATTATTATGAGCACTTAAAAAGACAACAAAGTGCTCTCAAACTTTGGGTGACCTCTTTATTTACCCCTCTCTTTCTCTCTCGCTCTCACTCTCTCTCTGCAGGTATGAGATACTGGAGGACCACACGTTGAGTCTGCGGCGCGTGACCCCTGCTGACGTGGGCTCCTACAGCTGCCTGGCCGAGAACATGGTGGGGAAAGCCGAGGCGTCCGCCACGCTGACCGTGCACGGTGAGAACTCACACACACACACATACATTCAACCTCCCCACTCCTGCTGCTGCGGCACATGGAGGGAGGAAGCTGCAGGGTTGGAGCAGCATGGGCAGCTGCATGTGTTGGAAAAATAAACTCTAGCTCAGCTGTTCACAGGTCTAGTCCACCAACTCCTCTTCACACGCTTCAGCTCCATGGCTTCACGTCCTCACGCCAAAACCTCACTCATGACTGATAGAGAGCTTTTGAACACAGTTTGGAATCTGCTGTAGGCCAGATTTATGGCTTCAGGGTTGTTTGGTGGTGTTGGGTCAAGAAATCTGCATTGTGGTTGATTCTGGTATTTGGATATTGGTCATATTTAATGACAGGATCATGGGGAGCCATAAAAGGACGCTGGATATCAGTGGTGCATAAAAATCATTTTTCTGCTACAGTCTGGCCCAATGTTTCTTCCAGTCAGCAGCATATGAGCTTGTTTTGGATAGAAGCAGTATAAAGACATAATGGATTGAAATGATGAATAGCAGCCTTTCAACAGGCAGGGCGGTGTCACCCGGGGCAAGATCAATTAGGCATAGAGTTAAAAGAAATCACTAAGAGAGCACTGCTACCATCGCTCAATAATTGCCTGTCAATATAGGCTTATTTGTTTTACAGCCAGTCATTAGACCAACATGTCTTTCTTCAAGCGTTATTATTATTGCAGTTCGGGAGAGTTAAGTGGCCTTGTGATATCATAGACTCATGGCCTCCTAATTAAATATTAAAGCAGGAATTTGTCCAAAGATCCAAAAGATCTGATTTGCACAGTTTTACCTTTACAGATGTGTTGTCCGAACTTTGCTTCTTTCGTTTTGGGAGCTAGAAGACTAATGTATATAATAAGCATAGGAAGCTTAGCACATTGCCACCTACATCTGCAAACTGCATGCAACGCACATGGTTTCCTGAAACCAAGTTGGATTCAGTGTTAAATATGTAGTCATGTTGATGTTGGCATATTTCAGATCATTAAAAAAGCAAAGACGGGCGATTAAATGTCAGTCATTGTAAATGAACACCATAAGGAGTCTATTAGAAATGAAGGGGACCTTAAATGTAACATTTAACAATCTAATTAACACCCTTCCCACTTACTCTGATGCAGCCAATCAGCCAAACAATGTTCAGTGTCCCAGACTTGCTTCTTTAGTTTAACAAGTCAGACTTTCTGTAAATACATGCCCGCTCTCAACTTGCAGTAAATACCTGACTCGACCTGCTCAAACTACTTCATTAAAGTCACAGATTTGTTAATGTGGTTTAGGGCATAAAATATCTTACTATGACCCATGGAAGTCAACAGAACACTGGGGAACCATTTTAGACTCCAGATGTGCGCTGAATTCAGAGTCCCCCACACTCTGCATCATATGTGCTTACCTACATGCTATCTAGGCTAGACATGCTAACGGTAGAGACGTGGGCACTTAATGCTTGCACTGATGGTTGGGTAAACAACTAAGATTAGAAGCGACCATCTAGTGACCGTTTATCTACTGCTTCACTGTGGACAACACCACTGGATTTATGGCTAGTTTGGACTGGTGTTAGGTTCTTTATGCTCAGTCTTGCAGCTGACTGGGCCACTGCAGGAGTCCATGTGTTGACCTTGCTGTCTTCGGTGCATCCCAAGAGGACCACCGCAGCCTTTGAACAGGCGGCCGTGTTACGCCGTGTCACCGGGGGGAGACAAGAAGCGGGGTTTTGTGGCCGGCGGCAATGTAGCATGCTTATGATCCTGTAGAAAAGCTTGTGGGCAACAGAGGGATGTGTTAGCCCATCTCTAGCCGCCCCTTTGAAGAGAGGAAATGAACTGGAGCAACAAGCTCCATTTCCCTCCCTCCCCCACAACCACCTCCTCTTCCTTCTCCTTCTCCACCTCCTCCACCCCCTAGCTGCCCCAGTGACACCCAGCCGGAGACACACGGAGGGAGGATGGCCTAATTAAAGACAAGCCACAGTCCCACGCTGGGAGATAACATGTTTCCAATTACACAGTCTAATTCCAGACCTGGGAAAAAAGCCGAAAAAGCAAAGCTGCAAGAGTGAACGCAATTTGGCCTCCAAATGGAGAGGAAGAGAGAAGTGGAGATAGCCGATGAGTGCGATTGGGTGAGCTGGAGAGCAGTATTTATCCAAACACCCTGTGGCTTTTTTTCAGATTCTCCTTTTTTCTTCCCTCCTTCGAGACACAAGAGTAGAGTAGTCAGGGAAGAAATGCAAGTCTGGAGGAAACAGACATAACAATGATGCAGTCTGACAAACATATTATCTCATTTGGAGAGATACTTGTAGGTTCAGATGACTAAGATAACCTCTGTGCACTAAGTGCCTGTGTGGGCGTGGGTGTGTTTGTTTCTTTCTACCGAGTGTTTTTTGTAAAGTGATTTTTTACCTCCATGCTTCATTTTTTAAAACGTAAAGCAACATTTTGTAGCATTTTTACCTTAAAATAATACCTTCAAAATCATTGACATGCTTTACTGACTTGTAGTAGGAAGAATAGCATTGCTGTTGTTGCTACTCCAGGCTCGGCATGCTGTTACCGCAGTATGCAACTTTGGAGAAGCAGGCAGGATAACGCTCACAAGAACTGTGTATCACTGTAACCAGTCATATTTGTGTGAAGTCCTGTGATATTACTCCACATGCCTCTTTCCATTTAGCAACGAATCTCTATCTCTCAACCCATCCAGAAAAAAATGTGTCCTTTAGTGGTGGCACAAAGCATGAATTACACTTCTCAACTGTAGGGGGAGCCCATGAGCAAGAAATGCCAATTTTCCATAATGTTGCTTTAATGGGTAACTTCGGTAGCTGAGGTTGGATTTAGTGTAACATTTAGCCTTTGTTAGACTTTGACTATTTTATTACATGTAAGTCTTTACATATACATACAAATGAGACATAATCTTATTAAATATAGACACTTGCATACCGTCAATGTCATGCTAAAAATGTTATCTCAAAAAATTAAAAATGTCTTCACTGAAATTGAAGAAGATTTTATTCCAGGACATTTTAGAGCATTTCTATTGGTCCTTTTATTCACCAGGGACAGTGCATATTAGTCAACAGTGAGTAGATATGTCTGTGTTAGCCAAGGACTGAAAAAAAGGACTGACTAAATGCCTTCACCTCAGTTACGTGCTACAGGTAGGTACTATACATACAAATAACACTGATCATTTGGTTACAGTGGCACCTGTCAAGGGGTGGGATATATTTGGCAGCAAGTGAACAGCCAGGCCTTGAAGGTAATCTGTTTGAAGCAGGAAACATTCAAGCGTAAGAATCTGAGCCACTTTGATAACGGCCAAATTGTGATGGCTAGATGACTGGATCTGAACATCTCCAAAACATCAGACAGGTGGGGTTATTCGGGTATGTAGTGATTAGTATCTACCAAACCTGGTCAAAGGAAGGACAACCAGTGAAGCGTTGACACGGTCCTGGGCAACCAAGACTCATTGATTCGATCCATGGAGGTCCCAACTCACAACTTACAAGACGTAAGACTCTGCTGCTGTAACGTCTTGGTGCCAGATACCACAGGACACCTTCAGAGGTCGTGTGGAGTCTATGCCTCAGTGAGTCAGAGCTGTTTTGGCTGCATGAGACAATTATAAGCAGGTGGTTTTGATGTTATGGCAAATTGGTGCGTGTATACATATATCACCCCATATCCTAATGCTGTATGAGTATGTATATTTGGTGTGTGTGGTTATGAGAGATAGGGAGAGCTGTAATTTACGACAAATGTAATAATGTAAAACTATCATTTATTCAGCACAATTCCTATTGGGTTTACTTTCATGATATATAAAGCATGATATATAAAGGCTATTAAGATTTAATGCAGTTATTGTATTTTTTATTCATGTTCATGCAGCGCTTTTTTTTCCCGAGCTCTCCACTCAGATTCCAGGCCTCTTCATACGTGACCATATCAAACGCTCCTGTGTTGATACATTTTTCTCTCTCAAAAAATAAACAAACTCGGGCAAGCCTTCACCAGGCCTGAGCGGGGCAGGAAGGCAGATAAAGGAGGTCTTCCTCGCTTTCTGGGGCGATGAGATCGGCACAGACATTGCTGCCACCAATCTGTGCTGCAAATCAAAACACGTGCGTCGTCGGCCGCTGAGCTCCAGTACAGATGTTTTTCTTCCAAATGTCTTCTCGTTCCTCAGTGTGCTCTTCTTTTGCATCGCCTCTCTCTCTCACTCGCTCTCTCTCTCTCTCTTGCTCTCACTCAGAATGTTCAGCGCTCATGTGCACATCATAAAAATACCCAGCAGCAGTTTTTATGACCGCCATAATTATTCTTCAGGCGCAGTTCTGATTAAAGTGCTTCAGTCTGTCAGGGCTGAGAGTTTTTCGGATCTGGGTAAAAGTGTGCTCTTGTCATTCTTGGAGCATAAAAACAACATTAGTGGCAGTTTCATGTTCTAAGAGCGGTTCTGCCCAGTTGTGGCTCCTTATGGAGACATTGAACTGTGTGTGGAGGTGTGGGTGAAAGCACATATGTGTGTTTTGATCCAATGGGAGAATGAATATGGGGAACTTGTGCACCTAAGAAAGTTCACACTACTGTAAAAAAACCATTTATCATATTCAGAAGTTTAGTGATGTTATATAGAATGTGGTTAAAAGCTGTATGCAATTCTGATTTAACTATTACAAACAAGGCACTAAATATTGTACATTAGCTGTATTTTGAATATTATTAAGTTATGACATATCATTATTATTATTATTATTATTATTATTATTATATACTTTATTAATCTATTGGCAATCATGTTTCTTGGTCAGATTTTTGAGCACTGTTATCTGAGCATCAGATTCTTTTGAAAGACATCCTGCATAACTTCATACTTAATGTTATACATCCCCATCACTGATCTGACACAATTGATCAAGTACGGCTCTGCTCGACCCGCCATCCATCAAAATCCAAGGAAGACAAGCATCCAGGCTTTTTTCTGTCCTGCACCGAAGTGGTGGAACGAACCTTTCCTGGGTGTCCGAACAGCAGAGTCGCTCACTCTTCCAAGAGTACTTGGGCGAATAGCAGAGTACTATGGTCTCCATATTGACTTGTGTTTAGTAGTGTCTAAACTTAAAGGTATCTTTGAATTTTTAGTCTGTTCAAACTAGCTGAGGTTATCCTTGAGTAAAGAGTGAAGCACTTTTGTAAGTCGCTCTGGATAAGAGCGTCTGCTAAATGCTGTAAATGTAAATGTAAAATCTGAAAAAAGTTCAGTCTTGTTTATTTTTAACTTGTTTTGTGCCTGTTTGTGTTTGGGGTAATGAAAATGCAGTTCCTTGTGGGGTATTCTTTCAGAAATAGGTTGTGAAGGATCTGCGTTCATCAGCAAGCAAAACGATTTTCATTTGCAACCCGCCGGTGGCCCCTGTCCATCAGTTTCGTCTTTCAGCCACCATTCTGACGAGAATTTCCTGTAGACTGGAATTTCTGCCACTGCTGGTAGACCCATAAGACCTTACGCTTTGATACAACTGAAAATTCAGCTACTTCCTTCAAACTATGGCCTCTGGCAAGCCCATTTTCCAAACATCAAACGAGACATTTACTGCACTGTACCATCTGTATGAATCCTGTCTCCCCGCAGGTATTTATAACCTGTCATCATTCTCATGCAATGCTGTCTGCAGGAGCTTAAAGTTACTAAAACTTTAAACACAAAATTGTTTTAGCTGGGATACATAAATAGTAGGACTGGGCAATTATTATTAATGATTAATTAATCAAAAATGAATCGAAACTAACAGTCGATTACAGTCAGTTATTTCATTATTTCTATTCAAATCAATATTCCATTAATTTTACAGCTTATCAAAAGTTTAGCTCATTAAAATCAGTATTCATATTAGCAAATCCTGCTTTAAAGTGCAAGCATGATATCAGGATTATTAGGATTATCCTAATTTATATCTCCAACAAAACAGTTATTTCACTGCAAATATTTGAGCTGTGATTTCAAACTTTTGACCGGTAGTATATACTCACACAAACACACACACACACACACACACACACATAAACACAGCACCTTCCCCCATGTCTTTATGTCTTCACGCGGGTGTCGTAACTCTGTCCAAACGAGGCCTCAAGGCGAGATTGAGGTCGTAACTCAGGCCTGCTCCGCTAGGTGAAGCTTTTCACACCTTCAAATGCAACACAGGTCCAGCGGGTCTCATAGGGGCCCAAACAACCCGCGCCTTGTCCTGCGGTTTCCCCCTCACACACACCCTCTGACACAGGGCCTTTATCCTCCCTGCCACTCTCTCCCTCTCACTGGGCAGTGCAGACAAACCCTCATCTGTCCCTTCAGCACCCCCTCCAATTCACTCTATAAAGCTGCCAGAGGAATTCATGCCCCAGGCTGCACTTATTTCAATAAACACACTTTACATGTCACGGGTCACACGCCGCTGCTCCGCCGTGAACAATGTGGAGTCATGGCTCGCCACTGAAGGACTGTTTCTGTTTGCTGTGCTGCAGGTATTACGATGTATCTGTGTTTCAGTGGGTGTGTGTGTGTGTGTGTGTGTGTGTGTGTGTGTGTGTGTGTGTGTGTGTGTGAATGTTCCTGTGTGTATATTTTTGTATGAAAGCTTTGTTTCATGTGGTCTATCTATCTATTAAGATGTCCCATATGTGATATTATACCAGTACTGGATATGAACTGCATCTGCACGGACCTATCTAAGCTCCGCCCACGCTGTAGCTACTTCTAGACGAGGTTTACCAGAACGTGGCCAAAAAATCTAAAACAAATTGCAGCAGTTTTTATCCAAATGTTCTCTTTTAATCTCTTTTAATGAATGCATTCATTTACCATTGCTGACACAGATGTGCAAATACACACACACAGCTTGTCTAGTCCCTGGCAATAGAATAAGACTCTCTGGAGCAGATAAACATGAACCGATTGGCATCATGCCTAATGCCAGGTGTGGGCTAGAGGGGTATAAGGCCTCCCAGCATTGAGCTGTGGAGCAGTGGAACTGTGTACTTTTGGGATGAGTTGGGGAGTTGGGGATGAGGTGGGGTGGTGATCATCCAACATCCGGACCTCACTAACACCCCATTTCACTGTTACAACCCTGTTGTTTTGCCTCAGAGGGTGAAACGCTGATTTTCCTTTTACAGTAGGCTTCTGGAAGAAATGATAAGCTCTGCTTTTATTGGCTGGTTAATGTCACTGTGCTGGCTCACAGGAGCTACATAGCCTAGCCTAGCCCACCATAGCTTAGCACTGTAAAAAGAACATTGTATTTATTTCTTTTTAATTATTCCCACATTCTTGGCAGATTTGCTCCAGCCTGTCAGTGTTGTCATCCTTTCTGTGTACTCTCTGTGTCCAGTTAGCACGTTATCCAGTTAGCTATCTGAAGAGACAGCTGCCAGTCGACTGAGTTCGCTTTTAGCCTAGGACCCACTCGCTTCACTAGTTTACTCACAGTGCACAGCAGGCCGAACTATGCCAAGTAAATACAGTTGTCCATTCTAAAGCATCTCCAAATCAACTGAAACTTCATAAAAGTCTGTTTCTAAAATCTGTCTGGGCTGGCAGCTGTAACTCAGAAATAACACGTTTGTGAGTGGAGCATGGGGCAGATCAAGTCAGTTGAATGACGTCTGCTGATTAGAAGGTCACTATTTGACTATAAATAGTGTGAAAAACAGTTCTTTGGTCTGGGTTAAAGTATGTCTGAGGAAGGATCCCGTATCCTGACATAAAGCACTCATTTTGACGGAACAGAGGAGCCTGCAAGCTGCTCTTGGCCAAATGTAGCGCTAACAGGACGTTAAGCAAGTGATGAAATGTGCTCTTCCTGTTGCACTGCATGCTGGGAGCAGGGTACAGACTTGTTTGATGTCCGCTGTTCACATATTAATCAAAGTGGTCCGTTATAAAAACACGTCTGTGCAGGGAGGACTGGGTTAAGGGCCTTGGCTGCAGCCAACATCAACACGGGTTCTCCCTCCTGATCCGCCACCCCTACCAGCACACGGCACAGCCTGCGCTGTTTGTGCAGTTGGGATGTCTGGGTTTAACGCATAGTTTGACTTGCATAAACATTCCAGAGCTGCTGATGACACAGGGAGATATTGAGCCATACTGGTCAGCTGCAGTTACCACAAAGCATGGTGTAGCTGGATCACTGAATAGCATTGGAACAGCCTTGTGGTGAAAGGAGAGGGATGCTGATGACTGAAATAATTGTGAATGGTAAAATGAGCTAGTATTTTTAACTCATAACTGCTTTTCTGTATCGCTGTTGTCCTGACTTGAATAAAGCTTTTTAAAATTAAGCATTGAAACGTTCCATTGAAACTTTCAGTGCCTAATGCCAAATGTGGGCTAGAGGGGTATAAAGCCCCCCAGCATTAAGTTGTGGAGCAGTGGAACTGTGATCTCTGGAATGATGGTGATGCTCCTTCCAATGCTTTTGGGATGAGTCGGGTAGTTGGGGGTGAAGTGGGGTGGTGATCACCCAACATCCTGACCTTACTACTGCTCTTGTCGCTGATTGCAATCAAATCACCACAGTGATGCTCCAAAATCTAGTAAAAAGCCTTCCATGGACAGTAAAGACAGTTGATGAGCATGTGTCCAAATTCTTTAGTCCATATGGTGTATATAAACATTTAACAGTGGATTTACACATGGTACCTGCTTCATCTTACAGCATTTTAGATCCAGCCATTAACGCTAGATATAGGTAGCTGGAGTGTTTCAGCGTGAGTTGTGGTATAAATGAGGCAACATTGTAACCAATCACAACAGAACTCATTTACTGTACATATATTAGTCTTTAAGGTACATTCTGTAGTTACCACAATAATGCATATCCCTGTCAAAGCTGGGATTGTGTTGGGTGCAGGCAAAATACACTGCACAATGTAAGTATGCGTGCGAGTTTCCCACCCAATCAGTGCGTCATTTGAGCCTTGTTATTCAGTGTTCATCACTCATGAGTAGTCCCACTGCTATGTGTCCTCATTCCACCGACATCACTTTAAAATGTGGCCGTAAAGAGCAGATAAAAGAAGCACTGATGGATGAATGTGTTGACTGTGACTCATCATCTGCTTTTCTCTGTCTCTTCTCTTTTTTAGTCATGCCTGGTAAGTTGTCATCATCCACCCATCCTCCATAGAGCTAGTGACAAGAAGTGGTCTGAGTGCTTAACATCATTATCCCATCACTATCCTCCTCCTCATCCATCCTCCATATACCTCACATTAAAGCTGGAACAGCTCTGATGGCTGTAATGGGTAAATCAAAAATGTATCAGAATTCAAAAAGGTAAAAGCCATTTTGTCCTCCACGTATTCTTTGATGGAAATGAAAGGGATGCTGCTGTTGTATCATTTTTTATACCTTATCAAATATTAGATATTAAATGTGGTCTTAGCATCTTCTCCATCTTTCTGTTTTCAGTTCTAAACAGCACATAGTGTTGCCCTGTATTGTGCTCTGCTTTGCCCTGAGGTAACCTTGTGTTTATGTTCCATGTGCAGTGCCTCCTGCCTTTGCGGTGCGCCCCAGGAACCAGGTGGTGGGCGTAGGGCGAACGGTCACCTTTCAGTGTGAGGCCACGGGAAACCCCCAGCCTGCCATCTTTTGGCAGAGAGAAGGCAGCCAGGTAAGAGAATGTCTAAAAACCACCTGTTATGGCCCTGTATGTCCACATTTTGTTTGTAGACACCTGCACATTCAGCCTGTCTTCTGAAATTAAGGATATTAATAGGACGTCCTCTTGCTCTAGATGTTGAAACAAAACATTGCTATGAGGATTTGATTTCATTCAGCAGCAAGAGCATTAGGGAGGTCAGGTGATGATGTTGGATGATTAGGTCTGGATCTGGAATGGGACTTCATCATATGGGACTTCATCACATCTCCATCTCTGCTCCATCACAGCCCTGCCAGATTTGACATCTAGCCAAAGCTTGTAGACTCATGTTCATCTGCTTCCATGAGCATCCCATTGTATTGGAAATGTTTTTCTATGGCAATTAGACAACAGTCTATACAATTGAATATAATTACTGTGTCAGCAATATGTTGGGGTGTCTGGATACTTTTGTATACATCTTGCACATTCTATTTTTAAGCAGTGGGTCTCAGTGTACAGTTATTATTGTTGTTTATCCATAAGATAACAATATTTAATTATATAGTTAAGTCAGTCATTGCATTGCATTCTGTGCCAGTAGTTACACATTTATTTTTCCAATTTGTTCCATGTATTATTACAAAATGTAATAAAAAAAAACATCATGCTAGATGCCTGTTGTAGTATCCCAGTTGGTTACTATGATGTTGCAACGTGTTTGCTAGATGGGTGCTACGGTGTTGCAAGGTGGTTGCTATGTAAATTCAGGCATTTGCTATGGTGCTGTTTAGTAGTTGTTAGGGTGTTGCTAGGTGGTTGCCAGACAGTTACTATGGTGTCTCAGTTGGTTGTCAAGTGGTTGCAATGGAGAAAATAAACTCCATTGCTATGCGGAAATTGTATGTCTGTATACAAGCATGGTAAAATATCTCCTCGTCTGCTAATGAAAACAAATGTGGTATCAGTTGTAATTGTATAATTCATTCTTTTAACAGAATCTCTCTGCTTGTTTTAGTGAGCTATAGAGGAATGCATTAATATTAATTGATATATATTAATATATATATATATATATATATATATATATACACACACAATACAGCTGACATTTCTGGGTTACTTATGTCTTTTTTAAAGCATCTTTCTTTTTCTTTCCTTTATTCCTCTTTTCCTCTCCCTGCAGAACCTGCTGTTCTCCTACCAGCCCCCGCAGCCCTCCAGTCGTTTTTCTGTGTCTCAGACAGGAGATCTGACCATCACGGACATGCAGCGCTCAGACGGAGGCCTCTACAGCTGCCAGGCGCTCAATATCGCCGGCAGTGTCATCACCAAGGCTCTGCTGGAGGTCACAGACGGTGAGAGGGAAAAAACACACAAACCGCATGGTCCCTGTCACACACCTACAGTAACTGTACTGCTGATGAGGAGTGTGATTAAGACTGTGTGGTGGTGGGGGTGGTAAAATACCATACTGAAGCCACTCTTGATTACTGAATTACTCATTCTGCTATCTTGCTGTGAGAAGACTAGTGAAAGGTGTAGACCACCGTCTATGCATCCCATAAATGTGTTCTTTTATAGCTACAGTACTTTCATAGTTGCGACGTTGGACAGGCCGTTCTCTAGACAGGACCTGCATGTATAGCTATTTATAACAATTTGATTACACACTGGGTATTAAGTAAGAGCCCATTTACACCTGGTCAATTCATCAGTCTTGAGGATCAGGATTATATCTGGATAAGGTCAACACTGGCTTTTTAAAGCGTTAATACAAATCTGATCACTCAAGCCACTTCAGGAGGTGGTCTTAGCATTTAAGCCACATGTTATAGCAGTGTAAACACATCAATCTGTCCAGGACACATTCCACAACCAAACCACCTTCCTGTACAACCGAAACATCAGTAGTAATTTCCACTCAATATTCCGCCCCACACTTTTTCAGTGGACTTCAGTCTGACTAACCAGAGACCTGTGTTTGACTACCGAGTGTAAGTGCCTTTCACTAAAATCTTATCAGGATACAATCTAGATGCTAGTCACATAAAGTGACCAGGTGTAAACAGGGTCTGAGTGCAATAATTGATCTATTGCTGCTTCATCCACTCACATTCTGCCATAGCAACTGTTTTGAGATTGGACAAGCTTTAGATGGATTTAGGCTGAGGTCTACATTTGCTGTGTAATGTTTCCAATTTAAAATGCTAAACAATAGTGAACTAAACTATGCTGAACATATGCAGGTTACAAATTTGCCATCTTGCTTGAGTACATGCCAAAAAAACACCTCTATTCTGATCTATCCTAACAGTATCTTTTTAGATGCAGCAATTACATCATTTTATTTTAGTATTATTTTAATCACTACATTAATTATTTTGACCAAACTGAATGTGTGTGTGTATATATATATATATAAGTAAAATAAGTATAAATAAATAAGTCTTAAAAATAAAGATGCTTCAAATGGTTCCATAAATAAACATGTTTGCGTGTAAGGAACCTTTAACAGTCTAAGGCAACCTTTAGATTTACCTAGATTTATTTTTTACCTTTTTTTATACCAAACTCCATGCTCATACATCTGTATATCTGTAACATGGTTCTTCGTGGAACCAGAAGTGTTTGTTCTATAACATAAGAACCATTTGAAGCACCTTATTTTAGTGTGTGCCTCTGCATAGGACGCTACAGGTTTAGTCTATGATGGTCTTTGCGTTTTGACTGTGAATGCAGGGGTTCTCTGGCTGTCCTGCATTTGCCTCAGGTAATAATTGCTGGAGAATGAGGCTCAGGCATACTGCTTCAAAAATGCTGCGTTTCTATGGTAACCAGATACACAAAGACTGTCAGTGTCCTTGTCTATAATTCCCTCTTGCCAATTTATTCCTCCCCCTTGAAAAAATAGACCCACACATACACACACTGCCTTCACTCTTCTGGCTTGGCGAGACATCGTGCTGACCTCTCGCCCAGTTGGCACTGGAAATGATAACAATAATTATCACAACAGTTATTAAAAAGCTGTATTAAAATCGCTGCTCTACCCTTCAAGGTCCGTTAGAAAAAAGTAATTGCACCTGCATCATCACCCGGCAGCAAAACAGAGCTTACCCCCTGCACAAACAGACTGGACGTGTGAGTGGCTGCACTACGTACATATATTAGTTTAATGAACATAATTGCCTGGGGTGGCACCAGGCAGAGCCTGTCTGGACGGCTGAAGCAGCAATGGCAGCTTTTGGACGCTGGGTAATGATATGGTAATGCTAATGCTCTCCCTCTTCTGCCATACAGACGCACAGGCAGGCCCGAAATGGGTCTCCCACACTCAGTGTACACTCAATTACACTTAATGGAAATGAAACAAGGATGGAGCATGTTTGATTTAATCTAACCCAGCTACTCCTGCACTCGTCCCCCTCTATCCCACCTCCCCTCCCCCTGTGCTTTCTCCACTCCGCGTCTATGTTAATAATCGGCCGTCTCTGCCTCTGGCTATTTTTCAGGTGTAACCCCCTCCCAGTCCTCCCCCCACCCCCTCTTTTGAGTCTTGGTGGGGTTTTTTTTTTTTTCATTTTGCCACTGATGTGAAAGTGAAAGCTTGCTGTCTAAATGGGATTTTTTTATTAGGTGTTTGGATGGGCTTTGGTGTAGGTCAGGCACTGCTGCCAAATGATTAGCCAGTAGCTGGAGGCTTTTTTTTGGAATGTAATTCTGCCTTTTTTCCACCGCCACCCACCTTGCTTTATTTACTTCCCTGTATTTTTCTCCTCCTGTAGTTTACGGCGTTCTTCTCCTCCCTCATTATCCTGGGGTTCTGTTTTCTACTCTACTCATACTCCTTTATCTCCATTTTCCAACAGTGGTTTCGGATCGGCCACCTCCGGTCATCCGACAGGGTCCGGAGAACCAGACAGTAGCAGTGGGCGGGACGGTGCTACTGAACTGTGTAGCTACAGGAACTCCCACGCCAACCTTGCTCTGGAGGAAGGACGGCATGCTGGTGTCTACTCATGATTCACGCATCTCTCAGCTGGACAGCGGAGCGCTGCAGATCCGTTACGCCAAGGTAGTCCACTGACCCACTGACCCAAAGTTCCCCTATAAACTCACAAATACTGGTGTGGTGTGCCACACCTGTGTGATTGTGATGCTCTTGCCTTTTCTAGAATTCACCCTTATTCAGAACTGTTCTAGTATGTTCTCTTCATTCACACTGTTCTCGAATGTTCTCGCCCTTTCACATAGTTCTAGAATAGTGCCCATTTGACAATGTTCTAGAATACCCCCTTTCACATAGTTCTAGAATATTCCCTAATTGACAACGTTCCAGAATATTCACCCTCATTTACACTGTTCTAGAATACCCTCTTTCACATAGTTCTAGAATATTGCCCAATTGACAACGTTCTAGAATATTTACCCTCATTACCCCTCACAATATTCTAGAACAGTGAAATCAAAGTTCAGTATTCTAGAACAGTGTCAATGGGGACACATTGATGCTGTTCTAGAAAATGACCTATTATTCTATTAGAATACGTATATTATTATACCTATTATTATTCCATTGTCAGGAGTTCACACTGTTCTAGAACATCCCCACTTATTTACACTGTTCTAGAATATGTTCAGCAATTTACACTATTCTAGAATGCCCTGTCCTCGTGTTCTCATTATTCAAAGTGTTGTGGAACTTTTCTGTAATTCACACTTTTCAGCCATGCACTGTTTCAGACCGTTTTCTCCTTTCACAAAGCCACACTGTGATAGAATGTGCTTTGCCGTTTCCACTGTTCTGGAATATTCCACCCTCATTAAGACTTTTCTAGAGTGATGCTTCCATTCACACCGTTCTGCAGTGTTGTATCCTGTTCAGATTTGTTGAGGAGGCATGCTAGTTCCTATACTGAAACAACATCTTTTGTCAGCTGGCAACATTCGAATGTTGGTGTTTGATGATGAACTTTAGGTCACTGTGCACTGGCTTAACACTTCCACACAATGCACTTATCCACCGCCACGCAGTACACTAATGCACTTCCACGCAATACACAAATGCCACACTTCATGAAGCACTTACAGACAGTGCTCCAGTTACAGAGACCTTTAACAATTCAATTGAACAGCCGTATGGCCAATTCGCTACTGCTCCTCCACAGCAATCTGCAAAATTGCCTCTAATGGCACAGGCTAAACTCCCACACTTTCTCTTTTCATACACAGCTGCTATTGTCTCTTCACTCTCTTCATACGGGCTCATCTTTAGATGCCTATTATACGAGGAAGCACTTGATTTCAGAGTGGGTTGTTTGTTTTTGACTCGCAGCTCGGAGATACGGGAGTGTATACCTGTGTGGCCACAAGCCCCAGTGGTGAAGCTTCATGGAAGGCCTATTTGGCTGTGGAAGGTATTGCACCTTTCTCTTTTAGATACTAGGAAATTGCCCATCTCTGCGTAGACCACTGTTAACTAGCTTGCAGTTAGTCAGTGGTCTGGAGTTTGTTCTGAGTTGAGATGAGTGTGTGTGGTTGTGTTTTGTCAGAGTTTGGAGTGGCAGTGCAGCCTGGCAGACCCACAGACCCAAACCTGATCCCCAGCGCACCCTCCAAGCCTGAGGTCACTGATGTCACCCGCACCTCCGTCACATTGTCCTGGAAGGCTAGCCCTAATGGAGCCACGCCCACATCTTACGTCATTGAGGCCTTCAGGTGAGTTGAGTGTGGGGGTTTGTGTTTTGGCCCTGAGGGTCATCTCTGAGATGTTTTCAGGGCTAGAAGACATGGCTTTGTTTGGGTTGACTTATGATTGACTCTTTTTCTTTCTCCACACCTCTCTCTACCACTCTCTCTCCTAACTCTAGCCATGCTTCTGGAAGCAGCTGGGTGACCCTTGCAGACCATGTGAAGACAGAGTCCTTTATACTGAAGGGTCTTAAGCCCAGTGCAGTGTATCTCTTTCTAGTGAGGGCAGCCAACGCCTACGGCCTGAGCGACCCCAGCCCCATCACAGACGCCATCCGAACACAAGGTGACCTGCATCATCGTGCTAATTCTAATGAATAAACGAATCTGAAAAGCCTTTAGAATTGTTATTGACTGTGATTTTCTCTCCACCGCATTGTGTCTTCAGACACCCCTCCCACCATCCAGGGTGTGGACCACCGTCAGATCCAGAAGGAACTGGGGGACGTGGTGGTTCACCTGCACAACCCCACCATCCTCTCATCCTCCTCAGTCAGGGTGCAGTGGACGGTAAGAGACACCATCAGCCCTGCTGCCACTGCTGTTCACCACTCATGCTTAACCATACATGGTCCGCTTTACTTATTCATGAGGAACTAGCTACAATAAGAGCTAACCGATACCAAACTAGACAAGTAATTTATCTTCATCCATTGTGTTCATAGCGTTTTAGACCTGTGTGGCAGAATACATTACGTGTTTTTTATTTTCAGTAATATAGAATCAGTATTGTGGCAGATAAATGTATAATAGGTTTTAATATATTAGTCCTGTTTTAAATAAACAATCAAATAAATACATATAAAAATAAATGTTATTTAATTACAAATAACTAATTTAATTGAGATAAAAAAATATATCCATAATATTTCACTACAAAAGTGATAAGCAGAACTCAATGGCAGATAACGACCAAATGTAGTGAATTCTTGACCATTTTCTGTGAAAATGTTTTTTCAAAAACATTAGCTGATTTTGCTGATTTTTGGTGTATAGCATATTCAGATCTCCATTGATTAATTCATGATATTTATGATATATATATATATATATATATATATATATATATATATATATATATATACACATATATATATATATATATATATATATATATATATATATATATATATACAGTCATGCCCGAAAGTATTCATACCCCTGGCAAAGTTTGACTTAAATTTACTTTTATTTAACCAGAAGTTATATTTTTGCCTTGAAACGACACAGGCATCTCCCAGGAGATAACACGATGATGTACAAGAGGCATCATTGTGGGAAAAAGTATTTCTCAGCTTTAATACACATTTGAACAAAAAGTGGCATGTCCAAAATTATTCATACCCTTTGAAAACTGTCACAGTATATGGGAAAATCCAAAGTTCTATACCATTCCAAATAGTCCAAGCTGTTTTAAAGCATCCTAATTACCCTGATTCATTGGGAACAGCTGTTTTAATCAACTCAACAGGAGAAAAACAGCAGCTCTCTGCAGTTGGTTTGTGGACAGTCATGGCTAGGACAAAGGAGCTCACTAAGGACCTGCGGCTGTGCATTGTGGCCGCTCACAAGTCAGGAAAGGGCTATAAAGCCATATCAAAATGTTTTCAAGTTCCAGTGGCTACAGTGCAAAGTATTATTAAAAAATACAAGAAGTTCCGCACTGTGGAAAATCTCAGAAGATGTGGTCGGAAGCCAAAAGTGACACCTGTGCTGGCCAGGAGAATAGTGAGAGAGGTGAAGAAAAATCCAAGGATCACCACCAAGGCCATCCTGGTGAATCTGGACTCTGCTGGTGGCGACATCTCAAGGCAGACAGTTCAACGGACACTGCACACTGCTGGGTTCCACGGACGCAGGCCAAGGAGGACACCACTTCTCCAGAAAAGGCACACAAAAGCCCGCTTGACCTTTGCAAATGCTCATCTGGACAAAGAAGAAGACTTCTGGTGTTCTGTTTTATGGTCAGATGAAACAAAAATTGAATTGTTTGGCCACAATGATGTGTGCATCATTTGGCGTAAAAAAGGAGAAGCCTTCAACCCTAAGAACACCATCCCCACTGTCAAACATGGTGGTGGGAACCTAATGTTTTGGGGGTGTTTTTCAGCCAATGGACCAGGGAACTTGATCGCAGTAAATGGCACCATGAAAAAAGAGCAATACATCAAGATTCTCAACAACAACATCAGGCAGTCTGCAGAGAAACTTGGCCTTGGAAACCGGTGGACATTTCAGCACGACAACGACCCAAAACACACAGCCAAAGTGGTGAAGAAATGGTTAGCAGACAAAAACATTAATGTTTTGCAGTGGCCCAGCCAGAGTCCTGACTTGAATCCAATTGAGAATCTGTGGAGGGAGCTAAAGATCAGGGTGATGGCAAGGAGACCCTCGAACCTCAAAGAGTTGGAGCTCATCAGTAAAGATGAATGGGCAAAAATACCAGTGGAGACATGCAAAAAGCTGGTCAGCAATTACAGGAAGCGTTTGATTGCTGTAATAGCCAATAAAGGCTTTTCTATTAATTATTGAGAAGGGTATGAATAATTTTGGACATGCCACTTTTTGTTCAAATGTGTATAAAAGCTGAGAAATATTTTTTCCCACAATGATGCCTCTTGTACATCATCGTGTTATCTCCTGGGAGATGCCTGTGTCATTTCCAGGCAAAAATATAATTTCTGGTTAAATAAAAGTAAATTTAAGTCAAACTTTGACAGGGGTATGAATACTTTCGGGCATGACTGTATATGTTCAAATATTTGTGGACACCCTTTCTTTTAAGTCGCACCTATCACTGGCACAGATGTGCAGATACACACACACAGCTTGTCTAGTCCCTGTAGAGAAGTACTTCCAATAGAATAGGACTTTCTGGAGCAGACAAACATAAACCTATTGCCCATGGCTATGTCTAATGGGCTAGAGGGGTATAACGCCCCCCAGCATGGAGCTGTGGAGCAGTGGAACTGTGTTCTCTGGAATGATGATTGGTGCTCTAATAACCTTGATTTTGTAATGAACAACAGATGAGCAGGTGTCCCAATACTTTTGTCCATATAGTGTATCTCTACTCTGAGAGTTTAACTTTAAATTACCCCCCAACTCCACATGCCTTATTTGAATACTCAATTCAGCAAAGCTCAGATATCCACATATCCAACCCACATCCATCCCTAGTCTTTACACTGATGAAGGAATGACATATGATTATATGGCAATGTTTACACTGATTCCGTCCGTGAATTATTTGCGGTCTCCATCAGGATGGTTGCAGCGAGACGCGACCAGTTCAGCCTCTCCTAAACCCCCCTGGCAGGCTCTGTTTCTCCTCTTGATGTACTCTCAGTCAACCCGACCAACTCTGCGTTTACAAAGAGCCCTCTTAGCCTGAAGTCTGTCAGCAACACACTGCTCTTTGTTATTGCAGGCCGAATCGGGCCGTGTACGGTGTGTTCAGTGCAGTGTTAAGCTGTGTACGGTGAGTGGATCAGTGCGTCGCCATGAACTGGCCCATGCTGCGTGGCCGGCCCACTTAAAGGAGACCTACTTGTGGGCTAACCAGGACCACCTGTGCTGACAAAACGAGTTTTTATCAGCGTGGCCAGGAGAGGTTGTTTAAACAATCCCAAGCATTCTCCGCTCTTCTGCCTCTCAGCCCCTTCCCAGGCCCACGGAAGTGTGTTCACTTTGATGAATGAGCTGACATAAACACACGTCAGAGCGAGCGTTCTAAACACAGACGCAGAATGTAAATAGTTTAGCTGGGACGGAGTTGATGGGGGCAGCAGGCATCTGGATGGCCAGCATTTCTGGAATCTGGCTGGGAATTGTTTTTTTCTTCGGGTGTTTGAAAGAAAAGAAGCTTTCCCTTCTCATTATCGACTGGCGTGCTCTGAAGATAATGTGTGCTAGTGAGGAAAAGCGTGGGACTCTTCGGACGGTTTCTGACCTGCATAAAGTGGGATTGACTACTTTCACATTCTTCACAACTCTGTGGAAGTGAAACAGCTGGGTGCAGATCAGACACGTTAGAGTACAGCTAGCAATACCCTCAGTGGAGCTACACGTTACAGTCTTCTCTGGTTGCCCTGTAGAACGTTCTCTTGTTCTGGCTCCGCTTTGAGAGCTTCTCTTTGCTAGGATTCTGCATCATGCCCTACGGCTGTATCCTAAGCAGGATCTCAGGATGTGAGGAATCGGCTGCTGCTGCCGCCGCCGCTGACCTCATGCTGTGGTTTAGCGGCAAGTGGGAGCTGTAAGGGAACGCAGGCGCGCAGTCTGCTTCGGGATCGTCCCGTCTCCACGGTTACCAGGCAGGCAGCCCAAGGCCGTGTTATTTATTGAGGCTGAGATTGCCATTTGCCCGCGCATGTGCTCCTTAATTATGCCCTGCTATACAGAATCCCAGTGCAGGCCTATGAGAGCTGGCATTGCTCCAACAGTGGCAAGAAATCGATGGTAAATAGAAGGATTTGGAAAAAAGTTTTAGTGCCGTTACCAAGTTTTTGCCAAGTGTTTTACTTAAAGTATCAACTGAATGACCTGCCTAATACTGAGTAGGTGCTCCGTGTGCCACCATGTTAGCTCTGGCCATTTGAGGCATGGACTCCACAAGACCTCTGAAGGTTTCCTGTGGTATCTGGCACCAAGTTGTTAGCAGCACATCCTTTAAGTCCTGTAAGTTGTGAGGTGGGGCCTCCATGGATCAGTGCATCATTGAGCCTTGGGTGTCCCTGACCTGACCCTGTCCCCAGTTCATGTAATACGATTGTAATACGATTGGTTGAGAATTGGCCTTTTAGTTATCCACGTATCTAGTACCCAAACCTACATCTCCGCTGTGATGTTCAGTAAACATCAATGACCATATGTTGCTCTCATCCTGTCCTCTAGGTGGAGCAGCAGTCTCAGTACATCCAGGGCTACAAGGTTATGTACCGGCCCTCATCTGAGTCGGGTGAGCCCCGGGGTCAGTGGGGCGTGTTCGAGGTGCGGACTCCCGGCGAGGATGGAGCCGTGGTACCTCAGCTCAAGAAGGGCGTCACCTACGAGTTCAAAGTGCGCCCCTTCTTCGATGAGTTCCAGGGCGTGGACAGCGAAGTGAAGGTGGTCCGGACGCTCGAGGAGGGTAAGTGCAACCCGTAGACGAGTGTGTTTGGCTTCCTCCATGATGCGACAGAAGACTCCTTAGCCAATTTTCTCACAATCAATGTCTCCTCTTTGCCTCATCAAGCTTCGCGTTTATTATTCACACGCCACTAACCAGCTAGATTACACTGCTCATCATTATTCCAGCTCATGTGTTATAGGCACCCGAAAACGAGCCTTTTATTAAACTAGAAACCCAGAGATTGCTTTCAGTGATGGTATCGCTAATGGTGCTAGCACAGAGTTAAGCCCAGGCATTTGGTTTGCAGTAAATGTGTTTGTGTGTGTCTCTGATGTTCGCTTTTGTTGTGAAATTTTCACGGTAAGTGTCTCACCACTCCGTATCACGTTGTGCCACACGGACTGTAGCAGTGAAAGGTACAAATTGTGTAGCTAATTGCTTTTTGAGCTCTTCCAGCAGGGCCCAGCCCTGGGCCACTGGCTTCCACGCAGTCTGAATTATATTTAAGCACAAAGTGATTAAGCAGCACAGCCCCGAAGCAGAACTGACTCATTCTAATTACACTCATCAGCCCTGTGTCAGAACCACACTGCATATACACTGCAACTTTGTAATTAATTCTGTTCTCTCCAGTAGAATAAGCAGCAAATTGAGTTCCCCTAGCCATTTCCTGATCCTGTAAAGATACATATTTGCAGTGCAGCTCACCGTTTGTGAGTTCCTGTGACCTCAGGGGATAGAGCATTTTACAGTAAACGAGTGTTAAAGCGTGGGAGGCGTGATGAGTCTGGAATTTCACACACTGTTTCAAAGGTCTGAGAGGAATTCCATTAATGAAGAGCTCTGCAATGAGACTTGGACTCAATGTAGAACCATATTCCTTGGAGGAAACAGGGAAAGCAAACAATGCCCAAACAATTTCAGGTCATGCCTATGCAGCCATGGCATTATATGGTTATACAAGGCTTCACAGTAATGAAAGGGCAGGCTTGTATCCGAGGCCTGGTGGTACAATAAGTCCAGCTGATGCAATAGCCTGGAAACCAGGGGCAAATAAATTGCAATGGGAAAAAGAACTGGTTCACATTAGTTTTAACTCGATATATTTCTCCTGTCATTGCAGCTCCCAGTGGCGCCCCGCGTAGGGTCACTGTGACTAAGAGTGACACCAACGGGACAGCCATCGTGGTCGCCTGGCAACCGCCTCCAGTAGAGGAGCAGAATGGAGTGGTGCAGGAGTACAAGGTAATAGGGGAACATCTGAGCTCTGCTACATCAGTATATCAACAATGGGTGGCGTGTAGAAGGTAATATATAAAGGGGGCAATCAGACGCTGCAGAAGCAGTATACTGCCCCCTAGTGCTTGATTCATGACTAGCCTGAAGACAACTGAATGAGTTTTGGCCGTTGACCTACAAATAAAAGCAAATGTAAGGAACAGAGTTACCCACACGCTAACACAATGGTGAAAAACCTGATTATAACATAATAAAATATTAGAGGTTAATATTAGTTTTGTCACTCGTGATGTGAAGTGATGTTGTCCCTTATGAGAAGATCGTTGTTGTTTTCTCAATCTTTCCCCATCTCCCCCTCCCTTTCCCCCTGTAGATTTGGTGCCTTGGCAATGAGAGCCGTTACCACATCAACCGGACTGTGGATGGCTCCACCTTCTCCGTCGTCATCCCCAGCCTGTCCCCTGGCATTCGCTACAGCGTGGAGGTCGCCGCCAGCAACGGGGCAGGCCCAGGGGTCAAGAGTAATGTCACCTTTTTTCAGCTAGGTAAATGCAACTCATACAATACCACACACACACACAAAGAGAGAGAAGCATACGTAAACACATAAACACCGCAATTAGACTTAGTGGTTCAGACAAGCTTTAACATGAACTCGGATTCTGAATTACTAAAGCCACAGTTAGCATAGGCAAAACACTGCACCGTACACACACTCTACAGTTATTCCTTTCGGAGTCTGCAAACAGAAAACCTGGCAAACATGTGTACAGTGGTCTTAGCAGGTTTGATCTGTTGTTTTCGCAGGTCTCTGCTGCTGTAATGTATAAAACTGGCTTGGCACTTGCTGTGGTCCTGGGGTTTTAAGTAGGCGCAAATAATTATAGCTTTGCCTCAGCAGTTCTGTTGATGGTACACACACATACGCACACACTGTACACACATACATAACTGCTAAACATGAACATGACACATATGGACAAAAGTATTGGGACACCTGTTCATTCATTCTTTATTCCTTCCAAATTCAAGGGAATTAAAGACTTAAGACTTAGTTATCCTGCTTTTGTAGGAGTAACTGTCTCTACTGTCGCTACACTCAGAAACAAGAGCGCTTGTGAGGTCAGAATGTTGGATGATCACCACCCTACCAACTCCCCAAGTATTGGATGGAGCATCAGCCATTTTTTTATCATGTTCTCAGTATCAGATCTGTACTTTCATAGCTAGAATATTACCAGTCACAGGAACAGAAATGCTGTGCTCATCCAGGCAACATTAGCATGTCCACAGATGTCCTTTATAGCTCATTTTTTGCTGCTGTATGAATGTTTAAATGAGGGTTCTTACTAAAAGGGCCCATTAGGCATTCATGGCAGCATTAACATTGACCGTTTATGCACCTGCTGTCGTTTTTGCAGACTCGTCTGGCCAGGTTTTGGAAAGCATGGATGACCTGGACACATTTTCTCACATCTCTGATGTAGTGAAGCAGCCCGCATTCATCGCTGGGATCGGCGCCACCTGTTGGGTGGTGCTCATGGTCTTTAGTGTGTGGCTGTACCGCCACCGCAAGAAGAGGAGTGGCCTCAGCAGCAGCTATGCAGGCATTCGCAAAGGTATGTATATTTGGACACAGACATTTCCACTGATCTGGCTTATAAATATGGCAAACTGTGAAAAGCAGTGTATATACAGTGTATTTGAAAGAAGATCTCCACAAAAACTACCCAGATTAGATCGGTTTGCCAGATTAGTGAGCCATAGTGAATGCATTGCTTGCTGTAACATCTTTCTGATTCCCTGAGAGGAACATCAGCTTCTTATTTTAGGATTGACTTCAATAGGGTCCCTCTTATAACTTAAGACTTGAGAAGAAACATCTTCCTATAAACGCCCATCTCTCCCTTCCATGTTCATAGTCAGTGAACGCACTGTGGTTTTTCTCACAATTGTTTTACCCAATTACCACCCCATCACCTACCTTCAACTCTCAGTCCCTAAAGCAGAAGCCACCTGAACCAAAGTTCAGAGTTCCTCCCACTTCATCTATGCTAATGGAATGTGTTGTAGGAGTAGAAAGCTCTGTTCCTTCACTCCCCCAGACCCTATTTTCTGCCAGTCCTGGGGATTGAACTGTTAGCCATCCGATTCCAATCCCAGTGTCCTAACCTTTAGGCCACAGCTAATTTCAGAGCCGTTTACATTCTTTTTAAGGGACAGCTGTTAAAACTGCATTGAGATGCAGCAATTTAATCAGTTCAGGGTATTGAGCCAAAAATGAGATTGAATCTGAGACAAACCTACCCTGAAGTGTGATGTTGTTAGCTGTGTATCTAGAGTGTTTGAGTAGTTTTTAGTGCAAAGTGCTTCAATTAAAAACAGCTTAGAAGTTATTACAGGAAAACTATCACATTGGAATCCGATGATACTAATATTTCAATATTGACATTAGGGAAAACAAAGTTTTGTGCCATCTCTAGTTCATTATGAGAAATAGGCTTATAGAAAAATGAGCTGTGCTGTGATAGGTTGTCAATATATTCTAGGAAGCTGAAGCTTTACTTCCCAGAATTCTCACCAAAAACATCTATATGAAGAAACCAACACATGGCTCTTTCACCCTGCAGTTGGTAGAGCCTAAACAGGCTGCAGTTTGCACAGTGCTGTGTGAGGTGCAGTCAGAAGCTGGAGCTCACGCTGAGCCAAGGGTTACAAAGATCAGACTGTGTCGTGGTGTCACCATGATAATTTCATGTCTTTCACTGGCCTCCATCATATTCTTCCTCCTCCGCTACTGCCTGGCACGGTTGGTGTCACCCGCTTTCATCCTGGAATCAAGGCAGACAGCTAAACTGATAACATGCAGGAAAAAAAGTGTTAGGGTAATCTTTCTCCCCGAGCTCAAAAAGCCTGATGATCAGAGGAGTAGCGCGCCAGAGACGCCACTGACATTCAGCAGCTGACATTTGGGTGTGTGTGTGTGTGTTGATGATCTGCTCTTGTGTCAGGCAATTGGAACTGAGGATTGGGTGTATGAGTAGAGTCAGAGTGATGCAGCTGTAACACTAACTCACTTCTCAGCCTGATTGTAACTGTAGTCCCCTCCTTCAGCTCGGAAGCTGTTCAGAATTGGCCCATTCACTTCAAATAGTCACTTTCACAAACATTCATATGCTTCAGTTGTTTAATAGGGGTGTATTGAGTACACTCATTTTGGGGCTAAATGTATGTTTTCTGGCCCTTTTTAAACATATAGAAACTAGTATTGATTATATTGCATAAGGCTGTGCTGATATGGAAGCTAAGGGCTGATGCTGAGCTGATGCTTTTTTATAATATCACTATCTGTGGATGCTGAGATATTTTTTTACTTGAAAAATGTGATTTTGTTGAATGGGGTACCCAGACATTGCACTGATCATTATAGAAGTCAGCATTATATTTAAACAATTAGACTAAAAATCATATTTTGTCTGAAATTAAATGATCTGCCTGGTGTAAATTGGAGAATTCTATATTCTGAATTTCTGTGTGCCAACTCCCAGCCACTTCCACTATATTTCCAAATGTTTGTGGACATCCCTTCTAATCAATGCATTCAGCTATTTGAAGTTGCACCCATTGCTGACACAGATGTGCATGCAATGCACAAACAACTAGAAGTAGAGAAGTATTGCCAGTAGAATAAGACTCTTTAGAGCAGATACACATGAACCTATTGGCATCATGCCTAATGTCAGGCTAGAGGGGTTTAAAGGGAGCCGTGGAGCAGTGGACCTTTTTTCTTTGGAATGATGGTGCCCCATACAATACCTTTGGGATAAGGTGGAGTGGTAATCATCATTTAGCATCCTGAACACACCAAAGTTGCTGTCCTGAATGCAATCAAATCCTCACAGCAATGCTCCTAAATCTAGTAAAAAGGTATTCTCTGGACAGCAGAGACCGTTCCTCCTACAAATGCAGGATAAACAATTTTTTAAAAATACTTGATTACTCTAATATTTTACTTGAAATAAATGAGCAGGTGTCCCAATACCTTTATCCTTTGTACTATAACCTTTACAGTTTCTTGTCCTTAGGAAATCTAATCTTTGCAACATACATTATTTATTTAACTCACTCTATCTCTCTCTCTCTCTCCCTCTGCAGTTCCATCCTTTACCTTCACTACAACAGGTATGCATACCTTTCATCACCTTCACATTCAGTTTCTGCTGTTGTCAAAATAAATCTTGCAATTTATTAAGAAAATATATTGTTGCTTTTCAAGAAAAAACATGTATCTCCAGCCTCCAGCTCAAATGCTCAATGCTTAGTGTCTTTTTTACAGTAACGATATGTTACGTTTTTGAGCGACATCTTTCAGAGACCACTTAGATGCTTTCCATGCCCTATCTAGTTGCTGGCATGCCTGAGATGTTTGTGGCGGTTAAAATGACAGGATCTTGATTTTGTGTGTGTGTATGCACGCATTTGTGTGTGTGTGTTTAGAGGAATGATTGCGGTGCTCCGAACTGCTTCAGCATATCCTTGCATGCCCTCAGCACTCCCTTAACCGCAGACCCAAGCTGCCCCCTTGTGCTGTCGCCACGAAGGGCTGGGCTCCTAGCATGTGGTCCCAGTGACTAATCACACGCTGATTAGGATGCGTTTGAACTTTAATTCTCCTCACAATTGGCATACACCAGCCCCCGGGTCTGCTGTATCAGAGCACGCTCCTCTGCCTTTCCCAGATGTTGTTTGCCTGCTCTTACAGGTGAACATCACTGCTGATTGTGAGTGTAGGTGGGTGACATGAGTCATAAAAGGGATGAGCATTCTCTTTGCATTAGTAGTGGGGAATAGGGATCTAGGAGCATGAGATGGCATGTCCCTGTGGCTTATGGTTTGTGATAGTTTTGTACGACAGTGTGAATCATGTGTGTGTTCTCTCCTTCTATAGTGGCCTATCAGCGTGGAGGAGAGGCTGTGTGCAGTGCTGGAAGGTATGAAATGAGTTTTCTTAAAACATAAGAACAAGAATATTAGACATTTAGACTAAATTTGAGATGATTTGACTTGTAAAGATTGCATTTCTGTACACTGTAAAAATGTAAAGTCAGGCCAACTGATGGTACAGTAAAGTTCATTCAGTCAAAAGTTTTACTGATTCACATTTTTAGCTCTGCATCTCAGTTTGGTCAACAATACATATTTTGTGAGATGTTCAGACTCCTCACCCTCAAATTGTATACTGTTTATATTCCCGTCTACTATCACATGATGTCTCCAGGCCAGGATGCTTTAGACAATTCAGTGCAGAGGCCTTGCTGCAATTTGAACTTTACACTCTTGAAGGGCAGGCATTTAGGCCGTAGGGCCACTCTGATATGGCATCACAGCTCTAGAGTGGCACTGCTGTCTAACTGCCTGCTTGTCAAAACACAGGAGATCATACGTTTCCCAAACACCACAGCCCTCCATGGCTTCAATAGATATTTTGTTTGCTGTTTAGTTTTCTGCAGAGACTATTTTGCCACACAACATACATGATGTACCCCATATGCGAATAAGTTTTAGGCCAAAAGATTCTCAAAACAAAGACAACCATAATTGTTGGACACGGATGGAATTTGACCTCTGCCTCTAACTAATTTGTGCAGTGAACACACACACACATATACAGTGTGTGTGAGTAGACACATACAGTGGACAGTCAGCACATATGCCTGGAGTGATGGGCAGCCTCCTTAGCAGAGGGCTTAGGGCCTTGCTCAGGGACCCTACAGTGGCAGCTTTGCGAACCTAGGTATCAAACCCACAACTCTGTCATCAATGACCCAGTACTCTAGCCACTGAGCCACTGTTGCCCCCTACTACTGCAAATGTGTCAGACATTATCCTGTTTACAGTAGCTGTTGTATATAATTGGGTTCTCTGAGAGGAAGTTTATAGACATTTAAGTGGAATTAATTAAGTTATGGAACCCATGTTTCTTTAGTACCATTTGATGCTAAAACAGGGTCTTACACTGCCAACTTCCCCTTTTACCTCTGTTAAAATTGCCCGAAAAGGAATCTTACATGGAAGACTACTGTTAGAAAATGACATGCGCTTTATTTGACTAGAATGTTGCAGTATTTTCATCCCAGGGCTAAAAATCAATATTGCTGTGTGATACAGATCCCAAAATGTTGACCATATATGGTCCAGTGCATCTTCAGTGAAATTGGATTAAACAGGGGCCTTGAACTTCTCCCCATAATATCCACCAGGGGGAGATGTTGAGCCAAGATAACAGTTAGAGCTCTTTCCTTGTCTCCCCCACCCTTACTTTCATTATATGGTCTCAATAATTGCTATTGCGGGAATGATATTCAATATAAAAGAGCATGACCAGAATCTGCGTCATAGATTCGTGATCTGCTGCAATTTCCCTTTCGTAATACCTTCCCGTACGGGTTTTTGAATTTGCATGCCCGTCTGCATACCTGTAATTAAATCTGCGGATGACTGTGCAGTAGAACAAACACAAGCTCATTATGCTTTAAAGTGAAGGATAGGACAGGAAGACCTGAACACCCCCCCCCACACACACACACATACACACACACACACACGTAACTAGTGAGACAGAAAACCTGCAGCTTTAGTGAACTCAGGAGTGTACGCCAAGTTCATCTCCTGCAGTCGCTCATTCAGTGCAGGAAGTTTTTCATGGTTCTGTGCATGCCGAGCTAGTGCTGTCAGGGACTCACCATTCTGCTGCCAGTTAAAGATTTATGCTGCTCAGTGGGGTGTCAGGAACATAAGTTTCAGGATGGTGTTGTTTGATGCTTGGCCCCTTTGTCATTGCCCCTGGAGCTGGGCTGATGAAGTCACCTCAAAGAAGTCATACAGAGTCCGATGATTTATTGATTTAGAGGAGCTGCATTATGAATCGTCTCCTTTAAATCTTTTCTGCGTACTGTATCGTGTCAATGTTGGTTTATTTCCTCAGAAATGATGTGCGTGTGTCTCTGAGAGAGTGTGGTGGATAAACAAGATGTCTGCAATATTTATATTTATACACGTACTGCATATTACTGCATATTACTGCATATTCAGTGTCCTGAACAGGGTTTAAGCCTAGTCCTGGATTACACAGCATTCTGAATGGAGATTCTTCATTAAAAGGAAAATGTAGTCCAGGAATAAGCTCAAATCTTAATTAGTAAAGTATTATTATCTTAAGTACACAATATGTCCAAATGTTTGTGGACAATGTATGTTAGATGCTCAGGTGAAGTGCTTAAGTTAAAAAAGCTAGTCTCTTTACTGTGCTACATTTAATTACAGTTAACCATTGTTGTATATTTTGCAGGCCTGGCCTCCTGAACATGGGAGAGACAGCCAATCAGCCATGGTTGGCAGACTCGTGGCCAAATGCCTGTGCCAATCACAAAGACTGTAGCATCAACTGCTGTAACGGGGGCAACGGTACGAGCGACAGCAACCTCACCACCTATAGCCGCCCAGGTAAGAGCGGTAATTAAATCGGCATCATACATCTGTACCGTTGGCTTTCATGACTTCTCTATTATCTACTGATCAGGACTTTCTGTGTGTTTTAGTTTATTTTCTGCCCATCATCTGAGTGAGAGATCCCATCTATTTTTTCCCTTTTTTCTCCCAGTTTGGTACTGCCAATTGACCCACCCATTTGTAGCTCCCCCTAGCACTTGCAATGCTCCCGGCACTAAGAGTGTAAGGACCTAACACGTCTCCTCTGATACATGCGAAGCCGGACACTGCTTCTGTCCACCCAGAGAGAGCACGGCCAATTGTGCTCTCTCTGACTCTCTCGAATGGCAAAGCGGCATGGCTCAGGATTCGTTCTTACAACCCCCTGGGTCACAGTGGTAGCGCATTAGACCACTGAGCTACTCTGAGCCCTAGAGATCCCATTTCTCTGACCGGTTACAGCCTTTTCTCTCTCTGTCTCTCTCTCTCTCTCTCTCACTCTCTCTCTCGCTCTCTCTCTCTCTTTTTGAAGGACCTGAAAAGTGTCAGCATTCCTTTTTAAAACTCTGGTCTCCTCCTTGGTTCAAAATACTGCTCCGCTATAGCTTAACTCACTGCATGTAATGCACTTTTAATGTTGGTGCACTGTTTAGTGTGCTTGTGTTCAGTTTGGGACACAGGCTTTGTGTTTGCTGTAAGAATAACATAAAGGAAATTGGTCACATGGCACTCAGTATATGCGTCAAAACACCCTTTTCTCTCAAAAAAGGTTTCCAATGGACCTTTTTATAATATGTCTGTTACAACCTTTAAAACAATCTGCTGGTGGTGAAGGAAAAAAAAAACAAATACTATCAGCAATTTGTGTTTCCATATCCTGCATCAGCTTTCTAAAGCGGTACAATGTGTGTAAAGAGCTTCTGTGCTAGCTCAGATACTCTCTTAGCTCATAAGGTTTGCAAACAAGTGTGACCAGATGAAATAGGTGAGAAGATGAGTTGTGTGCGGGGAAAAAATGTTGAGGAAAGCGCTCATGAAATGAGAAAATTAAGACCAACACATCCGGAGTTGGAATAAAAGAGAACGAATAAGCTGGACCACAAGACACAGAAAAAGCAGAGCTGATTTATGCTGGGAAGATAGAAAAGAAAACACAGCTTCTTGGTTCCCTATTTAGAGAGCAAGGCTTTTTCTCTGTGGTTTAGAAAATAGTGTTTTAATCAGCACCTCGTGGCAGTTTTGGATTGAACGAGGCACAGGAAATTGTTTGTGTTTTGTTGCACAATTAGTTTTTTTTCTGCCAGCGATTCCAAAGCAAATCAATCACTGACGTCTTGAACACATGAATCTTTCAAGCAGTGTTGGAGGATATGTAGAACAATGTCATGTGAAAAGACTAGGCAGCACAGGCCCCTTTTGTTTGAGCTAAAGAGCTCAAATAGATCACCTGCTGCTGGTGACATATCTGCCGTTCCCCTCTGGAGCACTGGAGCAGACATGCCTGAAAGGAATGCCAGCCGGCTTTTAGCGTTCAACCCAGATGTGGCACATTTGTCATGAAACGTTTACTTGCTGACCATGGCCCAGTTTATTCAAATGGAGGCCCGGAGGGGGGGTCCCAACATTAAGGCACAGTGCCCAAGCAGTGAGACTGACTTCAGATAACTTCCAGTGATTACAGTGCAGGGCCTAGATTAGGCTAGAATGGCTGAATTCCAGAGAAATACGGTTTCTGAATGGTTCTTGTCTGGGACTTAAGGTTCTAGGGAACTGGGATTCTTTAATTTGTATATATTCTTGCATTATGTGGAGGTTCTTTAGCTAGGTTCTTCACATTCACAGCTTGTTTCCACAGCTTGGTGCTTTAAAGAATTGTTTAAGGTTGATTAAGGTTCTGGAGGGGATTCAGATATAGATCTTCAATGCCAGTTTTTAGTACATTTTGGAGTTGCATTTTGCAGTTTTAAAGCACAGAGCAAGTCAAAAGTTTGGATATACAGTACCTGATTTGACATGTGTCTCCATTGGCCTTTCATAGTTTTTATCTCTTTTCTGTTTTTCTAAAATGTGTAGAAAAACAGTCAAAATTAAAAAAGCTTTGGATAGCTGTGTCTAAACTTCTGACTGGCATGATGCATATCTTTTAACCCCTCTGTTGCACCTCTGAGCAAGTTCGTTAACCCAAAGCTGCATGTCTCCCTTAAAAAGAAGGGCCCTGCTCTATATCCAGCTGTGATTAAATAATAGTTAAGGAAGTCTGATTGTTCTGTATGATGTATAATTATATACTTCTAGACTATAAGAGAACTTGAAAAGATGCCTCCTTTAGTGCTTCTCAATAGGCCTACTGCAGCAAGTTCTGCTGTACGGAGACACTGCGGAAGACACTAAACCAGCATCAGTCTAATTGGTTTCCTGCAGTAAAACGGCCCTCATTTAATGGGTGCTCTGGAGTGTTGGCTTAGATGCTCAGATCAATTGGCCGGCCCAGGTAGAAAACTTGCATCCATCCTTGTTTGTGTACTCTGTGGACAAATGTGTCCTTGACTGTGGCCTTCTTCGCCCTGCACATATGTGCTGGCTCAGATTCATAAAAGTTTTACTGTGACAAAATTTCAGTTTCCACTGCAGGAGATGACAACAATCACCACAGACGCATCACCTCCACCCAAGACACTAACTCACACTGAACCTTAAAGCCTGGAATACACATACAGATATACTGAAGACATGCTTTGTAGAAAATGACATGCTACAGTCTGGTCTATGTTTGAACATTTGTAGACACTTACTTATGTAACGTTTCTTCTCGAATTAAGCCTCTGCTGTTCTGTGAAGGCTTTACACTAGAAGTTGGAGCATTTCAGTGAGGGTTTAGAAAACCAGGTGCTGATATTAGATCCTGAAAGTATTGAGTGGAGCTCCATCATTCCCAAGATCTCCACTGAACACCAACATCCTTCCCAAGACATCTTCCATTGCTCCACAGTCCAGTGCAAGGGGACTTTATACCCTTCTAGTCAAAGTTTGACACTGGGCATTGTTAAGCTCATGTGCTGCTGCCCCAGTGCGTCCCATTCTACAGTGGTTCTTCTCTTGGTTATAGTAGATATTAGTCAGCATAGTAAATTGTGAAATCAGGCAGCTTTGGCTTCTTCCTGTTTAAGATGTGATCTCCGTGAATCCTCAGTTGTTCATACTCACCGTATGCTGGCTTCCCTTCTGTTTCCTCAGCTGATTGCATCGCCAACTACAACAGTCAGCTGGATAATAAGCAGGGGGTGATGATGGGCTCAGACTCAGCCGTCTACAGCGACGTTGACCTGTCCAACAAACTCAACGAGATGAAGACCTTCAATAGCTCCAGTATATGCTACATGGGTCCTGGAGGTGGTCCACCTACACCATATGAGCCTACACCTTACGCCACCACCCAGCTCATCCAGTCAAACATCATGAGCAAGAACAGCGGGGCGGGGCCAGGGGCAGGGCCTGGGGATTTCAATGACAAGCGCTGGAAACCCCAGCAACCGAAACCCCCGGAGATGACATCACAGATGCAGTTTAACATCATGGAGCAAAACAGACTGAACAAAAGTTAGTATGTCTTAAAAATCCATATGGGGACAGTGCTTACTGTTGTGTTCAGATGTGAGAACAGGTCGCATCCTTGTGGCAAAATATGTTAAAGAATGTTTTTTCATGCTGAAGGGCTTGAGGGTGCTATTTTGTGTTTGAAACTACTTTTCTCCTCCTTCAGATCATTACAGAGGGGGCGAGGTCAACCTGCCTCCAACCATCCCCTATAACCAGGCAAATGAGCACAGCTCAGCAGGGTCCTACCACAGCTCCGACAGAGGCAGCAACAGCACCTCGGGTAGGCCTGCACTCACACCATCACACATCATGGGGATGTTCAGGACTGTCATTCAACTGTCAGCTCTTTTTTTTGTCACAGTAGTAAAGGACTCTAAGCGTTATTTGGTGTAAATCCTGGGTGGGAGAACAAGGGATATTGGCTTAGTATGAAAGGCTGCATTGGGTGGCACTTGAACAGTTGTTTAGGAGCTACAGCATTGTCTACCAGGCTTGCTCTTAGTCTGTGTCCAATAGAGGAGTGATTTTATATTTTGGAATGTTATAACCAAATATTACAATATTCAATAAAGTATGTAGTGCATTTTATGACCTTCTTCTGATTTAAAACAAAAGAAAGAAATTGAGTTGTGATTATCTGAGATTTCATGATGCATCAGATCATTTCCTTAAGGATTATTTTTTTAGTGGTCATTGATTTACCCCCCCGTTGACCATTCACTCTTGCCTGTACTGCAGTTAAGGAGAAGTTTTCCGCTTTTGGAATTAGACATGACTGAAAGAAGAACAAAATCCTTCTATTATTATGAAAGTAACTTTAAAAAGTGCAGTATTGGAGTCTCTTAATCTTTTTCCCCTTTCAGGGAGTCAAAATTATAAAAAAGGGACACGCACGCCGAAACTAGCCAAACAGAACGCAGTGAACTGGGCCGAGCCACTACCCCCTCCCCCTCTAAATCCCCCACCCAGCCGCAGCTGTGAGGACTACCTACAGCCCATGGACAAGAAGTAAGCATGCACACACTCTGAATATTCACACACTTCCTGTAGGGTCTAAACCAATAACATTTCCTAATGCAGAACGTTTCTGTGGTTAGTTTTGATCCAGACCCCCAGTGCCCAATGCTTCAGAGCCGCATGTACCTGCACCAAGGTGAGATGGAGGAAGAGGAGGAGGAAGGGCAGGAGAGTTTGGACAGGTGCCCCACGCCGCCAGTCAGAGGGGCAGCCTCTTCCCCTGCTGGGATGTCCTACAGTCACCAATCCACAGCCACACTCACCCCCTCCCCTCAGGGAGATATTCACCCAGGACTACACAACAGCCAAGACGAGCGCAGGTAGTGTTCTTACAACACCTGGTAATGCACACAAGCTGTTACTATTACTCCTCTGCGTTTATGAAAATTGGCAGATGTTTCCAAAAATCTGAATTAATGTGTGATATTTCTTTGTTTTATGTTTCTTATTTTTCTATTACCTAAAATCAGATTTTTGCTTTAGTTTTTCAGGTACAAGACTGATGAACATTTACATTTCCACTTACGACATTTTCTCTTACGCCTAAGCTCTTATCCAGAGCAACCCACATTAGGAATCATGTTACATGCTACATGTTAGGTGTGCTAATGTAGGAGTCTTGCCTAAGGATGTATTTTGATGCTGTGGCCCCAGGCCCAAGTCTGCCAAGTCCATTGCATGCATCCGTCCAACCTTATCTGCAGGCAGTGTTGATACCCACCATGCTACACCAACTGCTACAAGTATATAGCTACCAGTTATAGATACTTAAACCAAACTGGCTGTTGACAAAGTGGACAAAAAGTACAGGCACAATTCAAACGGCTACTTCTTAAGCTATGCAGTAGACAAATACCTTTTAGGCAAGCAGTTAGCTCAGTACTTATTAGTGCTTCTTGGCGACTTAGCTCCATTAGATTTATAGCTCCAAAGAAGCAAACTTCAGACACATAGCTACATTTGAAGGGAAACATAATAAAATTATTTTGTCCCGTTAAACTCTGCTGTCTGTAATGATGAATTTTGTGTCCCCCCCCTCAGACGACACACAGCCAGCCCCCCTCCTCCCCCGAGGCCCCTCTCGCCCACACACACTTATGGCTACATCTCTGGCCCCTTAGCGCTTGACGGTGGGGCTCTGGAGTTAGAGGGTGATGAAGAGGGTGATCAGACAGATGGAGAATCGGCCCAGCGCCAATACCAGCAGAACCCAGGCTCACAGTACCAGCCTCAGCAGCAGAGCCAGCAGCAGCAGCAGGTTCCTCTCTCCCGTCGGCTGCAGCTGCACAGAGGTCTGGAGCAGACCCCTGCCTCCAGCACTGGCGACCTAGAGAGCTCTGTTACTGGTTCCATGATCAACGGCTGGGGCTCGGCCTCAGAGGAAGACAACGCCTCATCTGGCCGCTCCAGTGCCATCAGTTCCTCCGACGGCTCCTTTTTCACTGACGCTGACTTCGCCCAGGCTGTCGCCACAGCAGCCGAGTACGCCGGCCTGAGAGTGGCCCATTACCCAGGGCCTGTGGACCTCGCAGGAGGGGGTAAGTGGCGGGCCATTGGTGGAAGGGTATATTGCAGGGATGGAGAGGCCATTGGGACTAGCAGAAGATTTTCAGTCTAGTCACTAGAGGGACATTTAAACCTTGTATTGGACACAGATATCTGCTGAACACACGCCACGCAATAGAAAAAGATGAAGGATTTTAGTGTGTTTTTCTTTGTGCCCATGTGGGTTACATACCAGGTACTCCAGTTTTCTTCCCACCTCCAAAAACATACATGATAGGTGAACTGGCCATGTTAAATTGCCCCTAGGTGTAAATGAATGGGTGTGTGGTACCCTGCGATGGACTGGTGCCCTGTCATGACCAAGACCAAGAATGACCTTGACCAAGAAGTAGCAAGTTTTTTTTTGCAGTATTCCCAAAAACATCATGGAATTTGCTATTGGCCTGAAATATTCCACTTCATCAAATTCTCCTCCATCACAGAGTTTTTTTGTGTTTTCACAACATTGTGAAAAATGTATTTATTCTATGAAATGAATCAATTGAGCACAAAAAGGACTGCCACAGCTGTGTGTAGCAGTGTTAAACTAATCATGTTGTTTATACAGTGATTAATGCTTCTTGCTATTGCATTACAACAAAAAACACATTCACTAGCACAACACAAGACTCGTAGACAAAACAAGATCCACAGGCAGGTTTATTTTGATATTCTGAGGATTAACAGAATCTCAGACAGTCTAGATCAAATCCCATATTATCCACAAGAACACAAACACTGCAGTGAAATCAGTAAACTAAACACAGAGACAAGCAAAGGTCAAACAAGGAAAATGAATGAATGAAGAGTTGTGTCCCAAAGTCAAGCCGAGGTACAAGAGACTTACTAGCAGTGATGCAAAGCCTCAGAGCCTCCTCTTCAGCACTTGGTCTGAACAGGCTGTAGTGACACATCACAGCATATTAAGTAAACAGTGTGACAAATTGAAAACACTATTAAAATGTTTGTTTATAGCATTTCTACCCATTTCTACAAACCCACATCTTGCAGCTGTTTTTAAAAGGTTTTGCACTTTGTGTGAGGGACTGTGACTGCCTGAAAGTCTAGAAGGATACTCCAGTTGAGTCCTTTTGAGTCCTCTGAAACGAAGGGTAAATTTCTTGGCCATATTTGAGGGATTCTACAAAAGGGGACGGCCTTCAGTGGCATTAAGACTGATGTATGTGGTCTTCCACAGCTGCATCCTTGAATTTGAGACACAGCTTGTAAACCAACAGGCCTTAAGACTGAGTGAAGTCTGAGGCTTAGATAACAGAGCTAATGGCAAACTGAGAACAGGTGTGCTGCCATAGAGCTAAGTCTATAAACCAGACCATTGCCTGTGTAGCTAGTGTTTGGACTAGAAGTTTTATGTTTATGGAAGAGAATAGGGAATGACTAAGAGCAAGTTCTTTGATAGGTTCTGTGATAAAGTGGTCAGAACTAGTACTCAATGCTTTGATGAAGTGAAGAGTGTGTTTATATAGAAGGGCTAGACAAAATTATTGTTTTGGGCCATTTCTTCTGAGATCCTGTAGACTGATGTGCAATATCTTTTCCTATTTTAAGGTCAGAAATACCACATTGGCCACCGCCCTAGTAGCCCAGTGTCCACAGACAGCAACATGAGCACTGCAGTGATGCAGAGGAAGCCACATAAAAGACACAAGCACCACACAGCTAATCACCAGACCCAGCAGCAGCAGCAGCAGCAGCAGCAGCAGCAGCAACCGGAGGAATACACAGATGGTAAAAATGCTTGGATGTGTTGTGACTTGAATGCGTTGTGTTCTGTGAATGTCATTAGACTCCTTTGAACTTAATTTCAGGAAGGAGATTAGACCTAAACAGTTTAATTAATAACTTATTTCTACTCTTTAATCTGGATCAGTTGGTATGTAGCTCTTAGATGTTTTCTTGCTCTTTCCCACAGACCCATTAATGCCCTTGAGCCCTTCCTCAGCTGGACTGAAGTCTCCCAGCCACGGTTCCAGGTGTAGCTACGAAGAGAGGGGTGCCACGCTGCCCAGGATGGGCTGTGGAGAGGCCAGAGATAGGAGAGGAAGTGCAGGAGGCTATCGGACAAGAGAGGGGTCAGCTGATCGGCGAGGAGACCATGACAGGCACCGGAATCCACATGGAGGAAAAGGCGGCGGAAGCAAAGCACGCCAGCATGCAGGTAAATAATCGGGTAATGTAACCTGAATTGTTGCACAGGGACGTTCCTTCAAGTAGCAACCAGAGTTTGACACGTTTCCTAAGCTTTAATCATAGTGGGGTAAAGGACAGGGATCATGTTAGGTACATTAAAGCTATGACTTTGTAAGTATTTTCTGTTCACATGTGGACAGAACTAAGTACAGATGGGAATATGGTCCAGTATTTCTCATTATTCCAACCACCTTCTGAGAATATCAGGAATGCATAAGCCCATGTGATGTTTGTAGTTTGAACACAAAAGCTAAGTCTAATCAAGAAATGAAAACAGATACAAAATTTCTTCATGTACCTACAAATACAGATGCAGCGAGAGACTGATGTAGTTAATGTGTGGAAGTCTTCTTCCAGTCATCCAATGGCACATGAGACTCAAAAATCCAGCTCACATTAACTCCTTTTTCCTTCTTGTATCTGCAGCTGCAGAGGATATTCCTCCATACAACCGGCCCTCCTTCCCTGCAGCACAGAGCCACAAAGAGGCTCCTAGCTCTTCCAGCTCTGTCTCGTCCCGGGGCTCTGGGGGGCGACGGCGGGGGGAAGTGGCCCCAGGGAGCCGCAGAAACCCTATTGAAACAGGGCTATCCAACTTGGTAGCCTTCTCCCACCAGGAAGAAGAGTTAGAGGTATGTGATAATCTGAAACCCTGAAATGCATTCATTATAATTGCTGGCACACTATATGCCCAAAAGTACCATAAACTGGCATGAACGCAAACACTGGCCCATAACCATTTTTGTGCGCACACAAGACCAGCCAAAGGAAGACTGAAACAAAGGCGTACTTATACAGAGGATAACAAGGGACTCACAAGGAACACCTGGGACTAACAAGGGGGCGTGGCTACACAGGTGGAGACACTAATGAACGGGTGGAGCTAGAATTGACAAGACACAAACAGAGCCATGGCAACAGAAAACAGAGGCAGACATGACAGAACAGGGGCAGGCAGACAGAGTGTTCACAAACATTTGGTGATACAGTGTATAGTACTTCTAAAAAGGCCCAATAACTTACCCCAGTAATATTTTATGTCGATTTCTAGAGAAAGCTCACTAATGACATTTAGCATCAAGGGTGCTGTTATAGGAAGACTGTTTTGCTGGATTTAATAAGACTGGACTTGATTTCCCCAACATGTAATAGAACATCAGCCATTATAGTCAGGTACCCTCTACCTCATGAGCAACCAAAATTCCCAGTTCAACTTCCGGAAAATGTCTGCTTTTTCCACTATGGCCCCAGTGTGGTAATAAACCTGATAACTGGAGTACGGTTCAGATTAGCATACATTACTGCAGTGCTTTATGCTCTTCCCATCATTTATATTACCATCACAATAGTTATTTCGATTTATTCTTCCTGCACTCAGAACTAGCTCTGTTGCTTTGAGGATGGTCTCTGTTGTCTTGTAAGAAAATGTCACAAAAGAAGTTACATTTCCTGCGGGGTAGTAGAAAAAAAGTAGAAAACATCTGCTAACATCTGCTAACATTAACTGAATCCTGAAGGCAACTTCTATTTACCTTCAATTCTGCTTAGCATTGAGTGCAGTGTAGTTCAGTAGGTTAACTGACCTTGGTGTAAGGTCCTAAAGTTCATACAATACAAGAAAGATACAAGGTTTTATGGCTTAGGCACCTTCAGTCATACATCTTCCCACTCTTTCTATCCACAGCTCCTGGAGAGCTGAAGGTCCCGTCAGGACGAGAGAAAGGATCCTGATGGCAGAGTGAAAACTCATCTAACAGCAGTGGACCATACACAATTCAGACCATCTACAGTCATTCACAGTTATGTAAATGATCTGATCTGTTGTTAAAGGAAAAATAACAACTGACCAATGTGTAATGTTACCTTTTTTTTATCTGTTGCAATATTTAATCTTTCCAGAGTGAGGAAACGGGGTGATGCATTTGAGGGGTTTGCTTTCTGGAGTAGGTGGTGATTCTTTCTGCTTTAAAGCCCCTTTGACTTGATATGAGTTTGTGGAGAGCGTGTATGTTCTCACAGCGGGCATCCTTGGCGCCGAATGCGCTGCTCTGTGAGGGTGATGGGAACTGTGCGTGGGAGCAGTGGACTATCAGTGGGCCATCAGTACAGACAGAAGTTTACTTCTCTCTTCTACTGTGATCCAGAACTTCAGGATGGTCAATATGGTCTTCCCTCTCACCGCGCTCTAGACTTCTTTCCTGCGAATGAAATGTTGGGTCACGAGGGTCACTATTGTAAATTTTACCAAATCATTGAATCATTGAAAGAAGTGCTGCCATAGGATTTGTTTTATAATGCACTGTTGTCCTTTTGTTATTGATGTTAATGTTAATGATTATTTTTTACTTTTTTTATTATTTTAACTTTGGTTTCAAAAGCACAATCCCTAACCTTTTTATTTTAAACCATTCTTATGTATGAAGCGTTCCACGTTTATATGGTGAAAATGGCGTCTTGTTAAGCATTGTGAGGATGAGTTCGGATGAGAGGATATAGGCTTATTTGATTCGTTTTTATTTCTGCAAATGAACAGGATGGAAAATCGGACGGCTCTTTCCATTTAAGGTGTTGTGCAAAAAAAAACTAACAAAAAAACAAAAATACATGTAATCACGTTACCCGAACAGGGATAGACCATGGAGTAGCAATTTGTCATCTCATAACCCATATGTTACATTTGATGATGAGACGAATGCACTTAAATGAGGGTGAAACAAGAAAATGTGCAATGGGCAATATCTTTCTAGATTTAGAAGGCTCGGATTCGGAGCGTCCTTTCCATTTCGTGTTGAGGAGTGACGATCCCACAGCAAGCTGTGCACTGTTGTTGTAATGATATGAATGTCTGCCACAGCCAAACAGCGAGTCTTTTGGACTTCATCAGTCAAGCCGTTGGCCTTGGCTCTGTCTGTGCTGGACAGGAGTAAAGGAGGACTTCATTAAGGGATCGGAAGTCAAGAAAAACCTGAAACGAGGAATTTCCTTTTGGTATTCCGGAGCACTGCAGTGCTCTTCTAGCACACGGCTGCTTCTACGGTTTGGACCCATGCTATTGCAGTACCTTATTTTTCTTTATTTTTCAAATTAATGAACAATGTGTGTGAGAATGTTCTTTGAGGAAAAAAAAACTTGTGCTGTCCCTCATTGTTTGGTGTTTACTATGTTAAGATAAAGTACAACTGCTTTAAATTGTCAGCCAACTTTTCATGACTGATGAGCTCATATTTAGAATAAAATGAAACATTGTCATTTCCCACCTTATTTATTATTAAAACATTTTTCAAATGCCAGCTGTTTCTGGTGTGTTTTCTCAAGGCCAAGGCCATAGGAGTGATTAGAGACTGGGGGAACATGTTAATGTCAGAGGACGAGGTTTACCCCTTGAACATTTTTCATTACAGACCATTTTCTTTTCTTCATATCTGATTCTGTAAATCTGATACAGTAAAAGTTCGGGGTTTATATATTTACAAGTTGGGAGGGGGGCATAAGAAACTTACAGATACATCCACTGAAGAAAGGACTGACCTCCACTGTGTTCTCTCTCTGACCTTATTCCCCTGTGAGAGAAAAAGAGAGCCACACAGCCAGAACATCACTCTGTCTGTAAGGGCAACACGACAGCAGGAAAGGCCTTTATCTTCACCACAATTAAGCTGTACAATAGCAGCATCATTCAGCCATGCTGAAATAAAAAAAACACTAATTTGTTGGTTCAGTTTTACATGTCAGTCAGTTTTGGTGCTTATTAGCTCTGATTATTAGTACTTTTCCAATTATTTGCATTTATTTATTGAAACATTTTTAGACTTTCACAACATTTGGAAGCCAGCTTTCATGCTGAAGTGGGAGAAAACAAGCATGAATATACGATGTGATGAACGTAAACACTTTTAAACTGAAACAAACGCATTATTCACATAATTCAATAGCAAATGATAGCATCATCAGTCACTAAACCGCATCCCTATAATTTTTTATTTTTTTGTCATTACTCTAACATGCAGAAGTTCAACTGTTAAAGCCTTTACATTTTACAAAACTACTTTACAAATATTTTATGTACTGGTATTTTTATTATGCGGTCACACAGGTAGAAATACAAAATAATATAACAGTATTAATATAATAATAGAACCATAATGTATTTAATAATGAAGTTCTTTTGATACTGGGAAAATCAGTGTTTTTGCCCCTTTAAAGGTTCTTATATTGGTGCTCTGTGATGTGCGGTGGACGTAGGTGTTACCCTACATGAGTGCCCCCTGACAGGCTCACACACCACCGTCATGCACGCTCTCTGTCCGGGCGGAATGAATGTCCATATTTGGAGTAGCCTAATTGTGACTGCGTCCAGAAACATCCTAAATCCTAAGAGTTGATCCCTCTTCTTTAACATCTATTCATAGGTCGAAAGGACAGAATACTCTTTATATGCGAGTAAAAAAAAAAACAGTGCGCTTCTTCACCTTTTCATGATACAAAACGTGAATCTTGTCATGAAAATGGTCATGTCCTCCTTTAAAACTCTGAAAAGTGATCAGCAGCTTCCAGCAGAGGACACACCAGAGACTCTAACCAGGAAGTCTTTCTGAAACTTTTAGGCCCCATCCACATATATCCAAAAATAAATAAATAAATAAAAATCTATGTCACTAGCAATGTTTCTAGAAGTCTTTCCAGTCACACTAGAAACTGCCCCAACTTGTGAGAGCATGCCAGCGCAACAGGGGGCGCTAAAACCTCACAGAGTTGGTCAAATTCCTGAAGAAGCAAGCGTAGCAGCCAAAATAGACATAAATACAGCAAATCTCCATAACATCCTCTCCTCTCCTTCACATTCTTCATTAAAGAGGAGAAAAGCAGGAAAGGAGACGAAGGACAGGAGCAGCCTGGGACTGTGGTGGACCAGTCTAAACAGATCTCATGAATCTCATTCCTACAGATTTCTTTTCCAAGACTACACTACATGAGGCTGCGTTCAAACACATACGATCAAAACATTAAAACATTACATCTGTGAAGGTAATTGCAGTAAGTCTATTTTTAACAGTTTTCTCATTTAGAAATGTAATATGTGGTGAGAAGTGAGACATCCACCGAAGCCGAAATGTGCCAAAATACACCCTGTTACCCTCCAAACACATTTATTGCGTTTTTATTGCCCCTTTCTGTATGTGGCAAATTAGGCTCCATGGAAAGGCGAGATTAGGAGCACAAGCAGAAACGTGCATTAAGCGGTACAGACAGTCGATCGGGCTGATCTTAAACATACACACAGAAGTCAGGCATAACAGCAGCAGCAGACTTTGATTAACAGCAAGTGTTATTTGACCAAATGACCAAACAGCCTCTTTTTGGCAGGTGAAACATGCGTCCACCTGAGATTTATAGATTGTGTACAACAGCGTTTGTTTCTACTGCTTTAAACACGCCGGTTTAAGCCCCGCCTTCTCACCGCTACTATTGGCCTACCTGAACCTGCATCTACATCAACCATTGGTCAAAATGCTTCCCTCCAGAGCTGATTGGCCACAGCCTATCTTTAATTTCTCATTTCTGTGTAAAGTGTAAATAAACGCAAGTCAGTTTGATTTCAACTGACTTTTTAATTTTATTCATGTGTTTATTATTTTTTATTCACATTTGCATGAAAATAAAAACTTAATGTTAAAGGTGGTAAAAATAAGACTTTGCTTTTTTATTATTTTACTTGTGGGATACTCAAGTTGAAATTAAAGTAGACGATTCAGCAATAAAGGCTATTGGGGCTATTAGTTTTGGTAAATGCATAAATGTTTATGTGTTTATTTTCAATAACATAGTTTTTTATGATTTTAGATATATTTAACTCTTTTCTCTCTCTCTCATACACACACACACACACACACACACACTGCCACAAGGTCTTAGGTCTATTTGAAGCCCACCAGCTACAACATCCTAACCACGATGGATGTCTGCATGTCCCCAGTGTTTAAAAAAAAAATAAAAAATACGGTCACCTAACTAAAATAAAAAAATATAGCACATTGTATACACGTTCTACTAAACTGTATACAACAGGTATCACCTCAGTAACCAGTTTGGTATCTTATTTTCTGAGAGTGGTCCTGGCCCACCTTTGGAGCCCAAGCGTTCATCACGGAATGAACATCAGCCACCTCAGCTTCTCTAACCTTTTAGGCCAAGACTGCTCACTCACGCAACGCCACAAAAGTCACCTCTGACCAAACTCACAGTGGCAGCCCTTAATGACCTCGACTGAAACTAATTATCACCTTTCTCATCACAACCTTGGGAAGAAAGTGCTGGCGCCCTGCCTCGACTGGACCTTCACTGACTGTCCCTTAACACAAGACTGACATGAGAAAAGATGAGCTACGGGTTTCTATCTGTGGATTACAAAGCGCACCAACAGGGTAGGTGTGTCTAATAAAATGGCCAATAAATAGATACAGGGTGAAATTCTCAGCTGTACTACTGTGCCTGATACCAGTACAACGATATCGGGTCAGTTATGGCCCAAGGTTGGTCTCTTTCATGGTCAACAAAAATACTCAAATAGGCTGTGGCATAAAAGCAATGATTGCTTGGTATTAACAGACCCAAAGTGTGCCAAGAAAACCTTCCCCATACCATTACACCACCTACCACCTATGACTATGGATTCATGCTGTTGGCACCATGTTCTGACCTAACCATCATCAGACAAGACTACATTTTTCCAGTCTTAACAGTTTTGGTCAGCCTGTGCCCACAAATGCACCCTTGAAGACCCCTTGTAGGGGTGTACCTATTGGTAGGTATAGCTAATAAACTGGAAACTCAGTGAGACCCCGTTTACACCAGGTCACTTCACATGACTAGTGTGGAATATCCGGTTTGTATCCTGATTAAATTTTAGCCACATGCGTTTACACCGGGCAGTCAAATGTGTCTCCGGTTGGTCAGAAAATCTGATTGGTGTGTGGGATGGAATATGCAAATTCTCTTGCTGCACAGCAATTATTACAGGTGTTTCGGCTGTACCAGGAGGGGTTTTGGTTGTCTTGGAGAGACGGAGGCGTTTACACTGCTATAGCATGGCTCACATGGATCACTTGGACAGAGCACCTCCTGAAGCGGTTTGAGTGATGGGATTTGTATCTGATTTGAATGAGTCTGGGTGTTTTTACATTTGCATTTTTATGCAACTTGACCTGATCCAAGTATAATGCAGATGCATAAAGTGACGAGGTGTAAATGGGTCTGAGATATCTGTAGGAGGTCATAGGGTACAGTCAACCAAAATTGCTGTTGCCCCCTTCTGTTGCAGCATTTCCGATTGGGTGGGATTCCCATCCCCTTAAATGCAGAGATGTTAGTATTCAGCCTATTTATTTTAGCCTTCACTAAGTGCAGAAACACAGTCTACAAGAAAATCAGACAAATCTGTGCAAAAGACAACCTTGACTTTCTCTCTGTCCCTGAAACTGTCACGCTAGAGAAAAAACCTGCCAGTTGTATCTCAGCCATATGCTAATGCAGGCACTGACAGCAGTCACGCATATGCAGGATTGCTGGGGAAGGTCTTGAGTGTTGGGTTGTTCTGTACTGATGTGCCTCCCAATGACAAGCTGAACTAAAACAGACCTAATACCCACCAGAAGCAAGGGCAGTTTAATATGCAGCATCCTCTGCTGAATTCATTTGATTTGCATTACAGTTTTACACCTTTCTTTTCTTTTAGCACCTGTGCAGTTTAATAGAGCAGATGGAATGATAAGCCACTGCTGTGTTTAGTAAATAACTAACTTCATTGTTCACCTCGAACTCAATAAATCCCACATTTCTACAACACCAGACAGGCGTGTGCTGCTTTATTGTCAGGCGGTTGTGATTAGCTACATGAGGTGTTGGCGAATAATTACAATTATTATGTTGATTTTTATTTAATCTAACTTCTTTTCCCTGGCTGACAAAAACCACTAAAGTTTCTCTATTGGGAAATGGAATGAGAGCCTCCGAGTTTAATTAACCTCACTCATGAACCTTCATGGTTAATCAGAATAGCAGTTGTGTGCTGTCAAAGAGAAAGAGAGAGACAGAGAGAGAGAGAGAGAGAGAGAGAGAGAGAGAGAGAGAGAGAGAGAGAGAAAGAGAATGGCATTCGCTCATTATTAGAGTGTGTGCATATGTGTGTGTGTGTGTGTGTGTGTGTGTGTGTGTGTCTGAGAGAGAGAACAAAAGTGAGTGTTTTGGTGTACTTGTTTGAAAAGTTTGGAAGTTACTGGTGTATTGAATATATGCTATAATTATATATATACTAACTAAAACCAGGCCAAAGTGTGCTATCAGATAACCACATTTTTTCATTATAATTTACAGTTCTTTGGGTTTAGGGTTGCCAGTCATAAAGGAACAGCTTAAGGCTCAAAGAGAAAAGCAGGCCAAGGCCACTAGGTCTAGTGATTCTTACATACTCACAATAGAGGGTGTCCATCTTTGGTCGAAACGCTTACATCCTGCCTTCTCACTGCCACTATTGGTCTACATGTACATCAGCCATTGGTCAAACTGCTTCCCACCACAGCTGATTGGCAACAAAAATGTCTAAATGCAAATGTATGTTAATTAAAGTAAAATTCAAACCTGTTTCTTCCTCTGTTTTTATTTTACTTTACTTTTATTTTAAGACACATCAGTTTAATCAAAATATAATTTAGCAATATAGGCTATTGAGACTATTTATTAATCTCGCTGAATTAGTAGATGTCTACAACAAAAGCCACTAAGTCCCCAGTTTCCTCTTTTTTTAAAACCAAAACATGGTCAATCTGAACTTCACACACATTTACATTTACAGCATTTAGCAGACACTCTTATCCAGAGTGACTTACAAAAGTGCTTCACTATTTACCCAAGAAAAACTAGTTAGAATAGACCAATAATTCAAAAGATACCTTTAAGCTTAGACATTACTAAACACAAGACAATAAAGTGACCATAGCACTCCATCAAGTATGGAGGGGCTGGTCCGTTCTTGGCTTTGTAGGCCAGCATCAGGGTTTTGAATCTGATGCGGGAAGCAGCTACAGGAAGCCAGTGAAGAGAACGCAGCAGTGGAGTGACATGGCTGACACACGTCTCAGTTGATTGGCTGTGTTTGGGGCTGACCAGGACTGCTGTTTTCAACGCCTACTATAACTTTTTTACATGTTAGCTGAATCTTTAATTTCAGTCCTGCAGAGAAGGGATAAACACAGACTACAACAAAGTACAACCTTTACTGAGGAGGTGTTTGCTAAAACCACCACAGTCGACCCCTATTTAAAAGGGTTTTTTTCATGCTTTGCCCACAAGCAAAAATAAACAGAAACAAAACCAGCTGTTTTAGTGGCTAACCTGTAGTGGCTAACCTGTAGTCGCAAAAATATACCGCAAAATATTTAATATACTTGCATACAAAATACTTGCTTTCATTTATTTCCTTCATATCTGCATTTCTGGAAACAAATTCAGATTCAGATGCTAGAGACCTGCAAAAACATCTAGGACATGGACACGGTCCATGAGTGCCAGGCTGCCAATTTCTTGAAGAAGTTTGAAGTGTCCAATTAATTTTGACCTAAGCCACTTTATACTGTAAAATTGGCCCTGCTTTAATTTATAGAGCCGTTCAGATTCAAGGACGCTATACAGTAGCAAATAACAACCCACAAAAACCAAAAACTCCCCAGACCCTGGCAGAAAGTCACTTAGCTGGCCCAGACAGAGTCCTTTAAAGCAGAAGGAAGAAGCAGAAGTCCCGCTCAGTCTGAGAGCCCTCAGAGCAACAGAGTACAGTCACTCCAGCCGCCAGCACTCCCCACAGGATATCATCCCTTCCAGTATAATTGTTTCATCCTGCTGACAGTAACCAATAAATGCTGGGTGACTCAGAGGGCCACATCCATTAATATCGATGCCACTTGCTTTGTTAGGGCCTAATTCAGTGCTAATGCTGTAGCCCTCATAAAAGTGCCAGGGCCAACCCCCCCTCCTCCTCATACCTGTGCTGCACAGATACCTCAACCCTGCTCCTGTAGCTTTAGTCTGGCTCCAGCCTCCCCCACCCGTACCCTGAAAGCTCATTTATTCCCCAGCAACACTGTTTGCGTCTAGGCAATCTCAAATGTACATCTCTCCCCCTGGAGCTGGGCTCAAGTAGATGACTCTAATTGATATGTATGTAGCGTGTGGTAGTTCATTTTCCAGTTAATTTAGTGGCATTCATGGTATAAATGAGAGAGGAAGCATTAGCATAGGCGCACAAGGGATAGGCTAACGCTGTGTGCGAGCGGGTTTATGAGAGGCTAAATCCCTTCACTGTGTGTATGTGCGTGGAGGGGGGTGATGTGCAGACTTTGATGATGGGTCACCGGAGAGCTGAGATGCACTTTTCCCTGTCAGCATCAGCAAATAAACAGACATCATCCGTCTTCATTAGCCACCGGTGTGGACAGGCTGCTAGGCCGCAGCTCAGGAAAAGGGTGTGAGAATGGAGGCTGTTAGCCAGTGGAGCTAGAAAGTGTAACTGAAGCAGACATAAACACTCGTACCACAAAAGCAGAAGTGTGAAAGTATCAGGTAAAAAATAGTGATGTTACTGCAGTGGAACGGATATCATCATAAGAGCACAAATTCCATCCCTTCCATGCTTCAGCCATCCATAGACGGGAGTCCCAGACATCATTACTTATCACTTAGCATGATGCTGTAACTCCTCCAAGCACGTTGAGCTGTCTGATCTTACTGTGTTGGCAAAAATTGGAGAGGAAGCAGCTGGCTGGCTTTATGTGACTCAGAGGACGTTGTGTTAGCCTTTACCTTGTCAGAGCTGGCAGCACTGAGTAATGGGGAGAATTGGATTTGCTGGAATTGCTGATTTTAACAACTTAAAACACCTGTCTGTTTAAGCCCCGCCTTCTCCTCTCTTCACCGCCACTATTGCTCTACATGTACCTGCATCTACATCAACCATAGGCTAAACGCTTCCCACCACATGAAAAATTGCTTAAATGCAAATGTAAATAAACACAAAAAAGTTTGACTTCATCTGACTTTTTTTATTGTATTAATAAATGTATTGTTTTTATATTGGCATGAAAAAAAGTTATGTAAAAGGTAAAACAATAAAACTCACTGATTTTATTTGATGACAGATAAGTGTAAATAAAAGGAGATTGTTTAGCAATAAATGTCATTAATGATATTTAGTAGTTTTATAATAAATCACTCCTTCCCTTTCCCACACACACACACACACACACACACACACACACACACACACACACTGCCACGACCCTACAACTACAACACAAGGCCTACTCAATGCTCCCCAGTCACAACATCATAACCACGGCGGATGCCTGTGTGTGTGTGTGTGTATGTGTGTATATATATATTGTTATGGTCACCCCAATTAAAAAGGACTCACTAAACAAGTATAATACTGTAGATCACAATCAGACAGTATTACAGAAACACTACTCGACTCTTTTTAATCATAAGTGCAGCAGTAGTATATGTACAAACCATCACAATTGTTCATTAAATGAAGAAAATATGGTTACTTTACATTTCTGCTGTTAGCTGAGAGCTAAGAAGGAGAACTGAAAACCCTGTGATTTTCTCTAGGATTCTTAGTACGTGCTTTATAAAGAAAGCCATGGGGAGGCTTCCGTTATGACTTGGCCGGCTATTAGAAAACATGGTTTGTTTTGCGAGCCATCCAGAATCACTGCGAATCTGAAGGGCAGCGATAAAGACAATGCTCGGTGGGAGAGATGCTAATCCCCCCCGCCTGCCGGCCTTCCCTCCCCACGCAATTAAACGGCAGCACAGAGGATTAAACTGTCCCCTGCCAATTCCCCCCTCACTGCCCAGTCAATTTCACAATGGCAGAGGAGATTTAGAGAGCCCGGGCAGATTCCCTCCATCTCCAGCCCGATGCAAATCAAATCACAGGAAGAGGAAATGGTGCTAATTATGGAATAATGCTTCTGCCTACAGTTCTGGAAAATAACGACCCATTTTGCATCGCTATGGTGCATTAACCAGAAAAAACACCCTGCTGAAGGATTTGGGGCAGGGAGGGGGGGGGGGGGGTATGTGACACTTTCACTTCTAGGACTGCTGGTTCACTCAGAAGTCAAAATGAGACATGCTTTAAATGATTCATCCCTTAGTGCAGGCCTTTGTCTTAATGACTTACAAAGTGCAAATCACTGCAAATTCAATCTCTGGTGCAGTGCTGACAAATGATACCAATGGACCTAATCCCCCACTGTTCTTAAGAAGAAACTCCTTCTTAAAGCCCCTTAAAACCCCATAAAACCCCTGCACCTGCCATCATGAAGCAGGTATCGCAGCATCTGGTCCAACACGACAAGACTCTGCCACAGCTTTTTCCCACAAGCAATCCGACTTCTCACCTCCAGAGACTGAATAGAAGAACCCCTCCATACACACACACACACACACACGCCTATTCTCTCAGGATGTGAATCCCAGACACTGTAAAAGCATTTTTGCCACAAATACTACCCTACTGCGGCTTTGGACCATTAAAAGTAGCTGCTAGAGAACCTCACTAACCTGTGCTGCACTCTATTGCTTTCTGGCTGATCCTCCACAATAACATAGTATGCACATTCTGTTTGCACTACAATCTCAATCAAAGCTCAGCCTGTCTGATTTATTTATTGTATCCTGCCTGCCACACTTTCTCGTCTGCACTCTGTGTCTCGTACTGTACTGTGTTGCACTGTCTGTCTGCACTTGTTCTGTGTTGCACTTGTGTTACTGTCTGCACTGTGTTGTGTTGCACCATAGTCCTGGAGGACCTTGTTTCGTTTCACTGTGTGCTCTGTTTATAGCTGAAATAACAATAAAGCCTCTTGACTTGACTTGACTTAAAACACTGTGTGATCAGAATCAGAATAAAAATCAGAATCAGAATCTCTTTATTTCACCAAGTATGTTACACATACAAGGAATTTGTCTTGGTGAGAGCAACACGTATGACAAGTAACAAAAACACAGAACACAGATTATTTACAGTATTAAACTAAAGGAAAATTACACTAAACAATAAATAGGATAGGGGATCAATTAAAAAAAGTAAAAAGTTCTAAGGGTAACAAGAGCTGAAGAAGCTGAGAGATGTAAAACAGATTTAGTTGAAAAATATTATATATAGAAAGTTACAGATGACCTGAATATTTACAGAAAGAGTATTCACCAATTTACAGAATGATATTCACCAATGTTTTCTCATAAGGGATTTGTTTAATTTCAAGGAAAATGGGATCCATCACTGTATACGCAGAGCTGTGAGCCAATTCTTAACACATTTTAAACACATCATGAATTTGATGTTGACTTTTTGTTAGGACTTTTCTCAAGATCAAATTTATAGGAAGATGTTGGTGAATAAGGCCCATTATTTTTATGAGGGTCGTGCCACAGCACTCTTACTTCCCTGTCCCGCACCATAAGAGGGACTGAATCACATTACACACCATCATGTCGCAGGAACAGAGACTCTATCGCAGGTAATAACTATGCAAAGCAAGACGATGGTGGATAAAAATATACCAGAGGTTGCTATTCATTGAAAACAGGGCAATGAATAATGATGGGGTGTCAAAAAGTCTGCATTCTGAGATTGCATGTTGGATTGCACCCCTTTCAGCTTTTAGCTGTAGACTGGATCCTTTTATTTATTTTTCTTAAATGTGCTGGTGCTATTTATTGTATACTATATGACCACTACTATCTCTGCAGTTGCTAATCACACACACACACACACACACACACACACACACACACGGTGACTTAGAGTTCACTTAAAATGTGGCAATGAGATTAAACCTGCATTAATTGGGTGTTCTATTGTTCCATTCATATATACTTACAATCCTGCTCTGTCCTGTTAATGAACTCCTGGCTTCAGACTGATTAAAATGCAATGAATTTTCAGATTGTAGTATTGTTGCCTTTACCAGCTGGCCCAACGACATTTGAATGAATTTCTAAAGCATACAGGATCCTGTGTAATTAGCCCTGTAGCACAGAGGAAAGGGAAAACAGCAGCACTAGCCCAAATAAGAGGACATGAGCTGAGTTTCTCGCCTTGCTTAAGCTTCACCAAATGTCCAAATGTTTGTGGACAGCCCTTCTAATGAATACATTCAGCTACTTATGCACCCAAGTTGCACCCATTGCTGAAACAGATGTGGAAATGCACACACAAAGCTTGTATAGTCCATGTGGAGAAGTATTGCCATTAGAATAGGACTCTATGGATCAGATAAATATAAACCTTTTGGCACCATGTTTAATGCCAGGTGTGGGCTAGAGGGGTATAAAAGCCCCCCCACCCCTAAATTAAACTGTGGAACAATAGAACTGTGTTATCTGAAATAATGGAGCTCCATCCAATCATCCAGCATCCTGGCCTCACTAATGGTCTTGTTGCTGAATGCACTCAAATAATCTAGTAAAATCTAGCAGAAAGTAGTAGGGACAGTTACTCCAACAGAAGGTTGGGACAAACTTTTTTTTTTATCGTGAAACAATGAAGGCGCAGTTGTCTCAATACTTTCGTCCAGCTACTTGCACTCAGCTACTTAGACATACTGTTCAACTGCCTAATCACTGTGTGCTTAAACTCCATTGACAATGAAATGGGACACTCTGGGGCAGCCACACATGAGCCTATGATCACCATGCCAGGTATAGGATGCGGAGCCTCAAAGTTGCGTTCTCTGGAGTGATAGAGCTCCATCTACTACCTTTGGGATGAGTTGGAGTGGTATTCATGATCCAGGACTAATCATGTAACATAACACGACCTAACCTAACCTAGTGTAAAGTCAGCCCAGAAAAGCAGAGGCTGTTACAGCAGGAAATGGGGAAAAACTCTCTATTAATGCTCTTGAAAAAAACATGGGACAAGCGGGTATCTACAGAACAATCATTACTCTTTTACCTGCAGCTCAAACTGTTGGGCAGCAGAAAGTTTAGCATGGTATCAGACTGTGGCTTGGGCAAACTTCTTTTCCTGCAGGCCTCCGTCCATCTCCTTACACTTCATGTACACGTTCATGTAACTCTGTTTATCCTTCAGCTCATCAGTGATTGATGTTGGTGGCCTTCATGTCACTTCTCATTGGATTAAAAGAGAGACGCAGCAGCTGCTCTGCAATGAAAGCAGTTAGCCGGGCCATCTGTTACGCCTTGAAACTAAAATGATAAAACGGGATTTGAGCTGAGGTCATGAGGATGGTTTAGATTGTGAAGAGACGCTGCAGGAGTGAAATGGATGAACGGCACAACTGCTGCAAAGCGGCAAGCGATGAAGATAACCAGCGACTGTGTTTGCCCACGCAAATCTTACTGTAGCACTTTTGCATTTACCATAACAGTATTTTATGGAATCCACCAGCAATATATTAAAGGAAAATTAACAAATCTTCAATCATCTATAAATATGTAGAAAACCAGCTGCTGCGAGAATAGTCGAGTGTTGTCATTTACATTTACAGCATTTAATAGAAGCTCTTCTCCAGAGCGACTTACAAAAGTGCTTCACTGTTTACTCAAGGATAACCTCAGCTAGTCTGAATAGACTAAAAAGTCAAAGATACCTCTAAGCTTAGATACTACTAAACACAAGTCAATATGAAGACCATAGTACTCTACTATTTCAGTCTGCTTCAGTCTGCGTTTGAAGACAGCGAGCGACTCTGCTGTTCTGACACCCAGGGGAAGCTCATTCCACCACTTTGGTGCAGGACAGAAAAAAGCCTGAACGCTTGTCTTCAGTGGATTTTGAGGGATGGCGGGTCGAGCCGAGCTGTACTTGAAGCTTGAAGGGCTCTTGGTGCGGATCGGCTTTTGACCATTGGCATCAAGTATGGAGGTGCTGGTCCAGTCTTGGCTTTGTAGGCCAGCGTCAGGGTTTTGAATCTGATGTGGGCAGCTACAGGAAGCCAGTGAAGTGTCATGGCTGAACTTAGAAACGTTGAAGGTTACCCGTGCCGCTGCATTCTGGATGAGTTGCAGGGGCCTGATGGTGCGCAGAGGAAGACCAGTCAGAAGAGAGCTGCAGTAGTCAAGTCTGGAAGTGACGAGAGACTAATCGAACACCTGGGCGACTCTCTAGTGAGGAAGGGTCAAATTCTCCGGATGTTATACAGGAGAAATAAGCATGACTGAGTTATGTTTGCGACATGACTTGAGAACGATAACTGATCATCCATGACCACACCAAGACTATGAGCTTCTGTAGAAGGAGTGACCAGCGAGTTCTCAAAGGAGATGGCAAGATCGTTTAGAAGTCTAGCAGCTCCTGAGATGTACAGCAGCTCTGTCTTGCTGGGGTTGCGTTTAAGGTGGTGAGCCGCCATCCAAGAAGAGAGATCAGCGAGACACGCTGAGATGCGGGTAGAGACCTGTGTGTCAGACGGTGGGAAAGAAAGGATGAGTTGAGTGTCATTCGCTGTCCAGAGGTCACTACCTCAGTCACTACCAGTGTTAGATTGGCCCCATTAGGGCTGTGGCGACTTGTTGACGTGATTAACATCATGGACATGCCGACATCACTTCCTGTTACTAGAAAGCGGATGTATGTTAATATTTAGTGTACTAACCTGCCAAACCCACACTATTAAAATCAGTATACAGTATATACCTCACAGTCTTAGTGAGAAGCATACAATTGAGACATAGCCATGGATTTCTCTGGGGAGCAAGCTGTAGCAGAAATACTTGCCCACACGGGCATCTAAAGTGCAGGAGTATTCTGGACAACGCAATGCTTCCCAAAATGGAGATGGCATATCACAGCAGTACAACTGCTACCCATGAGCACTCTCAAAGCGCTCTGTCAAGACAGCAGCATTACTGCACAGTAAGTGCTGTGTCCTCATCAACCATGTTAAAAGTACTTTCCGCACCACTGCTGTTATGGTAACGTAGCGCTGCACAATGCATTATATAACATTGTTATTCGGACGGTTTCTATTAGTGTGTGTGAGCACGAGTGAGAGATTAGCTTAAGCTAACATTGTTGCTACAGCCTTAATTTATACAGCCATTATTTTTCTTGCACTACATTGGTGTCAAATACATTTGCCAGTAAATAGCTACAGTGAACTACATTTTCCCCCGATGATGAAGTATTTAAGTGAAAATACTGAGACGTTTCAGGTACAGGGCTGCATAAAACAGAGGTCAGCTGATAACAGTATTTTATGTTGCAGAAAAATGCCCTGAAGTGAGCACTGTCTTTTTAAGAGAAGGTTAAAGAAAATATGGAAATATTCATAGAAATGAATCAATCAATACTCCTCAGCCCTACATACACACCCTCCGCTTCTCACTTCACTTTCGTGACAAACAACTTCGCACACACCTCCACCCCATCTGCACAATTCTTCTCCAAGCTTACCTCAACAGGGGGATGGTGCTCAGCTTCCAATGCTCCTACCTCGAAGCTTCCTCTAACAGCCTTCCAGCTTGAGTCCATACTAGCAAAATAGTACATGCAACTTTTCCATGTTATAAAATTTGCAAGGAATATCTGTCCAGTTGCTCAGCTTCACAGATGGTGTTGCTATGGGAACATGAGAAGATGGTGTTCTACTCGAACCCTGTAAAACTACATCCAACATCCTTGTTACATTTGTTTGTGCCCCATTCTCTCCTACTCGCTTCAGGCATGTTTGAAGAAAGATACAGCAGTAATAATGATCATCTGGGGGCTCAAGGACGGCTTTGAGAAGTACTGCTGTAACCTCTTTCCTGATAAAACACTTCTGATTGAGTCTGAAGGACTGGTCAGGATGTGTTGATGTGAGGGGTAGCAGTGAGGTGTGCAGCACTGTGCGACCTATTGAGCGCTGTATCTTTTGAGTAGCCATTGTTTAGACTGTGAGCAGGTAACAGTTAGCATTGTTTTAGTCAATTCGTGTGTCGTCACGCGAGGTTGAACGAACTCCTGTAAAGCCTGAGGCCCTCATTGAGTAGGAGGGATTTGGAGCTTAGTATTCAAGACCGCTGCATTTCTCATATGTACTTTGAAGGGAGAGAGTGGACGAGAGAATCAAGTTGAAAGCAGTTGAGGTTCTCTTGACCGTATTGTGCTTCACATTCAAGGACGAATAATTCCATTACTGCTTCTATTGAACATGCCGTGCTTTTACCCACAGGAGTTCACGATTCAGAGAAGTGTGTGTGTGTGTGTGTGTGTTTGTGTGAGGGGGAGAAAGAGGAGCGAAAGAGCAAGAGAATTTGGTTGTACTAAAAATGTCTTCATTGACAAAGAACTGACCTTGAAAAAGTTCACTTGTTCGTTCACTCCAGCTGCATCTGAAAGGGGTTTTGCGTGCACACACACACACACACACACACACACACACACTTACATGCAAAATGCTCGACTACTGTTTCTCACAGTGGGCTATTCTAGGTGCTAAACTCCACACCAGAAGAAGGCAGATTCTAGGCCCAAGTGACGTTTCAAACCACTTCCGCTGTGTGTGTGTGTGTGTGTGTGTGTGTGTGTAACAGAAGAAGGCCACGGTGGCAAGAATTCCACAGTGTCATGCACTGTAATCATGGGTTGCTGATAATTAGCTTCTCCATTTAGCCCACAGCTAGAGCATGGAGAGCCTTCCATTAACAAAGTCAACACCACACGCAGGCACTTTGTGTACATGGAGGATGACTGTGTACAGCCATAGAGAAATCTCTGCTCCAACAGTTATCAGAAAGGAACAACTGACTACTCACGCCTGCGCTCCTGTGGCAATGTGCCAGACTCTACAGTGAGGCCGTATTAAAAGGGAAGAGGAGTGAAGGCCATTTTTCCTCCTCAAAGTCAGATGGATTGAGTGCTTCCTAACTGAGTCTGGAGGCAGTATTTTCATTTCGGTTATTTGTAGCTGTCGTTGGCACCAGTTGCGCGGTGATCTTCGACGTCAATCCAGCCATTCAATCAAACAGCAGAAGAGGTGTTAAGTGACAAAGTACAAATACTTTGTTACCTTACTTAAGTAGAAATGTTGGTTATCTATACTTTACTGGAGTAATTCTTTTTCTGCCAACTTTGTATTTCTACTCCTTACATTTTCACACAGTTATCTGTACTTTTTAATTCTTTTCATTTAAGCTTGTCATCGTTAAAAAAACAAAAGAAAAGATAAATCACTCTATCTAGAAGTGTGAATTTGATTGTGGCTGGATGAGAAGTATGAACATAAACCATTCCGACACCCTATTGGTTTGTAAGTGACCCATCGCACCTGCACATCACGTCGCACTCCAGCAAGGACACAGCAGACGTATGTAGCCTAGTATGAAGACGTCCGTTGCAGAGACTCGTCCCAATGTCCCAATTTAGCCCCACATTTACATTCCAGTAAAGCTTATTGATCACACGCCTCTGAAGTTTGACTTTTTGCACCATTACAAAACTTGCAGCGGCAACTACTCATCTACTCATTTTCTGCTCAATGAAACATGTTAATGCTCAGTAGCGTTCAGTAGGCTCCTTATATATTTGATATAACTAAAATGCATTCATTTTCAATGGGCAGATCTGCAGCTGAAACAGGCAGCCTAGTGCATCCCAAATGTTTTCAACATGAACATTTTAATAAAACATTACAGTCATTATGGCTTTTAGAAAAATGTTGTTTTGGGGAGGTGGAGTGGTGCAGCTTAAACTTTTGGCCTTTGCTTTCCTTACATTACTTTTATACTTAGTTTTGAAACCAGTACTTTTACACTTTTTCTTAAGTAAAATGCTCAAGTTGATACTTCAACTTCTATAGAAGTCTTGTTAAACCCTAGTATCTCCACTTAAGATAAGATAAGATAATCCTTTTATTAGTCCCACAGTGGGGAAATTCTCAGTGTCACAGCAGAAAGGGACAGCAAGACACTCAGTTACAAAAAATGTAGATAAATAATTTACACTATATTCACACAATATAAATAAGAATAAAAAAAGCATGAGCAATATTATTTACAATATTATTTACATTTCTACCTGAGTAATGAATGTGAATACTTCTGATCTTTAGACCTTTGATCAACAGAGATAGGAAAAGGACTAACATTTTGAGAGAAGGAGGGACGGTCTTGTGCAGTCTGTGCCATTCAGAACACAAGCCTAATTGTTACAGAGTGAGCCACAGTGTGAGAAACTTTCCAAACCCATATAAAAATAGAACCCAATATGACCCAATTGCTGGTTCACCGGTAGGTACTGACCACTGCATACTGTCTGATGTTTCGGAGATACAGAGATATGTTTCGGAGATACATATATATATATATGTTTAAATGAGATATGTTTCGGAGATACACACACATATATATATATATATATATATATATATATATATATATATATATACATTGGCACAATTTCTCAGTTCTTTTCTCATGTTAGTGGTTCTGCACTTTTGCATTTGTGATCAATCTCTGTCAGCCAAGAACAGAAAACTGAGGCTCACCAAAACATAGCCTGCTCTGATAAATCTCGATTTCTGCTGAGACACAAATGGTAGGATCAGATTTTGGGGCCAACAGCATGAATCCATGAACCCATCCTGCCCTGTGTCAGCAGTCCAGGCTGGTGGAGGTGGTGCTATGGTGTGGAGATTTTTTTTCTGGGCATACTGTGTCTGTTAAAACCAATTAATCACCACTTGTACTCCACTGCCATGTGTCTCAATTTGCCTCTCTTCTAACGGCTACTTCCAGCGTGATAACACACCATGTCACAAAGCAGAAGTTGTCTTAAACTGGTGTTATAAATATATGGGTTTTTCAGTGAACTTCCCAGTCACTGAATCTGAATCCAAAAGAACATCTTTTGCATGTGGCAGAATGGGAGAATCACAGTATGAAAGTGCTCCTCTGCAGGAATTGTGTGATGAATGTCAACCTGGACCAGAATCCTAAAGGAATGTTTACAAAATCTTACCATGAAGAATTGAAGCTGTTTTGAGAGCAAAGGGAGGCCCTGCCCAGTATCAGTACAGTTTCCTAATAATTAAATGCGGAGGACACATTTTGCTGTACATAGTACAGTGACAAATATGTGCACCTTTTTTTACCTTCTGTTCTCTAAACCGTTTTTGTGCAGAAAGTGTGTGCCGAATCCTGGGGTTTGAAGACCCTCCATGTAATGGAATGCAATCCTATTCCAAAGTTTTTTTCAAAGAACTCCACATCCAAGCCAAGAACCAATTAGGAAGCTTTCTTTGTAAAGAGTGCAAGATACGCCCAGCTCCGAATGAGAGAAGCACGGCACACGACTATGCAGTATTCACATACAGATTTTATTTGCATTGATTTCAGAAACTGTCACATTTTGCAAGTGCATGTGGTTTCCTGAGGGCAGAACGAATCTGGCAGGTTAGAGATTCTGTACAGGTGGAGAAAACGCACACCACGAAAATAAATAAATAAAAATCAAGGCTCGGCAGAGAAAGTCGTACTAATGAGCATGTGAGGATGACCGGAGGACAACCTGGTCACTCTCCTCTTTTCTCAACAGCTGAGCATAGATGGCATGTTTATTTCCTTTTTGAATTGTCAGTATTTACTGAAAATTTCTCATTTACAGAGTAGCACTTAAGCTTAAACACATTTGACAAGTAACTGATTTATTTTTTACAATGGCTTTCTGAACAGCGTAATATTAAATAACCATGCTAATTGGGAACGAAATTGGGATTGCTGCCAAAAAAAGGGAACGATTTCAAGGGTAATGGTCCCTTTCTCAGATCCCTCCTCCATCCTCATCAAAATTTCATCCCACCTGTTCTAACCTGCCTTCATTTGCACAGGTTAAACACACCTGCTAGGGGTCGAGCACAAGCAGCTGTCAACTGCTACTTTCATTACGGTTTCACTCAGAAACACGGAGGACGATCTGCTGTGACATTATCGTCATGTCATTCATTTCTAAGTCTGGTGTAGATCACTCATTTTTACTCAGTAATAAACAGTATCTCCTTCCAGCTGAATGAATGTCCTGTGTAAAGATGGCTTCTTTATATAGTTTAATATTATTCCTAGCCCAAAACATTCGAGAAGGACTGTGATGGAGTGCTTGTCTGCTCTTAAAACAGACTTAAATGACTGGGGACAGACAATTACATTACACCTGCTCAGATGGCATTTGTGAGTACTATACGCTTTCAATATCATTCTGTTCCATCAGTCCAGCGTAAATCCCTTTGCAACAATCCAGTAATAATACATCTGTATTTGTGGACGCTTCTGTCCTAAATCTCTTTATTTTTAGGCTGCTGTGCAGACTCTCTAGCATATCTGTAGCATATCTTTTCTGTTTCCACGTCAGCAGGAGCTGAAGATACTTTGTGCTTATCAAAGAAGAAAGTTTTGTGCAAAATAAACAATTATGTATAATAACTTAGCAAATATTCAGAGCATTTATGAAAACAAACAAACAAAAAAACAAATTGTGACACCACTTTTTATCCATTCACAATGTTATAAAGACCATTTAAGAGACAAACCTAAAAATCTGATTTTGGTTTGCATAGCAAAGCAACATCAAATAAAAAAAATATTTACAAGAAATACACATCCCTCTTATTGATTTGGATTTACATACTTGTGATTTTTCGGGTTCATTCCTTTAAAAAAAACAAGCAAAACAAAAACACTTTCTTCGTCTTTCTTTCTTTTTTTCCTTACCAAGTGATGTACATTTTGTGACACGAAATGGGAGGGACATGTGATGTCTCGTCATAAGGTAGACAAAAGCAAACTGCAAGTCAAAGACCACTGTGAGATGTGTGTCTGTACATTAGCTTCACAGTTCAGTGTTTGCCTCTCTCTTTCTCTCTCTCTCTCTTTCTCTCTCTGAGGTAAAGATCACCTCATAGAAGACTGGAGGGAGAAGCTCTTCGGACATTGCAAAGGTGAACAATGAAAATCTCTCTCTCTTGTCCTTGCTTTCATTCAGGTGGGCAGTGAGTAGTCTGGCGTCTCTCTCTCACACAGGGCACTCTAAAACACAGAGAATGAGAGGTCAGTTCATTTTGGGGTCATTTAGACACGTCACACTCTTTACATCACAATCAATCAAGTGAAAATGAGCCTTTATGTGTTACAGTTCTCAGAGAACAAAAGCATGCCCTATCTGAATTTTATTATTTCTCCTATAGCGCAGAGGGTCAGTGAAAACCTCTTTGGGTTTTTATGTTTTAATGAGGTACCACTGTGTTCACAAAATAACCATCCTTTACATTTTGCTGTATTTTTGTCCTTTGTTTAGATCAAAATAAACATAAAAGAAGTGAAAACATTAGACCTGAACCTAATGTTCTAAATGTACTGCATTAACTAACAAAACGTAAGTAAATTTATTATAATATGTTGTCAGAAATAGAACTATGGTAAAATCACAAGGCTTAAGGTTGAGACACCAATCTACTCAGACTTCAACCTTGTGCCTACAACCGCAGCAAATCAGTGCCATTATCTCACACTGTAGCACCCCCTCTATGTATAATTGCACGAATATGGCATAATGGCTAGTACTGCCTGACTTTTAAAATGACTGAAAACTAAAAACCTGTAGTTTAAGGAGTAAACTCACATAGGTGTCCATAGTTGGGCTCCATGCTGGCGGACCCCCGGCCTGCAGAATCCTGCTGCTCTGTACTGGACCTTTGGTGAGAGCCTCGTCCCAGTGTGCCTCTGGAGCTCCAGGGGGCCAAATGCTGCCGCTCCAGTGTGGACACCATGCACTCCTCAGGGGGCTCAGATCCCATTGATCCCCAGGACGTATGCAGCCGTGCACCAACACTGTGAAGTGGCTCTGAGGCTGGAGCTCGCCCTGAACGAAAGTAAATGTAGTGTTAATATATCCACACTACATCATTACCAACATCACTGTGCAAGAATAACAGTCTGCACTCACAACTTTAAACATCTGTTTGTTTTGAAAATGACTAATCATGACAAAAGAGTAAAGGCTTTTCTTTTTCATTTAGACCATGCTTTTGTCACTGGCAATAACCGCAACTATAGATGGTCAGTATAGATTTTTTTCAGTTCCACAGTCCTATAGCTGTCTCACCATCTGCAGCATTGTCTCTCCTGCGAGGGTCGGTGGCCAGCGTTTCGGCCCGCTGTTTGTGAGAAGCATGTGGCACCCTCTGATGGCCCAGGCTCTGAGTCCCCAGCAGCCCACCATCTATCGACCCGGGAGTGGTCGACTGGGTTCGATGGGAATAGGCATGTCCTGTGGGTTACATGGTAAATTGGAATGACTCTGCAACAGACCAGGTCTACTGGGGTGCCTGTTCGCGTAATTTGAACAAGAACATCATAAATATGCTGCACTGCACATTTCAGAGATGAGTGTGCTGTGCCAAATTCAGAGCTCTTGGTTCTTTGCCATGTTGCCTGTTCACACTGCTGCTGTGGTTGCCCCCTGTAGGACAGGAGAGAGAGCTGCCTGTCGGTTGATATTAATGTAAAACTGACAAGGGCAAAGCAGGTCATATTTAGCCAAACTCCAAGTCTGTCCTGCAAGGTCATTCTCTGGGGGGTGGGGGAGCAAGACAAAAGGACCTTTACTGTGATAGGATGACGCAGTACCACAGCTCATGCAAGCCAAGCAATGCAGCAGATTACTGGTTGGGAAACTACTAAATCATATCCATACAGGCCATAGATCAGAGATGCCTGGTGTCAAAGCAAGGAGGTCTACTGTTCCATCATCACTGTGAAACTGCACTGGAACCCAAGGTGGTCTCCTCTCCTCTTCACTGAATGTGCAATTTTCCAGAGCTTTCTCTTACAGTCCTTCACTCTACGGATTCAGCATTTAAACAGCTAAGTAGCTTCATTACAAGAAAAGCCAAAAAACATTATTTTCCCCTTATCCCAAATAAAATCTGTCAGACACGGTTTTCTTCCTTAGTTTTTTTCACAAAAGTAAATGACAGTTAAAAAATGATCTAAAAGGAAAATTCCCCCAAATTGTAAAATGTTCTGCATTAAATGATGAAGATGTAAACCAAATCCTTTAGTGTGTTTTTATATGAAATGTTCTGTTCTAGAAAAGTTAGGAACCAAAGACCTGAGGATCTTAATACTTATAAAAGCAACATCTCAAGAAGACACCATACCAAATAGATATGTAAAAGTTCCTGAAGCCCGAAGAACAACGTTTTGAGATAGGGGTTTGGTCTAGAACTACAAGAGGTGGAGAAGGAGATATTACTGTTCCTAGTCGAACCTTCACTCAGGTGCAGGATTTTCAGAAAATTTTAACTTTTATCTATATATATTTTTTTTTCAGGAAGGCTCACAGACACACAAACACAGTTTGCAAACAAGGAATGCCCATGGCAACTTCCTCACACAAAATTCCTGAACAACAATATCTGGATGATAACAGGTTCCTGTGTGCATACAAAGCCTCTGCTGATTATATTAGTTGTTGGCTAAATTATCCTTGTAGTCTAAAACTAAACATGAAAACTTTAGTGTTGTTCTTTACATACATCAACATTTATTCCATTCAATATAATATTTATTCCATTCAACAAAAAAATAAAAAAATAAAAATATATATATATATTGATATAAAACATGGTACTGAAGATGCTGATAAGAGCAGTGCTGTACTTCAAACTGTACAGATACTGTCCTTGTGAATGGGTTCTAAATCTGCCCTGGCCTTCCTAGATCTGTCATATGTTACTCTGACGCTTATTAATCTGGAAAGCTGTATTTTGTTACTCTGCAGACATGGTTATGAAAAGTGGCAGAAAGAGAGGTGGTAGGGGCCTGTGGTGAGAAACCCTTCAATCATCCATCCAGATTTGACTTGGAAATTAAAATGCTCAAATGAGATGTCAAGTAGAAATGATTGCTTCCATCTACCATTAATGCATTTACTGACTGATATAGCTTTTATTTTTCTGATATGAACTGTGCTGTGATTGGAAAGACACCATTTTTGTTTCTTTTCTTTGTTAATTCATGGAAATCTGCTGAGAAAAGTATAATGTCTGAAGAAAATTGGAAATCAATAGCATTTTACTCAGAAGTGCTTGTTCAATTTCAGGAAAAAAAGGACTGAAAAGACTAGCTGGAAACAGAAAATAATATAATGTGACTATAACTGCAATATTCTAGCCAGCAAGAGCACACAACACTGTTTCCCCTAAAGAATTTATGCAATTTCTTGGATGGTTGAGGCTCGTCGATTTGGTCGTTTGAGGGTGTGATTCAATAGTGCTGTTCACCTGTGATTGCTCCCTCCATGGTTTCCAGGCTGCGTCCAGGGGAGTAGTCTATTCCGCACAGCTGCCGGGACAGCTCATACTCTTCACTGTCACCCTCCTCATCCTCTCCTTCGGTCAGAATGTCTGATCCTAACGTGCTGGACACATATGCCACCGGTGGAGCAGGGGTCTTGGGTTTGTGAGAGCTACCTTTCAGATGCCTGAGGAAAAAAACAAACAAAAACACACCGTAAATACTGATGAAGTGTAATGTGAAGGAAGAAATAACACCTAAAGGTGAAGTTAAAGGTCAGGGTCAGTTAAACTGTTTACCAGAAAGCGCTACATTTTTCATGAGCTAATCTTACATTATGTTATTAGACACTAAAGGTGGAATCAGAGAGGAGGACAGTTTTATTGTGATTTTTAAAGTTTTGTGATCATTATTATTTTTGACTTCAAATTATGGCTCAAAAAAGTAAAGTTTTTCCTTTTCGATCCAATAACATCTATACTTTTCATTTTGTCATTTTTCATCAACTTTGTCATCAACTATGAAACTAAAAAATTGTATCCATATGACACATTCAGTTTCACACTCCAGCTTCACATTTTTAGAATAAATATATACACGTGTAATGATATTATTTAAAAAATTTGTAATAATTATTTTGCTCTGCTGGTTACTATAGATGTTATTTTTGACTGGTTTTAACATTGTATCACACTTCCATGACATAATTGTATCGGCTCTTTTTCAGTAACATTTTATTTATTTACTTATTTTTTATGTTCTTTTTTTGTGTCTTTTTGGAAAAGCAAAATGCTTTAAAAGCTTAACATAACAATGGATTAGTCAAAGGTTTATAGCTTATTTCGTTGCATTAATATACTAATTATATAAAGATGCTGATAATAGATTACACTAACAATTTGAAAAATCACTATCTCGCTGAACAGGATGTTCCTAAACTAGCCTGGTATTTCTAGATCTGTCATAAGTCACTCTGAAGCTGCAATTTTTTTCTAATAGTCACTTAATTGTTACAGTCACAGGAAAACTAATCTAGGAGGACAAAGTGTCCCACAAGCTTTTTTCTGCTGTCTTGTCTTATCAGACTGTCTGCAATGCAGCATGACTGAGCTGAAGGCGCTTGGAGGAGAACACTAAACTATCCATCTCTTTTTTTACCAAAGGCTTGATGCATTGGGTTGATGCTAAGGGGGAAGCACGGCACCCTGCCATCTTCTCCGTACACTGTAAACATGGGCAATCATGCTCTTAGGTACGCCTGGCCATGATGACATGTGGCCAGCTGGGACGCAAACTTGGCTCGTAGCAGCAGACCTCAGCCCAACATGGAAGCAGTGCTTTTGCCAGACAAATCACTGAGGAGCCTCAAACCATGTAAGGCTGAAGCAGCTGAAACCCTCAACAGTGGTAGAAGATCAAGTCTGGGAAACGCTAAATGGGAAGGTTCTCCATGTGGACACATTGAATTTACAGTCTATCCTGCATCCATGTGGAAAACTGGAGCGGATGGTGCTAATTCTATTGTTGGGCTGTGTGGAAGGCTTACACAATGGGCTGGTAATTGGGTTGGTGGGGAGGGGGGAAGCGAGGCAGTGGGCAGGCCTGTCAGTTACACGTCTGTAATCTTCAGCACAGCTGCCTGGGCTGTCAACCTCGCTGTGTCTCAGGCGCGTAGCATCTCCGCGTGTAATTACCGGCTCTTTTTCCTGTTGTCAAAGACGCCAGCAACACCAACCCAGTCATTACCCCCGGAGCTCCTGTCCACCACCCCCTCCCTGTCATGACAAGATTCTCCCACCGCATGCTACAACTGTAATCAATGAGGCTGTGTTTGGCGTTCCAAAGGTAAGGTGAAGCCTCACGTTTTCTGCTGCATGGAGACTAAATAACGGGTAATGAAATCCTGGAAGTGCGTATTGATATGCAAAAACATCCGTTCACTTCAGTTGATTGGTGCCACTGTCTGTCACAACACACACAGCTATGACCAGGTGTATTTCTGAATAGCACATAAATGTCTCATTATGTGGAAAAATACATCTTCAGCAGTATAATTTCTGTCTTGTGATGTTGCAATATTTTTTACCACCAAAGGCAGTGACTGTTTTTCCCTTCTCCAAGTGCATGAAATAGAGGAAGATAAAAAACTCGAATTCAATGATTTTTGTAATATATTTGACCATATGTTTTTACTTCTGTTTCATGTATTGCATGTGTGTACTATAGATCCATTACAGATCCAGAAGGTATATGGTGCTTGTCTGGAGCAGCTTTCTCACCAGGCTTGCTTGGCCACCTCGTATTGGTAGGCACGAGTGAGCTCATCCAAATGAGCCTGAAGCATGGACTGCATTTCCTCATGGTGGGAGGAGCCTAGCGAGGCAGAAGAGCCCTGGCCATAGGGCAGCGCTGCTGGAGAGGAGGCCACACCGCGGAGGGGTGGAGTGGGCACTTGCTCTTCTTCCTCCAGCTCGTCATCCATGCCCTGGTGTAGGTAGGTCTGCACAGGCAGGGGTGGACCCCAGCTGTCACTCTCATACCTGTGCCAGCAATAAATGGAAGTGATTTTAGAGCGGTGCCCATAAGAAAGCAAAATCAAAAATGAGGTCATTATTAAAAAGCTCTTTTGTATTTCTATAAAATCGAGCAACACTCAACACCAAACCGTCATTTCAATCTACTGAGCAATGAACAGAATTGTTGTGATCTCAATGATTAATATTCAAGTTCTTAAAACTCAAACTTAAGACCAGACTGAACTTTGATATCCATTCCAAACACTGCAGAGATACATTTACAGCATGTAGTTGACTTAGCTCTTACCCAGAGCGACTAACAAGGTTACTCGTAATACAGGTAGGCCAATGTAGCATTAGTAGTTTTGCCCAAGGACTCTGATAGGTGTAGTCAGTCACACTAGGAATCAAACCCCAGTCTCCCACATGGTGTGGTGGCTCACTGGCAAGTAGTTGTGTTGTCCATTGCACCAAACCAAACATACCATATTGGGCTCTACTTCTTCCAGGGGTTGAAACAAACCAGTCTTAAAATAAATCTCAAGGATTTTAAAATGAGAAGAGATGAGATGGTTCTCAATATTCTTCTTAGAACATCCCTGGCCTGCATTTCGTAGTGCCTATTCCACACTTTCTATATCACAGTTTAGCTCGGGTAATATGTGTTGAGCTGAATCAGGTATGTTAGGAGCCAGGGAAACATCAAAAGCTGCAGGTTAGGTGTACTCCAGGAGGAGGATGGAGAAACACTTGATATAAAGACTTGAGCTGAGAGGTTTATACTGCAGAGCAAGCTCACAATGGGCTGAAATTTCAACACATCCCTGAAGATTAGTGGTATATGTCTGAAAACCCCAGCGCCAATTTAAGCCATAACAAAGAGATTTTATGGCTTTAGTTGTAAAAGGAGAGCTCTCAGCTAACTCAGCAGTGTTTGGGGAAGCAGCATAATGTTCATTAGGCTAACTCTCTCTCTCTTTTTCCTTTGCTGTTCTAAGCACTTTGACTGAGAAGGCAGCCGTGCTGTGTAGTTGGGTCTGTGAACGGCGCTTCCTCAGCAGATTTAGTGAAAGAGAGAGGTTCCCTGAAGTACAGTTAAAACTACCTTGCTGTTTGGTTGTCTCAGGTGGATTTGAGGAAACAGCTACTTTGTGTACAGAGTGCAATAGAAGAGCTTTGCATCACCAATTAAACCACATGTTCAGTGTAGCTCTACATCTTGAAAATGGGAAATCAAAGACTATAAATCTGTATGTGTGTGTGTGAGTGTGTATCTGTATCTAATGGTAATCTTACCCTCCTTCAGCTTGACGGTCTGGGGCATAGTGGTCCATCTCAGTCCCTGGTAAAGGGTTCATTGGCGGGGGAGGGAGGGGCATGTTGGCCCAGCAGGAACCGTTAGGTTTTGCTGTTTTACTGCCTCCTTTGGACTTCTTCTTTTTACCATTTTTTCCTCCTAAAGAGGGCAGCAGAGAAGAGGAGAGCCTTCAGTAATGAAGCAAAGAACACATTTCCACATTCAATATCAGACACAATCAATTCTTGCCACAAGGAAAAAATTGAACAGCATCTATTGCGAGGACCAGAGTGTCTTTCTGAATTGCAATACAACACAGAAAGGGAGAAAAGGACAGAGTGTGCATGGCAGACAGAGAGAGAGAGAGAGAGAGAGAGAAAAAGAGAAAAAGAGAGAGAGAAAGAGCGCAAGAGCTCGACTAATTGTGCAGGTTTAAGGTCAGAGTTTAGCTAGTGAGTCTGGTCCCCATCACTGTGTTTCAGCACACAGGCATTAGAGGCCCAGTCTGCGAGCCGCCTAATGAGCAAGTCCCATTCCCCCTGTGGACCTGCAGACTGCCAGGGAAGCTGTTTTATCATCACCTGCTCTACCTCCTCTCCTCTCATTATCTCTCTCTCCCTCTATCTCCCTCTGTCTAACTCTGTCTGTGCCACTGATGGGCCACAAAGACACAAAGAGCTTTCCTTTGCCACGTCCTTCTCCTCCTCTGCATGCTGCGATTTGCAGCCTTCACAACCTGGAGGGCCTCTTCCATGGGCTTGAGCTCAGCATCCTCATGACAGAGGCTCACTTTGGTGTTAAAGTAAAAGGGCTGAGTAAAAGGGCTAGAAAAGGCGTGGATGCTGCATCGTTGTCTACGCCTCCGCATGGCAACAGCGCACTAATTTTATGTCCACGGGTCAAAACACAGAGGAATCCCTGCCTGCGCTAATCAAATTAATCCACAGCAACGTGCTGTAATTCTCTGACATTTCTGGGCTAAAAAACTCCCAAGGCTGAGAAGCAAAAAACACACATGAAAAGAAGAGGAGCGATTAAGGACGATATCCTCCGGGTCTGTTTTCAGCAAAAATGTAAATATTAAATCTATTCCCCCCTGATTCAGGCTCTTTTATATCCTTTTTACTTTTTTCCTCTTTTCTTTTTTCCCTATTGACTTTTCTCAGCTTTTATCTGCTCATCCTTTTTTGCCCCTCCAGTCTTCTCTCTTCTCTCTTTCCTTGGTTCTCTCACTATTACATTAGACGTTCGGAGATACTAGAAGGTCCTGTGCTCCTAATTAGCCGGCCAAGCAAGCAAATTTCAGACTGTACTCGGACAACCCCAGCACTGCGCCATGAGCCATCGTCACTGACCTCTGGCCAAAACAATGTGGCGTGAACGCAAAGGCTACAAATGTGATATTCATAAAAACAGACACAGAAAAACAGGCAGAGATGGAAAGGGAGCAGCAGTGCACATGAGACGGAGAGAGCGTAAGAGAATCTCCTCTACCGATTTAAAAATAGTTCCTTACAAAAGAGAAATCTTTTTAGCTAGATTCAATTTGCTATGCAAACACTGAGTAAATCACCCAACAACACTGTTTCAAAATCTTATTTAAATCTTGAATTATCCTGTGATGGGCAAACTGAACTCATTTAGCTCTTTCTGGCACAGGTAGATTCACAGATCCAGACTCAGTGAGGGGGAGTCACAGACAAAAAGAGAGAGAGAGAGAGAGATACTCCAATTAGAGTTAGTCCATTATTAACTGTATACATAACACAAATTGTATTCTAAGCCACTGCAATATAAATATATATGAGGTATGCCTGTGTGAGTGTGTGTGTTTGTACATACTGATATATATGCACATGCACGAACACAAACCCGCTATTCTGAGCAAAGCTACCTTATAGACTATGATTGTGAGAGAGATGTTGGGAGAGAGCACGCGAGAGAGAGCATGACAGAGAGAGAGTGTGCATGCATACAGAGGGCATGCTACAGAGAGAGATCTGCAAGAGAGCGTCAGGGTCAGAGTGTAGGTAAAAGAGTGCCACAAAGAGAGAGAGAGAGAGGGAGAAAGAGAGAGAGAGAGAGAGAGAGAGAGAGTGGGAGAAAGAGAGAGAGAGAGAGAGAGAGAGAGAGAGAGAGAGAGGGAGAGAGAGAGAGAGAGAGAGAGAGAGAGAGAGAAAGAGAGAGCGCACACGGCAGAGAAACAGAGAAAGAATATGCGAGTGCATTCAGTTCCTTTAAATAAACACAAATCTAATACATAAAAATCACTCATTAGAAAGCGCTTCAAGTGAAACCTGACTCAAAGCTTGTTATTTTTGTTCGTGTTGGTCTTGTCAGGTTTGGGTAGCAGTAACTAGTACATAATCACATACAGTTTATGTATGAAAATACAATATATGGCCAAATGTTTGTGGACACCCCCTCTAATAAATGCATTCAGCTACTTTAGGTTGCACTCATTGCTAACACACACAACCATATTCACTATTTCTGATGAAAATGTGGCCATCCGTGCAGGGCGCAAACACACACACACACACACATACACACACACACACAGGAACCAGGGAGGATTAAGGGCCTTGCTCAATGGCCCAACATTGGCAGCTTGCCAAGCTCAGGTATCTAACCCACAACCCTGTCATCAATAGCCCAGTGCTCTAACCGCTGTTTTACCACTGCCCTGTGGAGCTGTGGAGCCATGAACATGTTTTCTCTGGAACGCTCCATCCAATAGATTTGGGATGAGTTGGGGATGAGGTGGGGTGGTGATCAATTAATAATAATAATCAATTAAATCCTCCCATCAATGCTCAAAAAAAAATGTATTAAAAAGCCTTCCCTAGACAGTAGAGACAGTTACTCCAACAAAAGCAGGATTAACTCTTTTTTAACACCCTAGATTTTGGAAGAAACAATGAATGAGCAAGTGTCCCAATACATTTGTCCATACAGTGCATGTTGTTGTCATGTAAGATAATGTGCAGAATGAATACACAGATGAATTTTGTTAGACATAATGTCATCACTTTTATTGCTTTGACCGCAGTCGTTATTAATAAATGATGCCAATAAAGCCGTTTGAATATAATTTTCAGGGAGGGAGCGTGAGAGAGAAATTGTAAATGCACTATGAATGCACTAGCCCCACGCCCCACCCCCCACCTCTGGAGCATTGACTATACCGTTGGCGCAGGATCTGCTGTCGGTTAGTGAATAGCCCAGGCTGGCCATCTCTTGCTGGGCACGCAGCGAGGCTTTCCATCGCGGGTCAGGCCGATCCACGGCCAGCTCGTGGAAGCTGCTGGACTGCAAGATCTGAGTGGTGGCGTAAGGGGTGGCCTGGTTGCCTCGGGCCGGGCTGCTGTAGCCCGTCTTGCCTGTGAAGTCGATGCTGCTGTAGATGGCACCGTCTGACAGCATGGTGCCCGTTTTCTCCCCGGCCCCGGCCGGCAGCACGTCTAAGAAAGGAGAGATGGTGTAAGAGATTGAGAGAAGAAGAAAAAGAGGCAGAGTAGCAGCTCTTAAGGTCAGTGTGAAGCTTATTAGCACACCCCGCTGCTGATGCTCCAATGCGCCCTACTCCAGTTCAACCCAGCTCAAATGAGGTGAGATAAATAAAAGTGATTAGCCAGCAGATTAATTATCAGATGACACGGGATGCTTGGTGGGGGGGCGTGTGGCGGCCGAGGGAAGACGGACACACACATGGAGCTGACCTTCAGCTCAGACCAGCACAACCCGCAGAGCACTGATGAGCTTGCTGAGATCTAAATGTGCCCTGCTCTGTCACACACTCACAGACACACACACACACACACACACACACACACACAGGCACATGTTTAAACAGGTATGCTCAATGTGGTGATATTGACAAAAATCCTAAACCAACTGGTTAATTATTTAACTGATGTTATACAAAAGTCTGTCAGGACGTTTAATGTCTGAAACTTCTTCAGTTTCAACTGGAGCTACAATGGCTAATAGAGGTGGTTAAGTGTTTCACAGGCATGCTTATGTGATTTCATATTGTTCATATTGTTATCTATAAAAATCGATAAACGGAAGTTTTGTAGCTGAAAACAATTGTATGATCCACCTTAAAACCTCATTCATATATTTGTACATTTTCATAGACAGCAATCTCGTACAGTCTTACAAAGCCTAAAAGCAAGTTGACTTGAGATTGCCTGACAACTCAATGGTGAGAAACTCTTGTTTTTTAAGGCAAGTGTGTGATGATTTAGGGTTGCAGACAGCACAGTGCCACGGTGCTAATAAACAGTCATTAGGGGAGAGTAGGGCACAAACTACTGCAAGGTAAAATGTACAATTTATAGGTTCAGGTAAAAAGTGCTTTTGGTCACCTTCTCATATGTCAAATTTTGACAGCCATTGTAACTTTTTTTATCATGGGTTTTTTAATCACTGAGCTGCGTAGTAGTGTAGTACTAAAGTAGTATCATATAGCTAAACAAGTTAAAGTACAGGCCCCACATAGTGGGCTTAGTTAGTTAATTAATTAGTTTGTTAGTCATGCAGTGTTACAACTGAGCCACCCAAAGAAAACAATGGTCCATAATGCCCCAGAAATAGTAATGTTAGCTCACAGATGAATTTACTAGACTTTACAGCAACCCTTACAACTGGCTCTCAGTGCGTTACATTAAACCCTGTCTAGAGGGCAAGGACTAACATCACTGCACTCATTTCACTTCAGATGAATTGTTCATCAAAAGTATTTTACTGCTACACAGCAACTGTTACATATTTATTAAATGAAAAATAAAAAAATGTTGATTTGCGCCCTGCTCTCCTCTACTTGTTAGCACCACAAGCTCCAGTTCAAAACTCAACAAAGTTATGGCATCTACATATCTTACACTTCAGGTGTAAGAGTGAAAAAGAGTGAAAACGGCCATTTTGACGTATAAAGGACGACTAAATTAAAAGAGAATGTTCTGGAAAGTGTGTGATCACCTGTCATTTCCAGTGCTTAGGGATTCTCAGGTTACTGAAATATTCATATCGCTCATACATGAATTCAAAACGTATCACACTAGTGTGCTCTGGACCCTGAACCTATGACCTGCTCCTTCCCTAGGGGGCTTTGAAGTGGCACTCTGCTCTTTCAGGTCTTTCCTTTTATTTTTTTATTTTTCTCAGCTATTTTTCAGGCTCCTGGGATCTTACCTCCGCGTCCAAAGTTGCTGTGGTCTTTTGAGGCACCCAGGCCGCCATTGGCAGGCAAGCTGGTGGAGGGCCAGGAGTCAGCCAGCCAGGGGAAGCCAGGATCACCGGCTTTCAGCAGGCCAGGACGACTGAGAGAGAGAGATAAAGAGAGAACAAGAGAGAGAGAAAAAGAGAGGGAGGAAACATGCATATGTAAGGGTATGATCTACATGCCACCAAAAGGGTGAATAAGAAACAACATCTAACATTCTGTTTTTTAATTCGTTTTTCATTTCCCCCTTTTTATGTTTGTGGTCTGCATCAGAACCAGATTGCTGTGAGAGTTCCCTCCCAAAGCACACTGCTCCCGAGCAGGGGAAATAATAAACAAGCAAACAAAAAGACATAAAACAGTGACAAGTCTATAAATCTGTCCCCCAACCCCCATTTCTGCCCTGGAGTAATAGAAGCCAGTAGCGGCTGCATGGCAGAATATTAAAGACCCCTACAGTGAGTATTTCCACCTTCATTTCGGAACAGAGGGGTATTCTGTCAGTCTCCATGCTAAGGGCGGTGGTGAAGGAGTCTCCATGGTAACGGGTGGGGCGATGCACATTGGCTGGCTGCTTCTGACTGAGGAGGAAAAAGCTGATTCTTGATAAAAACACGATTCGTAATGGACAAAGCCTTTTTTTGTTGTTCAGTTATTGGGAATGGAGAGTCTGTTCTGTTCTTTTTCCGTGTACCTAGACGGGAAGCCAGAGTCAGGCAGGCAGGCAGGTCGTCCACGTGATTGGGTTTTGTCTAATGAATGCAGCAGCCCACGAAAGCGCTTCCCCCTAAGAGCCCGGGCAGCAGGAGCGCAGGGGGATTTCAACACATCTGAGCTCAATGGCTCAAAGGTGGAGGAACCATTATGTGAGCTTTTTTTCCACCCAGGCTAACACATACACAGCCTCACATGCATCAACATCCACATTAGCTTGCACATTCCAGCACACACACACACACACAAATGCACGCGTGCACGCTCACTTCTGTACTCAGTGAGACACACATAAAAGCAAGTTCCAGTTTATATTTAGAAGGCAGATTTTTTGCTACATTTGTTTGGCCTCTTGGCTAGCTTTGCCTGCTCAGGTGTGATAACAGAGCCGATGGAAAGAACGTAGAGAACGAAAGAAAGAAAAACACAAAGAAAGAAACAAAGAACTGCACTGCTTACTGTTCCTCACCCCCTTGCTGACCTTTTACCCTTGCCTTCACATGCTCACTGGGCCACCAACTAGTGACATTCAAAAGGGCTTGTGCTTTATAGGCTTACAAGACAGCAATGTACATGAGTGAAAATGGCTGTCTATATAAATGTGTAAGAGAAAGAGAGAGACAGAGAGGGAGTGGTGGTAACTGCTTGTGAGGGACTCGTTTTCTCAGATAATTATCTTTTCACATCCTAGTACATGTGGGTAGTGTGCTTTTGAGCTGCTCTCGACAGAGAGAATCCATCACTGGCTCTGGGGAGGCACCACCCGCAGCTGGGCCGGGACGATGAATGGACGAATGAAAAAGCTGCCCTGATGCTTTAATTGTTTCTGTTAATTCCAGTCGGGGGAGATTTATTAGCCAATCTATCGATACATCAGAACAAGGCTGCAAGTGTTGAAGCATCCATCAGACACCTGTCTGCCGCAACGTTAACATCGGCTCTGGCCAAGACCCAATCCAAGCCTGCTTTAGCAGATCAGCTCTCAAGCGGGAGCTTTATGTCTGTAAATCTGCTTTTACTAGAAAATGCATTTGTATTAATTTGTTAAATATACTATACAGAAAGAGAGAGCATGTAAATATGCATAAATGTAATCAGAGATATTTACACTGTAGTTGAACATATTTATCGATCAGTCATAACAAAATTTTGGGTAGGTTCCTCTTGAGCCGTCACAACATATCTAACCATTTTAGACATGGACTCTAAAGGCATCCTGTGGTATCTGACGTTAACAGCAGATCCTTTCATTCCTGTGAGTTGTGGGGCCTATATGGATCACATCAATTAGACCTAGGTGCTCTTTACTCCATCACCAGCTCACAGGTCCTTTTTTGAGATCTTTTGATCAGTACTGACCACTGAATTACAAAAAATTCCACAAGAATGCCTGATGTTTTGGAGATGACCCAGTCATCTAGCCAACACATTTTGGCTCTTGATAAAGTGGCTTAGATTCTTATGCTTGCCCAGAAGCTTTCTTGCTTTTAACAGAAATCACCTTCAAGAACTGACTGTTTACTCGCTGCCTAATAGATCTTGACAGATGCATCCCTTGACAGATGCCACTGTAGATCTGTAGAAAAAGTTAATCAATGTTGATAATCAACAATCAGCTTATGGTTGATTGGTGAACAACAAAAAACACAACATGTTTTGAGAGATTTAAAAGGTTAAGATGTTTACTATATGTTACATTAACGCTTGTATAGCAACTGGGACAGTGGTGGTTCAGCGGTTAGAGCACCGGGCTATTGATAACAGGGTTGTGGGTTCAATTCCCGGGCTCGGCAAGCTGCCACTGTTGGGCCCTTGAGCAAGGCCCTTTACCCTCTCTGCTCCCCGGGCGCTGGAGTTGGCTGCCCACTGCTCTGGGTGTGTGTGTGTACTCACTGCCCCTAACACATGTGTGTGTGTGAGTGTGTGTTCACTACCAGATGGGTTAAATGTGGAGGACACATTTCGCTGTACACTGTACAGTGACAAATACGTGCACCTTTACCTTTGTTGCAAGTAGATATGTGTGAGACTGATTTTTAGTCTGGCTCCTGACAACCTTTTATGACCTGCTCTTGACCACTCCTGCAGAAAATCTGCAACATTGGTCCCGCCCACACCCACAACATGAATGTTTCGGCATGCCCACAGAGGCTAACTGACATCCAGTTTTTCACATATTATTATGCACAATTGAATTATTTACTGCTGAAATAAATAATAAATTAAATTGTGAATTAACTTCTATAACTATCTATACATTCTATCCCAACCCACACAACTCTATACTTTACATAAAAATGTATACTTTACATGATTTGTGGGCAATATTCATTTACTATGATTTTAATGTTTGTAGTGTGAAAATTCACAAGAATGCAAATCTTGCTCACAACATCTATTATATAGTAAACAATTAAAATAAAAAAATAAATAAAATTAAAATTAACATAAAAAAAAAAGTTTTGAGCTTCAGACAGTAAAGGTCACAAAAACAATAACTTAAAATATTTTCTTGCTGATAATCGGTCGACCTCTAGAGGTGGTGCACTGTTATTTATTTAGTGCAGTAGTGTGTAGCTTGGGACACAGTCTACAGGAATGCAATTTGTTAATTTGCAAAATTTTCCTAAATGTACATGTTGTCCCACTCCTGCCCACACTGGACTGGTTCACTGCCTGCTCCCACACACAGAAAATTACCCCCATACTGCATGATATTGTGGTGGGTCCCGTGGGAGTGCAGACCTCTAGCTGCGAGGTTCGTTTTACTGAGAAACTGAAGCACAGAATAAATTGTGTGTCAAAATACATAAATTATTAAAATGGACCGCTACAGCGTTACCGTGACTATACTAATCCACACTGGACTGATGTCTATTTAAATGAAACAAAATTCCACAACTGATGTAAGTGAATTACCACCTTAAATCTGTACATCACAATGCATTAATGCATTTTAATACTCCTGGCTCCTGGTCTGAATGATCTTCAGCTAAGCATGGCCAGTATGTTGCTGAAACATATCCGGATGAGCTCCGATTCTCCAAACTGAGTCATCTGCTGCTACTCTTTCATGCCCAAGGCTAAGCACTCCACATGCAGGATTCAGGGAGAATAAAGCCCAGCAGAATGGTCGTGTCTCAGGCAGAGAGCAGGGCTGATCGATAGCTACAGGACAGGCTGTAGTGAAAAGGAGCCTGTGTTGATTTCTCTGGTGTGTTTACTTGGTCAGAGGTAAATGTCACCACATAGAGAGCCGTGAGAGTGATGCAGCGCTCACCTTCCACTTCCCATCAGGCCTCTGTCTCCACGCTGGAACGTCACTGCGGGGCCAGCAGCCAGAACAACACGGCAGGAGGAGGAGGGAAAAAAAAAAACAAACCACAGATCCATCTCAAATCACTTCTTTCCTCTATTCTACACAATCCATAAACGAATGTCTATTACACACTGGATGGCTTACTGCCTATAGCGGGGTCGAGCCCGTTGCAAGTTAGATAGGGACGGGACAAATGGTCAGTACCTGCACGGGTGAAGGTGAACGACTGGACTGTGAAACAGAAACACAGAACAGAGACGGCATTAGAATTTGGTTGAGATATACGGCAGTAAATGCAGATGAAAGAGGGATGAGATGAGTGGCATTCCGTACAGAGACACTGAACTGACGATGACTTCACATGCAGGCCAATGGTTTAGTCAAGTACTGCTAACCTAACTACGATATGATAATTGCTCTGAGTTACCAGATAACAGTAACTCAGAGATGTGATAACAGCATTACACCAAAATTCTCTACTGAAGAATTAGATTTTTTTCAGCTTCAAAAAGCCTGGCAGTGTTCTCTTTACTAAATAAGGGATTCTCATATATGAGAACAGTTCATGCTGCAGTTGCAAACTATCCTAAACTAAAAGACACGGCAAATTAAAATGTTAAAATAATGTTTTTCTGTTAAATCAACTTAATCCTGAACTTAGTGTAACATTTTGTAATTATGCATCTCAGTTTGGAAAACAATATATTTGAAATCATTTTAGTAATTTCAGCTGCAGCTCATTTACATATGTTTTTGAGGCTCAACTCTATAGTAGTGTTAGTGAGTTAGGAGAACCTTCGACTAAATGACGTTGAATTGGCTCAAATAGCTCTGTTATCAGTTACTTCATCTATTTTTTTTTTTTTTACTGTAAACATGTTTTCGTGTAGGCTCATGTGTATTTATTTGTGCATGTAAACATACTTAATGATATTCATGTCTTTCACATGCTTGTGCTAGCAGTCATATAGCAAATGTTGGTTCCTGGAGTTTTCCACATGGGAAACATTACTGTAAAAGCGCTCATGAATGTCCTCCACACAAGTTCAAATTGCTGGTAGACAGAATGAGCAAGGGACAGACTGACTAGCTGTCTGGGAGGGACTGAACTATGTGCTGCAAATGAATTTCTCGATTCACAAGAGCAGAATCCCAGCCCAGGTGATGGATAAAGCAAATGGCTATTGAATTAGGCAATCACCGTGGTCTCCACCTAAGTCATCAGACCGTGATGATAGCAATACATATTATAATGAGAGTAATCCACAGCTACATGCAATAATTACCCCCTGGAGGGAAATACCAAATTACATTTTGGAGGCAGGAGACTGTATTTAGAGCTAATGCAGAAACAATATGGGTCACAGTCCTCTAATAGATGCGGCACAACTGCGTTTCGTTTCCAAATTAGAGTGTTTTGAGTGTGAGCGTGCTGTTTTTGATAGGATTGTGTTCAAGGTCGATGCACATAGGTGCGTAATGCATTACGGTGAGGGGGGGAGGCTGAGCTCTTTTGCCTTTGTTCTGCTTTGGCTCATGTGACTGTGCGTACAGAAGAGTGCCGCCCTCTGGGCTTTGACTAATGTGTGTAAAACACACCGCTACAAATTCTTTAAAAAAGAACAAGTTTTAGCTCTAAGGCCTTTACAATAATAATACAAATAGCTTCTGTTCTATAGGAAGAAGGAAGATTGCATTTGGAGCTGTGACCCTCGATGCTGGGGGAGTCGCACGGTCTGCACAAATAAATACTACAGCTTAGCTGCAGTGTATAATCATCATGATGCAATCCAGCTTACATATGCATTTTTTCTTCTCTTAAGCGTTGTGCTACAGTTGCAGAGATTTGCAGGCCAAAAACAGCCTTTTTAATACTTTGCACTATGGATTAATTATATGTCAACATAAACTGTTTATTTTTTTGCTAGCGTCATCATACCAGCAACTCGTCTCCGGAGGGTTATTGTACTGAGGCATTAAAGCATGCAGCACACTCGGGCGGGCAGTTCTCACCTGCATAGTTGCTGAGACCTTTCCTCTTCTTTCTTCTCCAGTAGAGCCAGGCACTGAAGCCCATGAGAACGATCCAGCAGGCTCCGCCCAGGCCGGCGATGAAGGCTGGTTGTTTCACCACATCAGTGATGCTGCTGTTGCCCTCGTCCCCTGTCATCACATCTCGTAACTCCGCACCTGTTGACCACGTAAGAGGTGTGCACACAAACACGAGTAGGTTGTAATCAGGCCTGGAAACTCGATTTGATTAAGATAAACAGGGGTAAACAGATAAAAACCAATCAACTGATTTCAGCATGTCTATGATGAAGACCCTGAATTGGAACCAAAGGCAACCCTAAAGGCCACTAAAAAACCGGTCACGAAACACAGCACAGCAGAAAAGCACAGCTGTAATACATAGGAATCATCACAATAAGAGAGCTCATGAGCATTCTACACACAAGCCTAAGTTCACTGTACTCCACTCATACACATTTTATGGAATAAAACTTCACTAAACAACATGGAATGAATTTGTCACATCTTAAATCAGCAAACATCTCTTTTTGTTCACTAATAAAAAAAGAAGTTGAAATAGTTACAATGTAATTAGGCTAGTAATGCTAGTAATGGAGTTATTTTCTTTTAAAGTATTTGATCAGTAGCTTTTCATTGTAGAAGTCAAGTCACAGATTTGTGTGGTCTCAGTATGGATTAAATCAAGGGGTCAAAAGGAATTACCTAAATTATCAAAACTACCAAGTGTAAAAAATGCCTGTGGTTAAAATTTTATCAGGATACAATTCAGACACAAGTCACATGAGGTGTCCAGTTGTGGACAGGGTCTACGTTGCACCCATTGCTGATACAGATGTGCAAATGCACACACAGCTTGTCAAGTCCCTCCAGCGAAGTACTGTCAATAAAATAGGACACTCTCGGCTAAGATAAAGATGAACCTTTGAACACCATGACTAATGCCAGGCATGGGCTAGAGTGTTAAAAAGCAACTGTGTTAATAACAACTGTTAAAATCTGAAAAACTACCGTTCATCTTATTTATTAGCATGTGTAGAAGTGCATATCAACTTAGAATTGTCCTTACTCTACACCTGACAGCGCCCTCTACTAGCCATTCTGCATCTAACAGTAATAGAGGTTGGCAGCCGTAATGCACTGATATTCTGTCACAAAGTATTCTTTAGTTAGTTAGGTATTTAGTCTTCTAGTGATTTCAGGTTCCCATTTGCTACAAATAGTGCTACAGACTGAAGCTGACAGGTTTTTGATTTTTCAGTTTTCCTTTTTCCAGAATTTTCTGTTTTCCTTAAATGCCACAGCTGTTCCATGAAAAGAACTGCTGCACCTGTCATACAAAAACACTGTACAGGTGGAATGGAAAATTTAAATGAGAAACTAACTCCAGCTTTGTTTAAACAAGTGCCTGAGGTTTCTCTCAGTTTAATTCTGAAAGTAATTTAAATGAACGGTTTTATAATATCGGTATCAACAACAATACAGTGTAAAATATTTGTTATGGTATCAGACATTTCTATACAGGTACATCTCCAGAATTTTGCAGGTCTTTCACTGGGTTTGATAACTGTCACAACACTAAATGTGCCTGGCTGAGCTCCCGCATCAAGTATGGAGTGGAAATCATGTCATTTGAGCATGCTTTTTATGTTTTTTATTATTATTTATTATTTTTATTCTTAATTCATGTTATTTATTTTATTTAAAAGTATTTCTGTATTTCCTCACTGTTTCTTTTCTGATGTGTCATCCGCTGTGATACATCTGATACTGATGTTGCATGACAAAAATGACTTCTAGACACACACATCTATCCTCTTAGCTTCATTCATCACAGTGTGACTGATGTTAGACATTGTATCTCTACGAGTGCACCTCGCTGTGTACCATGTGTGAACACATTCCAGTATGTTACATGAATAAGACTCTATCCACAGGAGGCTCTGCAATGCCTCTCCACAATCATACAGTCAAACTGAATCAAATCAAATCACATCAAAGCAGCAAATAAAGAACACCAATTAAAAGAACACAGGAAAATCTATTTTTACTAATATGATTATACTACAGCTGATTAACAGCACAGCCGCAGTGGGAGCGGGAAACACTACAGACAGCAAAAACAATACACTGCATGAAGCACGTCTGCCTTCAGAAATGAAAATAAATAAACACAACTGTTTTATATGTGTGCAGGCTTAGCCAGTGCAGCGGGCCGCTCGTCAGTTAGAGCTGGCGGTTGGGAGATTGACACGGGGGCTCCATCTGAGTTTGATTTCCTGGTGCAGCTACTGCGCTGTGAAATGAGATTCACACTCTCGCGGCGTGAGCAACACCGCAAACCCCTTCATTAAGCCCCACACCACAGCCCTGTGTTTGCCTATGCGGCCGGCTGCCGGCAAGAATTTCTGCCCCTGGCAGTCAAAAGCCATGAAAAGGAGGGGTGAACGCCGCACGTCGATAGTATTGATTCTGGGTGTATTTATCTGGCCCCATCCTTCAGCGAGCTAGATAAAATGTGATAAGGTGATAAGCCACAGCAATAACACTGTCCGCTGTGTTAGCAATGGCCGCGTTTATTGGAGAGGATTATTGATATAGCTAACAGCATTCCGCCAAACTGTGCCGGACAGTGTATTAAATGAAAATCTTATCGATTTTTCTGAAAATCACTATCTGTTTTAAAAAAAAGCTCAGCTTCCAAAACTGAACTTGCAGGGTGGCACACTTGCAATCTTTTTCTCTCTCTATTTCTTTTATTTTTTTTCCTTTCTCTCTCACTAAAGCATGACAAATACAGACATTCTCTGTGATTTTATGTAGTTATGATTGTGTTGTATAGGTTCAGCCAATACAGCCTTTTTATTCAGTGAGGACTTAAAACTGCCAACATATTTAACTATTTATTATAAATATTAATATTACAACTGAAAAATATGCTTTGTCCTTTGTCCTTTACATAAGCGGAAACATTAGAATGGTTATAGTAAAAAGATCCATAATTCGATTTGATGCTGATACTGGGTTCACAAATATAATTGTCGCAATATTTTGATCAGAATTTAGATAAATGGAAACGGTGACTATATCCATATATTGTATATATACAATATATGTTATATATTGTAATAATGTATTGTTATTATTATTTGTTGCATTTGTTAGCAAACTTTGGATTTCAAGCAATTCAGTTGCATTTAGATATCATAAGTAATACAGTGCCTGTTCAATGCACATGATGCATTGTTACACTCCTAATCATCAGTGGACAGCTACTGCTGCTGTTTAAGGCATTTTTTCTCTTGATGACATAAGCTAGTTATTTATTTGGCACCCTTTCTGTAGCAATGTCTTATGGACATAATGATTCCTAGCTGGCCCGCCAAGTTGTACCTAGGTCCTAACCTCCCTGCCAAAATTAAATTCTGGCAACACCACTGGTTTGCACAATGCTACTTAGGGATGGTCAATATGGCAATGTTTTGTCATATTGTGATAAATGTTGTGATACACTATATGCTTTTATGAGTATATTGTCAATGTCGCCAGCGCTTAAAGAACACTGACCAACAGCTCATTTAATTACAGGGAGTGTAATTAGTCCTATTTAACTGTATGGGGTAGAAAAACATACAATTCACTGTACTAAGTATGGGAGAATATTTGGAAAGCAGTTTTTAAAATATTAAAACTACTGGAAAATGTTGTTAGCAACCAACAATGTTGGTTGTTGATAGATATGTGAGAAATTGACCACCAGTGCCTGCTGGTCAGAATTCAGCTATGGTGTCTCACCAATCACAATGGGCTGTGGCTCACTCTTCACCCCAGTGCCAGCACTAGTGCCGGCAGCAACCTCCACACGGTACTGCACCCCAGCTTGAAGCCCTCCAACCACTACTGAGCGGATCGCTGCGTCCACCGTCTTATTCACGTGAAAGCGGCTTTCGTTTCCCAGACACCATATCTGAAGCATGAGACAATGGGGAGAAATAAGAAGAGTGACAGGATATGTGGAAATACACACACACACACACACACACACACACAGCAAATTCAGACATGCAGTGGAGAAGACAAAGGGAAGAGGAGAGATAAGAAAAGATTGTGTCAGGACCTTAAGTTCTTAAATAAATAATATGCCATGCTTTTCTAAACACAACCAGCTATAAATAAACTATGCTTCTGTCTAAAATAATACATTGACATACATCACATTCTTTGTTAATCTAGGTCTTGTTGTACCTTGTACTCCTGAATGATGCCATTCTGGTGGTCTGTGGGTGGGGGGTCCCAGGAGATGCTGATGGAGGTGCTGTTCTGGTTGCCCACTGTGAGCACAGTGACTTGCTGGGGAGGGGCGCTGGGGGCTGCCAGAGAACAACACTCATCACTAAATGCCTTTCTCATTACAGCAAGCACACAAACACATACACACACACACAAGCATGAAAGATTCCAAATGGATTTTTAATGCCCTTTTTAAGTGACCCAGATATCTAAGGAAACTATTGCCCTTTGAGTATAATAAGCTTTGGATTGTCTGAGAAAATTGCAATAGTGGAAGACATTCACTGTGCACTGTGACCTACAAATACCCACGCCGCATACAAAACACTTTCACAGGCCACCAAATCCTGAGATGGATGTTTATTTTTACACATATTTCTACAGGTAAGACAAGGCTCTGCAGCTGGATTCACTATTTCAAAGGTTCTTTTGAATAATTCCTGGGTGGGCGGCGAGGGAATGTGTGCTGCTTTGGATGCTGGGCCCGGTGATGCAGTGTAGAAAAGGCAGCAGTAGATGAGGTGTGACCAGCTCTGAGCCCTAATCCTAACTTCGTTAGTCCTGCACCATTGCCACTCCTATCAGAGCCTGCGCTTCACAGAGCAGTCACACTCTGCATCAGCCGCGCCGGATAGCAGCTCTGACTCACCGCATTCAGCCGCCAATTACCTTCCACACACTAGTCCTCTCCTCTTTTCCTTTTCTTATCCACCTTCTCCTTCCTTCCCTTTCCCCCCTCTCTTTAACTATATTCCTCCCACTGTCTCTCTCTTTCCTTCATCGTCCTCTGCCTTTCGGCTTCCGCTGACTGTTTCCACTCTAACCACTCCTCTCTAGAGTGCATCCTAATTGTTGCCTCTTAAACTGTGACTCTTACTTAAGTGTTAGGAGCTTGAAATCTGAGATTATTGAGTGACTATTGGGGATGGACGCTGGGGTAGCATTGACAGGACCAGCATAGCAGTATTCAAAACATAGTAAGGCAAGGTAAGGCTTGCAGATCATTTTGCTGGTTTCATGCATTATTTATTAAAAAATGAAATTGATCTGCAAGTCTTTCCAAAAAGACCAGTGTACAGTAGTGTAGCTGTTAATTTTTAAAAACATATAGAATAAAATGCAAGATAAACCATATCAAATATAATCATATCCACTCTTAGAGCATATATATATACACTAATATATACTATATTTTTAAAATAGAGTAATGTCAGAGTGAGTCCATGTTTGAATAGAGCAGGTAAATTTTCCAAATAATTCCCAGTGATGCTGTTCCTCCAGCATACAGTACACATGTGCCATCCCTTACCTAAACCACACAGAACATTTTCTGTAGTGATAAAACGTATCTGATCAGGCTGTATGAAATCAATGTAACACACTAAACAGGTCTTGGTAAGGTACAGTGGCATAGTGGCTAACAATCACTTGACAAACAGAAACAGTATAACAGAAAGTCAAGCTTCACCTTAGCTGACACTACTGTTTTAGCATTACTTAACAACTCAGTGTGGTTAGCCACTATGTGATGGTTTAGGCATGCAATTTGGGGGATGCTAACTACTGGGTAAAATTATCTATTAGTATGTTAGCTATGCTAGCTCTTTAATCTAGGCAAGGTGAAAACTGTGTAAATTAGATTTTTTCAGCCATAGTATCACATTAACCACTCTCTCTGCCCTCTCTCTACACTGTGCACCCAAACAAACCCAGCTGAAATATAGACTGTGTCCAGCCCCCAGATGATGAAGGGCAAGAAACAGCATGAGCCAAAATGCAATCTTGTTTTCAGCACTGTAACAGTCAGTGTAGGAGATTAGTGTCTGTGATTGGACGCTTCTCTGGGCTGTTAAATCATATCTATGGAATCGACAAACAGTAAGCCCTGTTACATCAAACAAAACGCAGGCGCTACTTTGTCGGCGCAGTGTTTAACAGTTCTAATCGGGTTATGCGGCATGACAAGGCTGCTGCAGCGAGCAGGGGAACTGTCCTGGCTGACACTCAGTAAAGCATGGCTCCAGATCAAGGGGAGCTTAACTTCTCTATGTGACGCTATGCCAATATTAATAGGCAGGCAAGCGTGCTGAATGCTAAAGCGGTGTGTTATGCACATTTGAGCTAAATGAAAGCACTCCATTCCCGTGTACAGTAATGAAGGAGATGCTAATAAGGCCATTAACTCTGTGATGTATCACTGGCAGAAATGTGACCCCGTGCTGCGCCACGGCAGGAGCCTGCCAAGTGACACCGTGGCAACCATGCCGGCCTCTAGTTTCCATTACCCAAACCTCTTACAAAAGAAAAAGAGAAAGTGAAAGAGAGACAGAGAAAGTAAGAAAGAGAGAGAGCAATTACCCTGTACATTTCAGGTAAATGGACTGTGTTAGCTGCTTAAACTCTCAGTAACATTTAGAATATAGCACAGTCAATTGATCTTATGTGATAACGATTTAAAGCAGATTTTAAAAACGATTCGTTTTTCGGATGACTGGATGTACTATTTCCACTGGTAAAATAAAAACAATTTAAAACCATATAAAATCAACATTTGTAAATAAATGATTTAAATGACTTGTTTTGTCAAAATGTTAGTATTTTATTATTTCATTATTTTTTATGCAGATTAATAGCCATCTACAAAATCAGTCAACACAATGCTTTAATGCATTTCTATGACCTGACCATTAAAATCAATAGATAAGAGTGCAAGAAACCTGTACAGAATGTCACCATTTGGCCCCTGGCTTCAGCATCATGGGCAGCTTGGAATGGAGCGTTTTGAGGGAACAAAGGAGAGAGAGGCACCCTCGCACACCTCTTGTTAAAGTAAAGCAACCGTGCCACTAATTGTGCTAATGGATGAGAGCTCAACACAAACTGTGATCGGCAGTAAAACTCTCACTCAATCTGACCATTGTGTGTACGTGTGTGTGTGCGTACTCAAATTGGACGGAGGAAAAAAAAGGCACTGGAAAAACAGCTAGAAGAGAGAGAGAGGGAGGGAGAAAGAGAGTGAGGGGAAAGAGAGAGCGATATAGAGAGAGAAAGGCAAAGGGAGGATGGTATGAGGATGCAGACTGAACTGGCTGGCACTATTTGACAGCGATATGGCAGGCAGAGTGACAGTGGCTCAGCGGGGGGTTGGATCTGTGAGAGAGTGTGTCAGAGTGTGTGTGTGTGTGTGTGTCTCCCAATGTGTGTGCTATTGGAGACAGGGCCTCCTACTATGGCATGGCAAAACTCTCAGTAGACCAGCATAAATATGGCTTGCTGCACAGGCAAACCGCTTACATTTGTATACACTTATGCTCAGGGAGTCACAAATGGAGGACTGGCAACCAAACTACATAAGCTAGAAAGCTAAGTAATGAAAAAGAGTGGACAAAGAACACAGTGTTTCTAAAAGAAGACCCATTGTAAACCATTTGCCAGTTCTTTAGGTTCACCTCCCTTGCACCTGCAAGCACTGGCCATTTTATCAGAAACAGTTAATTTTATACAGGAACCACCACAGAACCACAGCTGTCCAGGAATTACTTAGTGGATAGTGGAACCATTCTTGGCACAGCTGTGATACTAATATGGTAAAGGCATATTAGCTGCAGTGTCACTGGCATGTTAAATACACCAGAATCACAGAGGACCTGTGGAAATAAACTGACCACTGATGAAGGATGATAACACTAAAACAAATTGTGCATGTTGAAAAATGAGCTGTAGTATACCAACAAGGAAGCTATGTTAAATATGTATAATAACGAAGTGAACAGCAGCACACTGTAAATAGTGTGTTACATTAAACTGTACCGGATCATTTGTAGAACACATTACCTTCTTCCAAAGTGCGTGCCGTCATAGATTCACTGTCAGCTCCCTGGAACTCATTAAAGAAGGGCCGTACTTTTATCTCATAAACCACACCCTTTTTGAGGTCATGTAGCGCTATGTCCCGCTCTGATGGAGCCTTTAGGTCCTGGACTTGCCATGCTCCTGGAGAGGGCAGCCCTGAAGTCTGCCGGTAAAGAACTCTGTAGCCTTGAATGAACTGGGATGGGTTTTCAACCTGCAGCAAAAGAGGCAGCTGATTGGTACTGTAGATGAGGCATAAACAGAGTCATTAAAACTGACAAACAACAGAAGACAAAATGGTAGACATGCCAAAAACTTTATAACCACACTACCCTGTCCACATATGAAGGCTTAACCACCCCCAGTACTCACACAGATTGCTTTCAAATAATGAGACATTATTAAATCTGAAAAATGAGCTACAGTAGCTCTGTCAAACTTTTCCAAACTAAGTGTATTAAAAAGAAGGAGACAGGTTGCTCAGCAAAGCGGTGTCACTATGCATAGAAGTACAGTAGAAGCCATTCTGTTAAGGGAGGCTGCATAACTCACAGTAATGGCTTGTTAACAGGAGCAAGTGAAGGCTTTTACAGGCAAAATAAAGTAGCTGTTTACCGTCAGCCCAGACCAAATAAATCAGCTCAGTATGTTTGTCCCCCCCACATGTGTGTGTGAGCCTGAGTGGGTGTGCACGCATTTCATTACTGGAATGAATAAGGGATCTAAAAGCCTTACTTAGCCCTAAAGCTCGTCCTAATAAAGAGAAGCTCTGATTGATCTGCTTTTGAATGGATGGGCCGTGAAAACAGACAGGTTTGTGTCTCAGCACCAAAAAAAGCACACAAAAAAAGTATAGCCGTGCTTAGGGGAAGGAATGAAAAGGCAGTATAAATAGTGTAAGTGCATTTTACTAATGCCAGACATGGGCTAGAGGGGCATAAAGCCACAGCATTGAGCTCTGGAGAGGTGAAATTTATGAGATGAGTTGGGGAGTCAGGGATGACTAGGGTGGTGATATTCCAACATCCTGACCTCACTAACGTTCTTGCTGCTGAATACAATTAAATCCTCAAGGCAATGCTCCAAAATCTAGCAGATTGGACAGTAGAGACAGTTACTCTACCAAAAGCAGAATTCATTCTTTTTAACAACCTTGATTTTGGAAGAAACTGTAAATGAGAAGGTGTCCCAAAATTCTGTCCCAATAGTATAATGACAGCTTAAGGTAAACCATGAATCTAGTAAAAGCTCTATAAAAAATAAAGAGCTGACAGAAAATGCTGCTCATGGACTTCAGACTGTCTGGAAAATCAGACAGTATGTTCTAATAATGGCATTCATCCACAAAAAAAATTCTCAATCATTAAAGATGCAACAGTAGTAGACTGCCATTGAGCCACCTGTATACATTGTAATATTGCATACTAGCATACGGTGCATGTGTGTGTGGGAGGGGGGGTGTCTCATTAAATAATACTCCAGAGACAAAGCAGTCTGAACACCTTGCCAGGCAAAGGCAGATAAAGAGCTGACCGCAGACAGCTTCCAAAAAAACAGAAGCCCAGCAGGTTGGGCTAATAGTGATCTATTTGTTTGAGGCAGAACCATTTGTCCAAATTCAAACGTCACTCTGAACTCTTTGAGATTAATGAAGGACCAGCTGTCCATGCACTCACTGTCCACCAGGCACCACTTTACCAGGCACCTGGAATCACTGAGCATAAAATATATATGTCACTAAAAATGTGTTTAAAGCCTTGACTTTCACTTGAGAAGAATTCTAAAAAAATAATCATAATAATCATAAACTTCATTGTTTGCATTAGTTTTTCATGTTCGCAGAAATAGAATCACTATGGCATGTTATGTTTTTATCTATTTCTCTAGAACTGTGAGCTCAACAAACCCGATATATTGTTTTTTTTTTTTTATAAAAGTGTTCAATATTGGAGACAGATGTGTTATATGCTTAACTACTGTTGTAAACTAGACTTAGACTGGTTTCGTATGGTCTTTGATGAAAATATACCCTCTATGCTGGTAAGCTAGCTGTTTTTACCAGCTCCTGACCAGCATAGTGTGTGTTGCATTTGATTTTGGTCATGCTGGTCATGTTGGTCAACCACCTAGGTCCTGCTTGTCATGGTGGTCAACCAGCTTAGTCATGATGGTTGAATGCCTGGTCATGATTCTCAACCAGCTGGTCATGCTGTTTTTTTTTCTTAGCTAAGTTATAAACCAGCCCAGTTATGTTCTATGCTTTACTTATCCAAAAATTCTTGTTCGCAAAGTGAGGCTGAACTTACCGCCCACGTCACCCGCACAGAGGTGGAGCTAAGCACCATTGGGTTGTGCATGCTGACAATTACATCCCCCAGCTCCTTCTGCACCTGTCGATGATCAATGCCCTGTACTGCTGGGCTGATGTCTGAGACACACAGAGAGGAACAGAAGCAACAACCTCAGCACTAATGAGCACAGAGTGTCCTGTGAAAGTAAAATGACTGGTAGTAGGACACAGACTGAACGCACCCCATACCCCACAAACAGTAGGTGAGATTGAACATTTTGTTACAATCTCACTCACACACAAACGTTGCTACTACAGCAAAATCAGTTTAAATGCACTTTTATACAAAGTTTGACAAAATAAACTAAACTAAAGAATAACTAAATAAACTAAAGAATAACTGCAAGGTTTTAAATGTCATTAAAAAATGCAGATAAAGGTTTTTGCATGGCAGCAATGATATGTTGTATATGTACTGTAACCATATCTGATTTCCTCTCCTCCTCTGATGCCATTACCTTGAGTGCGGACAGGCTCAGACATAGGGCTAGGGTCTCCCACTCCTTGTGTGTTGACCGCTCTGATGATGAAGACGTAGACGGTGTTGGGACGCAGGTCTTTGACTGTGTACTGCGTGCTCTTTAGGTGATCGGCCACAGTCTGCCAGCTGTTGCTCACCAGCTGGCTGCAAACACAGAGACCAAACAGAATAAACTCACTGCTCAGAAAACAGACAGAAACACAAACACATCTCCCACAACTGCCTGAAGCAGAAGCAGTAAGGTTATTTCACTGTGGCCTAAATGGTTGTTTCTACGCTGTGAAACTCACTGTGAAACACTCAGGCAATTCATGAAAAAAGGTTAACTGCAGAACAAGAGCTCTCAACAACTGTTGCTGCTTAGCAGTGGGGAAAATGTGTTACCATCCAGGCTGCTTTTAATAGCTGCATCTATTGCATAAAACAGTAAGTTTTAACTATTAGAAAGGTTGACAGACCTAACGCATGGTACTTAACCAATAAAGTGAAGTAAATTTAACACCAGATAAACACTATATGTTAAAATGTGTGTGGACACGTCTTCTACTGAATGCTTTTAGCTACTTTAAGTTGCACCCATTGCTGACACAGATGTGCAAATGCACACACACAGCTTGTCTAGTCTAGTCACTGTAGAGAAGTATTGCCAATAGCAGATAAACATGGAACTATTATAACTACATGCCTATTGCCAGGCGTGGGATAGGTATGGGTATACAGCCCCCAGCACTGAGCTGTGGAGCAGTTGAACTATATTCTCTGGAATGACGGTCCTCCATCAAATACCATTGGGATGATTGTGGGAGTTGGGAATGAGGTGGGTGCTGATCAACCAACTCCGTGAACCTCTTTTTTTTATATACTTGATTTCGGAAGAAGCAGCAGTGAATGAGCAGGTGTCCCAATACTTTTGTCAAAATAGCATAACAAATAAATAATGTAATTTCACAGTAATTTCTCACTTCTTGTTCACTGAGATCAGAGATCAGAGATTCCTGAACATGAACATTCTAAACAGTCCCTTTTGTGCACTTACTTTTGCGTTTGTAAAGGAGGAGATATTATATTTATGATAATTATGAATTTGATGAAATATCATTAGCCAGGTTTTAAATCCAGCCATAAAATGAAACTCAAACAATATAATTTAGCAACTGCTAATTAGGCTGATTTTCCATCAGCTCTGAACAGGAGAAAACACCATTTTATGCCAAGCTCGTAAACACTTCTGAGAAATATGGAGCAGTTTTATAGAGAAATCTTAAATGTTGAGTGGCATCTAATTACAATTCTGCTTAATGTTTTATGGTTATGTTTTACACTGAGACAGAACACTGCCTAATGGCTCAGGAAATGTATTTCTTGCCATGTTCTGATTGCTGACATCAAAACAAATGGGAAAACATTCAAAAGTACTACCAGAAACTCTCAATACAGAATGAAAATGAAATGTAAATGCAATTACTTATGTAATTAACTGCAAATTTTGACAGGTAATTGAGCTACATTTACATAACTTTATCTCTAAAGACAGCATCTTTGTAACTAGACTGTAGCAGCAGCTTACAGTACCCAGAACGAAGTGCTCTCCAGGATCAAAATAGGTGCTCTAGCCAGCTGAATATTGACAAAGCACAATGAGCCAAAACGCATGCAGGGAACCGACACTTACGCATGGCATAGCCCCAGTGCTCTCTCCATAAATAAACCACTAAATCCATCACCGCTGGCTCTCGGCAGGGGCAACCCCGGTGCCCAGCTAAACGGCCACATCTGCGCTGTGTGCGTGAAGGGCACTGGGCACTGTGTCCCGGGCCTCAAGCCAGGCAGCACAGACTTACCCAAAGGCCTCGATGACATAGGAGGAAATAAGGGAGGCATCTTCGGGGCCTGGACGCCATGACAACGACACACTGCTTTTGGTGACATCGGTGACCTCTGGCTTGGAGGGGGGCCCCGGGAGAGCAGTGGCATTGTGGGACACAGGGACTATTAACTCGCCTGACTCTGAAAGAAAGAACAGCAGGAAGGGTTAGAAGACAGGGTGATGAAGGGTCTAGCAAAACTACCAAGCTGTTTCTATAAGCTGCTTCTGTAGCGGAAGAATAAACCAACCTCTGACGTCTAGGAAAGCACTCCACGAGGTCTCTCCACTGGAGCTGGTAGCCAAGCAAGTATAGATGCCAGAGTCTGAGAGCTGGAGAAAGATTTCAACGGACTAATAAGAGATGGGTAGAATTTCATATCCACCTCTGGCCAAAGATATACATTATTGGCCCAAGACATTTATGTACAACCCGTAAGTAAGGATGGGAAGTGACAATATGTTATTAATGTGGTGATGAATCAACAACATATTTAAAAAAGCCAATTGCAAAGCCTATGAACAACAACTGTAGCTTCATAAACTGCACAGTAACCAGTAATGGATGGAATATCAGTCTGTCACACTATTTAGCTTAGAATATGTTTTACTCAAATGTTGCTCATGGTTTTTTAGAGTTATTATTGTGACACATATACTTGTAAAAATGTATTGTTATCTTTAGAAAAAAGCACTCAATAGAAAACCCACCACACGTGTCATCAAATACAATGTATGTTTTCTGTGTTTAAATGGATGCATGTTATTTAAAGCTACTATAACATGCATTTAATTTGTCTTCAGGGTGCTGTAAGCTGTTAGGTAGCTCAACGGATTGTATTCAGTTGACTAATGTTAGCTAGTGTTTTATTAGCCTGGCACAGATACCCGCTTGATGGCACAGGTTTGGCCTTCTCAATTGCACTTTTGATTTCCCTTTCTGATGTGTGATCAGCTCTACTCTGAGGAAGTTCAGTGTGTTTTAAAGAGAGCAAACAGAAAGAAAAGATATAAAAGCCAGTTAGCTAGAAACAGCTCTTAGCCTAGCTGTGTTACAGTTATTCTGTGGACACTGGGACAGGAAAAATGTGACAGGGTCTGGTTTACATTGCAATCCATTTTTCTTTAACTAGCAGAGTTTGGTGGTGATGTGCTGCATGTTGTCTCTAAAAACTGACAAGAAGTATAAAATAAAATTGTCGTAAAAATTATGTAACTTTGTATGTAACTTTGATGGCGTGAATAGGATGAGCCAAAACTGTTACATAACAGACTTGGTGTTTGGAAATCAATGGGTTTTAAGGTTCCATTTTGTTTATACAGGATTTTCTTTTCAAGGAGAGGACAACAGTGTTTGAGGGTCATGGTGTGCCACTTCCATGTAGTGATTATTCCAAGCTATAGATTAATCGTTTTTCCTTCTAGGGCATCTTTAAAAAAATAAATACATACATTTATATTCATTAATATATGTAATAGAACACAAAAGTATTCACTCTAGTGGTGACCACTGTCTAGATATTCTAAGACAAACGGTTCTTTCAATCATCCTAATCAACTGCTTTAAGTTGTACACTTTGCTGAGAGATTACAGTGAAATACATTAACCTCTGATGGCCTTCATGTGGGAGCATTTGAGAAAAAGACTGAGCGAGAGAGAGAGAGACTGGCAAAAGTGCTGAGGTTAATTTAGCTAATAAATTAAATTAAGAACTCTGCACCAAGTCATCATCAATACAACTGCACTGATGTGGTGACATGATAGTCTACTTAGAGCTGATTGCTGTAACAATGACATACAGCGATAGCTTGCCATCTCCATGTCTGTCTTTCTGTCTGTCTCTCCCCTTCTCACTCTCTCTCATCTGCTCTGCCACTCTGGGTATCTCTGCCACTCGCTAAAGCCTTTCTTCTCCATGTTTGCCTCTGGTCTATTAATTCAATTCTGAGGTGAGTGATTTAAGTGAAATTGACATTCAAAGGAGATAAGCATTCAGATAAGAGCTGTGTGGGCATTTCATATTCACTTCAGAGAGAAGTGTGTAGGTGTGTGTGTGTCTGTGTGTGTCTTTAATCTGCCATAAAGAGCTGTCCTTGAGGAAGAGCCCAGGATCTGTCAGACCTGAGCTTAAGAAGCCTCCTTAGATGGCAGCATTTAGCAATTTATTAAAAAATCAATACGCCTTATTCATCTTTACATCCGGTGCACTTGTCCATCTAAGTCATGCCTATTGGACATCAGACGTCACAAATATTCCTCCTCTTTCCCCTCTCTGTTTCTTTCATCCACTTTGTACAATGCAGATACGCACTCAGTGCCCTCCCTGTCCCTCCATACTAGTTCCCATGGAACAAAATGCAATATAAGTGCATACAGTTTGGCCATATAGCAATTATAAACCACAGAAGCAGACCTTAGTGTTCTTGATTTGCAGACTTCCAGGCTCCAGCAGGGACATTCGAGGCTCTTTACCCAGCAGACTCAGTCCATCCTTCAGCCAAGTGACGGTGGGTTCTGGGTCTCCAGACGCCCGGCAGCCCAGAAGAGCCAGGCCACCCGCTGCCACCGTCTGATTGGTCGGGCCTTGCTGAATGATGGGTGGTGGGCGGCCCTTAAGAGCTGTTGAGGAGAAAGCAGAGACAGTAACTAAATGCACAGTGATTTAATTTCATTTGATGTTTCAATTGACCTTGCTTCAGTGCAAGCAGTTATTCCTAGCAGTGGTAGCACTTCATGATTGATACGTTGCGAATTTTAGCACCTGCTTCTGTGGTCAGGCGTGCAAAGAAGCCACCTTTGATCATGCATGCTTATGGCATGCCATCACACCTTAGAGCCCTAATTACAAGGTGTGGATTAAAAATATCATGCCTGAGAGGCTAATTAAAGTGCTTTTTTCCACTGTCCCTTTCAACGCATTCACACCCTCTCTCTTTTTTAAAGCAGGCACTTCAAATTAGAGAGACAATTTTAGTAGCTGGGTTTAACCTCACATCTTTGCATCTACACAAGCACAGTAGATGCCTAAAGACTGCGTATTCCTGCATGTTTGAGAAAAATTAAGTGCACTATGTGTACTCTTGCTGTGTATTTTAGGGAGGGGCAATTGGCAAGAAACTCAAGGTTTCTTTAGAGTCTTTAATGTTAAATGCTGCCCCACAAAAGAAAAGTAACAGTCTATATAAAGTACAATGCAGAGAAAAGAATTTGAACTACATCATTACTAAGGTCATTTGCACTCCCCTTTGTCTCACTTGCTCCTTCTCTCCTTTCCACTCTCCCTCTTTTCTTTCCTACTCACCCTCCCTTCCTCCCTCCCTCTCTTGCTCATCCCCTGCCTCCCAATTGATATGCACAGCGATCCAGTAGTCGCTGCTTTGAGGGTAAAGCTCTCCTTCTGCGGAGAAGGCCTTGAGCAGATGTTAATTCAATAATGTCTGTGAGAGCAGGCCAAGACGGAATGAAAAGGAAGCAGAAAACGGCTCCCAACTGGCAGCGCCACAGCACTTAAGATAATGATACTCTTTGAGAGCAGAAGTGGGTGTAAATGTGTGTCTCTCCATCAGTGGCCCCAGTGTTACACTTTTATGGGTTTTACTCTCTTTTCAGGCCATCCAAAGTATTTTTCTCTTTCGAACCCCACCTAAATTCTGCATGAGGACTTGCTAAGGATTGTTCTGAAGCTGCTCAGCGCCTGCTCAGCAAACAGAGCACAACCACATCAAAACTAGCAGAAAATTGAAACTGCCACTTGCTCTATTTAAGGCATAAATTATATATATATATATTTTTTTTTTTGATGACCAATAATACATCTACTAGTGGTCCAATTACGAGGTTGCTTGTTTGAATTATGCAGACGAAGACTGAACTACATGCATGTAACTTTGTGAATGTGATTGCACATATACTGCACTTAGTTGTACAGGTCCTGACTCCAATGTGTTGAGTTTGGATTAAAAATAATGTAAGCTCACCATCAGACACCTCCAGCTGAGCCTTGGCCAGGATGCTGCCAGCTACAGTAAGAGCCTGGCAGATGTAGTAGCCTGTGTCTGAGCGCTGGACTGAGGTGATGGTCAAATCGCCATTGAGCGCCACTGAAAAACGACTTCCAGCTTGAGGGGGCTGGTTCGGGAAAAGCAGATCCTGAGGGATGAAAAACAGGCTGTGACAATTAGGGATTGCAAAAAAGTCAGAAGAGGACATAAAAAAATCCAAAAATGACAGTACTGACAACACTGGTGATAAAAAAAGTGCTAATTTTTCAAAACTCAGAAAAGGCCAAGATATAAACAGCCCCCCCAACCCAACCGACATCTCAATATGCTGGTGTTTAACCGAGCGAGTGAGCCGCTAGCTCTTCCATGCATGGACTGGGAGAGTAACCCCCAGCAGGGATGGCGGCTCAGCACAGCCTGCAGTGGGATCAGGGCTTGCTTCACGTGCGGAGGCTGGCTGGTAATTAACGTCTGAAGCGAGCAGTGATCAGCTGGCCACGGTGCCCTTTGGCGCAGGCCTCGGCACTGAGCGAGGCTTCGCCGCCTACTTGCAGCCTTGAGATCTCTATCTCTGCTGCCTCTAATGAGATTTTCCTTCTTTCAAAGTCCTCAAAGCTACCCGACTGAAGGGAGAGGAAGGACATTAGGCAGATTCAATTAGCCCTAATGACTCGATATTCAGTAAATGAATACATTTTGAGACGACAAATGACCCCCCTGGAGTCAAGTGACAGAGGACTGATGACCACTTCATTAGTCTAAAGGTAAAATCTGACCACTGACAGAACATCTACCCATCCATTCAGTGGATTAATTGGATCACTGAGTAAAACACCTTGGTTTAAAAACCTGAGAGATCAAGGTGAGACTACCTGCTACTCGTTCAAATATTTGTTTCTATACGTTTTTTCAAGTGAACATTCTGAATAATGTCTGAACATTAGGGAGTGACGACATGATGATATTGACCGTTGTGTCACAGTATGATTTCATTGGATCTATACAATTCATTGGCTTTAGCAGTGCAGCTATGTGCTGTGTATGTAACTGAAGAGTAAAACAGGCAGTTCAGGAGGGATGAAAAACAGGCTGTGACAATTAGGGATTGCAAAAAAGTCAGAAGAGGACATCCAAAATCCAAAAATGACAGTACTGACAACACTGGTGATAAAAAAAGTGCTAATTTTTCAAAACTCAGGCAGGCAGTTCAGGAGTGTGTGCTGAGGTAGACAAGTCTGGTGTTGTAAAAAGCATCTCGTACGTAAACAGAGTACATAGTGCAGTGCTTGGTATAGTAGCTAGTGTTCAGGTAGGGAGAACAGTATATAGCTTATGTATAGAGAGAGGAGTTCAGTTAATTATGGTCTATTATGGTTCAGTTAGTTATGATCTATTTCACATTGTTAGTGAATTTCGATCTGCTTTTACATCTGCTTTAGAAATCCACTGAGGCTGGCTCACAGTATTGTAATCTGTAAAGTTTACCCACACAAAAATCTGGGATGTTGTTCAAAGGCAGTGACTGAAGTGGAATTTATACTTAATTTCACAGGCTGATAGTTAAGACTTCAGGAAATTTGGGATAATTTAACAAGATTACATTTTTCATTTCCTCTACCCTCACCCTCCACCTATAGGTGAAAGCAGCATATACAGGTAGCTTGCCCTTGTGTAATGCCTAAACCCCTTTTGGCCTTGTTTTTACCCAAAAAGTGGTGTGGTCATTCAACTGACAGAAAAGTGACATGCCTGTTCTCATTGCATGACTGTTCTCAGTCACCACTTATGTTCTCGGCCCTCACTTCAGGCTCAAATAAAGGCCCTTTCTTATCAGCCTCCTGTACTACCAGAACTTAGACCCTCTTGCAGAAGGTGGCCTCTACGAGTGAGTGTCGATAAGCCTTTGTTTGTCTTGAAACGCCTGCTCTTCACAATCCAATCAAATCCAATCCCAATGAATAAAATCATGTGACACCCATAATCCTATTATTATTTTCCCACCTGGATAAACCTCACATTAAGGAAAATAAAAAGAGTTCTGACATCTCAAGATCACATACTTAGGACAACTATGAACATACACCCACACCCAACACACAGAGTATCTGTTGCATGAATACTGAGCCACTGTAAAGAGCACTGACCTGACTGCCCTCTCTCTGCCAGAACACGGCAGGCTGTGGATTTCCCTTGGTCTCGCATGGAAAGGTGGCGGTGCGTCCCTGCATCACAATCTGGTCCCGAGGTCGCACGACAAACTGGGGGGCCTCTGAGGTTAAAGGTCACACGTGTAGCATTACAAATAGTGAGATACAGGAGGCCGAGCTCTTTGCCAAATGGAATGAAGAAGCATCGGTTTGTATTCATGTTTAATGCAAAAGCTAAGGTGTTGGGAAGCATGTGCTCCTAATTAACATGCAGTGGGTGACAGTCTCGAAAAGGTGCAGAACACGGCGTGTTTACTAATGGTTCATAATGTGAGATGTAAGGTTCAGCATAAACACATCTGTAAACACACAGGGGCTGAATTTTTAGAGAAGCTTTTCATCATGATGCATAATAGTACTGTCTTTATCTCCATTTCGGCAGCACCACTTTCCAAAACTCTAATGTTTGGGATTTTATTCAAAAAGCTTGAAATCGAAAACACTTCACAGAACACCACGTTTTTAAAAAGCCATGCATCAGTTCAGTCTCCATTCACGAGGACGGCTGTTTCACAGAAATCTGCCTGAAAATTAGTATTGATTTGTCGAAGCAAAAGGGTTGAACTAATGGGTAAATGTGCAGTGTTAGTAGCATGGTCCAGATGGCTATGGGTACTTACCAACAGGACGAGCTGGTAAAAGAATAATGATGTGTATGGGAGCAGGGGAGGGAACACATGACAAGAACACAGCGGCCACAGGGAAACAAAAAATGAAAAACAAAAAAAAAAGTTCAAAGTGAACAATGTGGCGTTGGATTCATGAGCAAATTTAGGACAAAAAGAGGGAGAGAGTGTGGGAGAGTCCACTGAGTGACTGATGAAATGGATCTTAAATCAGGTGAATTCAGAAGGGAGCTTAATAATGCAGCAGACTTTCCTTAATGCACATTCTGGAGAATTCCAAATGGAAGCTGTGGCTAGACAACCACAAATTACACAAACTCAAATCTCAGACTGTCGTATCAGCCCATAACATCTCGCCCTCTTTTCTCCCTAGCCCGGCTCACCCCGCGCTTCAGAAATGACAGAAATACCGTACAGTATATTGCTTTACAGGAGCGTGGAACATGAGACGGGGCTCTAAACTGTCATTAAGTTCCCCATTTCTTTATCTCAGCGGGAGGTTAGTGCCAGCCAGGCGTGCCCTGAGCTCCCCTGAGTGAGCGTGTGTATGTGTGCATGTGTGTTTGTGTATCACAGGACTCCCACTGGTCGGGGAATGACACACACAGAGGGAGGTGGTCCTTGCAGGATTGGATCCAGCTGAGTGAAATAAACTGGCCCGTAAATAGAGCCGCTGCCGCCTTCTTGTCCGTGCGGCTCTTGTGCTTCTGCACTGAAAAAGTGGGTTAAGAAGCTCCAATAAAGGATATTTTGGAGCAAAAAGACAAAAGCGCCTTGTCATATTTCTCTTATAAACCTATCAAAATAAATCTTTACATCTAAACTTTACATCTAAATCTATTCACATTTTCTTTCACCATGACTGCATTATCAGAAAGGTAACCAGTAAAAGGCCAGGTCTACTGGTTACAAACAATATCAGGTGAAAGCTTTGTTTAAACAGCTGGTCCATTTATAGCCCTCTGCTTTTTGGTGGCTGACTGGTTATGTCATTATGTCAATATCTTACTACACACTTACTGCTACTACGCACAACACATTTTTGTTTATTATTGTCACAATACTGGCTTCTACGATGTTGATTTTGCAAAAGGCAGCCATTTACAAAACAGACACAAATAGTCACTTCATGTTAAACCTTGAGCATCCTGATCAAATTACTGCTTATCTCAACAAGCATTAGCAGTTGTTTTATTAAATCAGACCTTACACATGAGTATGAATAATAATGTGTGGGTATTGCAAAGTACAGTACTGTGAAAAAGTCTTTTATGTTAAGCTGTTTATCTAGGCAGTAAGTGTTTATCTGAAAGCAACAAAATACATAAAAACAAACAAACAAATAAACAATTAGTTTAGACCCTGTAGCTCACACGTCTTCTTCACTTGCAGTTGAGCTGCATTTGAAGACAACTGTAATACCTATGTATCAGTACAGCAATTTGCCCAAATCATGTAGGTCTACTACACATATCTCCATCTCTATCTACAAGACATAAAACATTTAATTACTGAATGACCACAATGGCCCCGGGCCCAAACTCACCCCTGACTGTCAGTGTAGCAGACGCCTCAACTTTCCCCACGCGATTCTCTGCCACACATGTGAAGCTTCCCTGGTCTCCGGCAGACACTTTCTTAATCCTCAAGAGGAAGTCGTCTTTTTCGTATTTCATCTCGTACCTGCGCAGAACAGGCAAGCAGGCTTCAAACAAATCCAGAAGCTCAAAGCACACCACACTCAAATTCATACCTTTAGCACAGCAGGTGTGCTACATTCGGCAGGAAAAAGAAAAGACAGTGATTAGCAGGAGTTTCAAGAAAAGTAAACAAAGAATATAGTCTGTGGTGTTTTTTTTGGGGGGGGAGATAGGGCCTTTTTCGTTGTCCTTGAGAGAGTCCATGCTGAAGATTATTTGGTAAAGCGGAGAAAAAGGGGTGTCAATTATGCAAGCATGAAAGGCATGGCAAAATGAAAGGTGCTTTCAGCTGGAACCCCTCACTGTTCCACTGCTTCAATATTTATGAAGAAGAACCCACTGTGTTTGGCCTCTGTCTGTGTGTGTGTGTATGGGAGAGTGTGTGTGTTCTTCCAGAGAAAGGATAGAAAGGAGAGGGGAAGAATGCAGAGGCCTGGCATATCTGGGGCAAAGCTCTAAATGAGGTTGTGTTAGCTTCATTGATGAATGACTAATTTATGTGCCTAAACTATGTATGGAGGCATAGCCTCTGCAGTATGCGCTGAGTCAAATGAACAAACAGGAGAGCATTTACAAAGTCAATTACAGCAGCTAGTTGCAACCCATCCAGCTAATTTGCAGCACAGGAGAGCACAGCATGAGTGTCTCATTGCTTTTTAGTACAAGAGACAGAGATAGAGAGACAAAGAGAAAAAGTGTACTGTAATCGACCTATCCATGTCTGACCTACAAAAGATATCTCATGTAGCAACTGTTGCGTGGCTGGAAAAGCTTTTCAGGTTACTGACAAAAATCTCTAATCCCCAATTCAACCTAATAAGAAATTGTGTCTTTCTGTTCTATTTCGAGTCTTTAAAAATGTATGGATGCACAAAAATATGCATAAGAATCATATCAGTATTTGAAACTAATATTTGATGACATTTTCTTAAAATAAATGTTTAGGTGACACGTTACCTAACTGCTACTGTGTTAAAGGAGCTACCCACTCAGCACTATGTTGTTAAAAAGAGGTGGAAAAACACCAATGCTGTATGTTGAAACCCATTTTAGCTGAGAGTAAAAGGTATGAACAGCTAACTGAAAAGACTGTAGCCAGTCATTTGCCAGTTCACCTTCATCCTTTTTAGACGCTCCAGAGACTTCTGCATGCCACTGCATTTAGCCTTGAAAGGCTAACCCTAGTGGGCTGAATTCATGTTAATTTTAGGGGGTGTAAACATTATCAGTCAAGCTAATGCAGCTACATAACAGTTTTGGGGTTTTGGAATTGGTCTGTTTTATATCTCGGTTTTATATTTGCAGGTTTTGTTTGAGCTTGTGTGTTGTGTTATGTGCTAAATTTTCATACTCTGGTAAATGGAACATTTTCATATATTTAGTGTTGCTTGTTCAAACTTGTAACAGTAGATATAAAACACTGTACTTATGGTTGGAGCAGGATAGAGAAGGTTTGAGAGTCTGGTCCCTATCACAGTGTTTCAGTAGAAAAGCTCTAGTCTAATTAGTCTAATAATATACATGTGTATGTATATTCATGTCTATGTCTTTGTGTATTTATGTGTTTATCCACAAGAGGAAGGTGATGAAAGTAGAAACTGGTGACGCTTACAATGGTAGAATAACGACAATGGTCTCTAATTGGCCTGAGCCTGGTGGAGACTCCAGTCACGTCACAGCTCTGACCTATATAGGCGCCTCCCTGGAGGGGTCCTCTGGGCAGAGGAGTGGAGGAGACTGAGGGACAAGGGGCGCGGGCCTGGAACTGGGCCATTATTTAGCTAGCGGTAAGGCAGTGGGAGGCTAGCCACCACACAGGAGACCCCCCATACACGACTCAGCACTTTACACTGCTCTCACACCTAGAGCAGCGGCCATTTCACTGTAGCATAAACACAGACACACAAATGCCATGAGTCCTCTTGTGAACCTTGCTACCTGCAGGTAGGATTGTGGTGTTTTTGGTTGCTGCCTCGGGGCCTGAATGGCTTTCGATCATTGAAGGAAGAATGAAGAATGGAGGGGCACCAAAACATTTCATAGGAGAATGTAAGGGCAGCGGTCTAGAACCTCAAGTGTTGGGTGACGCAGCAAGACAATGAATGACCCAAATCACATAAGTAAATAAATGATGTTTACTCAATATGCTGAGAAACATATAACATATATGTCTGTGCTGTTAGTTTACTTAGATTATGTTTGTCTATAATTGTGACTTAATAATAATCAGAGCACATTTTATTAGTAATAGGTGTAGAAATCCAATAATTCCAAAAGCTTTACTTTTTCTTGAAAATGTATACAATCCTGTAATTTACACCCTAAACTAGTTTATTCTGGATTCACTACAGCAAAAGTCTTAGAACTCAGATTCTACACAACAAAACAGGAATAATACCACTGCCAAATACATACTATTAAGCCAAAGGAGCATTTTCTAACTGATTTCACTGGGTCTAAAAACAAGCTAATGGAGTGTTAATGTTATACCAACATTTATTTTTATCCTGCCATTTAGCTTGGCCATCTCTGTTTGGTAATGTAATGTAATGTAATGAGATGGAAATTGAGGCTAAAGTCCAGACTGATGCAATGTATGCACAGTGAATACTGCAGTGGTGTGGCACAGAGGCACTGTAAGAGCAAGGCAATTATGGATTTGTGCAAAGAACAGTTCTAGTCGACCGGTATGTGTGTTTTATGGGAAACTATGAGCAGTGGACACATATGCAGTAGATGTACTCCATCAGTCATCTGGAGCGCAAGTCTTTGTTGTGAGGAGAGTATTGAACAGGCAGTGGGGGCTGAAGCTCTGGAACAAAGCTCATGGGAATGGAAACGGAAAAAGACAAAGCCCTCTGTCAAACTCTGCAGTTACTGCCTGCTGCTGCTAGTTCTTTCTCTTTTTCTCTTTGGCTTTTCTTTTTCTGTTTGCCTTCACTGGTTTTGTATATCCATTTCAATTACAGCATTGCCTGATCATCCACAAAATAACAAGTATCTTGTCTATGTCGCTCTAAAACATTGTGTTAGAATTTATATTTTAACTATATATTTGATCAGTATCAGAACTTTTTGTCCTTAAAATATTTCGCAGTACTTAACGTTTCATATTGGTTGAGCCCTACAGGATATGGGATGTCTCATGTTCTATATTTTATATACACTATATCTCTCTTGCTCTGTGCTTGTGCCCACACACTGCATTAAAAAGCAGAGGGCTCTTAACATGCACACCATAACAAATCCACAACTGCTGCGCCTCTGCTTTACAGAACTGCATTTGCATTCTGACCCCAAGCTTTGCATTCTAATCTACTGCTATCTGTCACGCAGCGTCATTCAGCAGCAGTACATCAGGGGCGCCTGGTCTGTGGAATCAAATGCTATACAGTTCAGTACATCAGTGCTGCAGATCAATGTAGGGCTGTGCAGTCGTGGTGACTGGGCAGAAAGGGCTTTCCCCTCACCTGCCGCGGGGGATCTCTGTCTCATCCTTCCTCCAGCGCAGCGAAGGAGAGGGGTCTCCTTCCACCTGACATCTGAACTCCACGCTCTCATCCACTAGTACCACCTGGTTCACAGGCCTACGCACGAACGTGGGCCGCTCTGGAACACACAAAAACATATAGAAACACATATGTATGTACATCATAGCAGGTACAAATGTGAACGTACAGCAAAACATATGCAAATGTATGCACATATCACTTGTTTACTCTTGTTTATATTAGCATTAACATCAGCTAGAGCAGGTAAAATCCAGCTACACCGGCTATAGTTGTTGGTCCATCATTATCAGCCACATCATAAAAACTCGCCAATGGGTGCACACTCGTTTTGGAGTACACAAGTCTGAATAAATATATGCACTTGCAAGCATTAGCAAAGAAAATAAACTAACATTTTACAGTTCTGCATAAAACTAACCGGGGTTTATTTATCATTCTGTGGTGAAACATAATAACCCCCACTGTAATTTCACTACTTGAATACTGCCAGTGAACAGCTAACTGTGTAGTGGAGTATTCATAAACATTCCTATTCACAACCACTCAATTTAATTACAATGAAATCTCAGATTTTACTGTGATTTAATTATTTTGGTTTGACAGAATTCTATTTCAAAATGCACAAATTATTTATACAGTAGTGGAATACACACATTACACACTGGCTCTAGATAAAGTAGATTACACTCGATCATATCATTCCAAAATCAATGCAGCTGAAATGCAATCTCCAGCAGCTGAATTGCTATTGTCACACTCCTACTCTTTATTAATTCTGAGCTCTGTGTTTTGTTGGGTTGGTTGTTTTTTTTTATGTACATCACTAAATGTAAATGTTGTTGGTTTTAGGTCACTGTCTTTATGGGTTTTTTTTTTTGCTCTGCTGCCTTTGCACGTGTACATGTAAATGTGTGTTGCATGGGTAATTATACAGCTAATTATAATGTGCATATTATGTCCATTTCTCAGGGATCATCAATTCTCCTTTAAATAGATGTAATATTATCACTTACCAAACACAGAAAGTTGAGCCATCTCGCTCTCCCTCTCCCCCACCATGTTGGTGGCCACACACACATACATTCCTCCATCACTCTTTCTGGTGTTAGATATGGTCAGCTTTCCGCCCCGGATCTGTGCAACAGAAAAAGAATGGGGAGAGCACTTCAGGACACGTCACACAAACTTATTTAAAAAGTGATTCATTACAGTAAATAACTTTGTCATTGTTTCTCATGTTCATGTAAAAATGAACGCAGACTAGGATATGTGAACATTGCCTGAGGTATAAGATCAGCTTTGTTGTTCAGGTGGAAAGGAGTCAGCACTCACAGTAATCCTGTCGTCTTTGAGATCGAGACGAGCTTTATCTTTTCTCCAGAAGGTGGTGGGTTCGGGGTGGCCCCGAGGAGGCTGGCACTCCAATGTGGCTGATTCACCCACTGCAACCACCACGTCTTGGGGGTTCTGCCTGAAATCATCCCGCAACACTGAAGAGAGAGAGAGAGAGAGAGAGGGGTGAGAGGAGGCATTATATCAGAATGTGAGCAACAATGATTTGCTTTTGAGAACTGTGGTAAGTTGGAACAGATAAAATTGCTATGTGCAATCAGACAATACCGATAACAATACTGATATTGAAATCTTGAGTATCAACCCATACTGATCCAATGTTTTTTCTTTAAAAACGAGTTGCTACATAAAAAATGCTAAAAAGTAAAAAATGTTTGTACTAGCTAAACAGCAGTATATTATCCCAGTATTAAAAGCATTTGAACCTAACTTGCATTTACATTACAACTACAGTAACATGCAAACGTGTGGACACCGCTAGTCAAAATGTCCTCAGAGCGTAATTAGCAAAACCTTGTCCCGACCACTAGGACCCATAGGCACCTCTATGCAGCTGCCTAGCAATGTAATGGCAGAAATGGCAGGTAACTGAAAAGGTAGAGGTCTGGAAGACCAAGAAACATTCAGAGAGAACTGCACGTATGATTGCTATAAAGGCAGATCACAACCCCTGTTTTACTGCAAAACACTTAGCAGACTCTGAAGCGGTGGTGTACAAATATGAACTTCATGGATGAGTTGCCATTTTTTTCTTCATTCATTTTCTCATCAGCTTGATCTAATTCAGGGTCACAGGTGGTAATAGGGTGAGTACAGCTGGCTCCTCTCCACACAAAGGAACAGCAGCACATCTTCAAACCTGCCTTGGATAACAGAGTTCCTCGCTCTGTCACGAAGACTGAGCCTAGCTACCTGATGGAGGAAACTCATTTCAGCTGTATTTGAGATCTTGTTATATTTGGTCAGTACCCACAATTTCTTACCCTAAGTGAAGGTAGGGTTGTCAATCAACTAGTAGTTTTACTTTTTTGATATTTTAGTAACCCAAATATTGACTTGGGTTAAAACTTTTGCATGCCACTGTAAGTGAATCCCTTTTGGACCACATGTAAGCGAGTGAGGCTGCCCAGAATACAAATACTGTTTTTGAGCAAATCAACGTTTTTTCTCCATCTTCAGTGAACACTTTGACTCTCGGCTGCACCACACTGGCTAAATCCGCTTCTTATTTGCATAAAGCTGAGCTGTGCTCTGCTGCAGCTCCCACTGTTCTCTGCATATAACTGCTGTCTGTCTCTATAGAAATCAATGGGAGGCAAAGTGAAAATGGCTTTGCTCTGCTATAACGGAAATGCAATGCTAGACAGGTCAGCCACTTGGGTGCCCTGAATAAATTATGCAGTCGGTCGGTGCTTCTTAAGTACTGTTGATATCCACTATATACTCAGTAAAACTTAATTTAGTATGATAACGATATCAAACTGTCATATCGCCCACCCTAAACAGATGGAGAGACGGAAAAGAGAGAAAGAGAAACTTAAAAAACACACAACCAGTGTTTTAACCACTGACTGGCAGCTGTTTTAAATATTACGTGTCAACAAGGTTAGTTAATGCATTATTCTAACAGTTCTGTACTGGATACCAAACAAGCACTAATGGTACATTGTGTTGGAAAAAACTGGCCAATTAGTGTCAAAATAAGCCCATTCTCTTTCATAAGCCTCCATAATGTTCTGGAATGTTCAAACAGCCTGGGAGGATGCGTGGGAGAGAGAACGAGTGAGAGAGGGAGAGATGGAGGAGGCTGGTAATAATTGGATGATATTCGAGTCCCAGAGGAACATCTCTGACAAACAGCAGTGACAGAGACAGGGCCCTGAGGCCAGCCTGTCAATCACAGCACTGAGAGAACGTGGAGCGCTTCAGTCAGAAAGTGCCACACGCACAGGCACACACATGCTGCCGTATGGCTCTGTGCTGTGTGTGCACTCGCTGTCAAACGCTGCTCCCTTCTCTCTCACACACACATACACACAAACACACACACCCCACAGCTTATCCACCTCAGGTGACATGCGCCCTGCCGCCTCTAATCAAAGCCTGAACCATCAAATGGCAGCACATGCATTTCCTCACACTGATGGCATTAGATAGAAGGACAGGCAAAAAGAGTTCCACGTTGTTCCTGACATCACCGCCGTTTCTCTCCTTCTTTCACTCCTCTGATTCGAAAGCCTTCTCTAATCAATTGAATATGTCACACCAGTTTCTCCCTCTCACTCTAATGCATGCCCACACTTGAGACTCCACAACATAATGATTCTTCCAGTCTGCCGCCTGGGTTTCTTAGCAGCCGCTGAGATGGGCTAGACAGCTGCATGAGCTCCAGAGCCACTCGCAGACAGGAGGAGAGGCGGAGGACAGGTGAAGGAGAGGGGAGTTGGGCGGGGGGGAGGTGGTGCGGCTGCACTAAACACTGTACCCCTGTGGTGTGAATACAATGCAGTAGGTTTCAGTGGGGTCCTATATAGAGACAGCATATAGAGGAGGAACACTAAATTAGCACTGGGTGTGGCTATTCATACTGTATATACGAACATCCAAATCCCTCTGAAGCACTATTAGGACGAGATTCAATCTGCATGGGGGCAATTTGCATGAGGGGGTAACTCTCTTTCTTTTAAGGGGGCTCCTCAATGATGTGTGTGGATTTTTTGTTCCTTGTCCTCTGAGAAAATAGAAGGCAGAATTACCCACCATTGTTAACTGAACTCCAGTCTAGATACACATTGCCATGTTTTTTGAAGCAGATGTCACTTTTTTTGGCAGCTACTATGTGCCATATTTAGTCTCAGATCAGAGATCTTTCATCAGAAATACTTATTATATTCAATATATATATATATATATATATATATATATATATATATATATATATATATATATATTAAAATACATATTATAGTCTTTCTGAATAATGAAACTAAAACATTTTGGTCAAAACTTTCTTTCAATCCAAACTGAAATAAGAGCCAGTATCTGTTTAGACACAGGTGTTATGAATGTGATTGTATGATCATGTAATGCAAACACTGGTGCAGTAAAAACTTGCTGATCCTTGTGCAAGTGAGAGTTTTATCCCTGAGGAGCCAGGCAAATCTTATTATTACAAAAGTAATAATATATAAATAATACAATCTGAACAGGACTTTAGTGTTTGTTTAGTTAACAGATTTAACCTAATGTTTATTATTCAGTTATTAATCCTAATGCAGAACTATTGAGAATCATTTAGCAACCATTTGTTTTAGCATAGCTTGCAGAGACCCACAGGGTTCTATTGTAGGGCCTATGAAACTGATGATAAATATGATAGTACTGTAGTTATGAGAGTGAAGAACTGACGTGTGGGTTTACACACACAGAGTCTAAATCAATAGCTGTTTCACCATGGTAATATGGTAAAGTAGGCTTGTTGTCTCCCTTTGCCATCGTATCATATTTCAGTGACATTCTGGCCTTTTCCCAATCTTATTTCAATTCTTGCAATTATGGTGGATCAGACGGTGTGTCAATACTGTTGCACTGTTGTAGGATATGTGCATGGAAATACATTGAACATGCCACCATTGACATTTTCCTTCTTAACAACATAAAAGTTTATAAATAGTTTAAAATATTGTCTATTCTTTTAAAATGTGAATATCCGAAAAACTAAAACTGATAAAATGCCTATCCTTACAATAAATGCCCCCATCCAGTGCAGAGAGTTGAATGGTTTGAGGGCGTATTCCACCACTCCGGAAGCAAAACGATGGGTAGCAGTGACAATTAGGAGGTTTTGAGAAATAGGAAGAAGAGCCCCCCCCTGGTGGGACAGCAGTGCTGCATTGTTTGGCCGGCCTAATTGCTCCACATCATCCACCGCCTTAGCCGCCCCGTCTGCCGCCGCCGCGGCAAGCTCAATTATTCAAATGAGCAGTATGGAGCCCCCTCGTTCAGAGCCTTCATTTACGGTTGGACAAAAAGGAAGCTGATTCTCTAATGGATTTCCTTCCACAGCACAACAGGGGTTCTAAACACGAGACACTGCGAAGGTATTTCTCCCGTGCTGTATGGTGGATCATTATGTAATTACGGAGAAGAAGCAGTGGGGAGATAATAAGCTGATGCTGAAAGGCCCGGCAAAAATAATACCATGCGCAGGTGTTTCTCCGTTATTCAAGCCCAGCTGAACTCAACTTACTTCACTCTTTGTTAATCACCCCGCTAGTGAGGATCAATAAAAGCAGTATTAAAGCAGATGTCTGCACTGATTCGGTATGTTAATATATGGGTTTTAGGACTTCTTAGACTAATAGAGATCACTTACTAGTGAAGTATTCAGTACTCCAGTACAGAACACTGAACCTACATATATGCCAATCTGCATTCTAACTGTATAAATGCCATACATGCAAGAATTAGCAGTGCATTTCTGATTTTTCTGCTGTTGTGAACCCACTGCTCCTCTGGCTTTCAGATCTGTTGCATTAGCAAAGAGGCAAGGCCTTGTTTAATGTATTAGAACAAGGCCTTGTCACTTTGCTAGTGTAGCGATTCCATCAAAGTACACTTTAAGCCCAACCTCAGAAGATACATGGCTACAGAACTAACCAAGGGCCTTCATTTCAAATCTTTATATATATATATATAATGTGATTACATGAAGAAATCAAGCTGAACACAGTGAACTTTTGAACCGTTTTATCACGTGCTGGATGCTCAGGTATACTGTAATTTCTCTGGGTAGAGATCGAACTGTGAACCTTAAACAATGACGGATAATGATAATCTCAGTACAATCAGGCTAGAAAAGAGTCAGAAAAGAACTGTGCTGTTCACAGCTAAGTTGCTGCTGCAGAACTAATCAAGAAGTGCTGCACAAAATAATCAGCACTGCTAAATGGACCCTCAGGGCGTTCTCACACCTATAGTTAGTTTGCTCTGGATTGAATTTGTTAACGGGTTTGTAAACTTGGAGCGGTTTCCCCTTGGTTTGCTTTGTTTTCACACAGGAAAAAAAACAAACACAGCAAAAAGCATCACAGCAAACCATGTAAGAACAATCTCTTTGCTCATTGGTGAGAACTGTCTGGGGCTGAAGCAAGAACGTAAAATACAGGAAGAAGGTCGGAAGGTTGGAATAGTGCATATTTCTGTTCAGTTTAACACGGAGCAACAGCAGAGATGGCATTTGTCCATAGATGTAGTAATTATTTGGGCAGCATACCAGGTTTAGCTCAAACTTGCAGAGTACACCTGATAGTTGGGCCGAATGAGACTGATGAAAGTCTGTCTAAACCAAGGAACTAAACATAAGGTAACAAACATGTCGTGGATCTGAAGTAAGTGACAAATCATGTTAATCTGAATTTTCCTTATTACTATAAGTGAGTTGTTTAATATCCTCTCTATGTAAACCACTTCAGTCTGAATAGAGCTTAAGAGTGTAGAGAACCTTGCTGACTTTCATTACAGTTGTGGTAATAAGAACCAGGGGTTGTGACGTCTACAATGTAAATACAGTCAGGAGAATCTTATCAGAGAAAAAGTGTAGTGAAATCCAGTACTGTCCAGGTCTGATTAACTCCAGACACAAGAAAAGGCAAAGAAGATACTCTAGTCGCTCATAGTGCACACGAGGCTCTTCCCTAAAGAAATGTGATGCCTCTCTTTTCTCTTTCTTGTACTGATGTCTTTGTCATGAGAGATGAGAGATACAGGCTTTATATAGGAAGCAAGCGTGTCCTCTTTTGAGGTTAGCTGGCAAACTGAATAAGCCGAATTTCATGTGGGGGACACAGGAAACTGATAATGGACTGGTTCAGCTGTGGATGAATTGAAAAATGAGCGTCATGAAAGTGTTTCAGCCTGAAGGATCAAGCACTGAGGTTCCAAGCATAATGCCGGACCAGCACCAGGACATATACATTTTGATGTGATCTATGGACACCTGAAAGACATATCCGGGATAAAGTTTTATCCCACTTGCGGCGTCCTGCATTACACACATTGGGAACATTTCTAACCTGGCAATGTTAGCACCTGGAAGGCTGTGCAATAATTTTTGGAGGTTCAGAAAGAGTAGAAGTCCTTCTGCAAATATTGACCTTGTATCATTTATTTAGGCTGTATATTTCTGTCAAAGGAGTCTGCATGGGATGACCTAACAAGTGTTGGAAGAGTAGAAAAATAGAGCTGACAAAATACAAAGAGAGAGTGAGACAAAAATGAGCTCCCAAGGCGACACTTTGTCCCTGAAGAATGTGCAGTGCAGAGCATCTACATGTTGCTGGGTCTGTTTGAACTGCACTGTGTCTAGTCTAGATTAGGCATGTGCACGGGTACTGGAGTACTCAGGTCAGTGACTGTATTTGAATACTGAAACCGCTGTTTGGGAATTGGGTACATTATAGGCTAACAAGTGATTTTGTTCTGTTCTAATAGGGCTGTAAGATGTGGCAAATATGCTTGTATTTGTAGACAAGTCCATGTGTTTACTTTGGCAGTTGGCAGAGTAGAATATTAAGAGTTCAGTACATGAAAGACATATTGTGAAACAAAATCAAAATCCATACAGAACCGTAAAACAGGCCAATTCTAAAACCCCAAATCTGGCCAGGTGACACATCACACATAGAAGTGCTGTTGTTGGAAGCGAAAGCCCCTCACATGGTATTACACAGGTGCGTGGCTAAAAGCTAACCCTACCAGACCCTACTCTCTTCACCTAGCTAACCACACTATGTTGACTGGACACCAACAGGAAGGACAGGAACACTTCTATAAAGGAATAAATACAAAAGGTTATTGTTACAGCATTAACAAATAGACTCGGCTAGACTCGCCTGTGCTACGCAGCTATGAGAAGTCATGGTGGCGGTAATATCCAGCGTTAAAGAAAAATAAGAGTGTGTCATTCTGAGGCAAAATAACAGGGTTGTATGTAGGCATTTAAAACGGCATCTAAGCATTTTCTCCAACAACCAAAGTTTTGCTTTATACTATTATTATCTCTTAAGTGCTTAATAAATTAACCTTGAATAAAACAACTGCCCAAGATCTATATACTTTCAGTTGTGATGACAACTGCTACCTGCTATAACGGATTGAGCAAACAGTGTCAATGCAGCTACGATGGTAGCAGTGATGGTAGATCTACATTTGGTGACATTTTTGGCTACGCAAACATTAAAATTAGCCAGAATGCACATCTCTGGTCTAGATCCTGCCCATTATGAATTCTTTATTAACGTCAGGATAGGTTGTCATTTCACTTATAGACCGCAGTGGAGTGTACACGATGGAAATATGATTTCCATCCCCCTTAACATCCCCTAACAAGGACTACTGACCGAGTCTGATTAAGCAGTGCAACGTTCTGTGAACACTGAATGTTCTATCAATTTAGCTTGACCCTTAACAGGCCTTGAAATCACAAGCTTATGATTATGGTCAATTTGCCTTCACTGTCGCCCTTAATCCTGCTACGTTTTGTAAAAACTGAAAGTCCTATAAATTTAGGCTGACCCTTGACAGACCTGCAAATTACTAGCATTTGCCTGTGGTCAATTTGCCTTCATTGTCACACTTGATCCTGTAGGATAATATACTCTCAGCACTGGCAAGGAAAAAGAGGACACTGTAATGCATGGATGGAATATATATGAGCCAGACAGGTCAGAGCTCCTTTTTTATTAAAGCATTCCCATTCATTCACACTTTTGTTTTCCTACTGGAGTAGAAGTGGCAGACTTACTGCCACCGAGGTGGGCTCAGGCAGCGCAGTGGTTTAGATAAACAGCACCCTGGCTGAATGAATCAGGCTCTGTGGGAAACAGATGATTCTGTGGAAAAATAAATGACTTTGGTCTTGCTTTAATGTCTCTTCACGCTGCCAGAAAGGAGAATGAGAACGCCACGAGAGGTTCAGAAAGCACTCAAAGCAACCAGCAGAGGCAGTGTAAGGCTAAATTCAGTGTGCACAGTGATCAGACACTGGGTAATGACTTATAATTTTAGAAAATGAGTGTAAAACTCTGCCCTAAAACTTAACATACACACATATAGTACTGACATTCTTTCTGAATAGCTTCCTGCAGTTGACCACAATTTCCATTAATATGCACAGAACCTCATCTGGGTCATTTAAAGAAAGTTTTATGAAGCCGTAGGTGGTGGTGTTTTGAATATTAAATTTGAAAAGGCCAGACATCAGTAGACATGGGCGGGCCATGATCTCCTTGGCACTCAGGGGGCTGTCCTATTTCTGTCATGCTGATGACAAAAAATAGATAAAGAATCAGCAGTCCTGTGAGATAATCACATACATTTGCTGATGAGGGTATTATCTCTTCTCTAGAGAGAGAGAGAGAGAGAGAGCTGGGAGAGGGAGAGTGGGGTTGAAAGAGAGAGTCAGTCATAATGTGGCAGAGAGAGAGAGTTGGAGGGAGAGACAGGCACATTTGCATTGCAGTTTTTGAATAAATAAACAACTTTGTATGTCTGTGCCCTAAAAAAGTCATCAGCAATCAGTCACGAGAAACTTCACTGTTGAGAGTAGAAACGTTTCCATAGCGTCCCCCGAGGCAATAAGCTAAGCCCGAGCGCAGATAACCTATTAAAGCACTCTCTTTTTAGCTCTCATCAGCGTATCAAATGCAACTCACTGGGCTTAAGGACATTTCAAACAAATAAAGCATTCCAAGCAGGTTTGCTGCTTGCACACATAATTCCTTTTAAGTGTAGACAGTAGGAGAGATTGCTAGCCAGCTACAGTGAAATGTTTGGTAATGCAGATCATGTGGGTGAGCATTGTGACACACTGTGCACCCCTTTTGATCACATCAACATCTGGATGTTACAGGGCATAGCTATGTGCTTCCCAATCCCAGTCAAGGAGACTGTAAAATATGGTGTGTGTGTGTGTGTGTGTGTGTTTGTTTTTTTTTGCCACAGTTTGACAAAGTGTTTGGTGTCCTGTGTTTGCATCTGTAGTTTTGTACTGGAGATGTAGGGGTGGTTTGGCAAACAGTAAAACATTGCAGTACTTGCAGACATTTTTACTATTAAGTTGGAATGGACACAAAAAGTTTTTAATTCGCTCAATCTCTATAATAACTGTATGCAGTGTTTTGCTAAATTTACTTTACATACAGTACATGGAGCAAAATACTGGGATAGCTGCTCATTCATTGTTTCTACTTAAATACTTCTGCTTTTGTTGGAGTAACTGTCTCTACTGTGCGAGGAAGGCTTTCTACTAGAGCCTTGGAGCCTAGCTGTGAGAATTTGATTACATTTGATTTTATATTACATGTTATTTGTAGGTGTTATATATTATATATATTTGTTAAATCTAAATATCGGTTCAATGCAAATATGTTTTTAAAGCAATTCTTTGCAGACACCAATGCTCAAGAGAACCTCTGTGTGTAAAATGAGACAGGGATGGAGAAGAACATGCATAACACGCATGCTTCTCTTCCTGATTACAGTAACACTGACTATCCCCTCTCTGAATCTGTTATTTATAATTGATTAACCTCATACTCATCTCCAAAGTATTCAGTCATACACTCCATCCTCATTCTCCTAAGGCAGTCCCTCAGAGGCTGTAGGCATCCGGCCCATGCCCTGTCTGTCTACCACTGTGTGCTCTTCTACAGCATGTGTGTTCAGTCTATGAACCTTCAACTTCAATTTGCATAGAAATTAAAATGTTCTAAATCCTTAAGTGTCAATAAGAGCTTTTGTTTGTTTTCTAAATAATGGAGTAAGCCTGTTTAAATGAATGAATGAAGTGAGACTTGAACTGAATGCCAAAAGTCTGTGACTGCAGGATGCGATGGAGTACTCACATGCACAGCACCACCACCACCACATCCACTGGAATGAAGCCACCTCCCGCATCATCAGTATAGAGTCAAGGAAAGAGAAAGAGAGCCGATAGAGAGAGATGTATAATATATCCACTTTCATGCAGAAGCAATGTGGAGAAAAGCTTGCAGCTACGTAGCGAGAAAGTGAGTCAGAGGGCTTTTATCCGCCTTGTTTCACTAAAGCAGAAATGGCCCAGGGACGCAGTGGGCTTTTTCTCCTGTGCTGTCCCTTCATAGCTCCACAGTGCCAAGTGCGATCACACGGCTTACGGCACAGTGTCACACAGCCAAAGCCCATAGAACAGCACACACACAAATACACTGGGTCCACTTCAGTGCCTGATGTGTGCACAGCTGCATCATGTTTTTATATTAGCTAGGTCGGCATTACGGCATGTTCTTGCATTACATTACTCTGCTCTGGTATCTCCAGTAGTTCAAGCCCTAATCAAACTCAACCTGACCTGGCTCGATTATTTGGTGGACCACAGGAGACAATCATACAGATACAGGCCAACAGCTTCAGGATGGGGGAAAATGTGATCTCTGTGATTTTAAGCAAGACATGATTGTTGGTATCAGAAAGGCTGGTTTGTTGTATTTCTAGAACTGCTGATCTCCTAGGATTTTGGACAACAGTCTATAGAGTTTACTCAGAATCATGCAATAGAGAAAAACATCCAACAAGTGACAGTTCTGCTGACCAAAACGCCTTGTTGGTGAGGTCAACAGAGAAAGGCGAGGTTGGTGTGGTGCAACAGATAACACCACTACCTGCCAGTGAGCTACCACACCACGTGGGAGACTGGGGTTCAATTCCCGGTCTTGGTGACTATGCTGCGCTACACCAATAAGAGTCCTTGGACAAGACTCCTAACACTACATTGGCCCACCTCTGTAATATGAGTAACCTTGTAAGTCGCTCTGGATAAGAGCGTCAGCTAAATGCCATAAATGTAAATGTAAGGCTAGACTGGTCTGAGCTGAAAGAAAGGCTACTGTAACTTAGATAACCACACTGTACAATTGTGGTGAGCAGAAAAGCATCTCTAAATAATGCACAACATGCCCTACCCAGTATTAATACCGCATACCTAATAAAGTGCTTGGTAAGTGTACATTCCCAATTCAAAAGCATGAATGAGTCCCGTTTAAAGCAGAGGCATCACATTGTCCCATACTGTCATGTTCTGCCATTTAAATACACTGAGGTACAATCACTAGCCATATTGTCAGGCACATCAACCATGTAAGTAAATTTTTTGTATACAGTTACTGACTGTAGCCCTAATCTGTTGCCACACAGTTTATCAGCCCACCTCTACTTCATCCATCAGTGTAGCACCATGGGTCCACTGTAACTAGAAAGACTAAGACTAGTGGCCCATTCTTAGAATAGCAGTTCAGCACCATCAACGTCTTTAAATGTACCTACCACACACATCATGTTGATGTCACTGCTTCTCAGAAAGTGGTCTACCACCCAAATAATATTTGATCAGTAATGGTCCAAAGGAGATCCTTTACCAAAGGTAGAAATTGTATAGCAAAAGACAATAAACTTTCTGTTTAGTCCAACAAACAGCATCACTAAATCAAGTAAGGTCACCTCAAGGTAGCCCACCATAAACCATGCAGAAAGCCCTCACCGATTTACAATTAACCACATTTGCATAAAGTGCCAGGCAATCAAAAGAGTTTCAGTGGGAACAAACCCTGGTTAACATGGTCTGGAATATCCTCAGACATATTTATTTGCCCTAGATATGCGATTGCGCTAAAGGGCTTTATAATTTCCAGTGCATAAATCACGTGCGTCCACTCAACACTGGGTTTCACTGGTGATGATAAGTGAGCGGCCACCTCTTGGCTGGCCTCTGCTGGGATTTAATTGAGAAAAGTGGTGTGAGGGAAGCCCGAAACGGTGAGGACCATCTGTGTTGCTACGGCCTGAGCTGCTGCCACATACATCAGCATAACAATCCAAACGAGCAGAGCAGGTCTATGCTTTATTTTACTGCAGGATGCTGAAACAATATGTTTTATTTGTCTAGAGAGCACTTTCCACAAAAGCTATCATCAAACTCACTTTAGCGTATCAGCTCCCAGAGTGTAGAGGGATTTAAGTGTGTCCGTGTGCTTATACATGTGTGACTGAACCCAGTTGCAATCCAATTACTTGTTATTGTTGTTATATGATCGTTGTCAACAGAGAGACAAAGCACTTCACATACCTGTGCAGCTGTGAATTGATGATGATATTTGACTCTAATCTTTTACTCTAATTTGTGGGTGGTCGTTAGCTACCGGATTTCTTTCTGTACAACAGTTGGATGTATTTATAACTCATCCAGGACTTCAGTAGGTGTGCTACTTAAGAGTACTATATAACTAGAATAATGCATGCAATACACAATTCCTAGAAAGTTCCTAGAGTGTAGAGACTATTAAACTATTCAAAACCTAAGAAGAAGAACAAGACAAGTTCAAATGGAAGAAAGGATAATAAATATTAGTGATTTATTAAGTGCTCTCAAAAGAGGTAGGTGTTCAGCTGACGTAACACATGAAAGTTCACTAATGTGTTTTATGGATTTGTAATTATAATTGCAATATATTTCCTATGTGCAGCCCTAGCTGAATTACTATTACTAGATTTTCAATTCATTTTTACTTGCAACAACAATAAACATGCCACATCCTCAGTAGCTCTCAGAAGCCAAAGCACAGACTAAGTCTATGCCAGTTTCTTCAGTGAGGAAGAGCAGCTGGTTGGAAATCTGTCTCTTCATCAAGAGCATCGTGAGCAAAAAGCCATGCAGTAGAGTCTACATGCGAGCAGGTGGTGGAGGAGCCGGGGCATGGATGGACGGGGGGACAGACTGGGGGAAATGGGGCTGGAGGCACCACTTTTCCTCATGGAAGCTACTGAGCCCCTGTGAGCAGCTTATTCAGGGGGATTATTTCCCCCAAATCTCCTCTAATCACATTTGACCAGCTCCTCTTGGCCTTGGCCTCCGTTCTGGGCCGCGGCTGTGCTTAATTACATAGTAATAACATTCTGAGTGCTGAATAGGGTGGCTGCTTGAACAGCTTAGGCACCACTGAGCACATCTTCACCCACTGAGGCCAGGGGACATTCATACCATACAGTAGTTCAAACGCAACTGTAGGCCTCAATCGTCTACCCTTTCCACAGCGAGCCTCCTGCACAGATAAATATGAACAATCTATCATCACCATGCATGCCGTGCCACCTCAGCAAATGACACTCATCTTTTATTCGTGACAGTTCTATAAAGGGGTAGACAAAGAGAATCAGTCAAAGGCTCCAATGAGAGCCAATCTGATAAGCAATTATAATGACTCTCTTGATAGAGGGCGTTTCGGAAGCCCCCTTCTTCAAGTTACGGGAAGGTTGAGCAAATAAACCTGAACGACTTACTTTGAGAGAAAAAGACACAGAGGCGCAGAGAGTCGAGGCAGAGAGTAGGGCCTGGTCGATATGCTAAAAATGAATACAGATTAACACTGATTGATATTGACTTTAAGAGCTCCTGATATCAGTCGATATCATTTTATGTGGTCAAACATTAAACAGACTGCTGTTTAAAAAAAAAAGAGAAAGAAATCCACAATTTAAACCGCTACGTCCCAGCCGTTCAATCACAAATTTAAAATCGGAAAACTTGTGCCCTGTGAAACTGGGTGGCGCTATGACTGGTTGAGAAGAAGGTCAATTTTTAATTAAGCGTCAATGCACTTTACTCGGAGATACATCTTATCCTCACCAGAGAAGAAATCTGCCCAATAAACTAAAAAGATACTGCTCCAGACACTAAAAATGTTTCCTTACATCACTGGTTAGTATTTGTCTCAGAAATATCTGTTATATATTGTAGGTGCTAACTTTAACCATGACAAGACTGAGCCTGTCAGTGCTCCACTCATCACTGCTATCTCCGCCTCAGTGAGGCATGGCCCAAAACCTCTTTGTTATGTTTAAAACATATTAAGACACCGGGCTCAGAGTGGCTTAGCGGTCTAATGCGCTTCCACTATGGTCTGGGGGTCGCAAGAATCCCATGCCATGCCACTTTGCCATCAGCAGCCGAGAGTCCGAAAGACCACAACTGGCCGTACTCTCTCCGGGTGTGTAGATGGTGCTCACTCCGCTCATCACTCTCATGCCGGCAAAGGTGTATGTTAGCTAGAGACCTAGCACTTTCCTCTGAGCATGTCGGCTGACTGGTGATGCTGCACTGAAACCAGGTGGTAGCTGATTTCACATGTATTGTAAGAGGCATACCCTCCTAGTAACCTAAGGAGCATTGCTACCGCTAGCAGAGTTACGAAGGGGTGGGTTAATTGGCAGTGCCAAATTGGAAGAAAAAGAGGAAAAATCTGGAAAAAACAAACAAACAAAAAAAACTTTATTATACATATTAGGAATAACCACATAAAGCCCCTGCAAGCTCATATTACCTCCCCCTCCCTGTTTGGGAGATGGGGAAATCGAGGGTAGCTTGACCGTGGTCACTACATGTTTGATTCGAGTTGAAAACACAATATCATGGTTGAGACGCAAAACACAGTAAAACAGCAAAAGCTGGAAGAAACGTCCCTCTGAGCGAGCAAGCCAACGGCAATTGCAAAGGGTTCTCTTGTATGATCATCATTCTCAAGGATGCTGGACAATTGTCAAGGATGCTGGATTTCATTGACACATTTCGTACATACTGTATTCATTCTAGTATGTTATGTATTATTATGTATTATTTTTTTATTATCTACATGAAAGATAATATTTTAGCTTCAACCTATTTTCATTTTGGTTCATCACTAGTTTCACATATTAATTCACATTTACTTCACTTTTACATGGCAAACTTACCCAAACCGGTGTGTGTGTGTACAACAGCAATATCCCTGAACTGATCTGTGATCAGGCTTACCAGTTCAACCCATATCGCTGTAAAAAGTCACTTGACTGTTAGTAGGCTCTGATATAAGCACTGATGTAAAAATGTTAAAATAAAGTGCTAATTTAATATGAAATTAGCCTATGAATTATCAGGACATCCTCAGCATGATTTTTACCACTACTGATAAATTCACAGAACCCAATATTGAAGTCATTTATCAGCATGCACATGACATAGCGGTCAGGCACTAGCAGAGAGTGAGTGATACAGAAATAAAACAGAAAATAGAGGGCAAAAGGCTGGAGAAAAAAAAAAACGAAAGAGAGAGAGGGACCACACGGCATTGCTGGCACTGAGAGTAAGCGTGGGTGACAAAGAGGAAGAAAAGAGCGGCACAAAGAAAACAAACTGGTCAGCCTCTAGAGCTTCCCCATGGCAGCCATCCAGAGAAGGAGCTTAATCAGACAGTCAGCCTCACTCGCTCGCCCATTCTCTCTCCTCTTCAAACACACACATGCAACATAGGCTACTGTAAACACACTCTGCCTGCCTCCCCCCATTCGTCAATCTATCTGTTTCTCCAATGCAACCCACACACAAATATTCTATGTATGTTGGCATCCTCCCTGTTTCTCGTAACCTCTGCTGACACCACATCAGTACATACACTCCTGCCACATATATGCAGCTACGCGCACATTCGAACCTGTGTCATGCTCTCTGTGCCTCTAAGTACAAGTCAAACAGTGCGCTCAGCCCGAAGCATGGTGCCCCAGTGTCACTGCCATGCTGTCTTATTCATCTATTCAGATAGCTTGCTGTAAACACTGCCCACACATCTTATCTCTGCACCAGTTCTCTCTCTTCCCTCTGTTTCCAGTGCTCTGTCTATAGCCGATGTCCATTAAAGGACCTATATCAAACAAAAAACCTCACTTTCCTCACTTTAGGTTAACATACTGCAGCGGCAAAACAAAGAGAAAGAGAGAAAGAGAGAGAGAGAGACAAGGAGGAGGAGGGGTGGAGGAGAGACAACAAAACTACAGTTACCATAGCGATACATGTAAATCCCACTGCAAGTATCATGGATACCATGCAATTCCAACTTTACTTGCAAATGGCTTGCAGCTTACAGCCAGGTTGCCGGATGGAACCCGTGCTTTGTTTCAGTACAAATAAATGTACGGTTACATCCCTAGCACAAACTACATATAACAGCATACTCAGCCAGAACTGCTAGTGTTTTAGCCTGGATCGCCTTTTGAACAAGGTACATTGTATGGACAAAAGTATTGAGACAGCTCCTCATTCATTGTTTCCTCCAAAATCAACAGTATTATTAAGATTTTATTCAACGTTTGCTAGCACAGCAGTTTCGACTTTCCAGGAAAGTCTTTCTACTAGATTTTGGAGCACTGCTGTGAGGTTTAGACTGTATTCAGCAACAAGAGCATTAGTGAGGTTAGGATGTTGGATGATCACCACCCCACCTCATCCCAAAAGTACTGGATAGAGCACCATCATTCGTGAGAGAACACAGTTCCACTGCTCCACAATGCTGGGGGCTTTGAGCCCTCTAGCCCATGGCTGGCATTAGGTTCATGTTTATCTGCTCCAGAGTGTCCTATTATAATGGTAATACTTCTCTACAGAGACTAGGCAAGCTGTCTGTGTGCTTTTGCACATCTGTGTCAGCAATGGATGCATTGCTGCATCTATTAAAGTAGCCTAATGCAATCATTAGATGGGGTGTCCCTAAACATTTGGACACATAGTGTACAATGCAGGGCAGCCCATCAGAACAGGGATAATTTACATATAACAGACTTAAAGGCACAGTAACGAGAACACTGTAAAATAAAAAAAGAGGGGATGGAAGTGTTTATGTAAAATAATCTGTTACACAAAAAGCATACAAATGTGTATGAGAAACATTATATTATATAAAAAAAAGACATGGGCCTCTTAATGTTTCCCACACCCATCTGCTTTGTCACACATTTTCATCATCTGCTTCCACACAGCCACATTTCCGACTTTCTCCACCAAAAGCGCTATAATCCTTTTGTCAGAAACTAATGACGCAAACAATGGCAAAATGGAAACCATTTGCAAGACTAATTCCTACATTTCCCTTACAGCATGCACTTCATTTAAGCAGACGAATACCTGTGGGTGTATTATTTTCTTCAGTGGTCACGTAGGTACAGGAGAGCAGTGTGTGGGCTTTGAGGTGATCCCGGGGTAAACAGCAGCAAATTCCAGCGCAGCTGCACCTCTCAGCTTGGCTAATCCAAGAGAGCTGCTGATTTACAGCCCACAGGCAGACAGGAGCAGAGAAAGAGCTTCCTGAGCCTCGAGTCCCACTAGAGACCCCAGTGGCTCTTCACAAGACTGTCTTTTCTTTTGGAGCTGAGGCTGATCTCTGCCTGCACAGCCTGACTGCAGCTGACTGCAAAGCTCTGCTCAGTCATAACGTTATTAGTGTGAAAATGCTAATGGCTGCCTCATGCAGGGTTGGGCTTTGTAACAGTAACATAGCGTACCGCTGTGTTTAACAATGTTGACGATATCGAAAATGAGAGGATGGTACTTCAAAATTAAGACGTATCCGATGTGTCACATGTCTGTTCTGTGTCTATCTAATCACAGCTAAATAAGCATCCCCCATGAATCCCCCATGTTCACTGAAGTAAGCCATGGGGTGGTGGCAAGTCCACCATAGTTGCAAGTTTAGGAACATTCTGATTGAAACACAGAGCAAGCAAGCGTGGCTGCATGAAACAAAAAGGTGATTTGTACACTGGGCAAAGTTTTGAAGACATACCACAGCAGTAACTGCGTTGCACGATCACTTGAAGAGAAAACACACAGGCTCTATTGTAGATGATGGAGTGCCAGAAATGGCAAAATGAGTGTAACTGTGTCTATTCATGTTTAAGGCTGGTTCATACCTAGTGCGGACGCGAACAAGGACTGCAGCCGGACCGTCCGTTGTTAATACATCGTGCTCCACCGACGAAGCTGGAAGCTGCTCTTTCCAGCACAGTCAAAATGAGGAGCAAAGAAAACAGATCCCAGTGTTTATATGTAAAGGTATTTTTGGTTTGCATAGATAACTGGGTGAAGGTGAAGTTACAATGAGTTCCCTTTTCTCCAGAGATCACATTATATTTGACATTAGCATAAAATTATATAAATTCAACTTGATAATGTTATAAAATCAAAAACTACACCCACTAATCACACACCGTCGAATTCCACAGAGCTGGTTGGTGTTGATCAGTAAAGAAAAGGATTTTTTGTTGCAGTCAGCTGCCAGAAAGACAAGACAGTGGTTCGCAATTATGTCACTTTTGCCTTGCATCCACTTTAGGTATGAACCATCTTTTTTTAACCATTGGTAGGGAAATGTTTTAAATCCATAGTTCTTGTAGCCGCTAAATGCACTCGTTAAAGTGATATATTCATCTGTCTACTGCCTTTAAATTTCCGGTGAATACGTGACTAAGATAAATGTTAAGGTTAGAATCTGGGCTTTTGCTTTGATGTGTGTATTCGTGCGCTTTGGGCTTCACTGGATATAAACCATATCTAATTACTCTATAAGGTCATTACAAACTAATGTTAAACGCTCAATTGAACATCTTTGGAAAAGTAGTCATTTAGATTAATTCATTGTTAATTGATTAACTAATAGACAAAGTAACTGATTGAAAAATAATTGTGGATGTGAACTATACCTGAAGCTGCTGGCCCAAATCCGCATGATGTTACACGCCGCACTGCGGTGGCACAACTGGCGGATTAGATAACTACATGAATAAGTAGGTGCACATGTGTTCCTAATAAAGTGTATGATGAGTGCATGTAAAACATATACAATATGGAAAGTAGTGGTACTAAACAACTTTGTCCTTAAAGTGAACCCAAAGTAATCTGGTATGGGTCACTTTGTGGTCAGACTTACTGGGCCTTTCAGTAGACAGCTGGCTGTTCACATAACAGTAGGGGGAAGGAAGCTGATGTAGTCATTGCAGCTGTTTTGTGCACAGCAGAAATTCTGAAGGCTTATTTTAAATGTATGCAATTGTAGCTAGCTAAATTAGACTTGCATGGTCAAGTACAGATAGTGTGTATGGCATTTTGCACTTAGCTCTGGCGGACTGGTAAATGAGCTGTTTAACTGTCCGCACTGGCTAGTTAACCTGTCCACTTTACTGATTTGTTACTGCTTTGGGTGCTGCTCCTCTTACTGAGTGACTTTTTCTACTGAGCGAGGGGAAGACTAAAATAGGAAATAGGAATAGAATTTAATTTCCTATTCCTAAGCATTATTTGAATAAAATTATTTGAAAAAAGGCAAGTAGCCTTTTGCTAGCTGCATTGGCTATTGGTATTGGCTAACTGCAGAACTGTGAAAGAACTTCAGCTGTGGGCTTTACTTCTAAATTAGCTCACATAGTTGTCAACTTAAGTTTTAATTTTGTTTTTTAATTTCCACATAGCACTCTCCATTTTTGTCATTTTCTAAACAGACCATAGTATCTGGCCAAAACAAAATGTCATGGTAACTATAAATACATGTAATTTTATAAAAGCTAAATAGTATATAATTAAACATCCTAATTTACTACTGGATATAAAAAAAAAATAGGGATATTTAGTATTTGACTCTCAGTATCCCTACTGTAAAGCTGTTGCATCCCACACCAAAAAACAGTGCCACATGTTCATCTAGTGTAGATAAAAAAGACCTATGGCAATCAAATAGAGAGCGGCCTAAAGGCCATAGTCTTTTATGTCATTGATATGAATGCATGTGTTTTGCATGTAGGCCTTTCTCTGCAGTCTTGACAAACTGATTCTTCAATATCCCTTGTCGCCAAACAGATTAGACACTGCCCCCATGGTTATATGTCTCAATCTTACATGCCACAGATAGAACCCTGTTAAAAATGGAAAAAGATCTATCATCAATATCATAAACATCAGCAGATAAAGGAAAAGTAAATAGAGAGTAAAAATAATAATAATGGCCCTTTCCCAGTGGGGAATCTAATAATCTTGAAATCATTTTTTAGCTGGCTGCTGTGACAGATGGACTCTGCCATGGCATTGTTTCGATACTGAAGACTGTTCATGGCTCAGTGCTCCATAAACCAGAGACCTTTGTGCTCACATTTAAAAAATGACTACTTCTCCACAGAGACCCTTTACTTAAAGATTTTCTGAAACAGTTGTGGGTGTGTGGCTCCTTTTTTGGTAGAGTTCACACTGTGAAAAAGCTAGCTTAACAGAAATACAAGGTTTTGTCACACTGCAAAGCAATACACTAGCCTTACAAAAGGTTCATAACTAAGCAAGTCGAGTAAATGAGTAAAGTAGTGCTGTGGGGAAGCTGATGTGGTCATTATACATTACACATTGTCAGTGTACTGTATGTTCACTGTGCTAATGCTCAACATAAGACACCCAGGGTTACATTTCTGTGAATAATTGAGTGTGAATCTAAATGTAATTAAACAAAGTCACATGGACCTTTCTAAACACTGTAGACAGAGTTCTTGCTCTTTCACACATCTCTCTCCTCGTTTGGGTGTTTTTTCACCCAGTTGAGCTTTTTCCGTCGCCGTGGCAACCCCGCCGCCTCAGGTGAAGCGGCAGCCTGGAGTGTCGTGTGAGGTGGCAGCCCAGCAGAACTGCTAATTAGCACCCCTTGCCGCTCCCCGTAACAAGGCCTTAATTACCTGAGTATAGTGGCAAGCTTGCGGCTCCAGGGGAGGGGAAAGGGGTGAAAGAGGGGCCATGGGGGTGACAGGAAAGAGGAAGGGAGGGAAGAGAGAGGTTGAGGCAAAGGAATGAGTGCAGGGAGGTGTGGATCAATACAAAAGCTTAGTATTTTTTTTTATAGAAAGATTATTGGATCACTTTTCCGCAGACACTCAGATTTTGATTTAGTTACCGGTATCAGTATTGAGAAAGAAAAATGTATATAGCAGAGATCTCAGCCCTGGAAGCAGGACTGACTGTTTCATTTGAACCGTGGATCGGTTGCGTAATTTTGAACATCACTTTTCTTTTATACAAAATGTGTATATAGGTTTAATCAAACGGCGAAGAATGCCGCTTTCTGGAGTCATGGCATTTTACTGTGCAAACAGCTGTTCTCATAGGAGAAGGTTGTAACCATGTAGGCATTCATTTGAAGCAGTCACGTGATAAAAATAAACCAATCATGCAACTACACACTCTGATAGCAGATAGCTTCCACATTCGGAGCAGACCGCACCAGAGTCTGTTCAAAGCGAACCCCACACCATCTATTTCCAGAGAACCAGGTTCTCTGGACCGTTTCAGGGCTCGAAAACAGCTTTCACACTTTACTAAATATACCAAACTCCCAGAACAAGCTCTCCTGGGTACAAAGAAAATGCTAGTGTTAAAACATCCTAAGCATCTCAATGGTTCTGATGAGCTGCAAAATTTGGTATCCAGACTTCCTCTGCTATAACTGCAAAATACATCTTGTTTTTTTCAAACTTTTGAGAACACAATGCTTTCATTAGCGGGGTGATTGTACACTATTAGCTATTAGTCACTTTTGTGTGCAGGAGCTCACACTCTATTTCCTTTGCTAAAAAATTGGGCAACCAGTGGGAGAAATTGTTAAGGAGAATTTTCCTCTTAAAAGAAGAAATATATTGCCTGTGATGTGTTACTGGGAACTTTCCCTTTATCAATGAAAGCAGAAATAGTGGGTGGATGGAGGTACAAGCCTAAAATATCTACAGACAAGAAAACATTTCAAGAAGGCAAAAGGTGTAACATGAAACCCAAAGCATTCCATGTTATTGTTTCACATATACTATAACGCTGTAGAATGCTTTGGTAGGAATTAACTATTGTGAACTTTATTTTTTTTCTTTAGCCCTCAGCTTATTAAGGACGCCTACCTGTCCCCACACCTTTATTTGTTTCTTCTTATTTGTTCACTTTCAGGCACATTAAAGGCACACTTGTTCTTTTAGAATCTTCCTTAATTTCTCTTCATTGTTTTAATCACTTTCAATTTACATCCAATAGCTAGAATGATCCAGAATGCTACCAGTGCTGGAAGGGGGGTGAAGGCAAGCTTGTGCTTCCTCAGAGCCATATGAAACGCATCTTTGTGACTTGCCGCTAATGCAATACCACAGAACAGCTGAACACACTTTCAGGAGAATGCTAACAGACGAACAGACTGGCTAACATCACTATGAACCAACCTACCCATGGAGAACGAGCCCAATTATGCTAACTGGGACTGCCAGCTGTGGCTGCCTGTGGTATTAGCGGGGTTTAAACCCATTGATAGGGCCAACACATAGACAGCTATGCGGTACGTATATTTAATGGCTCAATAGTGGGAAACGGTGGCTGCAGCAAATAAATGTATAGATTGGAACTCTTTTATGCACACATGACACAGTCAACACTACAGTGGTGCTGGCAAAAAGAAAGCTCAGCAGACATCCTTTGGCCTAACTTCAATCCGCTATGTGTGCAGGATATGCATGCTATGCAACATTTCCTTATATTTGCTGTAGAGAATATGCAATTGCCCCCTTATAAGTGCATTGGAAGGCCTTTAAATTCACCACTATTGACACCACTACACTGAAATAGTAGCTTGGAATAGTAGCTTGGAATAGTAGCTTGGAATAGTGCTTGGAGCAAAACTAAGAAAAAGTGTTCGATCCATTCTTAAATGAGAGGCAGCAAAAGGGAGGAGGGAGAAAACACACAATGAATGGCTGAATCATATCCAGCACATAACAGGTCAGAGCGCTGGGGACCACATCACCCCATCACTGGTGCTTACTGAAAAGCACACGTGGGATTTCAAGCATAGAAGGACATTTATTCCAACAGAGCAGTCAGCTTAATCCTCAGGATTATAATCCTCTTCGCATCTCTCCCCATGGGAGGTCAGCCCATGCTAGAGCTCTTCTAACCACTCTCAGGCATAGTGGGACAGCGGTGGGCCTGCGACATCGCTAGAGCGGCATGGCTTGGCAGAGATAATTAGAGTGCCTCTTTCCTCTTCTGGCTGGAAGGGAAGGAGGATCCCCCCTGAGGAAGCAAAGCACCACCTCTTCATCTGGAGACTCTCACCTGCTGGGAGACCGACCCCCTGTTTGCAAAGCTGCGGCTCTGCGACTGCCCTAACAGCGAGATCCATGTAAACATGCACAGACAGACGTAAACAAACCGGCATCAATTAAATGACACTAAAAACAAAGCTCTTTTCAGTCATGACATGATTTGTGCGAAAACGCTAATGGCTGCCTCGTATGGAAGTGCAGAACTCACCACACACAGAAACAAAGTGGCATGCTGGAGTGGCTAATTGCAGCTATTATTCAGGGAATAGGATGAGCAAGGTTAAAATAACAACCAGTCAAAATAAAAACGCAACAGCGATGTGATTCTAGTGAAAGCAGGCGTGAGTGACAGCGACAGCTAAGCGAAGAGTGGCTCTCGTTATCGGCATGAGGTGGGTGCATGTGGAGAGGAGAAAAAGAGGAGATAAAGGCAACGGCAGTTTCACTCTTCTTTCGACAGTGTTTCTTTAATTACTCTAAGCTTCCCTTGGGGAGATATGACGGTCTCCACAATAAGAGCGCGACAAATACAGTATGTCATCTAAGAGCCCTGCCAAGGCTGGGAATAAACAACAGAGGCGGCTTAGCTATTGCTCTCAGTGGGACTATTACCGACAGCACGTAGTGCATTCGCACAGCTATTGTCCTTTCCATCTCACCCCCCCCTCTCTTATATTTTTTTCCGCACTCTCTCTCGCTCGTCCCACAGTCCTCAAGCTGAGGAGTGCCTCGTCTTTTTGTGTGAAGCGCCGGTATTGATGTGCTGCTGCTACTTAAGTGACTCTGGGAATCTATAACTGCTAACACGTCTTTGTGTCTCTTTGTCTGCTACTTACAGACGGGTGGGGTTGCATAACAGATAGCTGTAATAATTGCCAGCTGTTCTCCAGAGGTGCAAGGCGCTAAACCCTCGGCTGAATCATTTGAGAGCAGCACCGGAGACGTTTTTGCAGTAGTGTTCAAGTAATGTCAGTAAATAAACCTGCACAAAAGGCAGATGGTTAGGCTGCAGTCAGCCTCTCGCGTGCTCGCGCTAACCGGAGGAGAAGGAGGAGGAGGATCAGGCTGCCTGTCTCTCAGCAGGTCTGTGTAAACACGTTTACAGCATATGAACCAAGCAGCTGCAGTAGGTCTGGATTCAGCTGAGAGCGTAATCCACAGCAGCAGGGGAATTAGAAACCTCACACAAACTTTAATACACCGCGGCGGGCTGCTCAGCCAGACACACAAACCTGCTTATTTTCCTGGCGTTTGCGGCTAAACGAAATATGTGCTAGGCTGGAGTCCCTCATGTTAGCCTTCCGACCTGCAGTGTGTGTGTATGGAGCCTGCGACGTATGACTTGCTGTGTACAGTAATGCAGGGATTATGTCAAAGCTTGACAAACACATATGATAAAATAGTTTATTAGAGAATAGACAGCTATAGATATGGACAGAATACACAATTATGATTATACAGCTTCATACTACCACTGCTTTGTATTGTGAATATTGTGGTGAGCCCTCAGAAACAAGAAACCAGGAAACAAGAAACCAGGAGAATATTTCACAAATTCTTAACATGAAATTTAATTGTGGAATTCTGATTAAAAATTGTGCAGTTTTTTAGGTATTTTGATTACAGTTTAGTGGACATATTATTTTGAAGTTTCTTTTGAAACCCCTCATTGTATCACTAGAGGCCATTCTGAAAACATTGACATTCAGTTGCTTTCTTTTGGCTCCATACGCTGCCAGTGCTTGGACCCCGATGATTGCCAATTGTGGTGTAATTTGAATGGTTTTGTTGAGGACGAAAACTCAGAATTACATATTTCTTATTCAAAGCACTGTTTTGGAAGGTGTTATTTTGACAAGATTTCAAATCTGAATGATCAAATCAGAAGCTTCTGAGATTGGCCAGGATGCTCACAGAATACAATGAAAAATGTGATTTGGTAAGAGGGCTCGTTTGCATATTGCAGCCATCTGCGAAATCAGTATTCCAAAAGCTGATTTAATGTGAAGCCCTATTAGAGATTTTTTTTTTTTGCAAAATGAAAAAACAAACAAACAAGTGTTTATTTCCAAACACCCTGATCAACCTATGCATCAGGTTTATTCTATTTGAGATTATCTTGTATATATTATATCTTTCTTGCAGAGCGGTGATCAATATATTCAATTGAAAAACAAGAAATGCAAGAATTTCCATGCATTAATTATGAATACAACAGAAGCACACTGTGCGTAGAGCTTGCTCTTCTTTGCTGGTGCAAAAGCACTGGGAAGAATTCTGTGGTGCACGACTGACGGATGCAGTGCAGAAACATCATTCAGAGGAGAGAGGGTGCAGTATTTTATCAAAGGCTGTTGACAGCAGGCATTTGGTGAAATCGTACTGCATGAACAGCAAGCATTTCAGGAATACTCTGTGAGGTTCTGCGACAGTCAATATTCCACGGATGAACAGTAGTTTCACGGGTAAGCCGAATGTTCATGGAAAACAGCAAGCCTGCAGAACGATGAAACTCAAACCCACATACTGAACTGGGGGGAACTTGTGATAAATTTTGTTTTTGTGATAAACAATATGCTTTTTTCTTTTCAGATTTTTTTTTACTCAATCCCTTCTCATGTAAACCCCCTCTATCACTAGCAATGCTACCAACACAAGGATGGTGAGGACCAACACGTCTTCTCCGACACGTGTAAAGCCAGCCAACACCTCTTCCTGAACTGCTGCTGCTGCGACATTGCCAGGCAACCAGCACGCCCAGAGGAAAGTGCGGATCCCCAGCTCCAACACCAAGATGTAGGGAGGAAAAGCCATCAACCCACCCCTGAGCAATGAACCCCCCCTTTGATCATAGGGGCAGTGCTTTAGACCACTGGACCACTTGGAGCCCCTGCAATATGCCCCCACAATATTCTAAGCATATCGAGGATATCATCAGTGCTTAAAGACCACTGATCAATAATTAATTAGGGTGGTTTAACTGGATGACGTGCAGCACTTAATAAAAATCAGTGTACTAAGCATTTGAGTAGTAGTTCTTAAGAATATTTCACTACTGATGCATTTTTTATAGATATTTATCGCAATAAATATTGTGTATCATGAAAATATTGTGATATAATATTTTTACCATATCGCCCACCCCTGTACTGTACACACAATAACATTCAAAAAACAAGGCCCTATAGTATCATTCCTAACAAAGACAGTTGTCCCAGCCGTATCAGATAATCTGGATAAAGCTATAATACCTTGCTCTATGAATGCAGGAAGAAATATAATCCACAGAGAGAGCACTTACTGTCCCTTATATAACCTATCATGGTTAAGTGAATGTGTTTTCCTCTTCTTCCTGAACCGGTGTATATACAAATCTATCTGAAAAAATGAAAGAGGAAAACCATCTCTATTTACCAGAGCTTGTTTTTTGAAAGACAACATAGGTTAGGATTATACACACATGCACAGAGTAGTCAACAACTAATGCAAACTATACAGCCTCACCCTAAGCTAATATTTTACATTCTCTATTTGTATGACTGGTAAACCAAACAGCAATATGCTAATCCTTGTACACGCTTTTCCCTGGTTCCTTTACCCTGCTTGTTCTCTTTTTATGCCTCTCTCTCTCTCTCTCTCTCTCTCTCTCTCTCTCTCTCTCTCTCTCCTTTATAGATGCTGTGGATTCTATGGCTGACCCAGTCCTGCTCTGCTCCCTGGGAGGCCCTGCATGAGCCTAGCATAGTTCACTGAAGTGTATGAGATCAAAGGATGGAGCCCAAAGGAGAAGAAAGACTGAGGAAAAGGTGAAGTCCAGCGTCCTCTTGCTGAACCCCACATGGGGGCCCACCTCTATGTCCATCCCCTGATATACTACATCATTCTTCCCCTCACTTAGCTACTTCTACTCTGGTCTTGACTTCCAGTTGATACACGTAATGTCTAAAAGTATCCAGACACCCCTGATGATTAGAGAATTCAGCTACTCTAAGGTGCACCCATTGCCTGTATTAACTGGTGTAGTTTCCTTAGAATTGGACACTCTAGGGCAGCCACACTTGAGTCTGAGGTCACCATGCTTATTTCCAAACATTGTCTAGATAGGTAACAAGTGGAACTGTGCTCTGTGAGGTGATGGAACTTCATCCAATATCTAAGATGAGTTGGCATGACATGGATGACGCAGGACTAAGCATTCAACAACAGTATCTGACCAATGTTCTTCCAATCTGATTGCTATCAAATGCTCACAGCAACGAGCCAACATCCAGTGATAAGCCTTCCCAGAAGAGTGGTAACTGTTACTGCAGCAGAGATAGGGACAAGCACCATATTAATACTCTTGGTATAAGATAAAACGCTGAATGAGTCCAGAGTCCATGAGTCCATGCACCACATGTCATATGGACATTGTTTTTTTTCCGCCTAAATCTGGTTGACCTGCCTTATTTAGCTTAAAAAGAGAGAGGGCTGAATTTAGCCCAAAGTGGACTGAGGTTTTTTATATATCTTTGATTTCAGAAGAAACAATGAATGATCTGGTGTCCCAAAACTTTTGTCAATATAGTATATTTTGTTTACTGACGGCATTACAGCATACAGAAAAGTGTAACTCCAGCAAACAGCTTCAGTGATCTACTGCCATTAAAGCTGTCAACATAAATTACAGCTAAACATATCAGCCATTCCTTAATTTCACAATAAAATTGGCCTTTAATAAAGATAAATGTGTGTGGTGCCGAGTTACAAATTGGTCGACTTCATTCTACTCATCAGCGCATGGGCCTAAGATGAACCATGTAATATGATTTCAAAAGACTGGATTTTCACTTCAGAGTTCGTATTCCTAGGCTTAAGCACCTAGTAATGAGGAAAAGTGTGGTTCTATTAGAACTTCCACCTTCTCTCGCTCTTCTCCAGTAAAAACAACTCCACTAGGATGACATGTAATGCTGTGGCTTTTGTCTCTGGGGGGATGGTAATGAATTAATGAGTAGCCCTGCTAACCCATCTCTGTTAAATAAGTCAACGCGAGGGACAGAACATTATTTGCGATGGAGGATGGGACAGAGCAAGAAAGGAAGGGGGATGGAAAGAGAGGAGAGAAAAAAACAGAAGGGCAGTTTTGGACGATCTATCATTCGTACCGGTACATAATGGTGTGGATGTCACACAACAGTATTGATTTTCAGTTTCTGCAGTATTGCTATATAATGAGCATCATTTCCATGATAAAACACTCTATTTCTTGAAATATCTGTGTTCTTTGTTGCCACGATGATACAAATACACAGCGCAAGGCTCCATTTGGTGAAACTAAGGGTGTAATGATTTGAGTATAATACTAATATATTAACATTTAAACCTGTGTCTAGACATTTAACAGCATTTAGTCCCTTATTTGCCATCATTTGTTGAAACCAAACTCTAACAAATGCTGGGTTAAACTGGTCTGGAAGTTTTACTGCATTGACCCGTCATTTTGTCACTCTTTTATCTAGCATTTGGGTTTCATACGTTAACTAATTTGAATAAATTAGTGACAGTTACTGAGCTAGCTAGCTAGCTTGCTGCCAACGCTGACCATTTGGTTACCTCAGTAAAACGCTCAGGGCAAGGGAAGAGTAAAAGATCCAACAATTTTTGTTTGTCAGCTTGTATTCAAGTTTTCCTGTTCTACCTTAACTGACACAGCAGTTATTTGCATTTAAGGTGGAATATAACATTCTAATAGAAGCTGTTGAGTAGGATGGCATCTTTGGCTTATTTTAAATGTACTCAATTTGACTGTTGTCAAAGGTATAGTCATTAGCAAGCTCCCGAGTGGAGCAGACGTCTAAAGCACTGGCCCGATCCTTGGAAAATGGTTCCATCCCCAGTGAGATGACAGCTGGAGTCCCAGAGAGCACATGCTAGCCTTCACCCTCCCAGAACTGTTGCTACTGTGTGATGGGGGAGTCCAGGATACTGCCAAGTCCAGTTAAACCAAGCTTTCTCAATTAGTCAGAAACCACAAATTCAGTAAGTCACTTTATTCATATAAACTTAAATATCATCTCATACCACTGTGAAACTGTGATATCAATATATCAATACTGTCCAGCTGACAGATACAGAAAAGGAGCAGAAGTAAAACAGTCAAAAGAAAGGGAGAGGAAGTGGTAGAGAGTGGAAAGGATGAGGGTGAAAGTTAAAGGGTGATGCAGAAGTTTGTAATGAGTGGAGGAAGGCAGCAGACACACCGGCTACGCAGTCTGGTTTTGTGGGGCAGCACAGTTGTATGCAGACAGCTTGCTGGGGCTGCTGGTGTGTGTCAGCCTGTGGACGCCAGCAGAACGGCTGCTGCATACACTCACACATGCACACGCTCTCACACACACACACACACACACACACACACACACACACACACACACACACACCTACCCCCAGAGAGACGTCCTACAGCCGTCACATGCCACTGGCTCAGAGCAAACTCATAGCACAACCCTTTTCATTAGCCCAACCACTGGCACTATGAGCCCAGCTGGTCCCCTGTAGCCCCCACTGCCACAGCACACTCCACAACATCTGGTGCCAACTCTCTGCTCCAGAGAGAGACAGAGAGAGAGAGAGAGAAAGAGAAATAGAGAGGGGGGTAGGAAAGAAAGAGAGAGGTACGAAAAAAACGAAAATAGAGGGGGAAGTGAGAGGAAAGAGAAAGAGATGGAGAGAGCGGAAGACAGTAAGGGAGCAAGAGAGAACACTGAGAAAGAGAGAGAAAGAGGGAGAACAATGAGACAGAACACAGATAGTGAGGGAAAGCAAGTGACAGGAAGGTAAAGAGAAAAAAGGGAAGACAGAGAGAAAGGATGTACACACACACACACACACACACACCATGTGCTGAGTACCTGTACAGTAGTATTGCCAATAGAGCGAGAGAGAGAGAAAGCGGAAAAGAGGGAAAAAGAGAAAGAGAGCGAGGAGTGACAGAGCTAAATGGTACAAAACCGCAAACACTTAGAACAACCCCACTGACACAACCATTCAACACACACACACACACACACACAGTGTGTTATAAAAGTAACATCACAAGACCAGTAAACACAAGATTATGCTGTTAACATGCAAATACACCCAAATGCAGACAGACAGGCTGTACATGCACATACACACGTACACATATATACACATGCACACAGCTTTGACAGGAAATATTCAGTTCAGCTGTGTGGAAAGAGTGTGTAAAACACATATGCATGAGCTACACCTAAATATTTATTTCTTCACACTAAGTGCTGCAGAAGTGTGCCTGAGAACGCATTAAAGCATTTCATAAGACCAAACATGCAGTCTCTTCCACTACCTCTTCCACTATTCCCACCCCTCTAAACATCCTGCTCTGCTAGATGGTGAACTCCAAACTGTAGCTACTAAATCAGCGTGACTTCTTTTCCTCTGAATCAGTAAAACCATGTCATGGTGGTCTGGTTCTCGATATAACCATCTTCTATTTGATTTTTTCCTCCGAGTTCCACTTGTAACATTCCTGTGGGTTAATGTAGCAAAAACAGCTGTAAATCATTTCACAATTTTTTTCAATGTCTCTTTATCCCTAAGTTTTAAACAGGCTGTTGTTGTCACTGTGCCTTTAAGACTGATATATGTAAATAAGCTCTGTTCTGACTGGCTACCCTGTATTGTGTCTCATTCAAAAACACAATTTGTTATAATAACTGCAGTGTGAAGTTAAACTGCTGTAGGCTGAACAGGATTATTTATCTTTATTGGGCTGCTTTTTGGGGCATCACAAAAAGACGGTTGAATTCAATGTTTCAATAGAGTCAAATAAAATCTACTTACTCAAGTTTCCTCTGTCAATAGGGGTGAGAATTCTTTACCAAATATCTTTTATTTATAAACAAATAAAAGCAATGTGGTATGTCAACTGGAAGGCTTTGCAGTGGGGCTGCGGTGGTAGAACTTAGCAATACGTCTTACCCTTCCTTAGCCTTGACACAGTGGGCAACTTGAGCACTGGCTGAGAGAACATGAGGTGCAAAGTGCCACTCATCAGTGATAAAATGTGCAATTACGGTGGCATTGGTGGCATACGATTCTGTGGCAGCAAAAGTCCACACATCACATGTTATAGTTACCCTACCAGTTTTCTTCACTGATTCCATGACTTCGATTTCTGGTCTAATTGTAGAGTGTGGGGATCGCTGTGTCAGTAAAATATCTTCGAGACATGACGCTGCTGTATCTCAGCTCCGAAGTAGAGCAAAAGTCCTGGTTCTCAACAACTGAATATGGACGCAAATAAACAAAGGATGCCTGGTTGTAGGAGCTGACATCCAGACCCAAAGTGCATCCATACACTAGCTTTTAACGCAGAGGGGGCAAGTTAAATTTGTTGCTTAATGTACTTGTGACTGTCCAGAAAATGCACCTCCGCCTTCGCGTTCCGTCAACATTGCACTACGAATTAACCATTGCAATCGTTTTTCACATTTGTGAACTGATTCAGAATCATCTGAATCTGCATTGAGTTACATCTAAGAATCAAATTTACCCCCTACCACAAGTTAACTAAGACACTGTTGTGAGCAATGAGACCCTCTGCTGTGAAATCCAGTCTTTACAAAGACCAGCATGCCAAGGTAAAACAAACAGCACAGCTGTATATATATATATATATATATATATATATATATATATATATATATATATATATATATACACTGAGCATCTGCGGCAGGTACTGCCAGGTTCATGCCATCATGCCAAAGAGCAAAACCATGTCTGAGAAGTCATGACTTAACGCAACTACACGTTTGTTTCTGTGACCGAAGGCCTAATCAAAGACCATCACTATGAAAGCAATACAAGAATACAATCAGTAAGCAGTGTTGGAGATTGCAGCATCTCTCCATTAACCCAGATATGTTAGGCAAGGTGGAGGGGATGCCATGTTTTATCACATCCTCATTAACTCAATTGAGAGTAAGCGGCCACTCCGACTCTGAAATCTCTCTGTCATGGTGATGTATACGCTGCCCGCCTGACACCAACTCGCCATCCAGTGATTGATGTGTTCCGTCCAGAAATCACCTTTAATAATTTAACTCGTATTTTTCTGTGCTGGAGCAGAGCTATGTACAGTCCATCAATGCACTGTGTATTGCTGCGAAGGGAGGTCAGTTCTCTGAGTGACTGACTCACTCTCAGAGACAAGATCACTGCTATGCACTGGCCGAGTTGGACCTTTTTATTGATCTTCCATAAAATCATTGTTCATTATCTAATTCAATTCGGACTCAATCTCCACCCATTAAATATGTAGCAACTGACTGCATTCGGTATGGTACGCTATGCAGCTTTAAATGCAAACATATCTCTAATATACATAAATAAATAAAATGATTCAGTAGTCGAGGTATAAAAATGCATCCATGTGGCCATTCAACTGCATTGATTATGGGACAAAAGAAGACTTATAATCTATTATAACAATTTCAATTAGTAATGTGTTTATTTATTTTGTCCAATATCTATATTTTTAAAATATAAAAACGAAGACTGTCAAGTGATAAAACAATTCATTTTAAATGAATGAATTAAGTGTGCAGTATGTCACCAGGCACGTGATCTGTGTCTGTGAGGAAGATAATCATGGAGAAGGACAGCAGGTGAAATCATGCACGACATCATGTAAAATTGTGAATTTCGAGACAGCCATCTTTAGCACAGCACAAGAGGCAGAACGGATAAACAACTGGTTGCCGCATAGCGATCGGATTAGCATATTCTGCCCCACACAGAAATAGGATTTCAGTCTGACTAACCAGAGACACATTTGACTACACAGTGTAAATGCTCGTGGCGGAAATCTTATCAGGATACACTCCAGATACTGGACACATGAAGAAGTCTAAAAGACATGAACAGGGTCTAATGGCATGGTCATGGCACTTGAACTCTGGGCACATGAAACTTTTGTACCATATGAAACATTTGTACAACATTTCTATTCTGAGCCCGACTGTGGCTGTGTTTCACACACTGGTATTTGGGCCAGATGAAAGTGCAAGTGTGGGCTAGGCCTGGGCCTTGATTTATAAATCATTAAAGCTTGGCATATTGTTTGAGTGTGTATATTTCACCATGGTATAAAGTTATATTTGCACATCCAGCATATCTTATAAGGAATTCTGGAATTATAAAGAAATTCTGAATAGAGCCAAAGTAATCAAATTAAAAGTCAAGACAAATCACTGAATCGTTTCCAAAAGAATCATAATCAAATTGAATCAATCTGAGGTCAGTGATTTACACTCCTAGCCAGTACACTTGTTAATTTCTTTGTGTGCAAGAGCGCATGTTTGCAAATGTCTAGCCAGTACATTAATAATGAAATACACTGTCACGAACTGAATACAAGCACTCTCCTATTACTCCTACGGTAATAAATCTAAACCCAAATGTGGTTTATTTTTTCCTCAATGGAGAACAGATCTTAGTCTTCTACCTGACAAGCCAGCTATTTGTCATGAATGGAATGATGCCCCGTGCCGTGTGGTAATGCTGCTTGTGCTGACCTCATGGAGATGGTGATGCCACTCGGCATGAGCAATGTGACCCCTGCGAGAACTTTGAGGTCAATAAGCTTAGCTTGGTGTTTTTACTGCCATGTGTGGATGGAGTGGAGTGCTGTTTTGAGGTGAAAATGGCTGCAGTGGAATGAGAAGACTGTGACAGGCTGATATGACCCCTCCCCCTCCCGCCGCTGCCTGCCTCTCCATGGCTGAAGTTAAGCCGTGGCTAAGCCTCCATCCGAATGCTCATATGAGTCAGGACATTATCCACTTACTGTTATTAATGTTGCTGTTCTCCAGAGAGCCTCCCAATACACCCTTTGCAACAGCTGTATGTATGCGTGTGTGTACACATGTAGGCACAAAACCTATGTAGGTGACCAGCGCTGGAGCATTATGCGCGTGTGCCGTTTAAGTTAGATGTTAAGCAAATTCTATGGGATTTTACACACAATATTTATAAAGAGTGATCATACAAAACTAATTTTGCTGGCAAATCCAGATTTTCCTCATCAGTAAAGCTGTGTGATACATCCATGTACACACACACGCACACATACACACAGGGACAAAAGGAGATGGTGTGTGGAGGAGCAGTCAATTCTCTCATTCCCTTGCATTTCCAGCCCGCCTTCATTTAATTAGCAATTCAAAGATGTTCGGCTGAAGAGCTTGAGTGACCCCGTCAATTAAAACTGCACACAGCTGTCTCCTAGCCAGACACAGAAAGGAAAGAGATAGAGACTAAAAAAGAGAGAGTGGCTTTAGATGATAGCTAAGGAACAGGTTTTGCACAAACAATGATTTTGGCCCAGGTTGTTTGATGGACCCCCACTGCAATGGAGCAAAGAGGGGAAAAGCTTGAGAATGCTCTGATTCGCTGTCAACACTGAAGCCTTTAGAATATCACCAACACAGCGAATCTCACGAAGAAAAAAAGACCTGCCTGGCCATTGATGCTGGATGCTATTACACTAGTACATCGATTGGTATATACACTTAGTCTGAAACTGCTCTCGTACATCTCAATAGAATCACACAGCTGTCAAAAATGAACAACGTAGAAAATGAATTAATCAAGGGTTTGATAGCCATAGGGTTTTCTAAAGCCATCAAAGCATGCTTTGGGTATTATGTTGTGAATACCCACTAAAATGCACAATAATGAATCAGAATTGCTAGAGTGGCCCAAGAGAGGTCCAAGGATCGCTGGTTAGAATCCCGGGCATGATGCTTGCTATCAGCAGTCAGGTTCCGAGGAAGCACAATTAGCTTTGCTCTCATAAAGGCGGGTTGATGGCACTTCCTCCCTACACCACTCTTAGTTGCTCCGAACATGCTGGCTACCTAGTGATACTGCATCAGTTGCAGTTCAAAGCGAGGTAGTTGCTTCACATGTGTCAGGGGAAACGTTCTAGTCATTACCATACTAGTATTGGGGGCATTTGCTAGTGATAGGTGGAGTTCACATGAATGGGGATTGGGTCATTTATTTTGTATAAACAACAACAACAACAACAACAACAAAACCCACACCAGATAAAAGCACTTCCAAACCGTTTCAAGAGAAAGTGCAAATGAACACGGTTGAAATATATGTGGTCTGTCTCTAAACAGAGAGCAACTTTGAGAGCAAAGAGTTAATTATAGTCCACAAGTACGTAAATTTGCCTTTATTTGTATAGATTGGTATGCACACCCAGACAGAAGACTGAACTCCACATGGAGGGCAGCAATGTTACCTACTAACTAGCAAAAGACACAAATGTGTCTCTGTAGATACAGTTTAACTATATGTTCTCTTGCAACTGTTATTTATGTTCTCCAGGAGTCTCTGAGAAACTGGGCTTCAAATTGATACTGATGTTGACAAACTCTGTTTGTGTCTGCACACTGAATACAGCAATCTTGTAACTGAATGTTTGGTAGGTTTCTACTACTACCATTATCCTTATTTTACAGTGTACTCACTTTCTTTCTCTTCAATCCAGTACTCTCTCTGTCCTTTCCTTCCACATCTCACCCTCTCTCCCCCGGGATGAATGTGTTTTCAGTGCAGAGTGCTTTCTGATGTCTCAAGCAGTGTGTGTGCATTTTTTCCCCCTTTTGCATGGAGTTTAGTTGCCAAATGCACACCACACCACTCAGCCATTACAAGCTACCAAAGGTTCCCACTCTCTTCCTGGAGCTTAGGGGCCCCCAGCAGCAGCCTCAAAATCCTGGTAAAATCTATAATGCATGAACCGTGAGAGAGTCAAAGTTATCACATAGCTGTCAGGTAACCCAGGTAACTTTTTGTACTGTGATAGGAACAAACCTGTTCATTTAAACATTGCTCATGCAATGTACAGTACTGTGCAGAAGTTTCAGGCAACTAAGCCCATTATGTAAGTGCTTGTAACATAACATTATAACAGATGCAAATAAACATAAATAAAAAATCATAGATAGAAAGTAGTTGATATCTTGTAAAGCTTGGTTCCAGATTTCTCATTGATGCCCCAGGCAGTGCATGGATTTGTTCAATTCCTTCAACAGCTCCCCCCATTTAACATCATTAAACACTGATTTCCTAAACCAGGTGTTGGATGATAACGGTAAATAATAACAGACTCCCATGTGGAGAGCTTTGGAGATGTTTTAATGAACATAGTGATGTAAAATTACTACCAGTACTATTGTAATATTAGTGTTTCACTGAGCAAATAAACGCTTACAACCCAGATAAGGAGCTTTTTAATTCTAATTCTCCTGGGTACCTTTGCATAGTACATAAAATAAACAGAATATCAGACTATCAGTTCAGACTTGGCTACGAGGGTAATTATATTACTGCATGATGCAATGTGGTTATAGTTTGGTTCTTAGATATTAGATTTTGTCAAGAGCCCTACAGCACAAAGCAAAACAAAAAGCAAAAGGCAACGTTCACACAGCAAATAAAAGTGGCAAATGAAAACGTTTTTCATTATATATGACAAATGTGTTATCTGTGTGGTAGTGTTAATGGCAAAAAACACACCAAATCTGACATTTTCACATGTGGTACTGAAATCCGACTGAAATGCCACTCAGTCTGAACAGCCACATCGGAGTATTCCTGAGGAGAAGGGATAAGGCACAACAGCAGTGAGGAAGGTCTTCAGTTGCAAAATAGAGAGGTAACAGCTCTCATAAATATTTGGGGTGATGTCTCTGTTACAAGGCACATAACACAACCACTCTGGGTTTGAAGAAATTTCTAAAGAAATGGCCAAACGTGTCCATAGGAGGACGTGCTAAATGAAAATAAAATGCTTAATAACAATCTGAAAAGAAACCAAGGATGAAGACCTAAGAAATGGCCATGGCCAAATAATGTGCCCTTTTTACAGAGAGCTTGAACACATTCTTGCCCAGCTGTCAGCTGGAACTCCTAGATAGCTCCTGTGAAGCTGGCAAAGATGACACTGAAACTTCACTTGAAGCAGTGTTCTTTTGACCATGTGCATTTAGAAACGTCCAGGCTTTTTTCTGTCCTGGCACCAAAGTGGTGGAACGAGATGCCCCTGGGTGTCCGAACGGCCGAGTCGCTCGCTGTCTTCAAACGCAAACTGAAGACCCACCTCTTCAGAGAGTACTTGGACGAATAGTTCTATGGTCGCCTTATTGTATTGTGTTTAGCAATGTCTAAGCTTAGAGGTATCTTTTGAATTATTAGTCTATTCTAACTAGCTAAGGCTTTTCTTGGGTAAATAGCAAAGCACTTTGTAAGTCGCTCTGGATAAGAGCGTCTGCTAAATGCCGTAAATGTAAATGTAAATGTAAATGTAGAAACATGAACTGTTCAGACAAATGGATCTGCAGTGTAAACATAGCCCTAGTAACTCTGAGTAGAACATCTAGTGTAGATACAAAGGCCTAGTTACATGTTGCAGTCTTCTACAATAGCAGTGTTGTGAAGGCTCATATCACAATACCGATTCATAAACTATCCATTTTGCACGTCTAAGTGTTGTATTACACGTTACATGCCCTATGCATGTGTTTCAGTTGTCTGTATTATATATTAAGGGCCTTTTGACTGAAGCATTAGCAAAAAGTAAAGCATATGGCATCCTCACCCACTGGGTCTAGTTATTCCCTCAGCAACCAGTGTGGACTGACTGGAGGTGCCACCAGCCCGGCTGTGACAAGTGGCTTGCAGCTGACGGAGGGAAAAATGCTCAGCTCAGGGAAGAAGGACATAAGCGGATCTGCAGCTTTGATGAGAAGGCATTAAGAGACTCGACACAGCAAAGAGCAAGGTGTGGGAGTGGGTGATAAGAGAGGCAGACATCAGTCGCAAAAGCAAAACCCCAAAGAGCTCCCCCCATCCGGAATAGCCTCACAAAGATGAGAGGGAGAGAAAAAAGTGAAGAAAAAATCTCTACAGAGGAAAAGAGGCAGCGTGCAAGTGGGTGTGTCGCGGCGGCGAGAAACGTACTTCAGGAAAACAATGACATTTTTAGCAAACAGCTTATTAAATAAAGGTCAATATGATAAATGAAGAGCATCTGAAAGTGACATTGTAGCATTTCATTAATAAATTGCGCTTATAACCCAAGCTGCAAAGCCTAACCTAATGGCTAACGATTCAACATTCATCTAACACTGCCATAAACGAGCAACAAACCCTTCAAGCAAATTAAAAATACAACTACATTAAAGTGTTTCCCACTGCAGCGCAGTGATTTTTACCAGCGCATTGGGTGGAGAAAGAGTGAAATATGAGGGAAATAAAAGAGGAGCGAATGCAATTATGGGCAACATCAAATATTTGATTTCCCCCACGAGGCTGGAAGATGAAGAAATTTGTACTGCAACAGACCCAGCCCATCTCATTCACAGGCTCATTGCAAACCTTCTTTGTGGAGGCAATTAGCTACAATCAGTGTTTAATTGAGCAAACACAGAAGGATAGTCCTCAAACGGTGGGGCTTTACCGTTCTCACTCAGTCTAATTAAAATGCTCAGACGTGCCTGGTGCTCACTGCAAATGGTCATCGCATGGCGGTCGATGGAAACTCTTGTCATCATCCATCTCTCTTCAGAGTCTCTCTCTGAGCCCGTTCGTCCTCCCTCCATCCTCCATACGTATCTCGACTGTTTTGATTGCTCTAATGCCCATCATGTGTTAAAATTCACACTGCTGGAGAGTGGAAGCACTCTTATTAAGGCAGCTCCACAGCTTGCCTGGGTTCTAATTAGTCCCCAGAGGCATGAGGGGGTGCTTCCTTCATTTTTCCCCTCCAGTGCTGAACCTCTTCTAGGAAACGAACAGTCATGAGGTGTCTCAAAATAATCTCTGCAATATGCGCTTAAAGCAACCTGAGCGTGGTTTGTTTACACACTGCACAACCATTCTGAAAGCAACTGCCAAGCTGCCAATAAACAAGCCCTACATTTTTTTTTTTTTCTTTTTTCATCCTGGACGAGGATTAGAAACGGAACGTATTTCATATTGGTTCATTCTGAAGAGAAATGCCAGGTTGTATTTCCATTCCATCCATGTAGATCATTTGCCAAACAATCACGGGTGAGCTTGCCCCAAATCCCCACAGTGTTAACGTCATCTCTCTGCAACTTGCTGAGAAAGCGCACAAAGTGGCACTGGCTCTGCTGCCTGACAATGATTTTTGTAATCTCATAACACAGTTTCCCTCTGCAGAATACAAAAATTATACCAGTGCATTAGTTAGCGCGAAACATGAGAGAAATGAAGGAATGCAATTAGGTACAACATCAAATATCTGATTTCCCCCACAAGGCTAGAAGATGGAGAAATTGCGGCTGCAGAAATCCCAGCACTCCTCATCCACAAGCCCGTTTCAGGCATTTTTGCAGATGTAATTAGTTACAATCAGTCTTTAATTGACAATAATGATGTTAGCATTATAACACAGGAACAGGGCACATTCAATAGAAAACAGTGGTCGACTGATATATCAGCCAGACAATCTCAGGTATCTTTTTTATTTCTGAAAAACAGAGAACAGAGTAAATGTAATTTTAATAAATCTATAAGGTTCTGCAGTTAAATTACTGTTATGACACCTTAAACGGTCTGTATTTAAGAACAATACAATATTGGCTTTATATCAGTCACTGACCTCTCTTTAAATATCAGCCCACCATAGTGGCTCCAAAATCTCACGTTCAAACATAGCAGGGTATTTTCATTTCTCTCATTGTGGCTGCCAGTGGTAGGCAACCTCTTCAAACCCCCAACTGTGGGTCCCACAACGAGAAGCTTCTGAGAGCCTGTGATTAACAACAACAACAACAACAGAGCAAACACAAAGACTGGGCTTCTGCACTTATCAGCACTCACTCTTGCTTTGCTCACTCAAGTATTGCATTCATTGCATTGATTATCTAGTTGGATATAACAGAGCAGTAAAATCTTAGTAGCAGTCAGCTGCAGCATATCAGATCTGCTACATTTTAGGAATGGATTTGGCCTGTGGATGGAAACAGATACTGACAGCTACGTGCTAGTATCAGTATGTGTAGCAAATGGGCACTGTTATGACTAACTATAGACAGATGTTGTGTACCTCACAGACACTGAGGTAAGACTACATAAGGAAGAACCTACTGCTACAGTTAGTACTGCTGTTTTCTGAAATCTGAGATGGCGAGTTCCAGGAAAAATATGTGTGAACTCCAAAACTGTTGTGCCTTCTGTTTTATTCAGTGATGTTGAGTGCTGTTTCTTTTCATACGTTGGATCCTTCTCCCCGAGTCTTTGCTTCAAGGATATGTTAAGAGTTAAGAGATTTCTAAGAGGGAAACAATGTTTGTCAGTTGTCTACTTTCTCTTTTGTGAACTGCATCTGATGCTGAAGGCTCCCAGTTTATATTACTGACTTACACTATCAGTGTCTCAGTTCAACATTCAACTCAAATGGTTTGCACTAAATGAAAATGACATAATTGTGCAGTAGCTCATGTAATTGAATCATGCCTAGGTTAGCAGTCACCTAAAGGTAGCAAGCTGAAGTTAGTTTTACATGACATGCTGAGTTCTCATAATATCCTACATAACAAAAGTAACTGAAGGTCAAAGGTCAAGTGAACTTTTAATTGCTCCATTGCTTATACTATATGGCACCCTGTAGCTGCTGTAGCAGAATGCAAACTGTGCTATGGGCTGTCTTCATGTAATGTAAGAAATATTGTATTAACATTATTACAACATATGAATGCTTCCACAAAGTAACAGTTACTTCGATTTTTCATGTACTCATCTTTTTGTTGTACACAAAATAAGAATAAAAGATTGATACAAAACATTGTACACACAACCTCAGAACCTGATGAACTTGAAGGCATTATTTCAAGGAACGGGTCTTCTTTATTTAAATGGATAGTCAATGTAAAAAGATTTTATTCCAAAGTAACTTTGGATCATTTCTATTGGTCCATTCATCATTAAATGCTGACTCAATGTAAAGTAAAAAAAAAAAAATAAACAAATAAAATGGCTAATAAATATATATCCTTTTTGTGTGACAGCGATGTTCCAGACATGATTCCAGTGGTTCTAGTTCCAGGTATTAAAAATTCAGGCTCCATTGTGGCAGAATTGTCTAAGGTGCCTTAACATCAGGAGATCTCATGTTTGATTCCCAGTGATGCCACAGCTATGTACGGCTGGATTGGTCTTGCTCTGGGTAGGATAAACCTGGTCTTCCTCCTAACACTGCGACCGTGCAATGCTAATCAGCATGGGCATATGCTAGCTGGCATAACAGAACTGTCCAATGACGTTTCTTTAGCAGCTGTTCAAACAGAAGTGGTTGGCTGACTTCAGCCTCTGCCAGGGCTGGTAGTATTGTGTGATGGGGGAGTTAGAGTAGGTAGAGGGTGGGGCTGGAAATTAGACACTTAAAAGGACACTTAATCATACATGCACAGTCATAGGAAACATCGCAGGAAATGGTGGCATGTGGCTGGGATCTGTTCTTTTCCACTCCAAAGTGAAAGCAGTAGAAAGAGCAGGCTGCAGTGCTGTTTGGCTTGTTTGGCTAATGTGAAAGTCAGTGCAGAGACTGAGCCGTGGGCATCTCTGAGTGTAATTACACTGCAGTGCGCACCACAGGGAAACTTTCATTACTGCGGCTGCCCCGAGGCCCTCCACACAGACAGACCTCACAGACACTCCACCACCCCGCCTTCCACTCCTAACACTGCATCCCGCTGCAGGGCCCAAACGCTGCCCTGACCCACAACTCTCCAGGGGGGGGCAACACACTGACTGCCCACTGAAATTCTGTCTTTCTCTCCGTCTCTCACATCTGCACCATCTCTGCTCCCCATTTTCGTTTTGTCTGTCCTGTAACAGATAATTCTTCTTGCTATTTGCAATGCATTGATCCAATACAAACTATTCAAGGCGTAATTTAATCAACATCTGGTTCTTTGTAAAGACTGTTTTACCCCATTGTGTTCTGTTTACACCACTGTCGGAGAGCTGCCATTATCTACAACTTGCAACGTGTCACATTTGTGCAAATACAAATATCAGATTGGATCTGGTATCGGCAGAAGACAGTAGCAGATACTGAATACTAACAGACTGGAATTGGAGGCTGAGACACAAAAAACTTGAGATACACAGACTTCCTAGCTCTTAGACCCTGTTCACACCTGGCATTAGCATGTGTCTTGGGTAATTTCATCACAAAATACAGTCAAAACGCTTAGCCAATTACACCTGGCATTTTTAAAGCATCTCAAAAGACCACTGCCACCTGATTTCTTACATCATGTCATGCGATACTGAGAATACTTCAGAACTCTGCAGTGTACCCCATTCACACTTGTACTTATATGCATTATACAAGTTATGCAGGTGTGAGCCCCAGACCTTTGTCTCATCCTCATAGCATAACATAAATGTATGTTTGGGTGGAGAAAAGAAGAAATGAGAAAACTGTAAAATTAAATAAACAACTGCGATAGAATTATAAGCTGCACAGCTTCTCCTCTAAGCAACAGCAGACAGTAACCTTTTGACGCTCCTTTCGAACCTTGAAAGAGAATATATCAAATCTGTATCAGAGCTGAGCTTATTTCCCAAACAGCAGGACCAAGTATAAAAGCCAGATGAAGAGAATATGAGTGGGGGGAAAGTAGCTTGAACTGGATTTCATGTGGAGAGCAGGCAGATTTAAAATTCTTTAAGAAAGAGTAGAGGGCCTCATTAGAGCTGAGTGAGAATACCCCTGCCATCCGCTCAGATGCCAACGCGCTGATTAATATTGAAGAAAGACTTGGGCAAAAATAGATGATGAGCCCCGAAGGTTCATCATCATCAACAGAATTATATCCTGTGGTGCAATATGACCGAAAGCTGCATCCCACAATGCCATGCAACACGTCCATGTGAGTTAGCATCAAGGAAACACAAGAGACATGCACGCATCATCCAGCCAGGAGAACACGACTAGTGGGAAGAGAGCCAGGGGCCCAGAGGACTGGAGGAGGAGGCAGGAGCGAGAATTAAGGATGCAGATATAAGTGTGTATGTGAAAGTAGTGAAAGAAGATGATAATCTCTATCCACAGAGTTAGCAATGGGCCTACTGTCCCAAATCCTGCATTATGTGTGTGTGTGTGCGTGAGTATATGCGTGCATGTTTGTTCAGGGGGCGCACAAGGGAACAGACAGCTGGGGTCCATCCCCTACTCTTACTCAGTAATCTCAATGCCCTTCACTGACCAGATTACTGGCCAGATGACAAGCACACCGACACTGTGCAGAAACAGCTGCTCACCGCGACTCCCTGCATTGCTCTGTTCTCCCATTACTAGAGCCAGAACGGTCAGCTTCCTGCCCACAGTCCCCGCAGTCTCAACATCTGGACCAACGGACAAGTGAACATTAAGCACTGATGCATAAGCCTTGGCCAACTGAGCAGAAATCTTCTTCTTCTCTGTTAATTAGAGAAACTTGAGAAAGCATGTGGAGGTGACTAGCTATTGATTTAAGTGCCAGCTTCAGTTCAGTTCAGTTCAGTTCAAGTTCTTTTGAGGTAGGACCTTAAATACTATAATGGCTCCTACAGATTTCATGATATTGACATTTGTTGTTAAGTAAAATGTCTTGATGTGATTTAAAATGTCAGTTTCAGCGAAAAGATAGGGGCGAAAAAATTCACAATTCTGAGCTATATCTTCATATCTTCATTTTTGAAACCACAAAAACAATTGTTACATCTTAGTAAAACAACTTCAAAATAAAGTATTTATGATACTTTTGTACTTCAGACTATAGTGTGTCAGTATTTTGGACAACTGAATTGTATGTGTGCTAAAGCACATTTTATGTGCTAATGTTTACACATCACTGCTTAATAGCAGCTACTTCAGGGTAGACTATACAGCACTTCGTGGAACAAATTTGACTGTTCAAAAACAATGAAAAGAAACCTTCCCCTCTGACCTTACCACCTCATGGCTCATAAGATTTCATTAAGAGATCACTCTTAAGTGTGGCAATTCACCTTTTAAATCACTCTTTTATCCCTTTTAACATGTTTTTAAAAGTTATATGTTTTTTCTGGTCACTTCACTCGAAAAACATAAGCATGTCGCTGCTATTGCATTCCCAGCTAGATGGACTTTCTGTGGAGTTTGCAGGATTCTGGTGTGTGTGTGTGTGAGAGAGAGATTAAGAAGGTTGAGCTGGTGAATGGGAGTGACTGAATGCGAGTGACTGAATGGAAGAGTCATGCTGCTGCAGCGATTTTAGGAGGTACATCCTCTCTGAGGAAATGTCTTTTCTGTGTTCTGTGCACTGCTGTAGGTTTCTGGCAGGACGCAGAACCTCCAGACACTAAAACAGCAAACTGGGGTTCAGTTCCCCAGCTGGTCAAGCACTACACCAAAACCAGTCCTTCAGCAAGACTCCTAGAACTACATTCACCTAACTATGAAACATGTACAATAATGCAAACAAACTGACTTGCAGTCAGCAGATACTCAGTACTTCAACTCTCTGGACTGATTGTTACACCTATGTTAATTATAAAGAAGCTTATTTTTAGTGTAACTGAATATATGGCGAATTAAGGAACAAAGGGAGGCAGAGCCAAGAGGAAGGTGGTGGATGTCTTTAGGGGGCTGACAGGTTTAGGAGTGAGAGGATGGGGTAGCGGACTGTGCTGAATTGTCAGTGTGCCAGGCTCTACAGCAAACCCCCGAGCAAACACACCTAATCCCACCACCCGCTCTACCCATCTGTACCGAAGCGCTGTAGCTGACAACCCCCCTCCAAACACACACATGGCATTCAAGCATACACACCACACACACACATGCGTACACAGTGCTTAATTGAGAAAGTCGCATGCTAATTCACTGTGATTGGATCGAATCAATTACAGCCCGTATCATGTCTGAGAGTGAATTAAGACAAACAAACTGATTGACTGGTTCAAAAGGTTTTGCCAGTCACCATGCAGCTGTTTGGCACATCTGGCTACGATGTGTCTAGACACTTAAAGGCACTGTCAAAAGGAACAGCAGTAAAGGATGCAGTCTGTTGTGTAAATCAGAAGTTAACAGAGAAAGATGACAGAAGTTAAAAAAGGGATAGAGTGGACAGAGAATCTTCAGGTAAGCCTTAGGTGGTCGGCTCTCAGCGGATGTGCACTAATACCTTTATATAACCAACTGATGGAAAGTTTCATGAATTAGTGAAGCCAGGATGTATTTTATCTAAATGTTTCATCACTATGCTTTAGAGCAAAGCTACAGTATTGGGCTTTCTACCTGATGATGTCACTCTGCTGGGCCACTTCCACTGCTGTTCTGAATGGAGTGCTTAAATGGATGACTAGGTCAGGGGGAGCAAAGAGGTTGTGAGGAGACTAGAGAAACACTGGCATTGCCCTAGATAAAGGGGGTTTGTAGGCTAGGGCATGAATAATGGAGCTACTACAGAGGCCATGTGGCTGACAGTGCAGATGTTCACTCCATAAACCTCGTCAGGTAGGACGAGCGAGGGACTGAGACTCGCGGTGGGATGTGAATGGAAGATGGATTCTGGAAAACGTGGCATGGTACTAAATGACCACTTACTTTGCTGTACGTCTGGAGTCACCATGCATGAATACTACACAAATAGACAGGATGAACAGTAGGTGCATTGATGTACACATCCACTTACATGCTTTTCTATAATGTCAGCATGTACACTACACAGACAAAAGTATTGGGACACCAGCACATTCATTGTTTCTTACAAAATCATGAGTATTGCAAAAGAGGTTATCCAGCTTTTGTTGGAGTAACTGTCTCTACTGTCAAGGGACGGCTTTCTACTAGCTGGAGCACTGATGTGTAGATTCGATTGCATTCAGGGACAAGAAGTGTTAGTAAAGTCAGGATGTTGGATGATCACCATTTTACCTAATTCCCAACTCCCAAATGTATTGGATGGAGCACCATCATTTCAGAGAACACAGATGATCCACTGCTCCACAGCTAAAAGCAGGGGAGGGGCTTTTTACACCCCTCTAGTCCATGTCTGGAATTAGGGATGGTGCCAATAGGTTTATGTTAGGTAGGATCAAACTTCCCATAAGGCTTCCCATGATGCTTGCATTTACAACCACATCCAGCTCTCATCTGAAACAATTTTATTTTCTTACTATTACTAATATTCTTTACTATTTATTCAGCTGTAAAAATATAATCTACATATTTTCAAGGTTAAATATCTAAACTAAAAAAATTCAGGTCTCGTTTGACATGTACAGTGTCAGTCATTTTAAACTATTCTGGATCGCAAATTACATTTCACTATAATTGCTGATTTTTGTAACGTCCACATGATATGATGGATTCCTGACACTTTAAATTATACACTGAAGTAATGGTATATTTGCCGTTCTGGATATCGGGCAGCCTCGCTTGCTTATTTTGTAACAGTGAAGAACCTCATTCTCATTTCCATCCTTCTTCCCACACATCTAATAAGACTCTCCTGGAATTGGCTGATCTCATCCTCTTAACATTTACAAAGTTGCTCAATACATCTAATGCTTTCTTAGCACTGCACCTCAGGCAAACGTCACCAGCACAGACAATGAGGTATAGATTTTTGTCCCTTTAGAGCTAAAATGCACACTCTGGTAAACAGACCATACCATATGGTGTATAAATACATGAGCCATTCATACTGGTATGAAGCCTCTGGACATAATGAGCAAGACCGCTACTGAAAAACGGTAAGATGTTTTTTTAAGAGCATGTATGTCTGTTTGTGCCGGTACTACAGAGGCACAGTCTTTGATTAGCTAATTAACTGATTTAACTGAGACTAAACACAAACCATTAACTTGTGGCCTTTTTGCAAGGCCACTTAATTTCCCAGTGGACCCTGGGCCAAGACCATGAGCCCTGCCGCATTTGCTCAGCACTGTGCAGGTGTACAGGTCACCTATTAAATCCATAAAAACTCATTTAGCTCCTTAATGAAGCTCTGATTGACTCTGCAGGCCAACATGTGTTTGTCCACCGCAGCTCAGGCCCTCCTAGCAGTGTGTGTTAGGGGTGTATTCTATTCGACATACTCCTCTGCACATTTTCTCATTCATTTGCCGTTGCTCTCAATAATTTGCTTCTGGGTTCCAATTGCTTACCTTTATCAATAAAACATCACTCGTTTTTTCTAATTTTCCATTTTCTTCAAGTCCCTTTTCTCCAAACGCTAAATTGCTTTCCTCTCTTATTGTCTTCTGGCTTTCCAAAAGCTGAGGCAAACAGCACAACTTTTGGCAGACTTTAAGCATTCTTTATAAATACATAATAGGAACACACACACACACACTCACACACACACAATAGAATAAGGTATGCTGCAGTAAGGCAGTGGGGCATGTGGAAGTAAATCAAGAGACAGCAATGACTCCCAATTCCTCCAATAAATGAAGAATAAATGAGTGCTGGGGTGAAAGTGAGGCCAGATGAGAGAACGGCTAAACACCCAGGTGGGAGAATGATGGAAGAAACAACTGAGGAGATGGACAGAAAGACAAATATTGAGTCTAAATCTTTCCAAATACATAAGAATGAATTCAAAGACACAATGCCACAGGAAACCTATACAAACAGCCTTATATTGTATCCAGACAATGACCCTTAATGACACATGCACTTTGTTGTGCTTGCACAGCTTCTTTAATTGCCATAGAAAAGCACTGCCAACTTAACACGGCGCTCTGAGTCCAAATTCACCATATCCAATGCCATCCAGTAGATCGAGGGGTATAAAGCCCCTCAGCACTGGGCTGTGGAGCAGTGGAGCATACTTCTATATAGAGTGCTGAAGCCCCAGCCAATACCTCTTAGATTAACTCTAAGTTGCATTTTATCAGTACCTGACCTCACTAATGCTCTCATGGCTGAACGCCATCAAATCTTCAAAGCAATGTTCCAATATCTAGTGCAAGGCTTTTGAGGCAGAGTAGAAGAAGAAGAGTAGAGGCTGTTACTATAGCATAGATAAAACAAACTCCCTATTATTACCCTTGATTTCAAAAGCAACTCTGGAGGAGCAGGTGTCTACAAACCATTGCACCTATACTTTAATTCATACAAATACATTGTCTGTTAACTTCTGCTCTACCTTTCCCCATAATTCAGTACGCACTTGGAACAACACACATTCAGTGCATGTGTCAACCCATGCTTCAGCCTTCTTAGAAATAACACAGCTTTGTGTAGCCCAGCATCACCCCTTTATTTCCCAGTGTTGGCTCTGGGCTTGCTCTTTCTCTCTCTGCCAAGGACTGCTCTGCTCATCTTTCACAGAAGTTGGAATGGTCCAGTTAGCACCAAATTCTGCCACTTTATCTGCCTCACTCTAACACACAGTGCAGCTCTCCGAGGACTTAATATGGTCCAGTTAGCACCAGACGCTAACCCTTAGCCTGCTCACAGTAGCCAGGATAAATATGCAGGAATTAGTTCCAGCTGCATGCCTAAAACGCCTCCACTTCCATTCTGTCTTCCGCACACTTTCACTGACATTGTTACACACGCCCACACACCCACACAAAGAAATTGCTCAAACACTGATGTTGGAACAAAAACACAGGTCTACCCTGAGTGGCTTGGAAATGTATGGCTTTTCATTCATAAATTGAGAACGACAAAGCCCTTCCAAACAAGCGTCTCATCATGGGTGCAGAAGGAAATGAGGATCTACAGAGAGACGCCCTTTCCTTCGCTACGGCCATGACTCAGGACACAATCCGTATGGTACCAGAGTTCTGACGGACAGCAAAGCCCATCTGACATTTAAGACTGTCAGCTTGAGCACCACAGTGCCGCACCAGCATGCAACATTGTGACCTCTTCAACACGGTGCAGCGTGAAAGGAATGACACAGAGACAGACGGCGAGCTGGTCAGTCAGACAGACAGGCCGGGGAATAGCGCAGTCTCAGGGTGGTATGTGTGATGTCACCGAGGTCAGAGCTTGCACACTAGTTAAAACAAGCCAATCACATGCTGTATTAGAGGCAAAGCAGGTTTGGCTTGTGTCTAACTGGGTTCGATGCAAGTCTCACCTCAAGGTATAGCTGACAAATCTGTGCCTGATTACACTAACCTGCATAACCCTTTAGTGTTCAACACCTTCATGATTAGCTGATGCTGCACCTCCTTTCCAGGAATGTGACATTTATGCCTTTATCAAAATGTTATGATGTGTAATATGAATGTGTGAAAATGCCATGCATGAACTTTACACGTTTTTAATTAGCAAATTCAATGATTTCTTCCCAAAAGCCCATCATCCACTAGTAGTAATGTTGTTACTGATGCTGTACTGATGGGATATTGGTGAGACATTTGGATTAGACATTTGTTTCTTAGTCATGGTCGTAATGAAATGTTGCAAACAATTAATCACAAAGTAAAACAATCTATGATACATTAGCCTCTTCTATATATTCACTTAATCTCAGATCAAAGTATTACTGTCATCCTTTTGGACTTCTGCTAATGCCACATACTGGACAGCTCAACACACCTGGAAGAAAACACCAACTGCCCATTCTGTTACTAGCTTCATGAAGTGCCCCAGAGAGGGTCTCTCAGCCATGCTTGTGGCATGACCTGGAACCAAACCTGCAATCTCCTGTTGATAGGGCCAACAAAAGGGATGTGGGGACACTTTAGTTGTTATTTTTGTCCTATTCCTTTTCCTTTTTCCAACCCTCTATTTTGTGTTAAATAAATCTTGAAGTACATTCTGAGCTGGCATCATAATGCGAATGATACAATAATATTAAGATCAATTTGACTGTACACACAGATAGAATGAGTGTGGCTGGTTTAGCGTTGAACAGTGTCTGAATATTAGACCCCATTTATACCTGGTTATTTCATGCGTCTTGAGTATGAGGATTATATCTGGTTAAAAAATCATTATATAATATCAAGCCATTACCAAGGAATATGCAACTGTAAACACTCCCAGTACGCATTTAAAACAGATATAACAAATCCGATCACTCAAACAATTTATGAGATCTGAGACTTATTTGAGCCACATGACATTAGTGTAAACACATCCATCTCTCCAAGACTCATTCAACAAAAAAACCCTCCCAAAACAAACAAAACACCAGAAATAATTACAGAGCAATGAGTGACTGCATATTCCGTCCCACAGAGCAACTGGACTGGGTCGAAGTGAGTCTGACTAACCTGAAACTCATTTGACTACCAGGTGTAAATGCATGTGGCTAAAATCTTATCAGAATACAATCCAGACGCTAGTCATGTTAAGTGACCAGGTGTAAACGGGGTTGTAGTGACCAATCATTTAAAAGCTCTTTCAGAAGAGAGTGAACCCAGCTTAGTTAGAAGGCTACTGCAACAGCAAATTTGCCAGCTAATTTAACACTAAAGGCCTGATGTGTGTCTGCACTGCATAGACGTGACCCTCTTGGCTAAAATTATGATGTTTAAGCTATGGTAATGAAATGAAAATAGGATATACATAATTTGTTGCTTTTTTCCCCATATGTATCAACACTGTTAAATGACAGCTCAGATTTCTACTGTAATACCCCTGTGTACATTTACAGTTTTACATATTCATTCATATTTGTAGTTTTGTAGCTTAAAACAAACCCTTTAGCTTAAACCTTCTTGTGTTCGCCCAAATACTGACAATACTGACTCATCTACTCCCATCCCATTAGGCCAGGCCAGCAGTGTCTGGTTCATCAATCCAAGTGTATGAGTATGTAAGCCAGAAGCACACCCTCTTGTCTGTAGGCAATTAAAAAGCGTATAACTAAGAACCGTTAAAGAGGTTGGTAATTATTTGTCATAATCACTCATACTTTCCTGTCTTCACTTCCACCAATTTTCTCTCAGTGCCTAATCATTAATGCAATCTTTTATTATTACAGCTGCCAATCAGCAGCAGCCACCAGTCTGTCTGACACACCAGCAGTCCGTGGGGGGCTGGTATTGGAAGCCGTGTTTGTTGGACTGTATTTTGAAACAGGGTTCAGCTGCGGACTGGACTGAGATGCTGGGGGTGTTGCCAGGGTTGCTGACAGTGTTAGCAGGTGATGAGAGTGTTATTAAAATAACCTCCATCTGCTCTGACAACAGAGAAAGCGCCCAACTACACACAGGAACAGTGGCGTACCATCAACTCTGATCTTAAGCTGGTGTAAAAGACAGGGCTTCAGATGAGATCACTTCAAGTTTAAACTAGTATTAAAGATAGTGTTAATGGTGGCACTTCCTGGTATTGCCTCTTAATATCATATCTGAAAGCAACACTATGCAGCATTTTTACCTTCAAATATGAGCTTCAAAAATCATTCTGATGCTCCACTGACTTGTAAGAGAAAGAATAGCATTTCTAACATTGCTGATCCGGGCTCGACATGCTGCTAACTGCGCTATGTAACCATATTCATGAGTCATATTTGTGTAAAGGTGAGAGCTGAGAGACAGAAAGTGAAAGTGAAAAAAACATGTGGACTGAGGTGGTAGAGTAATGTCTGTAACATTTTTCACTTTCACTTTCTGTCTCTCAGCTTGTCCAGAAATGCATGTGTAAAGCATGTCATTGAGAAGTGGCTTATAGCGCAAATTACAATTCCTATCTGTAGGGGGAGCACTGTAGTAATAAATACCAATTCTCACATGTTGTAATTCTAATGACTTAAAATAGATATGTGGCTCAGAAGTCTAATGTGCTGCCACTGTAGCCATGAGTTTCCGCAGCATCCACTGGCCGTGCTGGATTGGTAGATGGTGATCTCCCTTCATCACTCTTAAGCAATTTTGGCTGGCACAGGTTACTTCACAATATTATACATTATACATTATAATATTATGCAATATTTGTAATATATCTTCTTCTTATTTTAAATACATTGAAATTGACAAAACATGAATTAGTGGCGGCACATTTAAAACTACTACTAAATACTGAGCACAAATCATTTTTTCCCCATATTTCACACTCACTGCACTGCACTGCTTTATCTGATTGACCAGAACTAATTATGCTCTTCTTGTAATGAAACATGCAATTAGTCTGTGTTCTAGAAGTACTGACAACATCTTCACAATTGAGGCATACTGTGATGTTCTGTGATGTAGTTTCTCATGATTGCAATAAATGATATCATTTTGCCCAGCCCTACATTAATCTGGACACTCTGTGTTTTTGCTTAAAATAATGTTATGTTAATAAAGTTAGAAGAACACAGGTTTAGTTCCAGATATCTTCTCGATGCTCCCAGCCATTGCATGGATCAGTTCAAATGAACCAGGAGCACACCTGATTTAACTTAATGAAGTATTGATTAGCCAGATTAGGTAATGGATGATAACTTCAGCTAATCCTGGCCTGCCAGAAGAACAGCTTTTTAATGATAAAACAAACCCACCGTCAAACATGAAGTCACTGCTTATTGTATTTTTTATGTGTTTGGTTTTTTTTTTTTAAGAAAATTACATTTATTCCAAAACTAGTGTTGAAAAAAACACACATCACAACACACCAGTAAATAGCCTCTTTCTGCACAGTACTGCATGTGTGGTGCATGGGTGTATGTATTAAAAACAGAGATATTTTGTATTCATTTAATTATTCTCAACACCAGTGTTTCCCACACATAAGCTATATTTTGGCAGTGCGCCCAGGATTACGGACGGCAGCGCAAGTATTTTTTGACCCCTTAAAAACATATTCAGCAATTTGTATTAATCTGTAAAAAAAAAACTCACTTTGACTCCACTTGACTCCACCTTATTTGTATGAAATGCTGCATTAGAAAAAAGTGCTGCTCTCTGGTCCCTTCTGTGAGTCACTATGGAGAAATTGCTAGTTTGTTGTACTACTTCCCATGTATCTCCTCCTAACTGTCATTAAGGCACATATGATCACTTTCAGGTGTGTACTCTACATAGTTTCACATTCACACAGTGTTTAGATCACTGTTGTAGTGAGTTATTAGTTTGTGGCCTGCTGTGATTACCGCTTAGACATTAGCGTGATGGAGGGATCCATGCCTTGTAGTTCTTATGAGCTTCCTTAGCATTATTAAGGTATTCATTATTGCTGTATTTTTAAACTACTTAAATATTCAATCCATTAACATATTGATAAAATATTATATCATTTTGTCCCAAATTGACACTATATGGACAAAAGTATTGGGGCACACCCTCTTAATCACTGAATTCAGGTGTTTTATTCAGTCCCATTGCCAGAGGTGTATAAAATCAAGCACCTAGCCATGCAGTCTGCCTTTACACACATAGTGAAAGAATGTGTGGTTCTAAAGAGCTCACTGAATTCCAGCGTGGTACTGTGATAGGATGCCACCGGTACAACAAGTCAGTTTGTTATTGAAAAATGGAAGTGTTTAGGAACCTCAGCTATGAAGTGTCAGATTGTGTAAAGTTACAGAGCGGGCTGCTGAGTTCTGGGGTGCATAGTGCATAAAAGTCAATAACCTGCTAACAGAGCTGAAAAGGGGGACAAACTCCATATTAATGCCTATGGATTTAGAATGTGATGTCATAAAAGCTTCTATAGATGAAATGTGTAGGAGTCCCAATACGTTTTTCCATATAGTGTTTTTACTTAGATTATTACTTTGCTGCCAATAACCAGCCCCAGTGAAATGTACAGGGACATTTATAAGAATTACTCTCATATAAACCCATAATGAACACTAAGGGTGTAACAATATTCCACAGCCACAATTTAATTCAAATGGTCAAAATTCAAATGAAGAAAAAATAAGAATATATCCTTGTTGTACAATCTACAAATGAGACCAAAGCTGGGGAGCAAGATAGCTGTGGTGCATGATAGGGTTCTGTAAATATCAGCTCTTTACTACCTTTAGTACTTCTTACTTTTTTTAATTTATCCCCTACCCTATTTATTGTTTAGTGTCATTTTTCCTTTAGTTTAAGACTGTGTTATGTGTTTTTTTGTTACTTGTCATACGTGTTGCTCTCACCAAGACAAATTCCTTGTATGTGCAACATACTTGGTGAAATAAAGAGATTCTGATTCTGATTCTGATATGACTGTGTAGGAAAGGGCTGCTGATTTTTGACAATAAACACTGTCAGGTTTTTGCTCTTGAATATAAATTTTTTCTGATGCATTGTTATACCTTTAACAGATGCACACAGTACGCAGAGACAGCTGTTGTGTCTCCCCATCAGCGTGTTTCTGTCTCATGTTTCCTAAAGCTTCTCAACCATAAGTCTTTCCCATGTCTTGAGTAACCAAGGCAAGATGGAAAACTTGAATAGGTTTCAGAAGAAGCTGCACACGCTATGATGTGGATGACAACAAAAGAAGGGTAAATGTGACAAGAAGAAAAGGATGATTAAGTAGAAGATCATGCAAGAGCATGTGTTTATGCCAAATTTGAGGTTACGCCTAACGCTGCGGCAGGTAACTGCCCATTACCCATAAGCGTTTCTCTTATTTGGATGAAATCCAATGAGAACATCTTAATTTGTTATAACTCCTAGGAATGCATGAGCTCAGATTCAGAGAAAAAGGGAAAAAATGCGGGTGGAGGGGGGCTCAAGAGTCATATTCCATTCAGCAGCTGTGTGGTTGGAGATGAAGAGATGTCTTCTCCAGTGCCCGTTCACCACACATCACCACAAGTCACTGTACACAAATCTGCCGGCACTAGAGATCATCGAGAGTCAAAATACAGCCCCCCAGTTAGAACTCTGGCCCAGTGCTGACACCAGAGGAGGGCCGGAGCAAATGCGTTATGATGGATTTGAAGCGTGACAAGCAGAGGAGCAAAACCAGACCTTCACAGCCCAAGGGGGGAAAGTACAGGCCAGGCTGAAGCCATTGGTTATTAAGGTTCTTTTTTTTCTTGAGAGCCCTCCCCCTCGAGGGACACTTCAAATGTCAGACCTCTAGAACATGAGACATGCCACTACTGTGCCTAAAACGGTTTTGCATGTATAATTAGTTAAACTACCACTTAATGATTGTGACATTAAAACAACAATAATCAAAGCACCATAATAACAACACTGTTGCCTGACTTCCCCATGAGGCATGGGTCTGGGCGAGTTGGCGAAATCTCAGCTTAGAAAGTCTAAAAAGTCTGTTCATGTGAATCCAAGTGACCTACCTATGCTCCCCCTGAGCTGGTGTGAGGCTGGAGAAGCTTTATAGAACATAGTCAGCCCAGCCGTCTAAGCGCTTGCCCTATTATTTGGAGATCACAGGTTCAATCCCTGGTGATCCCACAGCCATCCATGGCCCAGAGAGCATAATTGGCCTTGGTGCCTCTGGGTGGATTGGGTGGCCCTCTTTTTCCCCCTATCAGTCAGCAAGCTGTTAGCCAGTGTGGGCGTGTGTTAGCTGATGTACCAGAATTGGCAGATCAGTGATGGGTTGTTTTCAGACAATGAGAGTTTTTTTAGAGTGGATTTTTTACATAACTGAAGTTTGGGAGAAGGGCTGTGCGTGAGGCTATAAAAATATCTATCTTGTGTGTTCCCTGTTTTCGCATCTCACCACCAGCCCATCTTCTCTTCCACAGTCCCGTCTTACCTCTGTTCATCAAGGGGAGTATTCTGACAGCAGAAGCCTCTCTGACCTCCAGACCCAGACTCCAGAGTTTTTCCACAGTCTGTCATACTACAACCATTTGTCAAAGGAACATTGGATGGTATTGTTATCAAAATTAAGATCCTGGTACCATGACAACATTATGTTGAAACAAAACTGATACCATGTAAATGTTAGCTTCATCACACACCAACAATCTAACTGATAGGGTTTTTGACAGCTTCCACATGCACAGAAAATCATGCCACTGCTGACTGTAAATAAAAAGAGTGACGGTCCATTTTGGATTTAATTAGGCATTTAATTGTATGGGATTATGTCCAACAGCTCTTTAGCAGCTTAGCCATTCTGAGTGGAGTGCTGTGTTTACTCTTAACAGTAACACACAGAAATACTGTGCTTCCTCTCTACCGCCTGCATCAGATGGCAGACTTTTCCTCACAAGCCAGCTCTAAATGCAGCACTCTGTATCACAGTAATATAATAATCACATAATGTTTACATATGCCTGAACTGCTAGTTTAGAGACTTTTAATCACATAGCCACTCGCTGTTTTTCAGGCTTGTAGTGCAATATCACTTGCTATATCACTTCACACTATGTAAGATATGTAAAAAAAAATCCCACGTATATATCTTGCATGCTCAGGTTGAGAAGAACTACTTTGTAACAGTGGATAGTCTAAATCCCTAGTCTAACAATGTGAGGTAATACCTCAATACATTATACATATCATGCAAATTGTTATTTGACATTAGGCTAAACAGTTTTCTGTAAAGCTCATGGGAGATAAGTCAATTGCCTCTCACTAATGTTCTGTGGCAGTGCACAAGGCTCCTCTTTCCGGTCTCCAGCTTTTAGATGCTACTGCCCAGATACTCTCAAACATGAGTCCACATCGCTTCCCTAAAATTTCTCAACACTGCCCATGTTCAAGCATCCTTGCCTACGAATAAAGCTCTCTACTAGCCTCCGGTTTATTTGGTGGATTAAATCTGAGTAATTGTGTTGTCTCTCCGCAACCACCACATTTTGCTCTTTGCTTCATTGTGCTGCACAGTCTTCTTTTTCTCAAGTGCTTGACTCAGCCTTGTTTTTATCTGGTGAGTTTTGTTCAGTTTAGCCCTTTCTACTGCCCTGATCTGGGATCTTATCTTTTAGATTCACTGATTTTTAGTCTCCACTCTCTCGTCAACCTATAGCTGTGCAATGTCAACTGGCACTGTGCAGGGGCGTTAGCAGCTATTACCACAATTGCTTCCACTATGGCCTTGTGAGTTTGACTCCCTGCCCTCAGATGAGGTCTCTTCCACACCACCCTAAACATCATCCCATTGGTGTTGTCGCATCTCTTTGGGGGCATGAATGGCCATCAATCAATACTCATTCACCCAGACAATACCACCATGGTACATTCCATTAACAAAGGTCACTCAAATTCCCCCTTCACATATGTCTCCTCAGATACCTCATCTGGATCTCTGCATGCAATCAATTTGTCATCAAAGCTGCTTGCATCCCTGATCATAAAAATCTCTGCCTCTCCCCACCACTATTCTACTTATAGGACACATCTCTTTCTCTCTAACTCTTTCTTTCTGTCTCACCTCAGATCCACTGGCCCACCCTACGCCAAGCCATAATCCAGAAGTACACTCCAAGCAAAAAGGGATCTGTATAGTCCTGAACAAATGTTCTTAACATACCATAGTGGAACTGCTTTATCAGATCATTTTTAAATATTTTATTAAAAAACATCTACAAGAGTTTTTTAAAAGAACATTTGAAGAACCACAGTAAGCCATCCACTATAATATCACCACTGCTGCTCATTTGAATAAATGTCTTATGGGTCTTTTCTTTCATTCTCTAGAAATGTACTGAACACATTAGACCACACTCAAATTTCATCAGGAAACAGGAAATATGATTGAGTAAAAAAAAAGTTAAATAATTAGATGCATATCTAAAACGCACACTCGTCCATGCTGTTACAATTTCCAGATTTCTTAGACAATGATACCATCTGTTATCCTATGTAATGAAGCAAAGTCAGCCAATTATATAGAGGACACACAGTTTTCATTTTTAATCTCCAATCAAGCATACCCCATTCAACCACACCAACTAATGACGGCTCTTTGGATAATAGTTCTTCATCAATATTAATATAGCCACTAGTGTTGTAACATTACATATAGTTTTGATACAATGTTAACACAATGTCATAACTCTATGAAAATAGACGTTATACAGCCTCAAGTAATGGTTGTAAAAGTAGCCAAATAACTCACTTTCTCATTTTCTAAAAATCCTAATGCATGGTTACTCTATTTTTATGATAATTTTTTTAAATAATAATCATCATCTTATAGCCTTACCATGCCTCATGGGCATTGATTCATTTTATTTTTATTTCATTTTATTTTTATTATCTTTAAACAGTTGCATAGACGAGTCCCTGTTTGATGAGTGTTAGTACAAGGTTTAAAAAGTCATTGAATAAATTAGGCTTAGAAATGTGATTCATCTGACAGTTCCTAATTACACTTGGTGACATGCCTCAGGCCTGATTTGCCTATTAAGGTCTGTGACCTTGCCAAAACAAAATCTGAGCCCTTGCAATGCTCACGGTATCCAAACACACTGATTTTTTATTTTTGTGCCATAAAAGACAAGTAACTGAACACTAGGATTTGCTGGAAATTTTGTAATATTTTAAGCTTGATTAGCTACAGAGGCTGTTTACTATCACACAACAAAAAAACTAAAACATAAAACAAATATGTCATTTGTCTGAGAGTGCCCAAACTGTTGCATTAGACTGTATTTCTCTCCACAGAACCAGGAAGACGTAGTCATAAATTTTACATTTTAGAAGTGTTTGTGTGTATACATTCAAAATTTGGCCCAGAATTCTACAAATCCCTACAAATTACATACTATCAGAAGAGAGAAAGGGGCATATCTACAATACAGTTTTGAATGTCTTTTTTTGTCAATAACATATTGAAATCTTACACTCTGAATAATACACTATTTCTGTGATACATCACTTTTATTAATTTCTTTAAACACTTTAAAACCGGTGAAAATGAATTCTCTCAAAATATAAAAAAATATAAAAAACTCATTTGCACATTTGGATTCTTTTTAGGGCTGGCTTACACAAACTACAAACTGAAAAGCAGTGATATTCTTCACTCAGCCATTCCTAGTTATTATTCAGCTATTCAACATAAATGAATATACAAATATGCAAACGCTTGTTACTGTTACTCAGGGGTATTGCATTCGTTATCTAGATGTGATGTTAGCAGGTCACTCTTGACTTCACTTGACACACTGTTACTGATCTGCTAATCGCCAAATGGTCAGCTAATCACCACAGAATCAAAAGCAGGCCCAGGCATAATTGGCTGAAACTGTGAGCCTGATTCTGGGGCTTTTTCTTGATCTATTACAATTCCAGACTCAGAAGCCATGCTGGCGTTTCATTAGAATGGAAAGAAAAGCTAGAGGGGGTGTGTCGTTTCAGTGGAGTCCCATATTTTAGCAGTTAATGTTTGCACATATTACAACAATGCAGTCAAACAAATAGGAATATGCCAGGAACTTGCAGTTACCTGGTATTAATGAATGATTACACCACCTGGTATTCATCAGTCCAGAATTATTCTAAATTCATGACATGCGAAAAAACAAAACATTAACATCCAACACAAAGTAACTAAGAGTCGTTGGGAAATTCTGTTACAGTTGCCGGAGGCACTCTCCCTCACTCGCCCACACATGGCAAAAAAAATCACTCTCTTGTACACAGAAAGCATAGCACACCATCCAGCATGATGCAAATAATATCACTGGCAATATGACTATTTAAACACCAAGGCCTGTTATTCACTCTGCATAACGGACATAAGCACACATTCCTATAGCTATTGATGTATCATTGAGCAACACACAAGGTGTTTACACATCATGTATATACCATGTTTACACCCAGCACCCAGATTGTATCCTGATAAGATTTTAGCCACATGCATTTACATTTGATAAACAAATGCGTCTCTGGCCAGTCAGACTGAAATCCAAATGCTATGTGGGACAGACAATGCACATTTCCTTGTTGTGTAGTAATTATTACTGAAGTTTCAGTTTTACCTGAAGAGATGGATGTGTTTACACTGATATAATCAAATGTATCTCAGACCACCTCCTGAAGTGGTTTGAGGAATCGGATTTGTATCTGTTTTAAATGTGTTTTGGGTGCATTTACACCTGGCTTGGCTTGGCTTGGCCTTATCCAGATATAATCCTGAAACGCAAGATGAATGAAGTGGCCAGGCGTAAACAGGGTCATACTTTTCAATTGTCTGTAAAACGTCAAAAGCACATTCTTTACCCATAGATTTTAAAGCTTTATTCAGAACTGAAATTGTGTTTAGAACCCATATACATCCCAAGCCACAACATCAAGTTTTAAGACAGAGCCTGACCCTGACACAATTCTTAACAAACCCAACCTGTCCGTACCACATCATCAAGCCTAAAACTGACCTGAGCCCAACAAACAGAAGTGGCCCATTATCACCCAAACCCTGATATTTGTAATGATAAAACTAAAACTAAATAAATAACTAAATAGAATTAAATCCTGTAAACAGGCTTTTTAAACAAAATTTTTCTGTATAAAAAGTTTTCTGTATAAACCTGCCATTATTGTAATGCTAATCCAGGTAAAAGTTTATGTATGGGTATAAACTGTATGCAATTCTGATTCACATTATTATTTAAAGCACAAGAGGAAAAAAGGCAAGTCTGAAAAATAATTAATGAGAATAAAACATTTGTGGAAATGTAATTCAACTTCCAGGTCACAGTATAATGTTGTACCACAGATATGCTTTAGGCATTTTAGAGTGCATCATTTTCTACTTTTAAAATTCCTAGACTTTTCTTGGTCCACTGTGACATACACAGCTTGGAAGATGGTAATAAAATCATCAGTCAACCATTATTATGAGCATGTAAGTGTAATTTGCTTATATTTTATTTTTCCATGTAATCACACTATTAAGGTCCATCTCCTTTCATGCTTGGGACTCGTCATCCACACTGCTGTATCCACTAACCTGCTGACATCATAACCCACTTCACCCCATAGCCAAACTGAAAAATTCAACACCTCATTTAACACCCACCTACTCCTTCCCTCGGGCAAAATGAAGGCCCACAAGAAGGAGAGAGATGCATAATGGCAAAACAAATATACAATAACCTAGAGACCTCATCAATGTTTCATGGCTTCCCTGTCATTTAGGTTCCAAGAACTCCAGTAATGACAATGTATAGATCAAGCTGTTGTCAGCCCATTAGGACCAATAGATTTCACAGAGCCTAAAGCCATTATACTTACACACACACAAAATATGGTGTGCTACAAAAAATCGGATCTGCTGATTTTAATTTGACATTCACATGTAAATTGTAATGTAGGACTACTATTGTTATATTGAAATTTTAGAAGAACTTTTAGAAGACTGCAGAAGCAGTCGGAAGTTCAAATGCAGCACTTGTAAAAACACTGCTGGGTCCCTGAATTCTAAACTACAAAGACTTGAGATTTGTGGTTACTTACATGCCACCTCCAGAGAGGCATTATGGCTGACCGCCTCCCCCAGGTAGTTCCTGGCCACACATACATAGCTGCCATCATCTGGTTTGCTGCGGCGGCCGTGAACGATGCGCAGGAAGAAGAGCGAGCCGCTGGGCAAGAGCATTCGGTGCGATCGGGGATTGTCCCTGTCCGTCTCCACGCGTTCGCCATCCTTATACCACTCCACAGTGGGGGACGGTCGCCCCTCTGCCTTACAGTTCAGAGTGGCCGGCTCGCCCTTCGACACGATCAGGTCTGAGGGGTGCTCCACAATCCGAGGGGGGTAGTCCTCCTGACGAATACGGGATGCTGGATGTGATAAAGATAAAAACAGCTGGTCAGTCTTGAACATGAACCAAAACTTTAATGTAGCGTTCTAAGTCCAATGAATGAACCTATGTAATACGTCCTTAACCCTATCCCACTAAACCCCTCATTGGCTATGTTTTCTGTTAATTCCCAAAAATGCATAAATACCCATAAATGCATAAAATTGTTGGGTGTCTTTATTGTTGGAGGCACTGTGATGGTTTCTGATGGAGCATGTGAGAATATACAGAAAGAAATAGGTTTGTTGATTTGTTATGTATGTGCCAATTTATGTTTATGAAACCAAGAAAAAAACTAAAAGTTACAATTTGACACATGCTCTTTAAATCTACACACAAAAGTAAATCTGATGCCAACACTGAAACATAACATTATTATGAATAGCAGATTTCAATGCAAGAAAGTTGCCTTTTAGGACTATTGTTATTTGAGAATTATATAAATTATTGAGACAAAATCAAAAAAAGTGAAAACAGTCGAAAAGTCAATGAGTAGAAGAATAAAGTTATCTCCACACAACAGTAGTAGTGTTGTCCATCAAACTGTAAGCAAAAGACCAAGAGGCAGCAACACTTATCACCAAAACAGAGAAAGCTCAATATTCCCATAACCTTACAGGAGTGAAGGACTCATTAAGTTCAATCAGTTTTTTTCATTAAGAGGCTCACTCAAGTGCTCTGTTCTCTCTCCTAGTGGAGCAAGTGTGTGTGTTTATGTGTGTGAGTGTGTGCCTATATGGGGACACAGTTGCATAAACACGTGCATAGGTTTGTGGGGCGTCAATTGAAAAACATATTTACATATAAATGAATTTGTTCTTGTTAGATTAGCACCCATGATTTTCAGTAAGACTGTCCTCATGAGCCACACCAATATATTATAATTTCGCATACACGTGGCTTTGTTAGTGTCAGACCTGATCAAATTGTGAAAATGTTCATATTTACATTCAAATATTGGTGAAAAAAGTTGTGAAATGGGCACAACCAAACTTTTTATTCAAGACACTTGGAATAATCCTGGGCAACACAGTGTAAAGTATAAAATATTTGTATGACACTGAGTGTTATATTAAACATCCAATAAGGTTTGGTGAAAACACTGCAAAGAAATATGATAACACATGATTAGACCTTACAGTTTGTGTGGCTTAATTTTCTAATTAGTATGCATAATGAGCATCCCTCTGTCCAAGACTCCAAGGCTGCGACAGTACTTGTGCTGATCCTAACACTATGGCTTGAGCAGAGAGAAATAAGTAAAACAGGCTCTACACACTGTATGCAGGTGGTAATGTAGACCCCTCTGTGTCCATGGATTACTAAAAACATAAGCCAGCTTTTCTGTGGGAATGTCCCAAATAAGATAAGGCTCTTACTCACTTTCCTGCTGCATGTGCATGAAGGGAAAGCACTGACAAGTAATGCTGACATGATCAGTTAGACAAAAGGACAACAGGCGGATCAGCTACCTTGGTAGCTTTCCCTCACTAAGTTGCTCATATTGTGAGGCCATAGGGAATGCATAGCTTTGTTAAAATCAGAGCACAATTTCCTTCCTTAACATATCGCTTCTCAGAGTAAAACAGAATATCTGACTGGAAAACAATTATGGGGATGGGACATGATTTTTTTAATCTGGATCATGAAAAGTGGGCATTCCAAGGCAAAGTCAGAGCCCCCTACAGCCTCCTGCAACACCACATGGGCACCCATTCTGGAGGAGAGGACATATTTATTGAGTCTGCACATGCAGACATGGACAGAGATGAAGACTGGTGTTTTTGTTTGATAACAGGTGGAGATGGTTGAAGAGGGATTGAAAATACACTTTGATATAGTCACGCTTCCCATCCCATTTTCTGACACAGTTCACTAGAGGTGGGAAACTGTCCAATATGACAAAATTTTATAATTATATTGATATATTTTGTTATTCTACTACACGATATATTTTTCTGAACATATTGGATATCGACAGTGCTTAAATAAGACTGACTAACAGCATGTTTAAATTCCAAAGTAGTGTATGTAATGTAGTCAGTCACATTTCATTAAATAGAGTAATTATTAGTTATTTTTGTAAAATATAATTGTTTATTAGCATTAAAAATAGCATGAAATAGTATTTAGATTTTTAATCTGTCACTATTGATATTGCATATTGTGAAAATGCCTTCTTGCATTTTTACCTTATCACCTACCCATAATACCAGTACTACATTTCCCAATATTGTTCTGGTGACATCACAGCCACATGTTCAGTTACTTCCAATCAATAACAGTTCTTATGCTCTGCATCACCAGTGTACTAACCCAGCTCACCTGTGGTTTAATACTTGTGTTGATATATATACCTGTTTCTTTTGTTTCTTTTGTTTGTGTTGTTTGTGCATGCTGCCTTTTTGACCTGTCTTTTGAATTCTCCTTTTGCCTTGTTTACTGGACTTTTATTTTTGTACCACACTTGTTTTTAAGTGCCCTTTTTGTCTAATCCAATGTTTGGGTTACTGCTCTGCATGGTTTTGACCTGGCTGGGTTTCAGCAACTACTCTTTTGGATAATCCTACAGCTATCAAACCTGATTTTTCAGCTTCACAAACATTACAGATATTATTGGTTGGTATAAATTTTCCATGTTTCTGATACACAGTGATGTAGGCAAATGTCAAAGTGTAAAAATGTGCCAATAATCCACAGGACACAGCACCACTCAAATGCAGCGGTGAGCAAAATGGCAGTGTATGCCCAGACTTGCAGTGAGTAAAGCCCAAAACACCTATCATCTAAAAGCTCCTTTAGCTATTCATAAGCTCACACCAAGAACTAAGACAGCAAATAATTTAGTATCTAGCTTAGTAAACCTACCTAGTTAGTAGTTAGCGGGCCAAAAAAAAGCTAATTGCTGCCATTCCCAAGTTGCCAGCAGTCTGGGAAGGTAAAATCAAAGGTGAAACATACAACCAATCAGCAATAACATCAGTTCCCTAATATTGAGTAGTATCTATTATTGAGTAGTTCTCCCTTGTGCCACCATAATCGATCTGACCATTTAAGGCATGGACTCCACAAGACCTCTGAAGGCATCTAATGATATCTGGCACCATGACATTTGCAGCAGATGTCCTGTAAGTTGTGAGGTGGGGCCTCCAACGCATCAATGAGCGTTAGGTGCCCATGGCCCTGATGTCGGTTCACCAGTTGTTCTTTCTGGGACACATTTGGGAGGTACTGACCACTGCATACCAAAAACACCCCACAAGACCTGCCTGATGCTTTGGATATGTTCTGACCCTGTCATCCAGCCATCACAATTTGGCCTTGTTAAAGTTGCTCAGATTCTTATGCTTGCCAATGTTGCCAATCCTGCTTCCAACACATCACCTTCAAGAACTGACGAACTGTCTTCACCTGAAGTACCTGAAGTAGTTCTGTCATTTTCTTGTAGTATAGTTTTCCTCTAGACAATTCCCACAATAACCTTGCTTCTGACCTTCGGCTAGGTTTATATCACATAAGACTCACACACTGACACACACACACTAGCACTGCTGCTGTATTGGTCCACTCTCCATCAGATCAGGCACAAGAAGAATCCCTAAGAAAGGTGAGCAAATAGTATGAACCACTGAAAGGGCAGCAAGATATGAGAAGCTCATAAGTGCCATATCCTGGTGCATTAGCTAGTAATTCAGATGGTTTCTCAGCCTAACATACACTCATAAGGGACCACTTACTTCTTACGCTGTACATCAGTCAAAAAGCTGCAATATGTAAATGAGGACATTAACAGATCACAGAAATTTCATAGCAACATAATCGTTAAAACCACCATCCCACTCATCACATCCCGTGGCGGTGGAGTGCATTAAAGATTTAATACAGCAGCCTCTAAATATGAAATTCCATCTCAAGTTCAGTTTCAAAACCCCGCTGTCTAGACTGCCTGCCTGATTCCCAAGCCTGTCTGACCAAGGCTATTCCCACTGTAAAGCACAGCACAAATAATCTGACAAATTTAGACGACTCAAACCAGCGAAGGCTGCGTTCACTCAAATGCAGAGGCTCACACTTAAGCACGCTCAACTGCTCCCTCAGACTGCTGTTGCTTCATTAATCCCCTCAGTGCTCCTGCACATATGACTGCCCAGATTTCACACGCTTTCATCCACAAGAAACATGAAAACACCACGACTCTCCTGAGCCTCTCTACAGTTTAAAGCTACCATTTATTAACATACTGTAAATTTAGAGCTTATTATCATGCAAAAAGGCAGGAAATGGTGAAATATGCATGGTGTGGGTGTGGGGGTTTGTCTGTCACATTGGCGCACGCGAGTATGACTGCCAGGGCCTGGCGCTGCAAAGCATATGTAATAACTCACACCCACTGTAACTGCCATTGTGAGTGCAGTTGATGTGTGAGTACATCCTTGAAACCAGATTTGCACCATGTGCTTTACTGGAAGGTTAAAAACTAGGGATTTAGGATGATATTGTATTGGATATTGGAGTGCTGCTTAAAAATATAATCGGCATCCAACAGATATTTAGACATGACTGATATTTTAAACCACAATTTGTTCATTATGATTGCATTCTAAATTAGCAAAATGAGTGTTTAGACAGCACTCTGCTAAAATCACTACAATTTACTTGTTTTACTGAATCTGCAAAACTGCAGATGTTCTTTCTTTATTTCCCTGTAGCATTCCACCATAATGTCTCTACTGTCCATAGAAGCCTTTCTACTCGATTTTGGAGCAACTCTGAGTATTTGATTGCATTCACTGACAAGAGCATTAGTGAGGTCAGGATGGGAGACGATCACCACTCCATCTCATCTCCAACTCCCCAACTCATCCCAAGGGTATTGAATGGAGCACCATCATTCCAGAGAACACAGTTTCACTGCTCCTTAGTTCAATGCTGAGAGTCTTTATAGCCCTCTAGCCCATGCCTGGTATTAGGCATGGGGCCAACAGCATGTTTATCTGCTCCAGAGAGTCCTATTCTATTGGCAGTACTTCTCTACAAAAACTAAACAAGCTGTGTGTGGGCATTTGCACATCTGTGTCAGCAATGGGTGCAACTTAAAGTAGCTGAATGTTACTTCAGGGTTGTCCACAAACATTTGCACATATAGTGTAGATATATGTTTGAAACTGAAATAAACAAAGGTGAGAAATGCAGATTCACGTGTTGATATAGAATGCAATTAAGCATATAATTACATTTTAATCTAAACAAAAAATCATTCGCCTCAAGCTTCTAATACAGACGGAAACTCAATTACTCTCAAGGCATTGAAGGGCTTGACGTTCTTTAAAAGCGTCGAAAAAACATTGGACACTCACACAGTGGTTGGAACAAATCAACGTCAGGAAGGGTATTCAATCTGAAGATTGCTTATCTGATTATCTACTCTGTTTTTCTCCACAAAAAGGGATGTGGGGCCCTGGGAGCCCTCTGCAGCTCAAACGGTTTCATCCTTTCTACGCTCTAATGTCCATTCCCATGACAGCTTGAAAGACAACAGTAAAGGAACACGTACTGGCACAATTTACACAGACATCGTACATTCTTCACAGCTAAGGGTGAGTAAAGTTATTCCTAATTAAAATACAAATCAATAGAGGTCATAACATAGTTCGCATTATGTGGGAGCAGTGGTAGAGTGGAAATCAATTAAAAAAAGTAGGAAGGCCCAGTCTTTTATTAGCAAATGTATTAACAAATACTCTAAAACTCTCTTACATGACGGGGTTTACCTGGTTATTGAGGGCAGGCACATCAAGAAGGCAATCCTAAGTTGCTCGAAAGACTTGGGCTGACCCCTACACAACAGTAACACATCTTTACAAGGCAGACCTACAAGATTGCCTCATGAATTTAATATTTTTGTATAAAGAGATAACATCCTAGCAATGCAAGGCCTTATGCCAAACAGAAACAGCTCTACTGAACCTTCTCAAATACAGATGTGACGGTGTGATGGTCAACATGCTCTGTGCACTACGACTACTGTACTAAGGGCACGATTGCAGCATATTAACAGCATGCGAAAGCACAACTATGCAGAGGTGAAGAACTAGAATGCAGATTATGTGTAGAGTTAGCGATCAGTTTTATTATATTTTACATTATTTTCAAAATATAAAAGCGCATTACAATACCTAATTGTACATTTAATAAAGTTAATAAACCCATGTTTCCTATATGATGCAGCTTCACACTAAAGCTGATGCTACTTTACTCTGGCATGGCTTGTTTGGACTGACCTGTTCTCTTCTCTTTAAACTACACCCAACGGGAACCTTTGGGTTGTGTTGCCATTAGCCATGCTCTTTTGAAACCAATGGATGCATCCAGAAAATGCCATACACTACTACCAGGTCTTGGGTGCCATGTGTGTAGTGCACTGTAAATAAACTTCAAACGAAGTAAAAAGAAACAAACTAATTTGCAACAGGAAAGCTGCAGTTTTACGCTCATTATAAGAATTTTCTTATCTAATATAACCCTAAAATATCGCTAAATCTCAGGTGTGTCTATATCACGGTGTACCGGCAGCTGGATGGATCACCCAGCCTTATGAACTTCATCAAAGTGAACATCAGCACGTGAAGGCCTTGCTGACTGCAGTCCATTAAGGGCGTTATTAAATAAGGCACCACAGAGCCCCACAGCAGAAATTGCTCCACATTTGTACCTGTAGCTCAATTTGTGCTTGACATTTGTGCAGAAAGGAAAGGCGCACGGCGGTTTCCATATGTGGCTCAATATTTTAGCTGTGAGTTTGCTCGCTGACCCCCGTGTTATCGATTCGACAAGGCGAAATGGTTAACAGCCGTCACGGATTCACTGTAGGATAATTAACACGCCCGAGCAAGCAAATTAATTAGCCTGGGCGAATTAAACACAGAAAGCTTGAATAAAAAAAAAAAGTAGAGTAATACAAAATAAATACAATAAATGAACATTTTAAAAAAAGTCAGATTATGAGTTTACCTGTGGTCTGGGGGTGAGGTGCTGGCTGGCTAAAATGTCAAACATCAACCGTCAGAAGTTCATTTGCATATCTCGCTACATACTATAGGTAAAATTACCTGGCTATAATTTTTTTTTTTTTTTTTTTTTTATCGTTTAAATGGTCAGGTAAGACAGTATAGACGCCAAATAACTCCACAAAATATAAAACCTATTACAGACATTATAAAACTACACAAAAGCCCCGTTGGCTTACCGTCGGTGTGAGCGCTGAGAAGCCCCCACAAAACGATGAACTGCAGGAGCTTCATGGTGACATAGCAACGCTCATCACTGCGCGCGCGAACTCTCCAGCGGTTCAGTCCCACAACTTATGAGCCAAAAACGGAGCAAAATGCAAAATAAATAACAGCAAAAAATGATCTTCACAGTCGTTTCGCCTTTCCTCAGACCTCGGCTGGTGGAGCGCACATCGCGTGCACGCTTCTGAGAGTCGAGGGAAGAAGGAGTTCACGCTGTTTTGTTGTCATTCTTGGGAGAGCGTGCACGCGCCGGGTGGATCGCTTCACTTCTCCCCACATTTCAGCACCGAGCGCTCCGTGGCGTCCACATGCACCCCTGAGAGCATCGCCGAAGGAAGCTAATATCCACCCAGGCCGAGGAGGGTCTGAGAGTGTGAACGCGCGAGAATCCTCACTGAAATGGGAAAGAGCCGCTCTGGTGTCCAAAAACAGCGACGAACGCGCTCGAGCTGCCTTTAGGAGAACGCGCCGTGCCGCCTCCGAGCGCGGAGCTGCGCAGCTGCAGTGGCTCCGCCATGAGGCAGCAGAGAGCCAGTGGAGTGGATCCTCCTCTCCTCCTCCGGCACACACCCGGAGAACATCCTCCAAACAGACGAGAGTGTCTCTGACAGACAACTAGCCCGGGCTGCCACGTTTCATTAAAACAAGCTTAGGAGTAAAACTCTTCGCCATAGCGTTAAAGAGGTTGATTGCAGTGCGGCGATGAACCGCACCCTGAGATGATTGTGCACAACGAGGCTGAACTTGGTTTCCTATTCGAAATCCGTGCCACCTTAAATTGTGCAGCAATTGCGTTCCGGCGTCTTTCACATTTAAGGGGGAATAGAAAATTGTAATTTTTTGTTTTGTTAATAATTTTGCCGTTTTTCACCTTTGACATAATCTGAATCTGGCCCAAATTCATGATGAATGGACCAATAAAAATTATAAAATTTTAATAAAATACAATGTTTTTTACATTAAAGTTAAGAATGTGTGTGTATATATATATAAATTATATATATATATATATATATATATGTGTGTGTGTATATATATATATATATATAATATTAATTTCCATGCGACTTGCTTGGAGTTCGCAAGGTTTTGGCGCCCCCTGTCGGCAAACGATGGTCGCATCTAATTGATACAGTTCTTAACATTGACTGAAATCTATTTTTCAATCATGTGAATTTTTATGACTATTAGCATTTTTATTTGAATAAAATATAGTAACGTATTAATATTGACATTATATAAAATATGAGTAAAATAAGTTTTTAAGTTAATAAAATTACAAATGCAGTGTATTATAAAGTCTTACACAGTCTGCACAGTCCAACCAGATCTACTGCCAATGTCTGAGTATGGGGATGATTATAGGCTTGATTTTACACACCATTTAGCAATGGCTGTGGCTAAAACACTTTAAACTCAACTGACAGAAGGGCTGTCCAGATACCTTTGGTTATAGGGCACATTTATTCCACACCGTGATACAAACACAAATTGTAATTATAGCTTTTATATTTCTGGCCATAACACTCACTACTATGCTGTAGTAACCCCCAACCCCCCTTTCTGTTAAATTACCCAAAACCCTGGCTGGATTAATGTTTAGACTCATGATCTGAAAAAAAGCACACTAAGGCATAGAAGCACACTCTTTTACTCAAATCACCCTGTAGGAATGTCCAGAGTGGCCACTGTGCTTGCTGTCAAAGTGAATCTTTCAGCAGAGCTACATAAAGCTGCTGCTACACTCGGCTCAGCAGCTTGTTTGAGTGCTCAGTTACAATGCAGCCAGTGACACTGGTAGGAATTGCACTTGTGACATCTGTCCTGTGACCCGGATCAACATGTGCTGATGGCTGTCAGCCCCTGCGTTTGTTGTAGAGAAAGGAAGGGTCAAAAAAGGAGCTGGGTGTATCGGAGCAAAACCAATACACAGACTACTACAGTACAGTGGTTTACTCCATGAGACAAGATGAGCCTGCTGCTAGAGACAGCACTTTCCTGCTTTCATTTCTTAAATATTTGACATTTAGACAATTATTTTTAATAATATTTCTTTGCGAAATCAGCAGAGCCTGACATACTCAATCTATATAGTCCTATGACAGGGTTCTTTGACTCAAAACTATAGTGCATCCCATCTTGGTGCTTAATAGAAACATCAACAATCTGTCGACTTCTTCAACCAGGTAAAGCAATGCTTCTTTTAGTTGATATTGTTTTATATAGAACCACTGCCTTCACTAAAGAACCACTGAAGATCCATTTTTTTCATGTGAGTGTGGTTCTGAAGAACTGTCCATTATATCAGTACAGTTTCTCTGTATCTACATCATGTTCTTGACTGAAACTCTTCTGAAGCCAGGAGGATTAATGTTGAGTGTAAGGGAATGTGCAGTTTTGTGCAGTTTTCCTTTTCCACTATGTAAACAGTATTGTGTGCTTTCATGTCTTAGTGATATGTTTGCATAAGTGCCAGTATTGCTTTACAGCGTCCAGGTGGATGGCTCTGAGACTGGCTGATCTGATGTCCTGTGTGGACATTCTGCCACTGATCATCTCCTCTTGTCTTCTTTGCTGTGTATCAGCAAAGGTTGGGTTGGGTGAAGTCAACTGCTACTGACAATCTAAATTTCCTTGCCTCTGCCCTTTGCATCACGTTGCTGACTCCGCTTATGGAGTCACCTCACCAGTTGTTTCCACCCGAGGAATCCTTTATATGCTTTGATGTTTTGCTCCAGTCTCCCACATGGTGTGGTAGCTCAGTGGCAGGTAGTGGTGTTATCTGTTGCGCCACACCAACCAACTTTTTTCTTTCACGTACTATTAAAAAAATCACAGTTCATTGTCAAAAGTTCCTAAAACTGAAAGACTAAACTGTAATACATAGGAGCAAATTAATCAAAGAAGCCAACCGCAGTAATCAGAGAAATTGGTTACATTAGAGCAGGGGTGGACAACAGGGCCCACAGTTTGTTGATGTTCCTACTAAACCTGGCAATTAGCAGGTGAATTATATCAGGTGTGCTTGAACAGAAAAGCAAAAAACTGTGCAGTAATCTGGCCCTCCAGAACCAGAATTGCCCATCCCTAATACCTAATGAACCTGGCTTGTAATGTGCTCATACTCAGAAGGCTGAGGATTCTCCACTAGGCTATAGGCGTTCAAAGCCCCTCAGCATTGAGCTGTGGAATGATGGAGCATTGATCTGGAATGATGATGCTCCATCCAATACTGTTGGGATGCGTTGGAGAGTTGGGGATGAGGTGGGGTGGTGAACATCCAACATCCTGACCTCACTAACAGTCTAACTAGTAGAAAGCCTTCACTGAACAGCAGAGACAGCCCCTCCAGCAAAAACAGGATCAACTCTTTTTAATTCTCTTGATTTATAAAGGAACACTGGATTAGCAGGTGTCCCAATACTTCTGTCCATATAGTGTATATACATATATTTGAGGTGAAGTCTTAAAAAGGCCGCTACACAAAAGATTAAACTAGCAGTAAGGCATTTGCTTTCAGGGTCCATTTACAGCAATACTCATCAATACTCATTATAGGGTAGATTGTGTAGGCTTTGTTAATAGCACAAATAAACACTGTCATAACATTCAGTAACTCAAGCTGATAAATCAGTCTAAAAGTTTGGAATTGTCCTTTTCATTTGGCATCCATGAAGTATCACCATAAATATTCTGAACTGCAGTCCGTATGATAAGTAACAGCTTGCCACATTTCTTAATTAGTGTGCATTATGCATGCTTTTTCAGCAGGTGTAGACTGTTTTCTCTTTTAAACGCCGGCGACAAAACATTCCAAATGTGGAAATTTCGGAGAGAAGGTGTTTTTGCACACAGTTCATGCTCAAATTTGTTCTGCTCGTGCTTTTCGTTGAGGCCCATTTACATTAATACAAGCCTCAAAGACCCCTGCCTGTGTTTTTTTCCAGCACGCACATTTGAATCAGTCATGGGTGTCCTCGATACTCCATCTACCAACCTGTCTCCCTCAATCGCCGAGGTAAAAAGTGTTGCCTGGCAACCCGTGCAAGTGTTTTGTACTGACAAAACAAAATCACACTCAGTCCAAGCCATCATCCATCTCTCGCCCATCTCTCTGGAACACACTTCAGCAGTGTCAAGGTCACAGCCTTCGTTGCGCGCACCATTAGAGCTTCATAGCTGTGTTTGTCCATCGTGGGCGCGTTAGTGGGAACAGATGGTGTTGGTGATGGGGCCGTCGGGCCGAGGCCCAGTCAAACTGGTCTAGTGAGAGTGGACGCAAGTCCCAGCTGCGCTGCACATACAGCAGTCTAGAAGCACACACTGCTCTGCTAGAAACAGCTGGTAAAACATCTAAACCACTGGTGCAGGGGAGGGGCGCACAGAGCACACACTGCAGGGGAACTGGAGACTCCTTGATGAGGGATCGTAATAAAAAAATAAAATAATATAAATAAATAAAAAATCTCCCTCCCAACACATCATAAAACAGCAACTGGCACATCATACTGTAGTCGGTACACCATCCGACACACCTTAAAGCAGTCAGCACGTCATCTTACAGCACGCTTGGCACGTCATAAAGTAGCCAGCATGACAACTTGCACATCCTAAAGTTGGGATGTCGGCACAACAACCAACACATCTTAAGGCAGCTGGCACTTCAACTAGCACCAACAATATCATGAGAGCATCCTCTTCGAAATTGTTGAATACAGAGATCAGTCTGTTTATGATGCTTATTTTCAGATCCAAGTGATGCAACTGTTTCTGTCTGTTTCATAGAGGTCCAGTTCCACGTCTACTGTCACAATATCAGGCAAATACTGTGTCTGTGCCTCAGTTTTTAAGATTTATCAATTGCTGGACTGACCGATTTGTTTAACTTGCCATATACAGCTAATTAAAAATAATAAAGATTATGTTTTGTAAAGTATTTGAAACAGTATTTGTCTTTAACATGTATGGTAATAGATGTGCAAATGCACAAACACAGCTTGTCTAGTCCCTGTACGGAACATAAACCTATTGGCATCATGCCTAATGCCAGGTGTGGGCTATAAGAGTATAGAGCATTAAGCTGTGGAGCAGTGGAACTGTGTTCTCTGGAATGATGTTTAGTACTCCATCCAATACTTTTAGGATAACCAGGGGAGTTGGGAATGAGGTGGAGTGGTGATCATCCAACATCCTGACTAACACTCTTGTCACTTTATGCAATCAAATCCTCACATACATGCTCAATATCTTGTAGAAAGGTTTCAGAAAATAATAATAAATCAGTAGGTGTCCCAATACTTTTGTCCCTATACTGTGTGGTAATATGTAAAACGCTGGTGAATGTACTACATTAGATTACATTAAAGAAAACTGAATTGCAATTATAACCTTTCACTAACCAAGTTCCCAAGATGAGAGGGCCTGAAGAGCGCTTCACTTACGTCCTTGGAGCTCTGATTACAATGACTAACACATGCAGACTACAGCTCCATTTGTTATAAGCTCGTATGGCCTACAGGTTCATTTTCTAGACCTCCATAAAGTCTGAGCTACTGTACCATGGCAAAGGTCAAAATGTGACACTGTGTTGCAAATAGAAAAGCAATTTAAGAGCAGATAAAATTAATGAGTTCTTTTGTGCCATTAAACAGAACAGCATGTTTTACTGAGGGGAATGTCACTCAGTGTTTCATCCAGCAGCTGCATTTAAGGATTTAGCCTTAGTTTCACTCTGACAACCGTTCATCTAAATGAAGTGTATCTTGTCAGATAGCTGAACATGTTGTCACTGGCGTGGGTTTGTCAACAAGGTTACTTCGTTGTTCTACTGTAATGAGATTTTGCAGTATTTTCCAATAGTCAGAGAAGAAAAACGAAGACGGAATGAAACCCTGAGATGCTTTCTATTGCAGTTCACCTCAAATATATGTATTACTATGCCCCAATTCTCTTTACGGAGGTCAAGTGACATGTCTGGAGCTGATCAATCTTCCACTGACACGCTATGAACTGTAATACTGTAAAGCTCAGCTGCCTTCATTCACTATAGCACAAACTGAGCCTCATTTCTTCCTGGAGCTTTCTGGTGAACATCATTTTAGGGTGACAAAGTTGCCTTGAACGAATACTACAGCCTCCGCTAGAGCTCGTCCAAAAGTTCATCATGCCAATAACCAAATATATTGGACAAAAAATAGGTGTTCTGTCTGTGTGGGTTTTCTCCTGGTACTCCAGGTGTCCTCCCACCCCAAAAAACACCCGTAGTAGGTTAATTGGCAGACTTGTGAAACTGCCATGGTATGAGTGAATGAGTGTTTGTGTGGTATTTCTGCTTTGCCCCCAGTGTTTCTGAGTGGGCTCCAGACCCACTGAAGCCCTAACCAGGAAGAAGCAGATAAGAAGATGAATGGATGGATAATTAAATAGGGCCAATTTTGCATGACATTTTAATGTATTTTTCTTGTATTATTTTTTACAATATTATACATCTTTCTGTATATACTGTATATATCTTATATATATTTATGTTGCTTTTAAGGGGGCTTAATTGGCTCTTTTAACTCATTGAACTATAAGGTCTTATTCAGTTATTAAGCTTAAGGTTTATTACTTAGTGACTACTGTGATACTTTATGTAGGCTATGTTGTTGTATGTCAGTTGTGGGTTAAATATACAACATTTAGACTTTAAGGTGTAAAATGGCAGAACGACTGATATAACTGACAGTTGTCACATTGCAGCATTAATGTGAAAGAGGCCATTTGGGGCTCTGAAGACAGATAGATGGTGAGTTCCATCTCCGTACATGCCACAGCCATCCATGGCCAGTAGTCTGTGTGAGTAGGATGGCCCTCCCTATCTCCCCATCATTTCAGCATGATACTAACCAGTGTGGGCATAAGAAAGCTGGCAGTTAACGTTCTCCTCCAAGCATGTTCAGCTGTTTTTTACTTACCGGCAGAAATACCAGTAAAAAAGTGTCTGTACTGCCGATGTGTACCGGGCCACTTCAAACACTAGACGTAGTTCTAGCTGTTGGGTTGGAATGGAAAATTCCCCCAAATATCTAAAATTGGGGAGAAATTTGAAGGAACAATCCCAAAAACAAGGTTCTCACACTCGCTGAACGGTTCTTCCATCACTCCACAGATCCCTGTTTGGCACCTTCGGTTTTTAGAGTGCTCTCATGTCTCAGAGTGAAAGTTATGAATAAGCTACTGTCCAAGAATCCTAGACCCTAGCATTGGCGGTAGATCTGAAGAGAGTGGTTGGTGTGGTGCAACAGATCACACCACTAGCCACTGGCACTGAGCTACCACACCGTGTGGGAGACTGGGGTTTGATTCCTGGCCTGGGTGATTATGCTGCACTACACCAATACGAGTCCTTGGGCCAGACTCCTAACACTACATTGGCCCGACTCTGAAATACGAGTAACCCTGTAAATCGCTCTGGATTAGACCGTCTGCTAAATGCCATAAATGTAAATGTAAGAGCCAGGATTAACCCTCCCTGGTTTAAATGCCCTGGAGGCGAACAGAGCCAACCATGTGTCTGGATGGTGTACCGCAAAAATTGAGTAAAATGCATGTAAACGGGGACAAGGACATTTAAACAATTTGCGTTTCCTCTACACTGGTATGAGGAAGAGAGAAAAACATGACAGACAGAGAGAGAGAGAGAGCAAGAAAAAGCCTAAGAGGAACTAGATAACGGGTCTAAAAAACAGCCTGCCGTCTGCCATCCTCTTTACATGGCCAAAAGCACAGATAATAGACTTGTCTGGTGTGTGTAAACACTGCATTTCCATGGTAATGGCCTCTTTCCCACATCTCCGGTGAGCAGTCAGTGCAAGCGAAAGACTCTTAATCCTTTTGGCCCTCCTGCAGACGTGCCAGTCTTCCAGCATGAAGAAAGCAAATTAGAATAAACAGAGAGAGCTCCTGGCTTAGTGAGCAAACTTAGTGAAAACACACATGGCTGCGGGCCCACAGACAAAGATCTGCAGCCTTCCACTCCTCTTCCTCCAAGCAAACAAACCAAACGAACACACAGTTTTCATTACTCATTTGCATGATCTACTGTCTTCATTTCCACCCGCAGCAGTTCCTCTGTGTGCTTCTCATGTGTCTCTGGTGTGATCAGTTTGGTACTTTCTTCTCTTCGTTCTTTTCTTCTTGATTCTGGATAGTTTCTGCTCTAGGGCGACACTCTTCCTTGCTTGAAACAGTGCAGCACAAGGGACTGTACGCCTTCCTTTAAGCTGCTGAAGATCATTAGTGAGGTTCATTTTTTTTGTTTGTAAGAGCTGAGACTACTGGTTTATTCGATGATCAAACATGATGCACAATGGCAATTCAGACAAGACCTGATTTGACTGCAACACAGTCAGACCAGTCTAATGTGACAGATGGATCATATAGCCATATAGCCATGATCATTGCCCTGCAATCCAGCTGGATAGGCAGTCTCTAATATCTGGGTGGGCTGGGTGAAATTTACTTTGATTTCTTTTCTTGAGCAACTCTCTGCTTTCAGAGTAGTGAACAGCAGTGCCGCCCTCTAGAGGCACTCAATGCTAAGTACAGTCTGACAGCAAAAACACGCCAGTCTATCACTAACAGACAGACATAACATAACCAACATAACCAGAATAGACTGCAGCTGTTCAGAAGCTGGCATGCTTTAGGTAATGAGAACTCTCTGCTATGTCTGACAAAGACTGATATCTCTATTCATCCAGACACAGACCTGTAAAACCTCATCTATTGCTATTTATTATTATTATTATTATTATTATTATTATTACTTGTATTATTATTATTGTTGTTGATTTTGCTCAGGATTATTTAAGGTCTTCACAGTATGTTTAAATAAAATAATTAAACAGTTAGATATAAAAAAATATTTTTATATCTTTTAATTTATGTATTTATTTTTGTGTGTATGAATGCATGTATGTTTGTTTGTATGTATGTATGTATGTATGTATTTATTATTATTATTATTAGTAGTAGTAGTATTGTTGTTGTTATTGCCTAAGATTATTTAAAGGCTTCACAGTATGTTTAAATTAAACAGTAAAACAGTTTACAAAAACGTAGATATTGATGTATTTATTTTTGTATATATGTATGCATGTATGTATGTATGTATGTTTGTTTGTATGTATGTATGTATGTATTTATGTATTTATTTATTATTATTATTATTATTAGTAGTAGTAGTAGTATTGTTGTTATTGCCCAGGATTGTTTAAGGGCTTCACAGTATGTTTAAATAAAATAATTAAACAGTTAGACATAAAAATCTATTTTTATATCTTTTAATTTAGATATTTATGTATTTATTTTTGTATGTATGAATGCATGTATGTTTGTTTGTATGTATGTATGTATGTATTTATTATTATTATTAGTAGTAGTAGTAGTAGTAGTAGTATTGTTGTTGTTATTGCCTAAGATTATTTAAAGGCTTCACAGTATGTTTAAATGAAATAGTAAAACAGTTTACAAAAACGTAGATATTGATGTATTTATTTTTGTATATATGTATGCATGTATGTATGTATGTATGTATTTATGTATTTATTTATTATTATTATTAGTAGTAGTAGTAGTAGTAGTAGTAGTAGTAGTAGTAGTATTGTTGTCATTGCCCAGGATTATTTAAGGACTTCACTGTTATATAAAAAATAAAATAGTAAAACATTTTTTAAACTGCTTTTTTAAACTACTCGTCTATATTCGTCTTTCGCAGATGGGATAGAAATAATTAAAGTATAATAATGTGAGCTTGGACAAAGTGACTTTTAGATTCAGTTGATTTGGGGCTTTTATTTTGAAATCGACACTTCGCGGTGCTGGCTGGGGGAAATGGCTACAGCGAGAGATGTTTTAGTAGTTGGTGTTTTGTGTGTCTCTGTGTTTGGTATTTTCTCATGGAAGTTCTCAATACTAGGTGATGTCTGTTAAGAAAACGTTTATTCAACATAGTCAGATTCAGCAGAGTCATTGTGTTCATTCTTGCTGTGTTCAGTGTGTCACACACAGGCTTCATCATGTGGCTCTTCACTGCAGACTCTATGATTTTATTACGAGAAAGAAGTCTAGTGTAACAGGCCTTCATAGAAAGCTGCATTTGCCTGCTGAGAATTGAGTGTTATTCTGGTCGACAGGTGTAAAAGCTGCTTTCCAGCTGGCAGGACGTGGACTGCTGCTGCTGGCTGTGGCAGCCTGGATGGCCTCCTGCATTTTGCCAAAGCTGAAGTCTTTTTTGAGTCCAGCTAGTCCAGCTAGTCCAGCAGCACTGGAAAGTACGTTTCAGGAGCGGTCCGTATTGAAATCATGCTGATTTACACAATTTGGAGGGCTAGTCTGAAGCATTGTGCTGCACTAGTTGAATTATATGTCATGGGATGTTTATGCAGGTCCTGTTGATGAAGGGAACAGCAGAGTGAATCAGGAGCAGGCCAGAAGAGAACAGCAGCATCAACACGTTGTTAAGGTTTGACAGGCAAACAGTCTGATACAAGCATGTGCACCAACTAAAATACTGTGTCCTATATATCTCCCTATATATAATTTTCAGATTTTTATTTGACCATATTCATATTTTATCTTCATTTAAAAGTGATCTGATCTGGGCTGAAACACTCATTTTAATTTCTGTGCGGGTGGGCAGAGCTAAACTGCTGTGGACTGTAGATATGTATACATACCAATCAGCCATAACAATCAGCATTAATCATTCACCACTGACATGACTCATTTCAATGGTGCCTGTCATTAGACATGAAGTGAACAGTCCGTTCTTGAATTTGATGTGTTGGAAACATGGGCAATTAAAAGGATATGAGACACTTTAACATCATAACCCAGATGAATGGGTCAGAACATCAGGTCTCCAAAACATCAGGTCTTGTGGGGTGTTCCCGGTATGCTACTACAAAGTACCACAGTCTGTAAACTGCTCCCTGCTGGGTGATGGCCATCAGGTCTCATTGATGGGATCTGTCAACTTCATATATTTAAAGGATCTGCTGCTAACACACTCTTGCACACTATTAAGCTGGTGGTTTTAATGATTTGGCAAAACTGGGTGTTTTTGCAGTTTGGTTTACGTAACAGGAGTGTGTTCAGATTCTTTTGTTCTGAAAAAGTGAGGAAAGTTAGGTTTTCCGTCACTGTTTAAGATTTTTGTGTTTAAAAAGCTGTCGCTGCATCACTGCATTAACTGATTTTGTATTCTCTTTTCAACACAAATAGTCCAGTGCTTATCATGAGGCTGTGCTGAAGCCTCGGGAGGAAGCAGTGCGCAGGAAGAAAGAGGAAGACTTCTATCGTATGACTGGACAGACATGGAAGCTTAGCCAGGGTTTTTCTCTTGGAGGGGTAGGACGCCTATAAACTCTTAGCCCTTGCAAACATTTTATGATGTGTATTAGACCATGTGCTCCGCCCTGCAGCGTACTTCATGGTATCCATGATGAAAGTTGAAACACATCCCCACATTCCTGCCACCTTGGTATTTTTCCTGAAATCTATGCCTACCTTCCACATTCTGGCATTCCAGTGCAGTGATTCCCAATCCCCAGAGTTTATTTCATAGGATAGGGGAGAAGGTCCAGGTAAATGCTAGCAAAGATCTGGACAAACAAGTAACAAAAATGAATGGTGACAACAGTTCCCTTTTAACAGTTATCAGAGCAGAAGCTGTACAGAGTTCCAGCCTGAGTTCTCTATCTATACACAGTTCCTCTATTACTCCTCATACTATAGTCATGAACTAAAGGCATGGTCTGGACTTACAGAGCTACCTTTATATTATCACATGCTTTGCTTGTGATAATATAAAGGTAGCTTTTTTCACATGCTATGCTTGTGAGTCTTGTAAGTTTTTCCTTCACTAACTTTAGCTGCTGGTGTAGGAAGGAGAGACCGAAGCAAGTCCAGAAGAAGGTGACGAGACTCCCAACCAGAGGGCTGCAAGGAAACGAAAGCAGCTAGAGCGGCCGCATCCACAAGCTCCTGCTCAAAAAGAACTTCCCAAGGAGAAAAGGGTAAGAACAGTTAACCATCATTTGAGCCTCTGCTCAATTTATACCATTAGACAATCATCACTTTTGGGACTTCCATAGCCATACACTTGCCAGCAAGCATGACTGTGACCGTGGTTATCATTCATGAACTGTGTCAAAGACTGTTTAATTGATAATTCCCTGCTTAAACTTACTATAAGAACTGAGAACCTCTGGATTATTATGGTTCAAACATTGAGATGGTCAACTTTGTTTTCTCCACTTTTTATTTATTTCAGATCATAGTCTTACCTGACGAGCCTTCTGAAAATGCTGAGGGGGTGAGTGTGTTCATTTTCACTAGAGAATTCACTGTATTTACTGAATACACTGTAGATTCACTGTATTTAGTCGTGGTTACTATAACGTATATAATGTATAAATCTGCAGGTTGTGAGAATTGCACTGAGATGTCCAAGTGGAAGAACAGTACAACGGAGGTTTCTCAAAACCTGCAGTTCGTCTGTGAGTAGTTCTTGGTTCAAACCCAGGATGTTGTTTCAGTAGTTCTAAAAGTCTGTAAATGTAACCTGTACTTGTATGTTTAGGTCCTTTCAGACTGGTTGCACAAGTCTGGATATTCTCCCACAATATATGGCTTGTACACCTCCTTCCCTAGAAGGCCACTAATCACACACCCAGACCTCACCATAGAAGATGTTGGGATCGTTATGGACACCGCCCTCAATGTGGGGGAACATGACTTTTTCACAACCTAATACTTACCTAATGTACTTAAAGATAGAATATTCTGTTTTGTTGTTTTGTTTTTTATTCTATGTGCATTAAATTCAGATGACTTTCAGAAAGGGGGATATCCACTAGCAGGCCTGCTGCCCGCTAATATAAATAGTATAGTTATGTATGTCTCAGTATGTCAATCAGAGGGGTCATAAAGTCCAATTTACTGGAGCACATTCCCCAATAAAAGTATTGACGTGTCCCACTAAAATCACAGCAGTAAAAAGTCAATTTTATTCTGAATTGCTTAGCCACACAAACTCACACCGGACACTGCATTTCCCATAATGCCCTAGCATCTAACCTAAAGCCTGAGTGGCTAATACTTTCAGTCAGGGCCATTGTATTGGTTATCTGCTTTTTGAAGTGAGTAATGGAGATTCTTACATTATTAAAAGAAAATCAGCCATATAGCAAACAAGGTAATAATAGCTCATAGCTATATGATTTGATTATAGCCTATTATAACTGCATAACCTATCAAAACTACATATTAGAGCACTGAAGCCAAGGTATTAATGAAACTAGCAAAAGCACCAGTTATGATAACAAGCTTTATCCTTGCTAGCTAGTAAAAGAGGCATTGAAAACACAAGCCTGCAAAATAAGCAAAGTGATATCACCAATATAATGATGCGAAGATCAAATCAGTTTCACATGTTGTTTTATGCCTCAAAGAAAATATCACATGCATGTGCATGACAGTAAAATTCTTAATGGTAATAATAATGTTAATATTAAAATTGTATACTATTATGAAGTAATATTGTTACTATTATGATTGTTATTACAGTGTGCCCCAGTACAACAAGTAGTCTATAAACACCCCTGGTATCAATAATAAGAACATTTCATTTTAAAATATTTTAACAAATATATATTGTTTATCTTTTAATATTTTAATATATAAAAATGTTGTAAAAATGTGTTCTTTTTGCTCCTGTTAAGCAGAACTGACTGATCGTGTAAATGAAAAAGAGAAATAATTACGCTGAGGAAATAAAACATGTATTGTTTGGACACACCTGTTTAAATGTATACTTATCTTAAAAACAATCTTTCCTAATGCTAGGGTAGCCACATTTTTTGAGAGCCTAAGTTTTATGTTGATCTGAAATCGGAGATGTTTTGGTCATATAGGCTATTAATGCTATTTGTTGGTTAGAGAAAAGGTTGATGTATTAACGTACATACAGCCCCCTACCCACGACATCCGGTATCCAAGTACAGTGGATACCTGTGTGTCTCCTGTGTCCTCCTTTTTTGAAAACAAAAATGGTCACCCCAAAGTTTGGATCAAATGTTTTTAAGATGCTCGTCAGCACACATTCAGCCAGAACTGGTCCTGTATATCCATTTATTATTTTTGTTTTTTCTATACAAGTTGAAAAAATCTTAATCATCAGCAATGGACCAATAGAAATGATCCAGAATGACTTGGATTAAAAATTCTCTACATGTATTTATAACGTTTATTCTGAACCTCTTTGTGAAAGAGTGAATTGTATGATTTATCATCTGTTGCTCGAGTCTCAGAAGTGTGGGTGCATTATAAAGTACTTACTGTAGATTACTGTTGGAACTCTTAGGGTTGAGCATCACTGTAGGTTAAGTTGCTCCTGCCAATCCTGAGCACAGTAATACAAACTAGCAGACTCATCCTGGGTCAGCTTGACCGTTTCTGCAGCATCACTTTGAGCTTTTGGAGCCACCATGTGGTCGTAATGTACAAGTACAAGAACACTTTACAGACGGTAGGAAAAAAAAAAAAAAAAAAGATGAACCACTAAAGGTTAGAGATTTCATATTTGTGTCCAAGTGACAAAAAATATACATTGGTGTATATACAGATGTGGATTTACTGCCATTTTATCCTGCATTTATTTCATCACAAACTACATTTGTGGTATTTGGCTGATGCCTTTGTCCAGTGAGACTCACATTTAAATTATGATACACAGGCAGGTCACTTATGTTCATAGCCTTGTTCAAGGACTGGAATTGGTGTAGCGTGGTGTGCATGCCTGGACAGGGACTCTAGTCTAAACCCTAGTCTACTGTGGGGAATGCTGCGTCAATGCCCTATATGCTACGCCAGCCACCAGTTGGTGTTGCATAACCGCCAGTGCTAGCTATTTAGTTCCCTGAGATATTTCTGGCATTGGAGCAGGAACATCCACCTGCATGGAGGAAGAGCAAATCAAAAGGAACTAAGTGAAGAAAAAATGAGCTTCCAAAACTGGAGTAAAAGGACAAATAAGACCCTAAACAGGGAAATGGCCGATAGACCAACCAAACAACCCCGTCAGATCACTTCAAGCTTTCACTATTGAGGGGGAGAGAGGTGAAAATAAAAAAACAGAAAAGAGAAGGTCGAGCTCTAGTGTTGCTTCAGATCTGAACAAATTGGAACAAATCCAGTTCCTTCAGTGTGAGAAGTACTAAGGACAGCCCAACACCAAATAAAAAGCACAAAAATTGGAAATAGCTTGCGATTAAAAGTACTTTATTAGTTCAAATACACCAAAGAAGAGGCAATCACTTCATGACAAATACACAGAAAAGACAGTAAACACAAAAATGGTAAGATTAGACAAAGGGGGAACAGTTTGAGTTAAGATAGGGCTTCATATACATGAAAGCATAAACTCCCAAAAAGGAAGAGGCTTCTCCCTCGGATTAAGCATTCATTCCCAATAGCATAGTGTTTCTTTTTTGGTGAAGACAGGAAAGGATGTAAGCTTGTGCACTTGTATAAAATGTTACCTTATTTCACATGCCTGGCATTGCCAACTTAAAGTACATCTTTTTTTTTTCCAGTGATACCGAAGAGGGGAAAAAAGCTAAATATCACCTTTTTTTGTTTTGCTCAGAGTAATGTACAATTCAAGAACAAAGAGAACATTACTATCCATAGTATACAGCAGGCAATTGCACTATAGGCTAAACGGGACACTGTGTAGCAGTACTGAGACACAGGGCAATTTGTATTTCTGCAATAAATGCTTGTATGGCACATTTTGGTCCATGTTAGTGCTTTCATGTCATGTCATGACACATCCCCATATATATACACGCGGTGGGATGAATATGTATATATGTCGGGATTTGCCGCATTGTGTTGTTTGCTTTAGAGGTTGTGTTCCTACGTCAGGCCAGTGCGTGTTTATAAGAAGTAATCGGGGGTGCGGCGGGTGACGTGAGGCTCTCCGCGCCGAGGTGCAGGATCAAACTGAAGGCTGAAAGGAAAGATTCAATGGTGAGAACAGGGCCAACAGTCCACATCTGCACACGTGAACAGCTATTTTCATGTCAACATTTGCCTGTGTAATAAGTAAACAGTCAAGAGGTTCAAAGCCCTAATCAGGTAAGGCTAAAATGGCTCCACAGCCATCCCCCGAGAGCAGCTCCATGTTTACATCTAGACAGCATGATTAATGTTTTAAAAGCCACAAACATTTTCTGTTCTTTAAAAGAAATTATTGATTGAGCACAAATAACATGCAGCAAATGTCCATCAATAATTAATACTTACAAGGAATATTTAAGAGTATCATCCAGTTCCATTATGGCAGCTTGGTTGCCACAGCGATAGCAGTAGTTTGGCGCACTGAATATGGTGACGACATTTCTATCATGACACCAGTTGTATCCCTGAAGGGGGTGGAGAGAAATGTCCAAATGTTATTACAAGTACTTCTGAAGACATCCGAGACAGTCAGCTTCATCAAATTGAAACTAAGCATCCCCCTCTCTATCTTTCTAGGAGAAATGCATAGTTTTCTTCAGCAAAATATGGTTATATTAGAATATGAATTGACAGTGAGCTGTCTCACCTCCATGACAAGCTGATGGGCACGGGAGACCAGGGTAAGACCATTGGCATGGTTGAAAGTTTCAGAAATGTCCTGTCCAAAGGTGTAACCAGCACCTCTGGGAGAGATGCCCCAGCCTCCGCGGTCATCAGGATCTGACCACAGTAGATCACACATTGGGCCCTGAAACAGACCAAATGTTTAAGCTGGTTGAAATGTCAAAGAGGGTAAAGAGTTACAACGAAACAATGGTTTAATTACAGTTCAGTCCTTTTAGTATTGTCTAGTGTCAAAACAGAACCCAGTCATTTTACCAGTGCCTGCACTAACCTCATGTGGCACCTCCTGAAGACGATCTAAAGCACGGATGTGATCCAGTGTGTCTATTGATGGAGACAAACCACCATGCAGACAGAAGATCTGGGGAGAGGAAAAAAATTAATAAATAAATAAAAAAAATCTACAGTTAATAAGAGCCAGACACCTTATTTTTGGTTAAACCTGTGACTATATACACATAAGGACAATGATTAGTGCTTTACCTGTCCATCAACCAGAGCTGTCAGTGGTAGGTAGTCGAAGAGGTCAGTGAAGTATTTCCAGACATTTGCATTGCCGTATTTCCTCAAGCACTCGTCGTAGAATCCATACACCTGCGTAATCTGTCTGCTCTCGTGGTTTCCACGCAATATCGTTATGCGCTCGGGAAAACGCACCTGTTGATGAAACGAAACACCTGATTATACACAACTGACCAGACAAAACACCTGAACTGAGCTGGCTAAAGCACATACAAAGATTACATACAATAAACATGGAAATCACTTATTTTTGTAATTTTAAAATCTCACATTTATTGCTCACAGTAGATTTACTGTTTTTATTTTACCTTTAGCGCAACAAGAAGCGTGACTGTTTCCACTGAGTAGTAGCCTCTGTCTACGTAGTCGCCCATAAACAGGTAGTTGGTGTCTGGCGACTTTCCTCCAATTCTGAACAGCTCCATGAGGTCGTGGAATTGCCCGTGCACATCGCCACACACTGTGACGGGGCAGCGCACCTCCTGTACATTGGACTCCTTAGTCAGGATCTCTTTAGCCTGAATGGATATGGAATAAATGTTATTATTGGGTCATGTTGTGGTGGAACTAAATTAACACCTTTCTAAGACTGCACATGAAAAATTGCAGTATTTAATTACATAATAACAACATTTTAATCAACAATGTCTGTATATGCCATCTGACATATGTAGTTATGGTTACTATATATAATACACATATATATACACACACACACACGCCCTGTTCACACCTCTCAGGTGAGCCTATCGCAAATGCTTGTCAAAACACACTGCCATTCACACCAGGCATTTTAAAGGTGCCTCTGACTACTTGCGATCAGATTTCTCACATCACTTCCGCTGGACGAGGGGCATGGCACACAGTAATGCAGTCACTCTTCCGCTGCTTTTGCATCGACACAGAAATGGCTAGAGTCCCCTCATGTTCCAGTACGAGTTGTTTGATATTTTCCTATTGCTTGGTCTGTTTCTAAACGACTGGGAGAGGATTTACATACTGATGGGGCGGTGCTTTGCTGTCGGGTGATTTTGGATCACTTTGTAGTTCACACTACAAGAATAATCAATCAATTTGTCGATTGTGCCAGTGAAAATAAGAACAAACTGTCTACAGGAAACAAACTTAGGCTAGTACAAACAGTAGGCTATTTTTTGCACATTTCAGACACACCTACTTACTTTCTGAATTTTACATACTGGTATAAACTGACATTGACTGTGCCATTACTTTTAAACAGAACATTTTATGTAGATTGGCTCTCTTGTATTAAATAAAGCTACTAAAACATTAATTATGCTTTAAAGTGTACAGAAGTGCAGAGATCTCTCTAGAGAACATACATTTGTTCACACTTAGAAATTAATACATCATTTGACCAAAGATATCCAAACTTTTGCCCATTACTGTACTCATAAAATCTTGAAAAGAAACCCTGCTCTTCCAAAAATGCAGCCCTTTGCAGTCTTTTCTGTAACACGAGTCTAAATGCAAACATAGCACAGGATCAATTCAAACCTGCCTCTTCCTGTAAAACGGGAGCAGTTCTGTTGTCTGTCTTTCTATGAATAGTTCATTTAACAGGGTTACATTAAACAATCAAGCATTTCAAGTTGCTAACTCTCTCCTTCTGCCCGTTCTTGAACCTAAATGACCTTCACAAAACTCTGAAATCAAATCAATATCAGCTGTAAGTACTACCCCCGGATCACCATGGAGACAATGAGAGCGTTTCCATGGAGACCTCTTCTCTGCAGTCCCGTTCCTCCTCAGCACAGTAGGGGGACTATGTAGATTACTGTCTTTTCCTTTTCATTTAACATAGTAAATAGGACATTACACGGCCCTCTTGAGCAGGTGACACAGACAGCAGCACGCTTGTCCTAACAGAACCACGTCTCCCCAGTAAGTGGAAATGCACTACTTCGTGAGAAAGGCCAAAACACCAGTAAGTGGAAATGCACTACTTCGTGAGAAAGGCCAAAACAGAGGTTGATGTGCTTACGCACACAATATGCCCAGCTGTGAGTTTACAACTGTAATTAAAATAATACATCTACATCTAAAACTTGGGGAAGTGAGGGTTTTATAGTAGGATTTCACAGTACAGTGGGTGACATGACCATCACTCCAGTATCATGATTAAACTCATGATAGGCTTATCCGATGGCTACTGCTAGTACTTAATGACCAGCATGTCCCATCAACAACAGAGGGACTGTGAAGCAGTCTAAGATTTAGGCCTTACGTTACAAGATCACAGCTCTGAATCCTGAAAAGGTCACGAATTTAAAAAAGCACAACAGGTCCTGTTTAATTGGTTTTGGTGATGAACAGTATGGGAAATATGAAATGCCTTCAGCTTATTACACTTCAGAATATAGCAATATTCAACATATATGACTAAAACAAAGTGTGTATGAAAATCTGTTAAACACAGCACTATTTTAAAGCAATATGCTGGTATTGAAGCCTGGGCAAAAGCAACATGTCCTTCAGCTTAAAGATCAAGTCAGGCCTTTTAAAACATATGGCATCTATAATGTAGCATTACATTTATTACAAGTACAGAGAGACTCAACAGGTAACTGTAGATATAAATCAGAGGTCAAGTGTGAAACTACAGCTAAAAACAAACAACCACTGGAGTTGAAAACAATGTTTTGTCTCACAAAAACAAAAAGCCTTCGAGTCATGAATGTAGGCCTTGCATGTGGCCTGACATCTCAATAAAGTGCTTTGTTTGTGCTATGACAGTAGCTGTTGCACCCTTTCCAAACAGGGTTTGTTTTTGGTTGGACCTCATCTGAGACACTGAAAATTTCCCCACTGCGGGACTAATAAAGGATTATCTTATCTTATCTGGAGTTGGTAAAATCCAAGCACCTCTCCTTAACTGAATTCTGATTTTATTCATGTTTAGTAGCTGGTGCTTAAACATACCTCTTGACAAACTCCTCTTAAAAAAAAGAAAGGAATGAGTCACTGAAAAATGTTATACACACCCCAAACACAGTCGATCTGCAGAGACAAGCTTCATATCTGAAATCTGCATATTCAGTTTTGCACTAAAGTCATCAAACTAGTCCAGCTTCCAAGTAATGCAGGCCTATTCCACCCAAAACACTGTTATAGCTCCGGCAAGAAACGAAAAAAAGCAAACTCGAGATACCAAACAGGTCTTCACAAATCAGTGTTTGGGTTGATGGGGAAATAAAAGTAATCATCTGATCCTGGTAGATTTTAATTCTGATTCTGGTGGACATGCAAGAATTAAAACAGCTGATGCAATACCACAACATACCTAATAGCTTAATAAAATGTAAAACTGAAGCTAAGTATTAACTAGATCAGCTGGTTGGACGGTTCCAGCTGAGTGTACAGAAATTTGACAGGCCCAGCAACGACTCACTCTCATCCACCTGCGGTGACTTCATCCCATCAGAAATTAGGTGGACCATTAACTCTGCATTGAGTGAATCACAGCTAACGTAATCATTGTAGATCATGTTCAACCCCTAAAAAGTCTTTATCACTTTATCACACAGACACTGTGTTGTGTGTAACCACTGTAAACACCACAACATATCCTTCTGAATAAGAGCCTGTCCCATTTTCCTCTGTAGTACTGCAGTCAGCGCACAGATACAGTACACACTTTACACCTCTCACAAAATACAGTGCTAAACAAACTGCAAGGAAAGGGACGGGCAGTGGAGACTGGTACTGGTAGCCAGAACTGAGGTCCATATATACAGTATGTACATTTAAGGGATTTTGGGCGTGGGTGTGTGTGTGTATTATTTATATATGTGTGTGTGTATGTATATATATATATATATGATAAGTATTCTCAGTATAACAGTATAGTTAGCTAGCTATCTTAAATGGAGATATATATATATATATATATATATATATATATATATATATATATGATAAGTATTCTCAGTATAACAGTATAGTTAGCTAGCTATCTTAAATGGAGATATATATATGTATGTATGTGTGTATATATATATATATATATATATATATATATATATATATAGAGAGAGAGAGAGAGAGAGAGAGAGAGAGAGACCTCAGTACCAGTTTGTTCAGCACTGTATTATAACTTATTTTATTGGTTTTAATTCACCTTTGACACCAAGATAATAACTAATACAGGCCTAAAACCGTGTTAAACAACTATTTGAGGACAGAAAAACATCAACACTGAGTGAAAACCCCGCTGAAACAGAAGTTCGTGTCCGATCACATTCAGCAACCGAGCACTTTAAATAACCCCGAGCCAAACGAGACCGACTAACCGTGGCTATAACACTAATAACTCCAAAAATATCGACTAGTACTGGTCAAAAGTAATTTAACTAGCTAACCTGGGCCGTTAAAACGACGTTGCTCCGTCCTGTGAGCCATTTTAACCTAAAACTACAGCCGGGGGAACTGCGCTGGTTAGCTCATTAGCTATAGCTGCTAACATGGCTAACCTCCCTCCCTCCCTCCCTCACACACCCAGCCAGCCAGCCAGCCGGCCAGGTGAGTTAGCTAGCTATAGCTAGCTAGTGCTACACGCCGACACTGTAAGCCAGATAGCTAGCTGGCCTTTTTTTTTTTTACTGTAACTGTTGTTATTTTAGCCGACATTTCACAAACGTAGCATACACTGCCTAAACGTTTGTGAAACGTTGTGAAAAGCCGTAGCCGTGACACCCCGCTACAGCAGATTAGCTAGCTAGCGCTGCTTTACCTTCTCGCACAGGGTCCGCACTTGGTTCTCCGTGAGCTGCTTGCACTCGTTCAGCTGCTCGACCCACTGGTCTAATTCTTTAGTGAAGGCTTTATCATCCATCCTGGACACGTCTTGGAAGGTAACAGACTTCTTCCTATGGCTTTTGGGGGCAGAGCGGTGGTTCTGTTATCCAGCAACGTTAATTCCCCCCTCAGGACCGGCGGTGCTATTTGCGTCTAGCTCTGTAGCTCGCTAACCAACCAGCTAGAGTTTGGCTTAGCCGTGCAGGCGGCCGCTTAGCTTAGCCCACCGAGGGCTGGTCTCCCGGCGCCGCTTAACGAACACGTCGAAGTTGGGGCGACCACAGCTATGAAACGGACGACTCCAGGCGTTCGTCCGTCCCTGCGCTAGCCGATGGCGGTCTGATGATCGAGGGCGCCTCGACGGGATCAGCACGTTGTCGTGGATCTATTTTGGTGGCTCCCCCCAGCTCTCCCGACCTTCCCAGGGAAACTCGCTGTGTAATGGCCGCTCTGCGTTTGCCTCATATCGGCGTCATCGCAAAGGCATTCGCGGAGGATACGCGTCGCTCCGGCTGAGTCTGCGGTACAAATGCTCTGCTGCCCTCCCGCGGACAAGAGGACTGAACAGACAGACGGACCGAGCCGAGGAAGCAGTGCTTTCTCACCCAGGCCGAGTTATGAGCATGATTATCATCTGTACAGTGTCATTCCCTCGAGATTTGAGATTATACGGAGCCTCACGCAATGTATCAGGATAGAAAAATAATATTAAGATACTTTTGATGATAAATTGTTCCCTCAATGTAATATATCGTTCCCTAGATTTATTAAGTCATTCCCTCGATTTAATAAATTATTCCCTTAATTTAAAAACGATCCCCTTGATTGAATAAATTATTCCCTCAATGTAATAAATCATTCCCTAGATTTAATAAGTAATTCCCTCGATTTAATAATTTATTCCCTCAATTTTATAAATTATTTTCTCGATTTAAAAACAATTCCCTCAGTTGAATAAACGATTCCCTCAATGTAATAAATCATTCCCTAGATTTATTAAGTTATTCCCCAATTTAATAAATGATAAATGATTCCCACAAATTAATAAATTGTTCCCTCAATTTAATAAATAATTTCTTTAATTTCATAAATGATTCCCTTAATTTAATAAATAGTTTTCTCAATATTCACTAAATTATTCCCTGGGTTTAATAATTAATTCCTTCAATGTGTAACTATTTGTTTTTCACAAATACATTAAATGCATAAAATACATGTTAAAATAACGATTGTATCAATATTTATATTTTTTATATTTTATAATATTTTATTTATATTCTTTTTAATAATAAAAAATAATAATTATATCATTTAATTTATAATTTAAATTTATAGAATAAAGAAGAATGAAGGCCAACTGCAGTTTTGTAAGTTACTCAGTAAATAGTTGCAACTATATATATATATATATGTGTGTGTGTGTGTGTGTGTGTGTGTGTGTGTGTGTCCATGTACATGCTGCACAATAAGGTATGTAGCCTTCAAAGGTATGACAATTGGTCCATGTGTTGGCAAGCAGTGAATTCATCAACACCTAATAATATGTATCAAAGGGTTCATATATTAAACAAAGTGATCTGGGAAAATGAAACGGTTGCACAAATGTATAAAGAATTTAATGATAAAAATCTATCACATTATAAATACCAAAGGAACAACATACATAACGTCTTAGGTTTCAGAAAAATTAGTTGTAGCATATGCCGTGTTAATAAATCTGCTCTTAGTGATCTGACCACAGTCTTAAATAAGATTCACCTCCTGTTTCTCTAGCAACAGTCCCATCAGAGTCTGGCTCTTTTTACTGGAAATTTACACACATACAGGTGGGATCAATTCATTCACAGACTAAATATCCTACAAGAGTTAGATTATCCGCTGTCTCCAGTAGAACATGACTTTTGAGTAACTGTTTTAAAGCAATGACACAGTAAGTGCACTTTTGCTACCCATCAGTGTATTAACAATTTAATGTTACGATGCAATGCAAGATAAATACAAAAGTAAGCATTTGTAACATCTCTTTACAAGGTTATTATATTACAATATACAGTTTTTATATACCCTAAATATACATATTCATATATATTTATATTTAGTTTGTTAAACAAATATTAAATTACTTGTCCTGAAAACCTGTAACGAGACAAGGGCGAGTAACAAGCCAAGAGCATAGTTAAGAATACTCTGAACTGAAAGATGTGCACATTTTATAAAAGGAAATGAGTACACTAGCACACAGTGCACTCTGGTAACAGTAGTAGATACCATACCAGCCTCTAAACAGGGTGGGGATGGTATTGAGTTTCGGTATGCACAGTCGGTCCAGGCACCGGCACAGAGGGGGCCACAGCAGAGTATGTTTTCCCGTTAAAAAGGAAGAAAGGATAGTTTATTGGCATCGATATCTCATGTGGTGAGAGCTGGTTCGAAGTTTTGGAGAATGACAGATGTGGAACAGGTGGAGGCACTATAGAACTCGTGTCTGGAGGTAAACATGGAAATGGGAAAGGCTGCATCAGGGGCAGAGTAGCGTCAGAAGGGTGCTCTTTCCGAAGCTCGGCATGAAGAGGTGCACCGATTGTGGGCTGAAGGTTTATTCTCTCAACAGCTCTTGGATTCATAATAAAAGGCAGAGGCCATTGATCCTGACTGCCTGCAGGGTTCTTCTGGATGTCTGTCCTTGGTTCAGTGCAAGGTATAGTCATCCTCCTCTTCGACAAAAGCAGAGCCCTTATTTCAGGGTTTGATTTCGAGAGTTGCCCCACGCCTGGTGGGTTCCAATCCCAAGCATGTTGTCCAGCCATCCTCCAATGCCCTGCATTGCCTTGCGGAGAAAAGGCAGAGAAAGGAGTTGGGTTTCCGAGCTGGCCTGGCAGATTAGGCTGACCAAGCAGGGCAAGACCGCCATCATTGGAGTTACGTCTGAGGGGTGGATGAGTTGCCCTGAAGACAGCAAAGTATAAGTGTTACAACAAGTTTCACCTGGCTTGTTATCGCCACTACAACAGTGCAGCTCATTAAAACTGGATATTGACTCAGCTTGTGTTGTTTTGGCACTGTCCTCCCACACACTGAGTTTAAAATGCAGACTATCTATTTTAATTTGAGGCTGTTTACTGTTATATTGGGCAAAGCAGGGTGACAGATGGTTTACCACCAGACAAAAGTAATTGATAAGCCTTGAGGATCGAAAGGCGAGGTTACAGTTTGTTAAAAAGCTCATAAAATTCCATCTGTATGGACAGTTGCGGAGACAAATAGGGGACATGATGCATGTGCATGAGTTGCTGTCTATGAATCCGGCTAGTATCTACTTAAGATGTTACTGCTGACAGCAGCAGGATTGATTCTGAAGCATACATGGCTTATGTGCTCAGTTTCAACCAAATGCCTGGCAGCAGAAAGGAAACTAAAGCTAATGCAGAGGTTTTTGAAGGCTTAAAAGTAGACTGTCCAAATCAGGTTGATGCTGCACTAATCTTGTATCATTGCTACTCTGGGCTCAGAATGCTGCTAACTGCACTATGTAACTTTGGTTTAGTGGGCAGGACAATACTTGTGAGAACCCATATTCATGTAAAATACAGTAAAATCACTCTATTAGGATGGTCCATATGATTAAATTACACTTCCTGACTAAGCGAGAATTACACTTCCTGACTGTAGAGGGAACCCAGGAGCAAGAAATCTCACATAATACTGCTTTAAGTCAGCCGTTACATCCATTCTTGTACCAAATTTAAGATGTTTTCTTACCTTCTTCTGGCTTGCTGGTGGCTTTCTTTTATTCTGTCTTCAGTTTGAATGCCCTAAATCATGGTAACGACAATAGTTTATATATGTATACATCATATACATTACATATAAAGTATACACAGATCAGCCATGAAATTAATACCACCTCATTGTTTATTCTAACACTTCTACTTGCCATATAGGAGCACTTGTGATCCACCCGTACTAGGAATGACCCACCACCCAAATAATACATGCTCTGTGGTGGTCATGTTGGGTCCTAACCGTTGAAGAACGGTGAAAAGAGGGTTAAAAGGTCTGCAAGAGTGTAGAAACAAGGTGTTAATGTTATGGCTGATCTGTGTATATCCTTCTTTTCTCAAATCTTACCTGTGCACTGTGTGTCTTCTCATTCGAGATCCCAGACTGTGTGTCTCTGTAATTCCTGGCACCATCCATTTTTTGCTCAGGTGTGATTCGTGCTCTTTCCACAGGCTGCACAGGGTGTTCTATTTTGTTAACCAACGCTACACCAGTCTCCGTCACTCCGTAAACAATTTGTGGGTTTGACCTTTTGTATTTCAGCAGCACTTCACTTGACATTCCCTGTTCCGACTCTCGCCACACAAGAAGCTTGGATGCATCATAAAGAAGATGCTCTAAGCCAAACCAGGACACTTTACTGATCTGATCGTTGGATTTCAAAAAGATGAGTTTTTCTTGAAGGTACCTGCATATAATGGAAAGATGTTCTGCCTTCCCTACATCGAACATTCCCGGCAACCGATCTGATGGTGTCTCCACAAAAGTCATCACTATGCGATGTGCCTTTTCCACGCTTTCCAAATCATCTCCAAAGTTCATCATGAGAGCCACTGGTACAGACAAGAAGAAGCTCTTAATATCAGGGGGATTTCTGAGTGCAGCTTCGATCTCCAGCCTCTCTCGTTTGCTCTTCAGGTACATGTAGTATGATGTGTCAGGGGCATCTTGAAGCTGCTGGTGCAGTGTGGATACTGCAGTGTAGTACTCATGCAATTTCCTATAGCCTTCACTGGCAAGGCACTGCTGGAACGATGAAAACAATGACGACTGTTGCTGGAAGCCAACAGCACCCTTGTAGAGTTCACCGTAGAGAGAAGGATCATACCAAAGCAAGCTCCTGAACGTAGCTTTCCTGCTCAGAAAGTTGATTTTGTTTTCAACAAACTGAAAGGCTTCCACCATCATCTGTAGCTCTAAGAACGAATTCAGTGCCTCAAATTTGAGCTCCACTGGTTCAGGAGGGTGGTCCAGATATTTTTCCAAGATGAGATTCCTGGAAATGCACGACTGTTTGAAAGGAACTTTCTGATCTTGTTCAAAGTTGGAAATGAAATACTGGAGCATGCTTTTGCATTTTAACTGCAGAGAGCTAAGTTCTGCCACACAAACTGCATGGTCAGCCAACTTCAGAGTGCTTGAGATGTCAGTGACGCTGTACTCTTTCAGGATGAATGGGTTTGTGTCTTTTTTGTCAGGAAGGGAATTCTCAGATAGTAGATTTACCTGAAATCGCTGGGCACTGGGTCTGTTCACATTTTCCAAGCCTTGGGAGTAGATAATCTGAGTCTGTTGCACTGTATTTCCATGATTTTGGCTCAGTTGCTGCAGGTTTGGTACACTTGTGGAAATTTGTGCTCGATCAGTGTCCTTTTCCAGCATACTGGTACTGTCTGGACTAACCCTTGCCAGTTTGCTCCTTCTCATTCTTTTCGGTGTATAGCTCTTAGATTGGTTGCGTCCTTTGCTTAACTTGCGTTTGGTGGGGGCTACTGGGGAATTGGCAGCTTCATTTGTAACATTTATGACCTTTCCAGTGACCTGTTCATTTGTTCTTAAGGGCAGCATATAGTCCAGGGAGCAGTCTTTTGCTTGATGTCTGAGACTAGCAAAATCCAGCCTGTTGTAGTGTTGTGTGTCAAATAACTGCTGTTTATGGACTGTACTATCTAAGGTTATCCAAGCCATTGGCACTTGACCGTCCTTTACTGGGTCGTTTACTGGTTCCTGTTTCTTCACACTGATTTCAAATCGGGTCAAATAATCTCTTAATTTAGAAATGAGATGGGTTTCTGTGCTAGTGCTAGGAACATTATTTTTGTTATCCTGCCCTTGCCAGGCTGAATGTAGGCTGCCTGGTATAACAATGCCTTGTTCTTTTGCATCCTTCACATGTGAGTTGATCATGCTGCTGTTATTTGTATTCTGTTGAGAGCTTGAAGCTAGCTCAGTAGGATGAATGATGTTGTCGAGTGATTGGCTAAGCTCATCTTTACCACTTTTCGGTGTCTTTGAACTGTTTTGGTTAACATCTGATGTCTGGTCTTTCAAAAAGAAGTCTTTGTCCCTTGCATGTGTGAGGTTTTCAAGATCGCACAGATCACTGGTTACAATTTTATTGTTTGTGTCCATCTCCACAGTTTTTCCAGCAGTTGATGCATTTGCCATGATATCCACAGCTGATTTGATTACACCAGTCCCAGCACTGTCCACGGCACTGCCATGAAGGGTCCTCGTCTCTGTCTCCATATCATTATCATTATTCATTACCCTGGGTAAATCTGGAGTCATAGCTGCCTGGGTTTTGGCAATGCAGCTGCTGATCATATTACCCGAGCTTGTATCACTAGGGATACTTGAAACTGCCTGAGCAGGGGTACTCTTATCCTTGCAGGCCCCGGCACTGGAATCGGTGGAGATCTCTTTTGTGCCATATTTTTCCTTCTCTTCTTGGGTTGTGTGGACAAATGATGGCTCCTGGGGTGTGACCTCTTCCATGTGCACTGCTTTCGCAATCCCTCCATCATTGTTTGACACACAGCATGTGATTGGGAAAGATTCTTCACGAGGACAGATGCTGCTGTTGTTCGTTCCTCTTTCTTGTGGCTCCATTTCATCAATGATTGCTGTACCTTTGGCGTCTAATAGGATGTCTTCTTGTACTTTCTTGATATCACCACTGCTTAAAACCTCTGTAGATGTTTCTTTGGACTGAGTGATTTGCCTGAACTCATCATCCTGACTTGGCTTATTGTCGCTCGTAGGTGTGTATTCACAGGACTGATCTTCAGCTGAAAGATGATCTTCTTGAGTAGGCTCATTGTTACAAAGGATGTCAAGGCTTTGAGGATCAGGTGACTGAGATGCTGATGAATTTGAAGGCGGTTTGCTGCACAGAACTGGACCTTGGGAAATGCCATTTGGGTCCAGTTTTGTTTTGCATTTTCTCCTCAGGTGTCTCTTCCGGATGTGCAGTGCCCTCCTTGATTGAGCCAGATGCTTTAAAGACAATACAGTGGAGTTTGTTTTTCTTCTGCTTAACACCTTGGAGCGCTTCTCTCTAAGATGTCTGCAGCTGGCCAGTGGCCTAGTCTCTTTGAACCTCTGTGCAAACAACTGGATCAATTTAACATTATCGTTTCCAGATCCTTCATCTCTTTCTCTGCTTAAACTTCGACACTCTGGAGCAGACTTCCCATCCCTAGTAAGATGAACCGTGTCACTCTTGGTGGTTTTTCTTCCATGTACAAAGACTGTTAGCTTCTTGCGAAGGCTTCTCAGTTTTGAGAATCGTTCAGAAAGAGTAAGCCTTTCTGTTCTTGCAGATACCTGGTTGAACGTCTTCATAAAAGTAAGCTGGAGATCTTCTCCATACTCCCAGTTCTTCATCTTGGCTTCGTTAAAGCCTTCCTTTGGCACTGTTTCATGAAGATGTCCATACAGTTGGTTGATGGAAGGGATTGTGTCCAGATCTTTTGGTCTGAGATAAGATTTGTTGGGGAAAGCATCTGTGCCACATAAATTGGGCAATAGCTGATCTAGCTGTAATCTCTTGTATAATGCACTGTGAATAGTGTTGTCTTGTCGTAGTTCTCCTCTCTTAACTTCTATTGACATCTCCGAACCCTCATCAGGTTCTGAATAGTTCTGATATCCCCTGTCTTTATTTTTAGTGCTACTTTGACTATTCTGATCTGAGCCCATTGCAGTAGCAGTGGGAAGATCATTCTTTACTGACACATCCAGGACTGAGATATCACAGTTTGACACAGCCGTGGCTGTGGTGTTGTGGAACTCTAATTCAGGGTTCTCTTCCACGTTATTAGTTAGTGTGGATTGACTAGCAGTTGTGGAACACTGGCTTTTACTGACAGCTTGAGGATTTGCCTCATTGTCTTGTTCTGAAGGACATCTTGGACAAGAAGGTTGTTCAGAATCAGTAGTTCTTTCTAAGGCTTCTATATTCTCTGAAGTATTCAACGACAAGGGATCCTTGTCAAAGGAAGTCTCTGAAATACTGGGTTCTACAGCAGATTGAACCACATTTCCTTGAAGCTCTGCAGAGTATTTGGAAGAGCCTAGTGGAGGATCCTGTTCTTTTGTTGTGGATTCAGTATCGTCATGACTGACCTGATCGTTGTCTTTGATCAGATCTCTTTTAGATATACCCTCAGTGCCTCCCAGATCTGTTGTGGATTTCAAAGTAGAAACGTCAGAGCCTTCTGAATGTCTCATAGGAGACTGATTCACTTTGCTATCTCGTGTGATTAATAGTGACTTGTTTGGTGTGGACAGGCATGGTTTATTGTTTTTAGGCTCCATTTTAGACAGGCTGGCAGCATTTTCTGTCTCAGTATCTTTTTGAAAGAGCAGTCCTTGTTTATATTTCTGGTAATACGTCTCATAGAAGTGTATGCGGTCAATCAGTGACTGTTTTTGTTCTGGTGTCAGACCTTGTTGAGACCATATATTTTTGTGTCTCTCATCCTCTGTCATCTTTAAATATGCTGCATATTTCTGAAATTTCATTTTGAATAACTTCATTGAAGGCATGTTTTCGGTTTTCGGCCGTGGACTTGGCTCAGGTTCTTGTGAGGGTTTGAGGCAGCAATCCTGGCTCTGCTCCTCACCAGTTTTCAGTGATTGTTTGTCACAAGATACAGTTCTAGGAAATGTGCTCTTCTCTTCGTCATCTTGCGAGTGTGGCTGGCATCTCTGTTCGTCAGTTTCTGAGGAACTACTCGCTTTCTCTTGTTCTGAGCTTTTCTGCTCTGGGTTTGTTCCTTGCCTGGACAACCTTGGGTCCTTGACCAGTCGAGAAGAATAAACTATGGTGGAAATCTTTTCAGTTGAAGTCGATTGAGGTATTATGCCACCTTTGTCTGTGTTGCTTTCATAGATGTTTGGGGTGCTCAAGAGCTGTCCATTTGAGGGAAATGCAGACTCATCTGGATAGAACTGGAAAGGAATGCTATTATCAACATATGGTAGTGAAGGCCCGAAATATCCAGCCGTATGAAAAAGAGGCATATATAACTGTGGAGGGTTGAAAAGCAGAGGGTTTTGCTGATCGTTTTGTTGGAAAGGAGTAGATTCTATGCCAGGAGTTGGAGAATTGTGTTCTGGCCCTGGGCAGGCTGTTTGAGTTGGTGTGGAAAAATGTTTGAATGTCACTGTAGCATTTTCTCCTTTCCCTCTTCTCTTAGCCACAGTGCATCCTCTCAGATGCTCCAGGGGGCCTGGGAGTGTAGATTTGAAAACATTAGTGCTGTATTCAATATATGTTCCATTACAGATGCTTATTAATAATGAAATATTAGAACGGTTGTTTAATAAATTAGATCATTAATGTTAGCAAATGTATTAAATCTTTTATAGAATAGGTTAGCATACCATGCGCAAGACTGGAAGAATGCTTAACAGGTGAAACTGGTGGGCTTATAGATGTGGGTGGTGTGGCACTAATAGCTGGCACAAATGAAACCACAGCATAAGGCAAACACTGCCTTGGTCTGTTGTTGAGCTCGTGATTTTCATTGTAGTCAAATAAAAACACCTGGAGACATTAAACAGTCATGATTCAGCCAATAAGCTTATTATAAAAAATGTATTTGCATTATTTGCATTATTTTTTGTCCCTTTATTGACTTACAGATGATCCCAAAACCTGCTGGGGAAGGCTTTCTCGATGTGACACTGCATCCTTAGACATGTGACAATCAAAGGCCACCATAGGGTCTGGTGTTCTGTTCCAGTCCGAGGTTGATGTTACTTTTTTCACCTTTCCAAAAAGAACCTTGAGTACAAAGCCACAAAAATGATAAATAAGCAGAACAGTCACATTCTAAAATATTAAAGGCCCAGGGAAGCCAAATCTGTGCTTTACCTCCTAATTAGATCTAATCTAAAGTTATTAAAGTCACTAAAAAGGTAGTCAATTTTTCTCTTTTTAGTATAATCGTGTGGTCCTAGTCTTGGGCAGCTCTTCCATTAACAGCATCTTCATCGGTCATGAGGCCTGCTGTTTGTTCCCTCTGTCCATTTGTTTAACCAGCCATGCCAGCATTTCATGTCTTCCTAGATGCACATCCAACAGTAAAGTGACTCGGGAATCCTAGCTTCTCAAAGGCAGGAGACTCTCACTCCTTTCTCCAGGCTCTGCTCACACTATTGTGTTTAATCCCACTATGTAGCTGGCTTTGAGTCAGAGGGCTGTCAATCATGTTTAATCCTGTTTATTAGAATGTTAGGTAGGACCACACCCAGATAGCTCTCAGATTGGCCTGATCAGCAGTGTTTAAACAGTGTTTTATTATATTTGTATCTTGTTTGTGCATCCAAAATTTATTGGTAGAAATGTTGCTATCATACAAAGATTTGTATATTTTAGACTGTGTTCCCTGGGACTTTAAATGTTCAGGAAAAGTAAGAAGGGAATATGCATATAAGATTTATTAGAAGTATGTCACAATGCATGAAATTATTAATTGCATAATCTAGCAATTATTTTAGTTCGCTTTTTGTTTTAACAATAGTGACAATACAGAGCAAAAAATGAAAATGCATAGAAAAATAAGTGGCCATCAAGTTTTTACAAAAGGTTTTAAAGCGAGAAAAAAATGACATATTTCAGCCTAGGCCAACTTAAACACTTTACTTCATATACATACACAACTGTAAACTGCAAACATTTATATTTGCTTATGCAATATATGCATATGCAATAAATTTGTAACTACATGCATTTGTGAATATGTGAGAACCTGCTGGTGTAGGTTTCCTCTCCATCAGTGATTAACACCAAAGCATGACCAACATTGAATAATAGTGACCTGTTTCAGTTAGGTAATCGAGACAGCCCTAAAAATGTACATTTGCTGAGAAAGCTGAACTAACCTTGAACACAATTAGGTTTTTTCCATTTAATGAGGTGGTGGCCGCATGCTTCAGGGCCACATCAACATGCCTGAACAAATAAACCCCGTGTGATGGCTTTCCCAAAGAGTACTGCTGCTGCGTCTCAGTCCTTAGTCCGTTCTGGTAAATTTGAGTTGTTGTTTCAGGAGATGCAACCAGAAAGCAAAATCTTTCCTCCATTTCTCTCCCATGTCTACCTTTTGTGCGCATCTCTGACCTGCAATCAGTGAATGCAGTTAAAGAATGTGAAACATGTTTCATTACTTGGTTGGACCTGATGATTAACTCACCTTTTTTCTGAGAACTCCTTAAGGAACTCCTCATTGTGCACCAGCATTACATCTTTCCACAGCCAGGTATTAGCATGCTCCTTCCTCACGTCTAATCTGGCCTCTCTCAATTTGGACTGAATAAGACTGTAATCCCGGCTTTCTTCGGGGCAAGGCTCCAAGAGGACTGTGCAGCGGAGTTCATGTCAGAGAGCATGGTTAAAACCAACAGGACAGGGCAGGCAAAGATATCTAGAGCTTTGGACAGAGCTAGAAGTTGTCCACTGAAACATTTCCCAAAAATCTGTATTCATATACATGTAATTAATATATTGTTTAATTATATTACACTTATATAAAATTACTTAATACATGCTATTTATTTTGGGTGAGTGGGTTAATCAGAAGAACCTTGTCCAGACGCCCGCTTCTTCCTGGGTATGGTGAAGTTCCTCAGTGCCAGGGTGCCAACTGGCTTAGCAGGGTTTGTTGAGGAGAGCTGAACTCCTTCACTCCCTCGTCCCTCCATGTCAATTTACCAATGTTTATCACCCTGCAAGAAGCGCAAACCTCTTTTGAGCTCTCTAAATACTACACAACTGTGCCCTTTGTTCTGATACGAGCACAGTATTGTTTTTCTCTAGACCGCTCGAGATGGCCTAGGCACTCGTTGCCTTTTTTTAACATCACGACAAAACTCTCAAGCTAATGTGTGAAGGACCCACCCACTTCAGGTTTTGAGGTGTTAGAAGGCTTTGTCAAAGCAGCTCCCTCCAAAATGGTCACATTATTGCACACATTGCTCATATCCTTTACTGCTATGAATAGGAATGGAAATAAAGACCAGTCCTGTATATCCTCATTACTACTAACGGTTGTTGGTTGTAGTCAACTTGGTCGTTATCTATGTCCAGTTCAATCAGTTCCAGTTGCATGCTTCTCCTGAAGTGGTTAGTCTGCTGGTTTGAGACCACTTTCCAAGCAACACGACTACCTTTTCACACACACAGGACTCAAAAACAAATCTCACCTAGTTTCATGTCTGCGGAGGGCCTCGCTGCCGAGTCGTCCTGGTTATGACATGTTTCTAATGTTGCAGTCCTCTTTAAATCGACCTTTGCCTACTCTCAGTAGATAAGCATTTGATCCTCCATTTGTTCTGTTTCAACCATGTGACTGTATGGCCATGAAAAGACACTGAATTTTGAAAACCATGCTATTCTCAGCAGGAAAACACTAATGGCCCGAGCCAAACATACGGTTGTATGAACAGCGGATAGAGATAAAACCAGGTAAAACAATATAATGCAAGCAGGGGGAAATGGTGTAAAAAGAAGCAGGTTTAGGGCCCTGCATGCTGCTGCAGCTGCTGCTCTCTACAAAGCGGTATATAAATGTGGAAATAGTAGAGATATAGATCTTGAGATATCCTGTGGAAAATGACAACATAACACGACTGCTGCAGAACATCAAGCTGCTGAACCTGAGCTTGATTAAGTGTAGAAATGAAAAGTTCAGAGTAAAGGTGGCGGTTCAACTATATAACGCACACTCAGAAAGGCCACAGCGGTAACTGCAGCCATTAGAACGATTAATGTTAGGTGTAGACAGCAAGAGAAAGTAGATTCCATCTGTGCACCTTGTTTAAAAGTAACAGTAGACAGAAAACAGATCACATTTAGGTGTATATCGAAACCCACCTCTACTGTACACGCCTGTTCTCTCTGCCACTGATGTGTTCTCCATGTAAAGAAAGTTTGTCAAAGGCAGTTTATTCATTAAGATAAAAGTTGTACTCACCATTACGACAAAGACTGCTCAAGCTCTTGTAAGTAAGGGGTGTGTGACATGTGTTTGTAGGGAACTGTGCAGTTTGTCACTTCAGTTTGAGGAACATCAAGTGAGACATACCAAAAAGGAAATCGCTTGACCTCAAACTCAGAACTGCAAAGGCACAGGAAATTACCCAGCACTGCTAAGCGTCAAAACCATAAGTTGAGCTTCTTTAGTCCAACCACAACATGAACTTTAACAGAATCGGCTACATGACAGCCCCCCAGGGACCATGGAAAGATGAAGAAATTTGTAAATTTATTGTCAAAAAGGTTATATCACAGATTTTTGTGTGTTAACATCAGAATGAGGTGAAAAGGGCGGAAAAACAACATTAGATGGTGCTGTATGACTCACATATCAGTGGACTCAGTGGAGAAGCTTTACTACTGTTTTTCTGTCCCCTTAGATCATGTGGCTCAATAGCACTGAGGCACTTACATGTTAAGGTTCAACTGAAAAAGAAATTGCAAATGTACACTCACCGAGCACTTTATTAGGAACACTTGTATGCCTACTCATTCATGCCGTTATGTAATTAGCTAATCATGTGGCAGCAGTGCAATGCACGAAATCATGCAGATACAGGTTAACAGCTTCAGGTGATGTTAACGTGAACCATCAGCAAGGGCTGGTTTGAGCATTTCTAGAACTGCTGATCTGAGATATTCAGCACAACAGTTTTCAGACTTTACTCAGAATGCTGCAATAAAGAAAAAAGCATTGAGTGAGCGGCACTTCTGCGAGTGGAAACACCTTGTTGATGCGATCAGAGAATAACCAGACAGGTAACCACTGTACAACTGTAGTGAGCAGAAAAGCACCCCAGAATAAGCAACGCATCAAACAGATGGGCTACTACAGCAGCAGAGCAAACAGGTTCCACTTCTATCAGCCAAGAACAGAAAGCTGAGGCTGCAGTGGGCAGACAGATGGTAGGGTCAGAATTTGGTACCAACAGCTTGAATCCATGAAACCTGCTTTGTGTCAACAGTCCAGGCTGGTGAAGGTTATCCATAGCCACAGTCTATTTAGGTGTTGCTGCTGACCATGTGCATCCCTTCATGGCCACAAATTATCCATCTTCTAACGGCTACTTCCAGCATGATGATGCACCATGTCTCGAAGCAGAAGTCATCTCAACTGGTTTCATGAAGATGGCAGTGAGTTCAGTGTTCTTCAGGGGCCTTCCCAGTCACCAGTTCTGAGTCCAATAGAACACTTTTTCGATGTGTTAGAGCTGGAGCTTCACAGAATAAAAGTGCTTCTGAAAAATCTGCAGGAATTGCGTGATGCAAACATGTCAACATGGTCTTAAAGGAACATTTCCAACATCTTATGGAATCCATGGCATGAAGAACTGAGGCTGTTTTGAAAGCAATGGAAGGGATGTACAGATGGGTTGTTGTATTTTTGGGATAGAACTATGACATTGTTATGAAGACCATATCTAACCATATTTATGATTTAGATATAGTAAATATATGGTCTGTATAATAACATTATGGAATATATGAGCTACAATGCGTATAGGGTTTGTCTACTGTCTTTGTTTCCCTTGTGAACAGCAGCAGTGTAACAGGAAATGGTGACAGTTGCATCAACTGACCATTGGGAGGAGAATAGTTAATAGCAGGGGCTTTTTTCTTTTTTTAATCTTTACACAATCTAATGCTGCTGTCCTGTCCTACCCACTTCCTTTTTCTGTTTGAACCTAATTAGAGGTTCACACGAAAGACTGAAAAGAATATACCCTCATACTAGAGTACTACAATAAGCCCTCATGCTATGAAGTAGTTTCATGAGAATAGCCATTTTTCTCCATGGAATTCTAGAACTGCTAATTACATCAGAAAACTATTAATGTCGGACTGCAGTCTCCACTACTCAGTTCTCCTCCTCCACAGTCAAAACATCTTACCTAAAGTGTTGTTGCAAAACTCAAGCAGTCTTGCAAAACAAGTTGAAATGCTTAGTTATTTTCTTCTCCTCGCCAGTAAGAAACTGGCTAGTCTTGGCAGACTGGCCAGAGGAAGAAAAATCATCATCACCTATCATAATAATGTGTTGCGTCTAATTGGCATTTCAGTGCATTCTCTAAACTTTGGCTGTAAGGATGTCAGTCATGTACTATGTCAGTCATGTACTATGGTCATGTAAGTAAATACACACAGAAATACATTACGTCACATACTCTTAAGCATTGTTGGAGAGCCCAACATTGGATTGAGGCTCTAAATTCAAATCATAAGATATTTAACCATGAGTTTGTGTAAGGACAAGTGAGATGTATAGAGTAGCCTAAAACAAAATCCAGTATAAGATTTGAACAAAACAAAACAAAACATAATAAAACTAAACAAATAAAATATATATGTAAAAAAAAAAAAAAAAAAAAAAAAAAATATATATATATATATATATATATATATATATATATATATATATGAATATGTACATAAATATTTATTTAATGTGCAATTAAAAAAGTTTAAGTGACATTTTTATGTCATTACACATGTTACATAATATATATATATATATATATATATATATATATATATATATATACACACACATGTATGTGTATATATATTTTACTTTTATTTTACAAGTTACATAATAACATATACATTATAACATCACTTAAATTAACTTTTTGTTATTGCATATTAAACAATACATTTCCACAACTGAATGTAAGACACTAATCATTGTTCTGTGTAACTACTATCTGATCATCACAAATCATTTTAACATAAATTTAGTTTTAAAATGTATTGCAAAATCTGTATATTTGAGTATTTTTGTGTTACAAGGCCTGAAGCTAAATTAACATGTCCACTCAATTGTCTTTGTTGAAATAACAAAAAATGCTATGCAGTGATTCATAATTTAAATAATTTGTAATAGTGCAGCATAAGAACTGAAGCTGAACCCTTAATCTAAAATGAATTGCCCAATCTAAATTGCTGGACCGACCACACAGCTGTGTTTAAAATGAAACATAAAACATAGTTTTGTGAAATTAGTAATTAAATATATTAAGCGAACAGTAAACTGGAGATCTTTTCTCAGACATATACTTGAGGAAAGTAGATTTGTTAATATTTAAAAGAATGTCTTATTAAATTTTTATATTCATTTATTTGTTGTGTAGATGAAAACAATAATTAAAATACCCCATATTCAGCTTCAGATTTCCTTTCTTTTGTTTTTATTTAACAATAAAATAAAAGAAACAAAGATACAACCAACAAATCCACATTCTCCTTTGTTTTAAAAACATAGGCTTACATATCGTCCCACTTAACAATCTGCAATATATATCTATCTGTTTTCTTATACTCTGTGACACGTTACAAGTTAATAAAAAAGACAAACATTTTAAACGTAAGCTTTAAAAAAAAGATTTATTTAATTAGATTGTCTATGGATCTTTTGGAGTTTATCCACACAGAGGTTGGGTAACTGTAAATAGGCACGGCAGTCTCATCATTTACTTTGGTGCAGGCATCCTCAACGACTTACAAAGTTGAGAATCATCTTGGGTAAGCTACAGTTGTTGTACTCTCTCTGATATCTCCCAAGTAATCTGACCATTACTGCAGCCTTCTGCAACCCTGCGCAGCTTGCTATATTTTGATCTTGGTCAGCCTCGATGTTGAGATGTTGAGGTTTTTGCTGACCGTGTCTGCAATTTACAGTTACACTAAACCACTTGTGTTTAAGGGAGGATATCTTGTCATTCAGTTGGTGACTGACCAATAACTTAGCTTCAAGTTTGCTCTACTTTGTCAATTTTTCACTCAACATGCATGCACCTGGGGTCCGTATGAGCACCTTTATATATCTGAATATAGCACCATTTTTTTTAGAAGTCAGTCAGGACCCAGCTGTCAGCATGCACAAACTTTATGTATCCTTCGAGTACGTATCCTACATGTTGCAACCTTTTACAAACATTACAAGGCAATTAATGAATATTCATACAGTACCATACATGTTAAACGTGAACTAATACAGTACACACGTTAAAGAAAGTGCTACAATACAGAACAATTGCTTTCTTGTTTTGAGTCATATAATATTCTATAGGACTATAGGAGGACACACTAAGGATGTACATTACATTATCAAAAGATACACCAAAACACTTTTTTTTATTTCACCATTTCTTTTTGAGTCTTTATCAAACACTTATACTTCTAAATTCCAACTGCAGCAGAGGTGCCATGATCAACACAAAGGAAAAAAGGAAACAAACCAACAAAGCTTCGATATCCACACCTTTACAGCACATTACCTACACAACTATCAGTTATTAACACATAAAGAGGCCTGTGCACTTCGGCCGGACCGGTATTTTCAAACTGCCATTACTGAGTTCTTGTTACTCATTCTTTGTGAAGTCCTACTATTAAGAATGCTCAATTACCCCATTCACAATTTCTAACTTTTCTAGCTTTTTGTGCCACGAAAGTACCGTAGGAACCACTACATTACATTTTGGTGATAAAGGCAAATACAGTTGTACCATCAAATCATAAACCTACACTAAACCATTACAATCACATTGTAATGATTTTAAGGCTTATGGGTTAAAAAGTGTTACTTGAATGCAAGTCAGGCTATGCTTCATAACAGTCCAATTCTATGAATTCAAGTTTGCGGATGAACCAAGATAGCTGCGATATCAATAACGTCTTAAATGGCATCATAGATTACTTAAAAGAGGGCAGTTGCTCAAAATTTCTCCCGATCTGCCAATCTAGCGACTCGTCACTCTGACTGGCCTGGAAAGACTGGAATTATTCACCTGGAAATCAACGATACAAACTAATGGTAAAACAAGAGCGAGATTTGCTGACCACTTTGCATTAAATGGTACCAAACAACACATTATAGTATTGTGATAACATTTCATATTCTATAACATACACAACATCAGCTTCTCTGAGGTTAACAGAAATACGCGTGTATACAATTTTAAAGTGCATCTTTTAAAAAGAAAATGGGTGTGGTGTTTTATCTAGGGCTGGCTCGAACTGCATTTCACAAGCTTTGGATGCTTGTTGATGTTTCCAGACAAGTACTGGAATACTCAAATAATTGTATAGTTTAGGCAGTAGAACATGAGAAGGAGTGTTTTATCGCCTTTGGCTCATGCAAACCAAGGCAACCAAATCACAGCCATGATGTTATTTGCGATAACATACAACCTCGAGTGTTTCTATTGCTTTTATACCGATTTTTACAAAATAAAGAAACGAATGAATCAAAGAAGCCCTGAATGTCATACCAAATACAACTGTCAGATCCTTCCGCCAAAAGTAGTTTCACAACAAAGGAGTTTATGCTATGCAATGATAACAATTCCAAAACACCAGGACCGACTCAGCGGGTAGTTAAAGTACCGTTATAAATGAGAAGCTGGGCCACTGGCTGAAATATGAATGGAAGTTCTTGTAATGCTCAACATGGCGTCTGTTTACAGAAAAAATCCCGCCCTTAAACAACAACAACAAAAAAGCTTGCTGGTTACACCACGACCGGGGGGGGTCTATGCGCTAGTGGGGAAAGTCCCCCTCGATGCGGAGATCTGTGCAAGTGCGGTAGCAAGAACAAACTGAGTTAACGGATTTTTCTTTCAATTGTTGTTAATGTGTCAGAATGATAGTTATAGTGAACAAACAAGTGAAAAAGTTGTGCTGTTATCACAAATATCAATTTATAACAATAACACATTTAATAGTGAGGTTGGAACTAACTATTCTGTATAATCTTGCCCATCTTGCCCTGTCTGTACTTTGTCTAGTCTGATGCCTGATTAATAATAATCCTTGGGGTTTCTTTGTGTATTTATACTCTAGTCTTAACTATGTAGAGAAATTAGGTGCAAACGGATAGCTCAGTTGACCTATTTATATTTGTGCCATAAAGCTGACATTTTTGTAATTGTTTTCAAAATTGTAAAAAAGTGTTTTGTCTGGATTTTTTGCAAAAAATAACGGAATTGTAAATGGTTTTACATTCAGGGGGGAAAAGTGCCAAGATAAGGACATGCTTTCTGCATTTAGTTCTGTATTTATTTATTTATTTTATTCTATTGACTTGTCTCTAAAGATCCTTGCTGGGGCGATTGAAGTGATTGTAGTTGTAACAGTCACTTTAAGGTGGGGTACAGTGCGCATGTGCACGGTGTGCGTGGTTGGTGTGGCGCAACAGATAACACCACCATTGCGTTACAACCACACCATATGGGAGACCAGGGTTCGATTCCCGGTCTGGGTGATTTTGCTGCGCTACACCAATAAGAGTCCCTGGGCAAGACTCCTAACACTACATTGGCCCACCTCTGTAATACAATTAACCTTGTAAGTCGCTCTGGATAAGAGCGTCTGCTAAATGTTGTAAATGTAAATGTAAATGGTGAGTGTGTAGGAAAACGCGGGGGAGTGTGTGCATATGGTGAACTGTGCTGGGTTGTACCCTGGGTTCTCCAGCTGGTGTTGTCTGGGAAGTTGGGACGAGCGAAGTCGAGGTGCTCTCATTGCTCATTAAAACTGAGTCTGAAACCCCAGCACGACGTGTTCCCTGCGTGTCTCTTAATGGAGCTAAGTATTCACCTCTCCACGAGAGCACCCACCTAACACCATATTTCCAGTCGTTACATAGTTTAGACCCGTGCTATTGAAGCCCAATCTTGGAGACCCACTGTGTTTTATGCCCCAAACACACCTGATCCAGCTTATGAAAAGCCTGATAATTACCTGATGAGCTGGATCAGGTGTGTTGTGGCAGGGATTACAGTCTCTGAAGCCATGTGAGGCAGTGGGTCTTCAGGCTTCTGGATTAATACTAAATAGGAGCAGGAAATGAATTAAGATGACAAATAAATACTCGAGTACTGAAATGATTCAGGCCAGCCCTAGTTTTATCTACACTATCTGCACTACTGTAGTTCAGAGGTAACATCCTTTTATGGCCTTCACTCCTTTCTCTATCACTTTTTAAGGGTGCAGCCATTTCTCCTAGAAATAAATGTAACATTGTAATACCATCTATTAACTGGCTTTAACAATAGATTCTAGAAGTTGTCAATGCCCAGTACACATGAGCCCTGAAATAGAATAAATGAATAGGAGAAAAGAGCATTCATAAGAGGTAATAAACCACAGTTCTAATTTGGAAATGAAGGAAAAAAACTGTGAAATGTCAAAGACTAACATGGGCAGGTTTCTGTCCTGCTGTCGGTATCATTTAGTCAGGGAATAGGTGTAATCCAAGTCTGGGAAAAAAAACTCAAAAAGTTCACTTCTAGCAGAAAAGGTCCATAACAACAAGCGCTGCCCCTTTCAGCTTTCATTATACTCATACTCATACATATACAGTCATACTGAAATGAGGAACCTAAATGCAAAGCAGAAAACAAAAGCTACTGTCAATCAGACACTATGTTTCTTGGTCATCTATAATTGTATGTTTGCTGCCCTCTTAGTTGGATGTGATAAAACAAAGCCAACACATTTACAGGTCACATGATGTTTAGAGCCAAATCTGGTCAAGTTTTTACATCATTTAAGAGCAAGTGCTCTGGAGAGGCTAAGAATGTGCTGTCTGTCCTTTGTAACGCGTGTACTTAATGGTGAGACGGTCTTTATGTGCGTGATTGTCATAATTATCACACGAGTGAGGAATCGATCCCTCCTTGTCGTCACATGGGTGAGAAATAGTCTCTACTAATGAGTTTAAATAGTACAAGAGGCGGCAGCAGCAGCAGCAGCAGCAGCAGCTAAAAGTGCTGTTTTAATAAAGTGCTTGTGGGAAGTGCTGCTTAATGTCTTATGTCTTAGGACATTTTAGTGGGTCAGCCATGTGAGCTAGGCCCACGTACCGCCTTCCTTACGTTGCACTATAAAATAGATAAAACTCTAAAACGGATAGCTCTAGAAATTGCTAGTGGTCAAAAATGCATCAAATAGCTAGTTAATAACACTATCCTTATACCAAAGTATTTAAAGCACTAAGAACCAATAGGAATGGGCAAAAGGATTGCTTTTTTGTCAGCTGGACATTATTTGCATACGTGAACATGCTCAAGTACAACTCTCAGACCATACACACACTCTGACAACAAATAAAGGGGGGGGGGGGTTAATTATAGGAAGGAAAGAAAATTGACCTCTACATTTCATTGTGCTATGAGGCGTGAACACAAATGTCCAGTAGCACGGATTTGCTGTCCTCATAGAAAAGGCATTTTGAAGGGCCACTGCCAGGCAGTTAGGAGGCCAGCGTACGACTTGCAACGCTGCTTTGCTTCGTCTCTTATGAACACCTCTGTTTTTCTTTTAAGATTTACTTTTCTCCATCTAAGATTACACTGCAATTGCACAACACCTCCAATAAACTGGACAGGAATTAAAATAGGTACCAAAAGGTCATGGACGTTACCTAAGAGTGCTCTAAGCATTTGTGCTGTCCACTGGGAGAATGGTAACGCCAAGACAGTGCCACAACAACCAGCTTCCACTGGTTAAAGCCTCTGAAAAGACTTCATAACAGTAATTATGAAATGAAGCCCTGTTTTTAGTATGAAAGCAGTAAAGCCCTTAACACGCCAGTCAGGCATGTTTTCAGTATAATATAGCTCGTTAAGATACGACGTGACTATCCATCGGTCGCTCACTATAGATTACGACTCTATTACATGACCAGGCCGAACAGTTTAACAGTAACCAGGCCCTGTAGTTACAAAGCTTTTCAGAGTAGGGCTCGGACTAGATTCCTCCTACTTTCAGAAGCTTCCCAAATCCAGGCCCAGATCTTAGGTGCTATACGTTTAATCTACACATTTTTACACACTTGAGCCTTTCACTTCTCTATTAACAAAAGAAATTCTAGGGTTGCTAAAGTTTCTGTGACTTGCCGTAATAAAAATCCTTAAAAACTCTGAGGTGCAGAAATGTTGGACTTGTCATTTTGTAATTGGGCTAATGCTGCGTTCATGAGATTTTCCAACCTCCAGGTGAGAGGAATACGCTTGAATGGCCAGTCAACTCCTAATTTCCACTTGGAAATTTGGACCTCTCCAAAACTCCAAGCTGAACATGATCATTTTCCAACCTCTATCAATTAGAATTAAACAATGTTTTTAATATTATTGTGTCTTTAAGATCTCTGTAAATAAGATCAGTTCTGATTGGTTGTCCTGAATTGTGCCTCCATCAAAAAGCAGTTCAGACTGAAACACTCCTTATAATGCCAGTGTAAGTGGGCGGGGCTGTAGGCTGAATAGGTAACATCACAAAAACACAAACAAGTGAACTTAAATATTCTATTTTTAGAAATGTTTAAATTTACATTTTTTAGTTGTTTAAATTGAGAATTATCACGATTTTGTGGCCCTTTACATTTTTTGCACATTGTGACATATGACATTCTATTTATGTTAAAGTCAGTGATCAGATTCCCAAAGCAAATATCCTTTGCTTTCCTATTATTGGAGAATCATTATAATAAATCATTAATAATTATAAATTATTCATGATAAATAATAATGAATAATTCACACATCATCACATCATTTTAATATGGCAGCTAAGATAAGGAAGGGGTTCCATCCTTGAAAGTCTCCCTGTAAACATTATTTGGGCAGTATTTCCTAGCCACAGTGCCTCCAGACTAACTTTGATTAGGGATGGGACTTCTGAGCTGCTTCTTTTGTGTCAGTAGGCTGTTGTTTTCGTGCTTTGTACTGTTCCAGAGGCCAAGATATCTGCAGCGTGTTCCTGCTGAAGGCTGCTGCTGAGATCACAAGACTCTGCAGTGCCCATCAGAGGGTCACATGTGGATAAACTAGACAAAAGGTGTTAGACTGAACCCGACTAAGCTGACTAACGCTGGCCAATGATCTTGAAGTCCTTAGAAATAAGGTTTGGTATGTTTAGGAGACCAAGTATGAACCCATGTACCAGATTCTAATTCAAATTAATTAATAGATTAAAATGACCTATCATTGACATGGAAGTATGATTGTTCTGTGGACAAATAAAGAGGGTAGACTGAAGGGCCTGCTGCTGTTATGGGATTCTATGGTCTGCTGCACTCCTGGATTGGTCTTTTATGGTTCGTTTTGTGAGATGTACTTTTTCCTTCCACGTTTAAATTCATTTGGTGTCTTCTTGGTGTGCTTGCTGTAATGCTGACCAGATTTTTGCAGGTTTTGGGCTTTAGGAGCACCGTTAGTTTTAAGAGTGTTCTCCACTGCACACGTTGGACAGAAATGAAGCACTAAATAAAGTACTCTCAGTCAACGTCAATGCTTTTACTGGACAAGAGTTACAGCGTAACACACCACTCTGAATATATCTGGATTGAGTGGCTGAATTTGGAGGTTCTGACTCGGAAATCCAAGCTGTCATGAACGCAGCATTAGTCATAGCAAGTGCGTAGCTAGCTTTACTCTAATTCAAAAAAGTGGGTCTGTGATTCTGTGATCTTTAAACACCAGTCTGCTCAGATGCTCTAAAGCAATTACGTTAAAAGCTGTCTCAGTATTAGGTACACTTACTATGAAGCAGGTCCTAGCATCACCTAAACCAATGTTATGACAATGATGATGATGATGATGATACCAGGCATCTGATCTGAACTCATTCTTGGGCTATGAATTCAATACGGCTATGTTTTCTCTTTACCGATTGCCATGTAACTGTGAAAGGGAATATACATGCTGCATTAAGCAGGTCAAACAGCACACCGCTAATCCATCTCCCTAATCTGTTGAATCCTTAACCTGTCTGTCTTCATTTTGGCTAGCTACTATGGTTTCTGCCCCGCTCTAATGGTGGGGGCTCATTTATATGTAAACAGTGGTAGTTAATATTAGTCTGTAACAAAGAACTAGTTTCATTGTTTAAACTTTTCTGAGTATATAAAGAAAAAGGCCTAGTATTAAATTCTCTGAAACTGTATGTCTGTATAAAGACGTCTTAATGTAGATGTAATTTTCTCATTACATTGAAATAAAAATAAAAAAGACTGTGCAAAGTGTTAAGATTGCACTAATCCCCTTGTAAGCAGAAGGTTTAGGTATGTCCTATAACTGTAACATTCTACTACTGTTAAAGGAATCGTTTGGTGAAAAACCAAATGAACATGATGAATCACTGACAACAGATGCAGTCGATCAGTCAAGACGGGACTGGTGTCTTTAGTTCAAAACGGGAGACGCTAGGCTAATGTTGCTAACAGATCCTGGACTTGGATTGTCACCAATGTCATCGTCGTAAAGGATCTACATAAAGCTAAATGGTGGGGCCATTCAACATGTTTACCACGGCACAGTACGTGAAATCGTTTTACGTTTGCAGTCCAGGTCGAAAGCGAAATAGCACTACAAAGCAGGATGGTAATGTAGTTCGCACTTTCGCTAAAATGTTTAAATCTACCCATGCGGTTTCACTAAATCCGAATTCACACCTGTTTATGCAGCTTTCCAGTCAGATTTTGAAGTACAGTTAATATACAAGCTTGTTCACGACAAGGTAATACAACCACAATTTGTGTTGGAATTTGACCTTCGCTTTTAACCCATCCAGGCAGTGAACAGACACATAGTGAGACAGTAAGCACACATGCCCAGAGCAGTGGGCAGCCTTCACTGCGGCGCCTAGGGATCAGAGAGGGTTAAGAGCCTTGCTCGAAGGCCCAACAGCAGCAGCTTTAGCAGACCCCGGTATCAAAACTGCCATCGCTGTCATCATTAACCCCAGTGTTTGAAGAGGGTTTGGCATGTATCTGTAGAGATGAGATTGCCAACAGTCTAACTCCAGTGTCTGTTACCATCATTAGCCTAGCACCTCCTGTTCTAATCTGATGAAGCACACATCAGGTACCACATGTGTCTTGGCTGATGGACTGCATCTGGGGGAAGTGATTAATCATGGTAATCTGATTCTTTGCCGAACTCCTCCTTTAAGAGTAAGGGAGCAGGTTTTCTATGCAACTGAGTGCATTAGGAAGTCTTAACGAAATCAGCTGGAACTAATACACGACACACCTATGTTCCCTTCGCTCTCGCCTCAGCCTCTCCTGAAAAATCCAGCCAGGCTGAGCTTATAGAAACATTAAAGAGCCACTTGTGGAGTTTTCCTTTCCACTAGGGCTTTACATAATAGTGTACTTCATCTTTCCTTTATTAAGTTATTGTAAATTTGTACATACTAAAACCTATAGATATTGCTGACATGGTGCAGTGTTTGTAAAACGGTCATTTTTTTGCCTTCAGAGTCTTCAGTGTACAGTACTGTCTCTCTGACATGCATACCTCTTGCCTTGTCAATATATTACTGTGTTCTGCTTGTTCAACCTGACCTTCCACCACAGAATAAGCATTTTTATCATGATTATATTCATCCCTTCAAGCCTGTTCACTAGGGGTGTCAGAAAATATCAATTCACTAAAGTCTCACCATTTGTAACAGTTAACAGTTTACATGCAAAGATTGGCAGCAGACAGTGGTTCACTTTGGGTTGTGTGTAAACCCTGACCGCTAGATAGCAGAGCTGTCCTCTGCCTTTAGATCCCACTGTTGTTCCCACTAATGTTGGTGTGCAAGTTTTTATACTAAGACAGTTTTCCTAAAATGTAATTAAAAATTTCGCACAATATAATTTTGTCTTACAGTATCGCAATAGATTGAATGGTAACCCCTGTATCGTGACAGGTATCATATCGCCAGGTTCTTGCCAATGCTCCCTCTGTTCGCTCTGCCTGGGTGCAAATGGTCCAACGACAGAAATGTTTGTGGTACCCCTAATTCTGCAAGTGTAAAACAGGCGATTAAAATTGCTACTCGATTCAACTAGTCACACAAACGCATTCACGCATTCTGCGCAGACACACACACACACACACACACACATGCATACGCACACCCACTGACGCACAGGCATTTCAGCATGAGTGAGGAATGCTGAATGAAATGTTTCTCCTCTGCATCTCCAATCTGTACCTAACCTCCAGCAGAGCCTCTCAGAACCAAAGCAGTGCTCCTTCATATCCTGCCAACCTGCTTCCCAACTGGCCCCGAGCGTCCACACTAAAGAAAAGAGGAGCAGTGTTCCGAGGGGAAGTGTAAAAGTGCTATCGTAGTTGACCAGAGTCGTACAGTACAGTAACAGGCTATAGAGGTACATTGTTCAAAAAACAGGCTTAGAAACTAGAACACTGTAACATCTCCCTCTGCTAGGTGTGAAGCATCTCTCTCTCTCTCTGACACACACACACACACACACATACATACACACACCACTCTCACACACGCTGGCTGCCCATGTTGAGCCTATGTGCCCACTATGGTGAGCTGGTGTGCACCAATACACACACTGTCACGCACACTATGGTGAGCTGGTGTGCACGCGCACACGCACACACGCACGCTTGCGCACACACACACACACACACCATGGTGAGTGCGCTTTCACTACCGCACACACACTCGCGCGCACACACCGTGGTGAATCCGTGTGCACCATCACACAGCTCCCCCTCCCCAGCGCGCACACACGCCAGGACAAGCCGTCGTCAGTCCTCGTGCTCGTCCACGTCCGCGCGCCTCTCCGTCCTCCTGTCCGCGCGGCACGCCAGGATGCGGCGCATCTCCTCCTCGTAGCGCATGAAGCTCTCCCCGAAACGCGCCCACGCCTTCAGCGGCACGGTGATGGCGCTGCGGTGGGGCTGCCGCACCTCGCTCACCTTCAGGAAGACGCCGCGCCTGTTGGCGCCCACGTCAAAGTAGAAGCGCTTGTTGTCCACACGGAAGGACGCGGCCTCGGGCAGGAGCGCGCGCGCCCCTTCGCCGCGGCCCCGCTCTGCGCCCCGCGAGCGCTCCCCGGCCTCGTCGGCCTCCGCATCGCCGTAGTCGTCGATCAGCTGCGACAGAGCGTCGCGGAACTCGATGAGCCCCTGTGCGGGCAGGACCACCGTCTGCTCGGCCGCGGCCCCTCCCCCTCCGATCCCGTAGTAGCCCACGCTTCCACCGGTTATCCTGCCGCCGCTGCCGCCGACGCTGACCGTCTGCCGGATCCGGAGGAACCGCCCGCGCTGGTTTTCTTTCAGGTCCAGGTAGTACTTGCGGTTGTCGCGCTCGAGCAGCTCGCTCTTCAGCACGCGCTGCGCCGCGGCCGCCGCATGCTCGTCGGACGGCGTCGGCGAGCCGGAGCCGGCCTCCCGTTCGTCCTCGTCCTGCTCGTCCTCATGCCTGCCCTGCTGAGCATGGCGAAGACCGGCGCGCGCGTAGCAGTCGATGAAGCCGCCAAGGCTGCAGCGGAGCTCGGGCGCGAGCGCCATGGATAGCGTGAGCTTGCTCTTGCGCACGCCGTCGCCCCTGCCCCTGCCCCCGGCGCCGTTGGCGCCCCCTCCTCCTCCACCACCACCACCACCACCACCTCCACCTCGCCCGCGGCCCAACCACACCTCGGCGATCTTGAGGAAGCGGCCCCTCGCGCTCTGCTTCACGTCCAGGTAGAAGCGCTTCTTCTGCACGTCCACGCGCTTCGAGGCCAGCTCCTGCACGTCCACGCACGACGGCGGCGGCGGCGGCGGCTGCTGGAACGCGCCGCGCTGACACTCGGCCACCCTCCCTCTGCCTCTGCTCCCGTCAGCCATCATCATCCTCACTCACTTGTTCGCCCGCTCGCGTTTGCACGCTCACTCACTCACTCACATCTCGCGCGGAGCCGGCTCCTGGCTCTCTCCATACGGCTCGAGCTCCTCTTTCTCCTCCTCCTCTTCCTCGTCGTCGTCGTGGTCGTCTTGCCGTCGGCTTCGCGGTTGGTTTCAGCGCGTGCTCGACGTGTAACCTCGCTTGACCTGAAAATGGAAGCCGAGCCGGCTAAGCGGGGGCATCGGCTCGCGCACGAGCGTGTGTCTCCCGGTAGGAAAGGTCAAGCGGACCGTATGCACGCGCACATTCGTTAGCCGACTATGGGTGCTCCTGCTGCTTTTTTGTCCCCCTTTCTCACTGCCTCTCGCGCTGTCTTTTCTCCTCGCTGCAAAACTGACACTTGGAAACACCAACAAGCCTGCTGAACCGGGAGAGAGAGAGAGAGAGAGAGAGAGAGATATGGAGAAAGAAGGGAGACCGGCCAATCCTCGCCGCCGCTAGAGGGCGCTGTGTTAGCACAGCGCAAATGAACTCATTGACCCTCCCCCTCCCCCTCGCGCTCACTCTCCACAGGCTTAAAGACACAGGCTGTAAATCACCAAGTCCAACGTTCAAGTTCACGAGCGAATAAACCTCGTTTTCTTCGCCTGTTCGATCTGTAACCGCTATAGATGGCTGCTAGAGACCCTCTATAGGGGTCTTTCCGCTAGTTTGCACACACATGTCCATCAGATCCCACGCCTATGCGTCCTTTCTTGCACACTCTACCTTTTCTGTAGCCTGTGCTACTTCTCAGATGGAATTAAGACACCATTTCACCTTACACGCCCTTAGCTGATGTTACTGCCTACTGATAGGACTCCTGTTTTCTCCCTCCTCCCATATAGGCCTCAGGTTTAAGCTCCGAGTCAGGGCAGAAGTTTTCTAATGCTTCAAAAAGCTCAAGGTTATTTAATGCAAGGGTCCTGAAAGGCTAGTATAGATTAGCTCTTTTTAAACAGTCTATTTCTGACAACACAATTGGCATCTGAGGACATGGGATGAGACTGCAAGCTGAATGCTGACAAGGCTGCGGCGTGCTGCTTGCTTGTGTGTCGTAGGGAGGCAGAGAGATGTCCTCAGATGCCCCTGCTTCCCCCGAATGCGAATGCCGGGTTCGGCTGCTGGCAATTAAGCCGACGTTTGCATCATTTTCTGGGTAAAAGGATCTGCTAAATACAATCATGTAATGTAGACGAAATAGACCTCCAATAATGTAATGCATGCCTTTTAACGTGGCATGTTACATTAGACTCTGCTATAATGGGTCGATTTAGCGTGTGGACACGAAGCGCAGTGGATCAGACAGCCAGACCAGTCAGACATGATGAGCTATCCTTCGTCTGAGGGATTTGATTTGAACAGATGATGTCATAGGTTCCCCTTAAAGTATCCAAAACCCTGAATCCCTGCTGTAAACCATCTGCTAAGCCTTTGGATAATTTTATATGCAGGTTCTGCAGTCGAATTATTTTTCGAGTTATTTTGAGGTGGTCTTCTCCAAAAAGTGCCTGATACCACAAGTCAGAAGCAGTCGCAGTAGAGGACTGGAACATAGAATAGAACATGAATGGGAATTACATGAGCTAAACCTGAATTCAGTGTTGAGCTGAGAACTAACAGAGACCTACAGTGTACAGGATTGGGGCAGTCCTGCTGCAGTGCTTGCAGTTTCTTCGAGTGGAAATCCTTCATCAGCTGTGCAAGCAAAGTCATTCTGCAGCTGCAGGAGGTGAAACACATAATATTCCGTTTTTAAAGATGTTTAAAGCAGAAGGTTCATGCCAGGTGGTTCACAAACTCGGAGACTGAAGCTAGGCCCAACTAATGCACCATGGCCTGGTAGGCTGTAAACACATGCTTTTGTTAAACCTACAGCAAAATAAAGAACACGTATTGCTATACTGCTGCTCGTATGCGCCTCTAATGGTAGTCTACACAATTTAGTTTACATTGGAGGGGAAAAAAAGGGTGCAGAATTGGGTGCATGAAAAGAACACCTCTCCAACTGTTAAGCACAGGAATCGATTGATCATGTTTTGGGCTTGTGTTGCAGCCAGTGGCATACAAATCATGGAGTCAATTAAATACCATGGAATGATATGATTAAATAAAGTAAATGGATTCAATTAAATACCAGCAAAATTAGTCTGTGAATAAAAATAAACTGAAGATAAAAAAATAGGATGAGCTTCTACAGCAAGATTATGATCCTAAACACACCTCAAAATCCACAACGGACTACCTAATAAAAAAGCTGTGCAGCAAGACTGCCCAAGAATCTCACTAAATTAGGAGCCTTTTGCAAGGATGAATTTTCAAAGCACCCCAAACAAGAATGAAAGATTCTTGGCTGCTACAAAAAAAGGGCTTACAAGCTGTGATACTTGCCAAAACGGGTGTTACTAAGTACTGACCACGAGTGCCCAAATTTTTGCTCTCAGGTTTTTTCTTTTTTGTTGTTTTGAAGATGGAAATGAATTCTGGCTCCACCCTTGAACCAATAGAAGTGCAATGAGTTGATGCCTACAATGTACACTGCCACTCAAAAGTTTGGGTCACTTAGAAATCTGCTTGCAATAAGGAATGTAGTAGAATTCTACGCTGTAAACTCAGTAGTGTTTATGGTATTTATTAAAGAAATGACATTTGCCTTTACATATGCACAGTCATAGTGCAGCAGTGCTTCAGGTAGCCAATCAGAGCGCAAGATTCAGGCAGTTAATCATATTGTTGAGTTCCATTAGCCAATCAAAATGCAAGATCAAGCTAGTGATCTTCATAGTGACCATCATAGTGAGAGGAGATGGTCCTCTGCAGAAGCAGAGCTGTATTCAGCCCCAACAGCATACGTACCTCAGACACTGTTTTGAATTAAGATGTCGTTCAACCCGGAAACCATAGCAAATTGTGCACATTTTGAAATTGAATGTACCCCAGAAATCCTGATGGAGGAGCTGGATCTAACATAACTTCTCACTCTCAGAGAAAATGCTTAGTCTAACTACAGATTTTGGAGGGTAAGTACATTTATATGAGTAAGAAAACTAGACAGAGCTGTAGGGCTGAACGAGTGTTACTGTTGCACTATTTAAAGCAACACTATGGAAAATCGCTTCTCGCTCCTGGGCTCCCCCTACAGGCAGCAAGTGTAATTTGCGTTTTGAGCCTAAGTGCACCTCCATCTTTGTAGATACTTATGTCTCCTATGAGCCACCACTAAATGACCTGTTTTTCTGGACAGGCTAAGAGATATAGAACGGTCACTGAAAGAGGCATGTGCACTAAGGCAGTAGGTACATGTATACACTACCGGTCAAAAGTTATTTCCCATTGGTTTTATGGACAAGTATAAATAAATAACTTGCAATAGTACAAAGTTAGGCAGCAAACTGCCAGGGCTTTTGAGTAAAATGAAATGTATGTATGTTGTGTGGGAAAAAGGGCCATTGGTTAACAACTGACAGCTAGGCTTTCACAACTAATTTAAACAAGTTATCATTTACAGCCCCTCTATCTACATAAAATTGTAGTGTAGGAACTTCACAGTGTAGGAACTTGAAGAAGACACTTAATAAAGAAAGGCATATTGACCTCCTAAAAGTGTTGCTCTACCCTTTGAGAAATTACAGATTAGCACTGAATGTTGAGAGTAACCCAAAACGCTCTTTAAAACTAGAGAAAACTGAAGAGGTCAGGTACAGGAGGAGGTCTGACAGACTCACATTCACAACACCATCAGAGGACAAGTTTCTGAGAGTCAACACCTTGGCGTGGCAGTAAGATGGCCAAACAAGCAAAGCAGGCTTATGTGGGCCATGCAACACTGACAGTGGACTGCAGACATGGAGGGTGTTCTAAAACTGACCAGTAGTATGTATATATACAGTGAGTCCAAGAAGTATTTGATCCCTTGCTGATTTTCTTTGTTTGCCCACTAATAAAGACACTATCCTTCTGCACTTTTAATGGTAGATATATTCTAACATGGAGAGACAGAATATCAAGACAAAAATCCAGAATATAATTTTAAAGAATATATTTTAATTAATTTGTATTTCAATGAGGAAAATAAGTATTTGATCCCTCTTGCCAAACACACTCAATACTTAGTGGCAAAGCCTTTGTTTGCAAGCACAGCGGTGAGACGTTTGTTGTAGTTAACCACAAGTTTAGCACACACACCAGGGGGAATTTTGGCCCACTCTTCTTTGCAGATCCTCTCTAAATCATGAAGGTTGGTGGGCTGTCGCTTGGCAACTCTGACCTTCAGCTCCCTCCATAGATTTTCGATCGGATTGAGGTCTGGCGACTGGCTGGGCCACTCCATGACCTTAATGTGATTTTTCTTGAGCCAATCCTTTGTTGCCTTTGCTGTATGTTTAGGGTCGTTATCATGTTGGAAGACCCAACCACGGCCCATTTTCAGATCCCTGGCAGAGGGGAGGAGGTTGTCCCTCAGGATTGTGCGGTACATGGCTCCATCCATCTTCCCAGTGATGCGGTGAAGTAGCCCTGTACCCTTGGCAGAGAAACACCCCCAAAACATTATGCTTCCACCTCCATGCTTGACGGTGGGCACAGTGTTCTTGGGGTCATAGGCAGCATTTTTCTTCCTCCACACATGGCGGGTGGAGTTGAGGCCAAAAAGTTCAATTTTGGTCTCGTCTGACCACAAAACCTTCTCCCAATAACTTGGTTCATCTTTCAAATGATCATTGGCATACTTGAGGCGCGCCTCCACATGTGCTCTCTTCAGCAGGGGTACCTTTCGGGCACTGCAGGATGTGAATCCATTGTTGCGCAAAGTGTTGCCAATTGTTTCCTTGCAAACTGTGGTCCCAGCTGCCTTCAGGTCATTTGCTAACTCCTGCCGAGTGGTTGCAGGACGATTTCTGACTGTTCTCAGCATCATTGCCACCCCACGAGGCGAAATCTTCTTTGGAGCACCGGGCCGAGGTCTGTTGATTGTCATGTTATACTCTTTAAACTTTCTGATAATTGCACCAATAGTTGTTACTTTCACATCCAACACCTTACTAATCTTTTTGTAGCCCATTCCAGCTTTGTGAAGGTCAACAATTCTGACTCTGAGGTCCTGTGACAGCTCTTTGGTTTTACCCATGTTGGAGACTTGAAATCTGTGTGATCTGTCTGATTCTGTGGACAGGTGTTTTTCACACAAGTGATTAGTGAGAACAGGTGGCTTCAGGTCAGGTAACAAGTTGATTGGGAGTGTCTAACTGGTCTGTAAAAGCCAGAACTGCTAATGAATACTAAGGGATCAAATACTTATTTCACTCCATGAAATACAAATCAATTAATATATATTCCTTAGATTTATTTTCTGGATTTTCTTTTTAATATTCTGTCTCTCCATGTAAGAATACATCTACCATTAAAAGTATAGAATGATCATGTCTTTATTAGTGGGCCAACGAAGAAAATCAGCAAGGGATCAAATACTTCTTGGACTCACTGTATATATATATATATATATATATATATATATATAATTGTACAATGATACACAGTTCTTGTTTGCATTTTTATCCCCGTTTCTCTAAAGTTACAGACTGCAGTAGCTGTATGTCGAGCCCAGAGTAGCAACAACAGTGAAGCTATTCTCCCTATTACAAGTCAGTAAAGCATCTCAATGATTTTAAATGTAAAAAAAAATATTTGTACGCTATTTTAACAATGCTAGTTGCTTAGTTGCTTGGTACTAACAATTTTAACAAATTAACAAAGGCTTAATCAGTAGCGGGTTTTAAACTATCAGAGCAATTTCAGTTGGTTTAAAGTTATTTTTACTATTTAAACATATTTATACTATTTATTTTACTATTTCACTATTTTACACACGTGATCATTTTTATAGTGCCTGATTTCCCACCAATCAAAACACCAAGTGGGAGTTGTTGGCTCTGGACTTCTGGTTCTGCCTCGAGGAAACCTGTCCTTGCTCCTCCCGCTCTGTAGGGGGCGCCCACTCACATCCACAGTATCACAAACTGCGATAGATAAACAGGGGCAGGAGACGGCGGGAGAGCGTGTGGCTACTGGCTCAGTTAACTCTAAGCTCAAACCCCTTCAAACTGTGTTTTACTGTAGAGACATTTCAAAGGGCATGCAGTGAAAATGTCTGCGTTTTGAGAGCATGCGTGTTCAGTGACCCGGGGTTGGTGCTGGAGAGGCGGAGCGGTCCTTTAGGGTGCTGAGTGCAGAGTGGCGCAGTCTCAGCGGAGCTGGAGGAGCAGTAAACATGAGCTCCAAGCAGAGCCTCCACACCACACCTGAACATCGCAGCTGTGTCCGGTGATGGGAACAGCGCCTGGCCCTTCTCGCAAGCTTCCTAAATAGTCTAAAGAAGCAATACAACCAGCTAGTATTCAGCAATGGGTGACAGAACACTGCCCATGTGGATGGCAAAAACACTTACCCATGAAGACCAAGTTCACTCCCAGGTATGAAGCCAAAACTTTAGAAACTGACCTTTAATATCAGAAGATGAAATCCTCATTGTGTAGCTGTTGTGTATCCTCATTTGGATTAGTGTGTGTATATGTAGATATATATATATATATATATATATATATATATATAATGTGTGTGTGGCTTATACACCGTTAACACCAGCAGTCACAGTAAGCAGGTTTCTGCAGGCTCGCGTGCTGTAGTTCCCTTTTTGCTGGTAGTTTGTTGGAAGGTGTGGGGGCTTTTTATTGGACGAGAGAGTCGCTGATTTGCATACATGTATGCAGGTACCTGTGCGTGGTTATGACCATATTCAAATCCAATTCTAGTAGGAAGCTTATGCAGTAATTATGAATATATATATATATATATATATATATATGTATTAAACTCTTATTAAGAATACCAATTTAATTTTTCCTGCGAGTTTTCAGTTGCCTTCTCTATTTGTGTCGTTCATCTGAATCCTAATAAGCAGGCTCACTCTAAAGAGTCCGTATTCTTAATTTGCATAAGCTGAAAAGCACAATATGCACACCTGTTTGGCAGACCTCCAGCCTTAGCTGAAGTTTAGCAGGCATCTCTTCCCTCTAATTTGACTACGAATGAGAAGTTTGTCTTATCTTCGTAAATAAAACTGCCAGTCGAGCTCTTGCTGTTTCGGGGAAAAGCTTGTATTTCCTGCCATTTGCTACAGCTGTTTGTTTTAGGACCTAGATTATGTCTAGTCTAGGACTGAATTCTAAAATCACGAGTCAGTAGGATCAAGATGAATCTGCGCCTGTACTGTATGAATGATATTGAGCCTGTATTGGTAACTTAATGGACAGTTTGGCAGTAAATTGAAAGACGTCTTACTGACTTTTATTTTCAAAGGTTCTCTTTTAAATGTTTTGCAGAAAGAAACGTGAAGGTTTATCATACTCACTTATGTTTAGCAGACTCCACAAGGGGGTGCTATAGCACTAAAGTGGTGCTACACATAAATGACACTGTGTCCCCTTTTATTTATTAGCTTTAAGTGCTAAAAAAATCATCAATATGGTTTGTTTGATAGACAGACTTGCAGAACATATAGATCAAGAGAAATGTATGATTTAAGATCCATGGTAGTTGCTGTCAGGACAGTGGTCTGATTGTTGTGGTGCTTTGCGGATATCATTACGTGTGCCACTGGTTTATCCGTGATTTTTATTTGCCATAAGAAGAACAGGACTTTTTTTAATCGATCAGAACACACATGTACATGCATATGATTTACTGTTTAGGAGTAGGCAAAACAGATTTACAAAAATGTAAATGTAGGCAATGTAAAGCATAACAAGTGCAGGACTAATGCTTAAATGCTTGGAAGCATGTGCAGAAAATGGCATGAATGAGTATATCAGTCTAATTCATGTTTACTGCAGTTATGTTTGAGACTTTTTAAATGCATTTTTGTGTAGCATTGATATGACTTCTGTGTTTTGTACAGGGTGTCTATAAAAAGAACGTCTTAGAGGATGATCTACCATACCTGGAGTTTGGTGGCATTCTTATGTACAGTCAGGAGAAAAATGATTGCTCCTTTTTATCAGAAGATTTAAGGTAATGTTTAATATCTGCAAAGTATCCACACTAGAATTCCATCATATCTTTTTTCATTTCACTCTTAACCAGTCCATGCCTCGATTTTATGTCCTGGTTAGCATATTTATCTAAATTAAAACTTAATACACAGTTCATCAGTGGTCAGAGATTGCAGCCCACAGGCCGCTGTTGGCTTGATATGTCTGTTTGGTGGACTCTTCTCAGTCCAGTAGTGACCATATAATAGTGACACATAACCCATGTGGGGTCCTGACCATTGAAGAACATGGTGTAAGGACGCTAACAGATTATACAGAGAAACAGATGGGCTGCAGTCTGTAACTATAGAACTACTAAGTGCTCCTATATGGAAAGGGTCATGGTTGATCAATGTATTAAGTAACCGTATATATCAAATGCCATATTGTACGTTACAGTTCCTTTATTTACTTATGCATTCATTTGTGATTGTAGATTTGCTTTTTATGGTTCTTACCTTGACTTACCATTTTGTCAAGTTACAGAAGTAGATGACTAGATGACTGAGGTTGTCTGATGATGAATTACACCTCCTTACACTGTACACTATGACCATGTACTTTGTGTGGTCATGTGGGTATCCTGACAAACCTGATCCTGTGTGTCTGAACACTTTTGTCTACACTCAGGTCCTCTCTTTCACCAGGCTCAGCAGTGGGGTTTGATTTAGAATGGCCTCCGTCTTTCACCAAGGGAAAGAGCAAGAAAGTGGCCTTGATCCAGCTTTGTGCCTCAGAAGAAAAATGCTACCTCTTTCACCTCTCCTCAATGACTGGTATGTTGAGCTGTGTGCAATCATGGATTCATGTCATGGATTTCAATGTAAGCCTTCGGCTCACCTCTGAGTCCTCTTGCAGGATTCCCTCCTGGCCTTAAGATGTTCCTGGAAGATGAGAATATCAAAAAAGTTGGCGTGGGTGTTGAGGGAGACCTGTGGAAGCTGATGTCTGATTATGACATTAAGCTGAAGAATTTTGTAGAGCTCTCTAATTTGGCGAATGAGAAGGTGAGGCTCATAAAGTCAAAATAAGATGCTAAAACATTGTAAGGGCTGGTTTCCTGGCCAGGAAATGAGCCTGGGGCTGGGCTACATGGCTTTTTACATGGAGATTTTCCATATAGAAAGAAACTTAAGTTCACAACTAGGCTGAATCTTTGTAGATGCCTGCTTAGAGATTTGAGACACTTTTTATTAGAACACCTTATTTGTAATATAAATACACTATATGGACCAAAGTAATGGGACACCTGCACGTTAATTGTTTTTTTCCGTATTCAAGGGGATGGATAACTTTATCCTGCTTTTGTTAGAAAGCAGATTAGTAGTAAAGGATTTCTGAGCATTCTGATTTTTGAGCATTGCTATGAGGATTGCATTCAGCCATCCTTTGAGGTCAGGATGTTGGATAATCACCACCCCACCTCATCCCTAACTCACCAACTAATACTAAAAGTATTAAATGAGGCACCATTATGGCCAAGAACACGGTTCCACTGAGCCACAGCTCAGTGCTGGGGGCGTCATACCCCTCTAGCGCATGTTTATCCTATTCTATTAACACTACTTTTCTACAGGGACTAGACAAGTTGTCAGCAGTAAGTGCAACTTAAAGTAGCTGAATGCAATAATTAGAAACATTTAAACATACAGTTTATCACAGAAGTTCCATATGCTAAAGACCCTCATATAAAACGTTAAGGCTTGTATTATGTCCATTCTGACTAAAACCCGAATGTACTAAATAAGGTTCTGCGAGCAATTTAACGAATCAAGATGTTCATGTGATCCAACAAATATAAAGAATGTTGTTAAAATAATGAAGCTTGATTAATAATTACATAAAAAAAAGTTGGTCAGTGCGTAGTAAATAGCGACAAGTGCGCAACATGAGTATGCAGTATGAGCCCGTGTTTAGCCCATATAGTGCCCCCCCTGCTAATTACCATTCAGTTTGACAGTTGTCTTTTCCACCTTGTGTTTGAAAACTGAGCAGCTGAGGTGTATGGAGAAATGGAGCTTGGATGGACTGGTTAAGCACTTATTCAAAAAACGGCTCTACAAAAATAAGGACGTCCGCTGTAGCCCTTGGGATGACTTTGAGTTAACGGAGGAGCAAAAGCGATATGCTGCGACGGATGCCTATGTGAGTGTGATCTGCAGTTTTTTAAAGATGAACACTTTCTGTTGGCTGGGCAAACCCTGTTAATAATATTAGGTTTATCATTGCAAATTTTGCTCCAGAAGTTTAAAAGAGCAGAAATATGAGCTTAATAATAACTTACCGCACCTTTAAACTGACCAGCGGCATTTCAGAGATTTCTTCATGTTTCAGGCTGGATTGATAATTCATCAGCAACTGGAGAAGATGGTGAACTCAAGTAAGCTCCATTTTGCTGTTTTTCCTGGCATATCCGTGATTTGCTGTACGGGTCTTTAGGTATACTTGTCTTATGATTATTTAGGTGCTTTGACGACTCCAGCTTGCTTAAAAGAGAAGCTTTATCAAATTGGCAGAGAAATCGAGAACCTCGCTAGCCATGTTCCTGATGGGCTCAGCTGCACAAGCAGGTTTGTCAGGTTTTAACAGTTTCCGTTTATTCAAAGTTATAGTTGTTTTAATAATGTTGTGGTTGCTATATTCTGAGCACCGGCTGTCATGCTCCCACTTCTTCCTTTTTTGAAACAAATACATTGGATTTGCATTGTATCTCTAGGAAAACCAGCTAGTACAGCTTAACATGACAACATCAGTTGTGATGTGTGGCCGTCGTTTAGCTTAAGACTCCAACTAGTAGGAGGATGAATCGATGTTTTGCTCCCTCGTTCAAATGAGATTTCAAATATTTTTTTCAGCTAAAAGTTTCAAATACTTGCTTAAAATCAGCGTCCCATTCAGTTCAGTGTTTGGATAAAATGAAGCTATGCTGGAAAGAGGCTGTAATCCTTGTGCCAGTTTCTGTGATGATGTGCTCAGCACCTTTTTCCCCCTGTATTTACAGCACTGACAGACTAGTAGAAGAAATATCTCAGCATGTTGCATCTTTAAGAGGTCTTCTGAAGAGCGACATAAGCTTGAATAAGGATGCAGTAACAGAACATTCCCCAAACACCACTGAGGACCAAGTGGATCATGAAGCAGTCCAGGGACCTTCTGAAGACAGAGGTGGTCATTTCTGCTTTAAAGAACCAGTAAAGCAATCCTTAACTTTGGAAAAGGATCTAAACCCCAGTGTCCAGCCAGTTCAGAAAGAATGCATCATGTCCTTGGATGTGTCTGAGTATGAGCTGCAGATGTTGGAGATGCAGGCCAGAGAGGAAGAGAAGGAGGAGCAGTCCATTTTGGCTTTCCAGGTTTGTTTGTTTGCTATTCGACATAAGACACCTCTCACTCCCTCACTCATGTTTAGCAGTCTGAAGATACCCACAGGGGGGTGCTATTAGTATCATATAGCATTTGGTGCTTCTCATCGACTGTAAAAAGCATGGGCAGTATGGTTCCATTCCCTTCCGTTCAATAGAAATGAAGCATTTTTTATTTTTACTAAATGCTGTAGCTAAATACTGAACTTTGTGTAGCTTTCATAGTTATTTACTTATTTTGTCATCAAAGGGAGACTTTTCACATATATTTCCATAAAAGAAAATGGTTTTAGCTGTAGTAAAGCCTCTGCCATGTCACACAGTAGACATCGTGGAAGATATGCAAAGAACTTGAGTGTCTGATAATGCAACCGACAGCACAACTCGACACGATAAATAGCAGTATGATTAACTAACTAGTTGCCTGACAGCTTGACTGCATCTCAGCTACTCCACTGACTCGAAAGGTGCTGAGAACGTCCTCAGTGTTGCCAGCTGAGCAAAAATGTCTGTTAATGATGCCTTGTAGACCCTAGATTGCTCTGATCACTGTGGGTAAAACAGAGACTCTAAACGGGATTAGGATAAAATAGCCGATACCTGACCCATTTAAAAATGTCCGTCTGCCCCGATTCTGATCCGCTGGATCAATTTAAGTACTACCCTGTTCCCTACTAATATTGTTTTCAGCTGTACTTTTGTGTACTCTATGTTAAATGCTGTGATAAATTGGAAATGTTAGCAAGACACCGCCGTTTTAAACCTGACAGCTACCATCCTAATGGTATTATTTTTAGAGCTTCTTTTTAGACTGCACATCTGGTATAAGTACCCCACTTGCTCCCCACGATAATGATGTTCTTTCTAATCAAGGAGAAAGCCGCACTGCAGAACTCGGCACATCTGTCACGCAAAGCTGAGAGCGATGAGGAGTTTGACAGCGAAATGATTCAGGTAGGTCTGTGCTTCTATTTCTACATATATAAAGCTAAATAATTAACTGACGGTTCAAGAACGACAGTGTCTGCTGCGTAGTCTCGGCTTCCCTTCACTGTTAATGATGATCATAGTGTGTTTCAAGCTGGTATTAAACTTGCTGGTGACGGTAGACTACTAAGTATTGTCAGTACCACACTGTACAGTATTTATTATGGAGCTCAATTTCTCCACTGCCCAACTGGAGCAGAAATCCTTTTGAAAATAAATAATTCAGTTAAGCCTCGTCTCTTAATCCTCAACGCTCGCCTCTCCTGAAGATTCTGTCTGTTGAATACCTGTATCCACTCCTGCTTTTATCAAAAGTGTGTTGAAGAAGTGGAGAAACTGAATGACAGTTTTGAGAAGCAGCCTAAGGAACCCCAGCCTGTTGTTGAGGATGAAGATGAGGATGTTGAGGAGGATGCGGAGGAAGGCTTTGGTAAGTAGACCTTCTTTGTGCTTGCTTATTTGCATGTAATATGATTTTTATTTTTTAGTAGTATTGGATGCACACACACCATATTTATGTAGCATGCTTATCTTAGTCAGACCACCATAATCAGACCACCCTTTATGTGATTTCTCTATTAACCCTGATTCAAGATTATGTTTGCCAATGGAGATAAAAAAATAATAAAAGGTAAAAAATTGTGCTTAATGTAATCAGTGGATAGATGCCAAATGCCCTTTGTGTTCAGATATATGAATAGAACTCCTCTCTGATATTGAGCCGAACAGAAAAGGTGCAGTTTGATGGTCTGCAGTGTGGAACTGTTTAACAGTTGAATATGGAATTTCTGCTGTGCCAGCGTTTCTGTAGTGCTTGAAATATCCGCTGTTGCGCCATATATGGGCTATAGGATGAGACTGTATGAGTGTGTAGCTATATCTGTCCTTGACCGCAGCAACATGCAGTCAAAACCAGATCCAGTCCCATGACGTCTTGTACTCTGCCTTTGGTTAAAAATTAAGCGGCTGTAAAAGGGCTGCAGTTCACAGTCAGAAGTGTTGTGTGACTGGTGTGATTTAAGAGCACCAGAAAACCAGGAGAAAGGAACAGTTACTGCTGTGTGTTAAAGTTTTTCTCTGACTTGCTGAAGCCCATTTAGTGCTATGAACATGTCTTTGTCCCCTGTCTGAGATGGGTCCTGTTATATCTGGCGAAGAATTAGAAGCGAGAAGAAGGAGAAGCGGGCCATAATCTAAGGCGTTGTCAGACACTAACTAACAGTTTGTTTCAGACGGGGGCAAAAGCTTTTTAAAGGCTTTTTGTACGCATATGTGGTATGTCAAAATATTTGTAGACACCCCATCTAATGAATGCATTCAGCTACTTTAAGTTGCATTGTTGACACAGATGTAAAACAGCGTATCTAGTCCCTGTGGAGAAGTGTCACCAATAGAATCAGACTCTCTGGAGCAGATAAACATGAACCTATTGGCACCATACCTAATGCCAGTGGTATGCTCCACAGCATTGAGCTGTGGAAGTGTGATCTCTGGAATGATGATGCTCCATCCAGTCACTCCAGGATAAAGTCTCTTTTTAATACCCTTGATTTCAGAAGAAACAGTTAATGAGCAGGTGTCCCAATACTTTTGTCCATATAGTGCACGATAGGATAGGAGACATACCAGGTGTATGGAGTTATCTAGATTAGAGCTGGGCCATATGATAAAAATATTGTATGACAATATTTAAAGATATTTTCACTGTGATGGACTTAAAAACTACCACCCAAAAACTCAAATTTCCCAAATTTAGTACAGTGATTTTTTTTTTTAGATGTGCTGCACTTTATCCCATTAAACCAGGCTAATTACACTGTTTGTAATAAAACAACATGAAACAGCTGGTCAGTGTTATTTAAGCACTGATGATATCCTCAATATACTTTAAAAAAAAAAGCATATTGTGTATGATAAGATAATTTATCACAATGCGATAAAATATTGTCATATTGCCCAGCTCTAATCTAGATTCACATTTTGAGGTCATTTGTGTTCAGCTGTTTCTCAGCTGTTTGTCCATTTGCAGATCCAAGTCTTCCAGAACCACTTCCCGAACAGATTAGATGTCTGAAAATGTTTTTTGGACACCACAGTTTTAAACCGTATGTCTGCCATTACTTTTGTTTTGTTACATACTTTTGTATCTCACCCATTGTGCACACTCAGTGTGTTTAATGTGACAAGTGGAAGTAGCACTTTACTTTGAAGAACTTGCATCGCTGCCAAGGGTATTCATTCTAATTTAGCACATGGCACTCTTCTGCAGGGTACAATGGAAAGTGATTCAATCCGTTCTTCAACAGAGGAGGGATAACCTTGTTGTCATGGCAACTGGTAAGTTGCTTTTTTTCCCCCTTATTTTGGAAAGGGGAAGGGCTGTTAACTGATAGTCTGGATATTTAGATTTCTTACAAAACACATGATTAAGAAGCCATTGTACTGTCTGTTGACGGTCTGTGAGTTTTTACTAGAACGCTCAACATGCCTGATCCTGCCAGATCCAAACCTATTTCCAGCAGGTAGAGAAGAAGTACTGTATCCCTCTGCAGAATATTAGATTTGTTGAAAAAAGTTAATTTTTTAATGTTATTCCTAAGTTGAAAAGATGATCTTTTGAGAAAGTGACTTATTTAGAGTATGTTAAAATAACTTAAATAATTTTTTCACAATACCAATTTGTATAACTTTTTAAACATTTAAATTTAACATTATGAGAACTGTAGTAAAATGTTTATTATACCTTGTGTTTGTTGACAAATTATCCTTAAATAATGATTACTCAACTTAGTATTAACAACTACATAATCATTGTGTGAAACCTTGTATTTTCTATGCATCTATACAAATGATTATCCGATACTTATATCATGTAGGCTTACACACATAGCTAACAATGTATGGCTTGTTTCTAACCCACATAATACCCACTTGTAACACGTATTGGTGTGCGACATATAGAGTCACTTTGCATGGCATATTACTCACCCACTTACTAACTTACATGATATTTACTCATAAGACGTATTATAACCTTATTACATTGTATGGCCTACTAACTCACATGACATGGCCTCCTGAGACACATTAACATGTAACATATGGAGTTCTATGGTAAAGGCGGGTGATTCACGCTTAAAGACATTTGCGTTACTAAAACTATACATCAGCATGACAAGTGAGGCCACTCCATGTGTCTGAAGTCACTGTCATGGACCATCGTGTTGGCCCCAATTGGGACTGGTGTACTTTGTTTGAACTGAAGTGATATGGAGGGGATGCTGATAGGGTCGGACAAAGCGGCCTTCTCTCTGTGTGGGTAACTCCCTAACCTGCAGCTGCCTCGCACACACATAGAGAATGCTACACTGTCCAGCTTTGAGAAAATACAAAACATAGTCAAGGTCAAGCATGATGGTGGAGTCAGACACGTGAATCTGAGTACTAACATGTGCCATCTTGCATATTCACATAGACTAATCTGTAGAAACGCCTCATCGGCAGGTTTCACGTCATTTGGGGTATAAACGTGGAGTCAGATGAGAACGGGGTCAGAACTTTGCTTTGGGATGGTTGATACACTGTCTTTAATGCATTTGTTCTCCTGGATCCAGCATTCTTAAATAAATACTTTGGTTTGCTTCTAACTTCACTCCACTCGTCTGCGACTCTTTCCACAAAACGAACACGCAAGGTGTTGCGCCCCGGAAGAGGGGTGGGGTACGGGCAACACTATGTAGACATTTTTCTACAGAACGAACAGCTTTTATTTTGACATACCAAGAAAAAATCTCCAGAAATTTCAAGAAAATAAATAATTTATTTGAGATTTAAAGTCAGACAACATAATCATTTACTACAGTCGTGGACCAAAGTGCTGTAAAATGTGTGTAAACCTATACCTGTAGATACCATATTAATTAAAACCATGCATCATACCTGAGCCTGCCAAGTACCTTACACTGTGACACAATGTTATGAAGAATGGAACAATAGAAATGCTGTAAAATTACTGTGATTCAACCTTTTCACATTGACTTCCTTTGAAAGGTGAGATTTTTTTCTTCTTGCCATTTTGGAGATACAGGCTTTTTATGTGACAGCGTTAATTGTGGGTAAATGATAAAAAGACTGAAATAAGGATCTTCTCTTATTGTGTGTGTGTGTACACTATCTTTACAGGTTATGGAAAGAGCTTGTGCTTCCAGTTCCCTCCAGTTTACTGCGTGAACATGAGTGTGGTCATTTCTCCTCTGATTGCTCTAATGGAGGACCAGGTGCTGCAGCTCAAGTGGGTAACTGCGAGGGTTCACCTTTAGCACATTTTTTCCAGAGTGAATAAAGAGTTGGATGGGGCTGTCCCATGAAATTAGGTTAAACGGACACATTTGTAAATGTCTAACATCCCAGCAATTAGGTTATAGTTCTGTAGTGAACAACTCTGTAGTGAAATCTCAAATAATCACCACAATTCTGTTATATTTGCTGGTACTCTTTACACAGTAGTGGAGTGTAGACGATATTAGCAGTTTACCTTTTATGGTTTTGCATTATTTCTGTGTTGATATTTGACATCTGTGTACTTGACCCTACAGGTGGCCTTTGCTAACAGACCCCTTAGCAGACTGATTGGCCCTATGCCATACTTCCCACACATATCTATTGTATGAAGTGTATGAGTGTTCACATATAACACCAGCCTTTGTTTTTTATGAAATGGCAAGACTCAGAGCTCGAAACTGATTCCTTCCCAGCTACTAAACAAAATGGTGACGTTCCTCTCTCTGCATTTCAGAATGTCTAACATTCCGGCTTGTTTCCTTGGATCGGCTCAGACCAAAAATGTGTTTGCTGACCTAATAAAGTAGGTTTATTTCTGTCTGTGTTTGCAAATTATGGAAGCCCTGTACCTTGACTGTTCTCATATATATATATATGTGTGGTTTGTGCTTTACATCAAGGGGGGTTTTCAGAGTTGTATACATGACCCCCGAGTTCTGCTCAGTAAATATTCATCTGCTTGAACGGCTGAATGGATCAATTGGTAAGTAAAATGAGAAAAAGGAACAGTTGTAAAGTTTGATATTTCTCTCCAGTTATTGATCATAACTCTGGTCTGATTTTAGGGATCTCACTTGTTGCAGTGGATGAAGCTCATTGTATTTCACAGTGGGGTCATGACTTTAGAGGTGCTTACAGAGACCTTGGCAAACTGAAGAGAAGCCTCCCAGATGTAAGTTGTCTGTTTCCAGTCTAAACAAACATAGACAAAACAAAGCAGCACCAACCATATGGGTTTTGTTAGGGATGTGTTTTATCCAATCATGTTCATTCCTGCAACAGAAAATGTCACTATTACCAGTGACTAAAGATCTTAAATGTAGAAAAGAAAACAGTGGGCACAGGGCACAAAGAAATAAGGGAACAAGATGAAAGTAGAATGTAGCTAAGTGCCCCCAAATGTTCAGAATCTGCTCTGGTTAATGTAGTTGTTCCCTGAAGAGTGAGTTTGAGGTTAAATAATATATCCTATGCATTCAAAACCCACCACGCAGCCCCGCCATACCCGCCATGCATTTGGTTTATTTGCATTTGGTTTATTTGGTTTATTTTGCATTTGGTTGGCTTTCATTACACTTGTTCATTTGTTTGTTTATTCTCTAGGTTCCTATTGTGGCACTGACAGCCACTGCAAGCCCCTCTATCCGGGAAGACATAGTAAAGAGTCTCCACTTGGTGAATCCTCTAGTTACTTGCACTTCTTTTGACCGTCCCAATCTCTACCTAGATGTGAACCGCAAATCTGGTGACCTCATCAAAGACCTCAAGAGCTTCGTGGTGAAAAAGAGCGGGTAGGCTGTTGCATCCACTACAGTTCAGGCTCTTTCAGACATGCATTAATAATAACCTAAGCTTTTCTGTATGGAATGGCCATTGTCAGAGGTGATTATGAGTTTGAGGGGGCAGCCATCGTGTACTGCCCATCTAAGAAAGAGGCTGAAAGAGTGACTGCTGCTCTGTACAAGCTGGGTATCCGGTGTGGGGTTTACCATGCAGGCCTGAGCATCAAGCAGAGGAGGGAAACCCAGTATCAGTTCATGAGAGATGAAATTCAGGTGGGTTTCACCTTTAACACTGCTCTAATTGTTGTTGAATTGTTTATGAAAAGATGCAAATCACTTTTTCGATGATTTAAATGTTTTTCTAAATACTTTTTAAAAGAATTGGTTAAAATTCTTTAAAAAGTTTTAAAAACCTTTTTGAAAAGCAATCTGAACCTTTCCTGAAAGGTGATTTGAAGATGATTCGTTTTTGAAAAGCGATTCAGATCTTTTGAAACATCATTTTAACCTTTAAAGTAAAAACTAAAATAAAATCCTGTCAAAGCAAATAGAGCCTTTTTGAAAAATGTAAAAAGTAATAAAAAAATATTTGCGCTTTTTTTAAACCTTATTTAAAGCAACATAAACCTAAACTATGTCGTTTTATACACACATTTGAACCTGGAAATTAAGTTTATTCTTTTCCCAATTGTATTGTGTTGTCATTTGCAGTGTGTGGTGGCTACTGTGGCCTTTGGGATGGGAATTAATAAGCCTGACATTAGAAAGGTCATTCACTATGGGGCTCCTAAAGAGATGGAGTCCTACTATCAGGAGATTGGCAGGGCAGGCAGGGATGGACTGCCCAGCGCCTGTCATGTCTTATGGATGCCTGGGGATATGGTACTCAACAGGTGACTTTTCGCAAACATGGGTTTCTACAATTTTCAAAGCACTGAATGCTCTGATCTTGCATTTCAACACTCAGTATATGCCTCCATGTATATATTGTTTAGATTCCTTCTCAACCAGTCTAAAAGTGAACGATTCAGAGGGTACAAAATGGAAATGATGGCCAAGATGGAGAAGTATTTGAATTCCACCAAGTGCAGGAGGAAGTAGGTTAATTGTGTGGTTTGGAATATTCTGTATTTTTATTTGTTTGCACAAATTTCTAATTTATAAACTAACTTCAAACACTGATCCTACATACTTTTAGACTTATTTATTATTATTCTTCTTTAGGAACCATATTTTTTGTTAAGCCTTGGGCTGTGCCAGTATATATCCCATATCTCCCAGCCCTTTCAACAACTGTTGTCTGATTGGCTTATGGTATTATAATTGAAACTTTGTGTCACTAAAATTTAGGAGCATAAAATGTGAAATGAAGTGCTAAAGTATACTTTTTCAGTATGTCTTTCACAGAAATTGGCTATAGAGATGCCTGTAGCATTTTGTTTATTGCTTCAGGGTCTGGCCCAGTCAGGCCCATTAATGGATGGCTGGTTCTTCATTGTAATGCATCATTAATGTCTTATTCAAATGAATCATGAGAACTGTAACATCTGCAGGTTAATTTTGTCACATTTTGAGGATAAGCAACTTCGAAAAGTCACATCTGGTATAATGGGAACCGACAAGTGCTGTGACAACTGCAAATTTGGGTAGGTGTCTGAAGTTTTTTTTTGTTTTGTTTTTTATAAATATGATGTGTATCCTTGTATTAATCTTCTGTATTAGATATTATGCTTAATTGTGTTATACTCATGTGGATTTATTTCATTCCTTAGTGTTATTTGTGTACATTGTGGAAACAGGAGAACTTTTTAAAACTGCTAATAACTTGTATGGAAGAACTGATGCAGCACTGATTTATGCAGTTTTACTGGTTGGGAATATGTGTCTCATGGTAGCATTTAAAGAGTGTAAGGTAAAATGCAGGTTCTTAGCATTTATTGAGTTGTACAGTTTGGTGTGTCTGCTATTAGAAAGGTGCATTCATTGTGACCTAAAGTGATTGTTGTGTACTCTCACTGACTTATTAACTTTAAGGGAGTAGTTCAACTAAAGAAAATCTGATTTAAGCAGTTTTCCTGACTAGCTCAACTGTTTTCTACCATCACACACTGCATCATTGAATAATCTGAATTAAAGTTGCGTATGTGGTTTCTGACCTGTGTTTTTAGTGGTTCAAAATATTGGAAATTCACTTTTCAGTACTTTAGTACAGTTTACTGGTAAACAGGTCAGTGCTCTCTCTTTCAGTTCTTTTGTTTCTCCTCAGGACCCATCTTGGCCCTGGCCAAGAGTCTTCAGAGCAGGACCTTCAGGACTTTGGGCCCTGTGCCTTTCAGCTGATGGGGGCAGTGAGCGCCATGGGAGAGAAATTTGGCATTACCGCTCCCATACTTCTGCTGCGTGGCTCAGTAAGGCTCAACACCCCAACTACAAACCAAATAGTCACTCTAAGAAGAAACCACAGAAGAATATTTGTTTAAGCATTGCATTATTTTCTCCATCATCCCATCTGACATGTTTAATAATCAAATAGTTTGGTTGGTATATATGTGTTTTTGATGGTTGCGTCTCTTGTCTGGCTTCTTTTATACTCTCTCTTTTCCAGACATCTCAGAGAGTTCCTGATCACTTCCGAAAGAACCGCTTTTTTGGCGCAGGGAGGAGTGTGTCTGAACCCTGGTGGAGGGCTCTGGGTCGTGAGCTTGTCAGTGAGAAGTACCTGATGGAGACTGCTGGCTTCAATAAGTTCAGTACCCTCTGCAAACTCACCCCCAAGGTATTTGTGCAGCACCAGATTACACATTAAAAAATGATGGTTTGTGCTTGTGGAATTGTGATGAACAGGCTCTTGCATGTGTATCTCTATTCAGGGCAGAACCTGGTTAAACAAAGCTGAGGATGAGAAACACAGAACCCTCCTCCTGCAGCCCAACAGAGACCTGTGTTCAAGAATGTATGTGCCAAGGTACGCCCCCCCCCCTTTCACTGTCTTTCACTCTGTGTCCCAGTCTATAACTTGGTCACTAGTGGTATATGTACCACTGTGTAACACACTCACTCAGTTCACACTCACTCACTCACTAACCTATGCACCATCCCTGTGACACCTGTTGCTCACACATAATAAATATACCACTGTTAGTTGGCTGATGTAATATGCTCTTGACTTCTACAGAAATCAAGATGTAAGACCCTCTGTGGCCAGAGTTCAAGATTCTCCACCAAGCACAATTCAGGTTAGTATGTTCATCATTGCAGTTTAACTCTGCTGTCATAATTATTTTATTGTGTTTTTTCTCCTCTTTTAAACTCAGCCATTGTTTTACTAATCCACTGTCTTCTGTAGTCATTGCAGAGAACATATCCCCGCTCTCAGGCAGCTGCCAGTGCAGTGGTCAAGAAGGGTGCAGCATCAGATTTCAGGTATACCTCATACAAATTCTGTTCATGTTATATTCATGTGGTGAAGTCCACTTCTAATGGGGCATCCATGTTTGGTAATTATTCCAAACTTAATCATTATTTCAAGTTGTTTATTATACTGTGAAATGAGCATTAAGGTGATTGTGACAGGTCCATCCCTGGACCTTCAAAAGCTCCCTCAGCCAAACCTCAGCCCCCTGCTGTCTCTGCCAGAGAGATGGAGTTACAGGTACTGTTCTCAAAACTAAAGATTTTTCTTGCAGATCGTTATCGTTTCTGACTCTGACCCAGTGTTGTAATTTATTGAAGGCTGAGCTGTACAGCAAGTTGGTAGCTGAGAGACAGAAGCTGGCCAGCGTAAAGGATGTCCCTCCAGCTATACTGGCCACTAATAAAATCCTCCTGGACATGGCCAAAATAAGGTATTGTGTAACAGTGTATGTGTCTTGATAAAGTGTGTCAGAAACGTCCGGAGTCCTCAAGAGTACACAGCTAGAGAGAGTGTCAGTATCCATTAACATGGAAGCGTAAATGGCAGCACTTAACGGCTTCCGTTCTTGTTGTAATCAATAGCTGAGGCTACTGTCCTAAATACACCCATAATTCAACCAAACACACTTGCCCGAGTTTCCACTCCATCAAGTGTAAAGTCCAGGTTTAAGTCCAGCTGTTATTTGTAACGAGGCAACCAATAAAACAAGAGTTAATCTGAACCGGAGTGAACTAATGGACTGAGTGAACGCTCTGCTCCTTCTCTGCTTTGCAAAACTCATTCTAGACTCTTCCTGGCTCTGATACGCTCCGCCGTCTGAACGCTTTCTACACTGAGCGCATTCAGTGCTGAGCTCTGTGCGGCGGTAAACCGTGCACAGCATCAGATGTACAAGGTCACTCAAATGCATTTTAACTTTTTTATGCCAAGACAAACTAGCCTTTTGTTCATATTGGGAAGGTTTGTATTCCAGACCTGTTAACTGCCCTTCTGTTGGCTGAAGCCCAATGAAGATTTTTGAGGGAGGTTGAAAACTGGTTAGCACTGTGTTAAAGTGCAGGTTGAATGTGACGCCGCTGTGACTGTGTAAAGGTCTATTTTTATACATGCTGCTGAGTCAGAAATAATGTGGTTTGTGTAGCTTGGTTTTAAGACATCCAATGTTCCTGTTCATGTTTTATTGGGTACAATAATAATAATGACCAATAATATGGTCAATATATGTTCCACCTCCTCCATCTAGCATGGAGTAAATACACTGAGGTAGCTAAGAGATCCTCTCAGCAAGTGAAAGTGCATTTGATTATAGACTCACATTGACATAAGTGATCTCTAACTGATGCCTGTTGTGAAGAGTTTGACGTATTGTATTGTATTGTATTGGGGTGTGTGTGTGTGTGTGTGTGTGTGTGTGTGTGTGTGTGTGTGGCAGGCCTTGCACAGTTGCCAGGCTAAAGCAGGTGGATGGCGTGTCCGAGGCAAAAGCGAACATGCTGGCTCCACTGCTGCAGACCATTACTGAGTTCTGCCAGAGACACAGCCTGCAGGTGAACCCTTTAACTCAGAAATGTCTGGAGGTGCTGTTGTTTTACATTGCAATTGCAGAGAATATAATATACTTAATAATGTAGCTGAGTAATTTATTATTAAGAAGTGACCTATGACTGATAGGCTTAATATACAGCTACACAATGCCTTTGTTATTGTTGGTGATATCTGCAAATCTCGTTCTCTCTTTGTTCCCACAGGAGGCTGCAGCCACCAGCTCCCCTTCAGTTTGCAGTGTGTCACCTCCCAGTATGCAAACAAGAAAAACCTCTGCTTTAGCCGACAGTGTTGCTATATCCTACAGACTCTTCCAGACTGAGGGAAAAAGCATGGTAGAGTGCCATTTACTGTCACTCATGTGATTACAGCTTCCTGTGCTGTAAATCCACCAAGTCTGACTTATCAGCTCCTCTATAAACTCTTGATAATTATTTAGGTGTTGTCCCTCAGGCTTGTTGCAGGGCAATGATGCAGCAAGCACTATGCAACACACCGATGAACCAAAGCATGATGACTATTGTGCATTTGCCTAATATGCTGTTAGTCATTTACATGCTATAAAACAGCTCCCTACATTGTATCTCTGAAGGTGCTCAGCTTTTTGCACCAATACGATTGGCTGTGGTTTTAAGCTCGTCTTGCAGGTACCTGCCTGTTCATGTGATGTAAAAGAAAACAGGACATCTCACACCAGGCAACCATCTTGCATTTCTCCAAGGTCCTGTTTGGATGATCATGTGTCCATTGTAGGCTCTTAAGATGGTAGACGGTGTGTTAGCATGGGCACTCTGACTGGTCAGTGAATGGCAGCACTGACAGCAACTTCTGCCACAGTAGCCATTTGGTTGGTTTGGATCGGACAGCTACCATTGCCATTGTGCACTGAGTCTTGGGTACTCAACACACTATTGCTGATTAGGTATTTGAAGTAGGTTTTCACCTCAGCTGACCGGAAGTCCCCAACAATCCTTTTCATCTTGATGTTGTGAAGATGCTCCAGTCCAAGCAGTCATCAAGCAGTTATTATATTTGCCCTTGTCAAAGTCGCTCAGTTGTACACACCTTCCCATTTTTCATATGTCTGACAAGTTGACTACAACCGTTTTCTCATCTGTCATAATGTTTTGGCTCATCGGTGTATGTGCTACTGGTAGTTTCGTAAACTTTAAGGGGTTTATCCTTTGTTTTAAATCTTTGGTACAGTGTTGAAATACCTGGGTGGTCTAAGGCAACAGGCTCAAATTTGTGTACTTTCCTGAATGCTGAGGATTCTGGTCTCCATATGAAGGTGTCAGCATGACAAGTTTACATTGTACATCACTTGTGTTTTTACAGCGGCAGGTAGCTGATGCACGTAGCCTGCCTATGACCGTGGTGGAGTCCCATCTTTTACAGGCTCAGAAGGCTGACCATCCACTGGACACAGAGAGAGCTGGACTCTCTTCTTCTGTATTCAGTACGATCACCCGCATCGTCTCCTCTCCACCTCTCAGCTCAGGTAACGTACTGATGTGCTGCTTAAGTCTAAGAAACCTCTACGTATGTGCAAAGATTGATGGATGTAATGTGGAACTAACGTTTACAACTGCGCCCTGTGTCACGCATGCATGGAGTGTATCGAAAAATCATGCGAATCATGGGGGGAAAATGCAAAAGCGCTGCAAACTCCCTTCTACCTTCAGGTCAGAAACGCTCCCTCCTGTTTGCCGTAATTTATCACCACCCAGTAACACACCAGTAAAACCAACATTGACAGTAATGGTGATCTGCCTAGCTCAGTTTCTTAATAGCTTCGTAGTATTAAGATCATCTTAAATGGTGGAGAGTGTCTCACGTGATGCTTAAGCTTAGCTCAAGGTGGTTAATGTCTGAAATGGAAGTAAAAAAAGATTTGCTGGACCAAAATTACACTAAACTGTCAAAAGCGTGATGTTTGCCGAACTGTGACTTTTGTGTACCAATACAACCCTGATACCTTTGCTTATGTTACCTTGGCCTTTAAGTTTGTGGCCTGCTGTTGTCTCACAATTTCATGCTGAATGGACCAGTAGAAATCCTCCAAAATGACTTTGTATTAAACCTTTTTACATGTACTTCCATTGAAAGTAAGGAACGTTTTTTCCTTCTCCTGTAAGTTTGCCATTTTGGATATACAAGATTTCTGCATGACAATATTAATACATAAATAACCATACACATCCCTACTAGTTCTCCAAGGTATCCCAGTTCACTTAAGGCAGCAACACAAGTGCTGATTTATTACTGTGATGTGGTAAATGAAGTCTCTCCTCTTTTCTCTTCATTGTTCTCTTAGACCTAAGTGACTTTAAGAGGATTCGCTCTTTGGTGCCTGAGGAAATCAGCACTTTTCTGCTGCGGCTCTGCGTTGCTAAGCTCCAGAGAGAAGGCTTTCCTAATCCTCTGCCTTCTAGTCCACCATCAGCACAACCTAACATCTCCTGGATAGAGCCTCAGGTTAGTGCTCTTGTGTCCATGCTAATCAAGCTACCTGTCCTGCCAGCTGTCTTACAGTCACATTCCCTAGTATGGCACTTTTGCCAGCATGGTAGCAATATCAGTCAGGTCAGTGTGCCACACTCCAATTTATTTATTTATTAATTTGATTTAAAGCAGATTACACCACATTTCAGCCTATGCTGTTTTGAGACCACCAACAGAGGGCAGCACAGTGCCGTCATCTTTAGAGTACTTCTGCTTCTTAAGCTTTAATCTCAAGATCGTCTGTTGCTCTCTTGCTCTTGCTCTCTCTTCCTCTCTCTCTGTCACATTGTTGTTGTTTTTTTGACAGTTGTATTAATTAATTACATTGCATACATTTTTAAATATTAAACAATGTACTTCATTTCTACAAGTTGTATTTTCAGACAATAAATGCCTGTGCTGAGCAGAGTCAACTGTCACAGTACTTCTTAGAAAGCTGTTTCCTTGAGCCCAATCTCTCAGCCTTGTCACCTCATAAACCCTCCATTAAGGCAGGGGAGGGGCACTAAAGGCAGTGGCTGACATCTGGTGCCTCCTCTCAGACTGATTACTGCAGATCTGTTTTCCCAAGCGCCTTGGTCCAGCAGGCCGCACTCCAGATGTGCACCCTGGACATTTTCTTGCTTCTCCTCTTCTTCTTGGCACACATCAGAAATCATCTGATCTGTGCTAAACAGTGACAAGTAGAGGAGACTTTTATATTGAAATGAGGACCGATGGCAGATATGTGTATGCAACATGGATAAACGGCATTTTCTACAAAAGGCATGAAAAGATCTTGGGTACATATGTAGTTATTTTCTGCTGACAGTTTTAGAAACTCATTTTAGACCTCATTGCTTTCAGGCCAAGCCTGTTGAGGTGCATGGTGCAAGTGCTGCTCTCAGTTCAGGGCTTCAGCAACAGCAGCCTGAGGAGGACCCAGACATGAGTATGGACATGAGTGAGGACGACCTCTTCAGTGAACTGCCCATGCCCGAGGTAAGCCCAATTCAGTCATTCATTGGCATTGAGTCTCTACGGTCAAGGGGCGACTTTCTATGTGATTTTGGAGTATTGCTGTAAAGATTTGATTGCATTCAGCAACAAGAGTGTTAGTAAGGTCAGAGTGTCGGAAGATCACCACCCCACCCCACCTCATCCCAAATTCCCAACATATCCCAAAAGTATTGGATTCAAGAGACCACAGTTCCACTGCTCCACAGCTCAATGCTAGAGGGCTTTATACCCCTCTAGCCAAAGCCTGGCATTAGGCATTGTTCAAGGTTTATCTGCTCGAGAGAGTCCTATTCTATTGGTAATACTTCTGGACAAGGATCTATACAAGCTGTGTGTGTGTGTGCAATTGCACTTGTCAGCAATGGGTGCAGCATAATTAAAATAGCTGAATGCATTCATCAGACGGTGTACCCCACAAACATTTGTACATATTGTGTGTGTGTGTGTGTGTGTATGTGTATATATATATATATATATATATATATATATATATATATATATATATACACACACTATATGTCCAAATGTTTGTGGACACCCCTTTTAACGATTGGATAGTAGAGACTAAAAACAAAAATAGGACATCTTTCAGCATTAATAAAATTGAGCAATTGTTTTATGCATTTTGCAATAAGTACAATTGTTCATGAAAAAAATGCAATACTGCTTTGTGGTGATTGATTATGGTGGTTGAACTGTTATGAATGAATATAATTAATTACAGCAATGTAGAATAACTTGCTCATTTGTGCCCAAACAAAAATCTCTAATTGTGTATGTAAACTGTTTGTCTCTCCGTAGGATATGGGCCCAGTCAGAAGAGATGACCAGTGTAATGACCAGTGTAATGTGGAGACGATGAAGCCCACAGCTGTCTCCTACACAGGGGGGATGAAGCTGGCCTCCTGGAACCAGGGGGATCTGGACAAAGACACTCAAGATCTGTTCAGAGATTCACCAGTCAAGGTATTTCTCACACAGCAAGCTTGTGAAATGTTTTGGAAAATTAACTCAGTAGTTATTAAGAAAACTCTTAGTACTTAGTACACGACCCGCATCTAACTTTTTAACATTTTATTTTGTCCCCTGAGGTCCACTTGTAATATTTGTATGGGTTCATGAACCAAAAGCAATTTTTTTTTACACAATCACTTTCCACACCTTTTTTTGTTTTAACTAAAACAAGCTGATTTTGCTACTGTGCGTGTAAGACCGCCATTTTTTCTAATTTGTCCAGACGTGAGTATATCCTCCTTTTCTGTTTGCTTTGCATTGTGGGATATTTATGTCCATCATAACCGCACTTAAAAAGCAACTGGGTCTAGGTATGCACTGTGGATATTTGGACTCAATGTTAACACTTATCTATGTTATACTACATACTCAAATTAGTTAGCATTACTAATTTGTATGCAATTGGGACAAACACCCAGTGTCCTCTTGTGTACATGCTACACTTTTTCTTCGTCATTATCATGTTTTTCTTAGTTGTTGTTTTTTTAATTCTCCAGCGAGGAGTTGTGAAATGTGCAGTGCTCAATGACAGCTACTCGGAGTGCTTGTAATTAACAATTAATTGCTAATAAATAATGCACAGCTTTGCACTGCTACACTAATACATTCTTAGTCTCTGGTTTTTGGTCTGGTTTAGTTTCAGGTTTCATAGTTTTAAAGGTCTTTCTGTGCGTCCTCTCTTTAAGAGAGTTTAGAATAGGCATGTGAATACAAAGCCTCAGCCAGGCTAATGTGGGCCTAATGGCTGGGCAGCGTGAAGTGCTTTGTTTATTTGTGACCGAGGCCTCTGGGACCTGACCTCTGACCCACAGCTAATCACAGGTGGCGGGATCGATGGACGCGTGACAGCGAGCTCTAACAAGATGAGTGCTGTGGTATGGCTTAGCTTGGGGATGTGTGTGCCATACTTACATTTGACCCCTGTCTGCCCTCTCTCTCTTTCTCACACACACACACACAGACACACACACACACACACACACACACGGTCATCCTGCCGCCACATCTGGGGTTTCAGGCCCGCCTGCCATAAATGCTCTGTGTGAGTTTAGACAGTCATAAAAGCAGTTTGCATTCTTTAGGGAGGGACGTGTTAATTGACTAAGCGGTTTGATTATATGCATTTTCCAGTAAATATTATGTCAACATATCAGCGTAAATATATTTTATATTATGAATAAAAGACAAATGGCTTTGCATTCATTTATTGCATGCAGCTCACATAGGAGGTGATCTGGACCTGATGTTGGTTGATGTTGTAATTTATGTGTGTGTGTTTGCTGTCTGTGATTTTAACAGATTGACCTACCTAACTCAATGAAGCAATTAATTAGGGCCAGGGTTTCCCCAAAACATCTTTGCACAAAGATTATTTCTAAAGTTGCAAAGGAAGGCATTTTAATGGGTATTTTAAGTTGTTCTTTGACATTTAAATAGTAACTATGGGATTGTTGGCACAAAAATGCCCTGATGCGGTTTTACAAGCCTGTTTACAACCCTGTTATTTTGCCTCAGAATGAAGCGCTCTTATATGTGGACTTGTGGGGGGGAAAGCTACACAATAGGCTCTGCTTTTACTGGCTGGTTTACGGCACTACCATGGGCTCACAAAAGCCTCATATTATAGTTTTAACACTGTAACAAAAAAACAAATCATTGTTTCCTCTCGGCAGACTAAGGCGCTGCCTTTGTGACCCACTGTGGTCATGCTGCCTGCCATCAGCAGCCAGAGCCCAAGAGAGCAGTTAGCTTTGCTCTCTCCAGGCTGGTAGATCTCCAGTCTCTCTCACTCTCTCGCTCTCTCGCTCTCATGCTCTATCATTTCAATGCGATGCTAGTTGGCACAGGCGTCTGCTAGCCGATGTATCAGAGCTGGGTACAATGGTTGCCTGGTGACGTTACATCTGTGGCAGCGAAAAGAGGTGTTGACTGGTTGCGCATGTGTTGAAGGAGGCATACCAGTCCTCACCCTCCCAGTGTCAGGAGCATTACATGGGATAGGGGGAGAGTACTAATGAGTGGGTTGGGTAATTGGCTACCTAAAATTGGGTTAAGAAGTTGTAAAAAAAAAAAAAAAAAAATAGAATAGAAAGAAAGAAAAATGGAAAATGGCCTGGTTTATGTAGCAACCCGTATTCCCAACTTGCAGAGACTGGAGGTGATGTGCTCTCTAGTATCAACGACACCGTATTGTCCTGTCGATATTATGCTTAACGTTTCTCCAGCTTTGACTAGGACTTTTGCTAGTGGGCTGAGTTGATTTATTTGGACGTAAATGAAATGACTCTGGGATTTTGCATTTGGCCTGTTTTCCAGCCCTGACTTTTTCACCTTCCATGTACTGAATTGTCTTTATTCCGTTTCCAAGGAAAATAATGTTTTCCATTGTAGGGCCCTTTGTAAAATGTCGAGTGAGGCCCTGGCCAGCAAGTGACTGTAAGACTTCTGCTCCTCTTAGAGAGCATGTTCTCTGCAGTTCTATGTGGCACACAGTTTAAACCACATTTAAAAATTTATGATACACCCTTATTCCATTCTCACAGCAGCATAAATGCCATCTAAAAGCCCCCCATATATCGTGACCTGGACATTTATGGAGATGTAAGCATGTTTAATAGGGCATTTATCAATATTCCTTTGTACTGCATCAACAGAAACCTGTGGATCAATATGTGAGTATTAGGGCCTGATTCTAAATGGATAAACTCCTTGATCTGCTCCCAGCGGGAGCGGCGGTGGTGAGGTCACTAAAGATTTAGCGGCAGCAAGATTGAACGAGACAGAGAGGAAAAACACGAAGGCCTGAAGGAAATGAAATTTGGAGAGACAGATAAATGGCTTACGTGGAATTGTGACTGATGGTAATCCGATGGTGGATGTCTTGCATCTGTGTGTGTTGTGATGGGGAAGTCTGGGGCAGGACATTTTGACCCAGAGAGGAAACCCTGAGTACCTGCTTCTGTTCAGTTCAGTTCCTCAGATTTCAGTACAACACACAAAAGGTTTAATTGAGAGCTGGTGTCTTCTTTAGCTTTATATCCTAGTGTTGAAAACATTGTGTAACCGGACTATGATACGAGACTATTTGTCACATGTATTTATTTATTTTATTTTTTTATTACTGTCTCTATACATTGTCCTTAAGTGTCTCAGCAGTGACATTGTCTGTGCTATACTATGTACATTGCCATTGCCTATCGATAGGTCATGTGGTCAGACAGCTTATCTTGATGTAGTAGAGCCTAGTGTGAGAGCTGAGAGCCCTTTACACAGAGCATAAAGGACAGGAGTATCACAAGATCAGTAGTCTGTATGGCATCTAGCCTCTTTAGATGGTATCTTGTCAAAAGTATCGTTATTGCATAGTGGACAGTGGGAGCTCATGGGGTAGAACACTGGGTTATTGATAATAGGGTTATTGGTTTGATACCTGTGTTTACTCCTGAGCAAAGGCCTTAACCCTCTCTGCTCCCCGGGTGCTGCAAGCAAGTGTGTTCACTGTCCACTGTGTGTGTTTGCTCACTAGTCTGTGGATGATTTAAAGGCAGAAGTCAAATTCCATCTGTGTCCAACACCTTTTGTGTAATGTGATCTCGGTATTGGTGGGGGGTTTTCTGTGTTTTTCATAATTGGTGACCAGTGTTGTCTTTTAGCACTCCCGGTAAGCAGTGGATTATTAAAACAAAAATATTATCCAACTTTATCATTATCATTAGCTCCTAACTTTGAACACTCCTTATGTCTTCAGTGTGAATGTGAAAATAATATATATAACTACTACATATATTTGGAGTAAATGGAGTTTTTCATGATCTTGGCCATTTAACTTAAATACATGTATGTTCTTCACTTTCTTTATGTGATTAAATGCTTCCTAACGTTATGTTCTCCATTGGTTGTAACATGCTCTCTTATTTCTGCAGACAATAAGCCAGATGCCTAAGAGAAAGCTACCTGATTGGGCAGAAGCACCAGGGGGCTCAGTTACCGCTGCTGCAGCAAAGAAAACCAAAAAAAAGAAAGGACTTTTCAATTAAAGTGTTCCAGACCTGTACAGCTGTAAAATCACATTTCAGAAAACAATTAAGACATGTTTATATATTTGTGAATAATTGCTTAAATAAAATTATTTTAATTAGTTCTGTGATATTGAATGTTTCCACTCAGTTATTGCTATTATCTGTTGTTGCTTTGTGGTGTGTGTCTGTCTATCTATCTGTCTATCTATCTATCTCTACCCCATGATACACACACTCACCAACAGCCTGAACACCTATACATTCAGCAGGCAGCAGTGCAGAGTGATTTTCACATCACCCATCAGAATACAGGAAAAATGAAGTGATCAGTGATTTTGAGAGTGTTATGAATGTTGGTGCTAGACTGGATCGGATTTTCCGCCCAACAGTCTCTAAAGTTTACAGACATAGAAAGGCTACACTAACTAAAAACACTCACAACATGTCCAGATGGGCTACAACAGCAGAAGATCATGTCAGGTTCCACGTCTGTCCGCCAAGAACAGAAGGCTGAGGCTGCAGTGGCCACAGGCTCACCAAACTGGACAGTTGAAGACTGGATTAATGAAGGCTGGTCTATTGAATTCTTCTAAGACACAGATGGTAGGGTCAGAATGTAGCACCAACAGCATGAATCCATGAACCCAACCTGCCTTGTGTAAACAGTCCAGACTGGTGGAGGTGATGTAACTGTGTGAGGAATGGTTTCTTGTCACACTTTGGACAAGTTATAACAATCAATCATCTCTTGAAAGCAATAGTCTAATTTAGTAATGTTGCTGGGCTGTTTTGAGAGTGAAGTGAGGCCCTAAATGTAAAAATGTATTCATTATAATGATGACATTATGCAGTGGTTGGCATGTCAATACTTGCATGTTATTCACAGTGAGGTGGAAGGCAGCAGGCAGCAGAGGGAACAGAAATGAGTTCCTGTGTGTGAGGTTAATCCTGTGTGAGTGTAAAGCTCTTTCTCCACTGATGTCTTTTCAGATTAGGGAGTCCCTGGATTACATGTCAAAGATATTGGCTTATCCTCAGGGAGGAGAAAGACTTGGGAAGAAAAGCAGAAAGACGAATAGCCTCTGACCCTTTCTTCCATTTTTATTCTTTTCAAATGAAAGCTTTACTGGAGCAGTCAGAGTGAGACAGTTGTTTTCTCTGCGTGTGGCAAAATGTCAGATTCTGATTAAGTCAGGGCACTTGTCACTTGGGTAACTCATTTTAACCATTTGTGAGCCTTAATGGAGTTTTGTAGGATAGTTCATACAGCACTTTTCAGTCACTGTCCAATGAAAAACGTATCTCCAAAATGGTAACTTTACAGGAGAAGGCAAAAATGGTCTTTACTTTGACCAGAAGTTAATATAAAATAATAGTTTGCTGAAAGTAGTTTACAGCATTCCGATTGGTCTTTTTAATCCAGAATTATTTATACAGTTTATAGAGCATGAGAAAACTAAACAATGGAGAAAAGTAAAAAATGGGCATTTGATGTTTGACTTTTGAGAGAGAAGAAAAACCTTCAAACCCAGGGGAGACTCGAAAAGAACTCCAATTAGACTTCACTAACTGTACTGTAGAGGTAGAAACATCAAAATCGTGAGCTTTTTCTTCAGAAAGGGCTTTTTAGATGCAAACCTACAGAAGCCTGCTAAGAAACTGCACAAACCCACCAGCCACCTAAAGAAATACTTTGCCAAAAAAGAAAAACCTGACATGGCCGGACATTTGTCCAGCACATCCCATGACCCTGGCCATTTTCCCTGCTTTTAACACATCAACTTTAAGAACTGACTGTTCACTTCCTGTCTGATGTATCCCACCCCTTGACAGATGCCACTGTAATGAGATAATCAATGTTATTCACTTCATCTGTTGTGGTTTTAATGTTATGGCTGATCAGAGTATTGCATCTGAACAAAAAGACTCACCTGCATTTGCAGCCTCTGCATTCATTCACTTAGCCACCTTCCAATAAAACCCTAACAGGAGGAGCTGGCCTATAAACCTTCATTTATAGGCCCGAAGCAGCGTCAGAAGTGAGAAGAAGAGTTTATAAAGCCAGTGTAAAGTAATGTCAGTGATGTTAAATCCTACTCAGAACACAGATCAGTTCAGATTACTCCAATACTGGCATGAACTAATATGCTCGGCTCACCTTTAGCATGTTTGCTGAGGCTCTTGTTGAATTTTGTCCACAAGCTCAGCTACTCAGCTACTCTGTATTGATTCGGCTTGTGTGAGAGACAGCTGCACATGCTGATGATGACTGAAATGAATGCTGGTCCAGACGCCCTTTCCTCCAGAGCATGACTCGGCCTCTAATGTGATTGATTAATTTTTGCAACCCATTTTTTTTTTTTTACCTTCGCATATTGATGTTAGTGCAGTGTGGACCGACTGTGCATCTGTGATCCTGATACATCTTATTTTTTTAAGGGTAAATTTAGCTCTTTTAATTTATTTTTATTACTTATAAATACATGTTTACATGATAAAAACTTTTTTTTACATTCTAAAACATCTACATTCATTTTTGACTGATTCTCCATCTTTATTTTTATTGTGTATTTAGGTGGAAAATGTTATAACACATTGATACTTATGACCCAGAACTAATCTTCTAGCATCAGCTTTAGTAGCTGATCATTACTTCTTCATAAGAGAGCAGAGGCTGTTACTACAGCAAAGGGGTAGAAACCTCAGATTGATGCCCTTGTTAATAGTAAAAATGAATAAATAAATTAAATAAAAGAACTTTCATTTACAGCCATGCAAAAAAGGTAGGACACCCCATGAAATGTTTTTTTCCTGAAGTCTTATTTTCGTTATATTTAAACATATAGACATTTGATCTTCATTTAAACATTATTAAGCAATAAAGGTAATTTAAGTAAACACATACAAATGAAAGAGAATTTTTAAAAATAATTTCTAAAATGCAATTAATATAAATACTATATTTCTGTGAGGAAAAATGAAGAACAGATGTCCATATGTTTAAATATATTTAAAAAGACATGGGGTGTCGTAACTTGTTCACATGACTGTATCCAATAAATTGTCACTGTCCACTGAAAAACATTTGTCTGATCTGTTCATCCAGAATGATGGGATATATTATTGGGTCCTACATGTATGTAATACATATGATATATATTATCAGGATCCACAAGAACATACTACATATAAGATGTATTGTTGGTAGCTACATGTATGTAATACATATGGGACAAACTGGTACTTGTATGTATATAAAACACATGGGGTATATTATTGCTACTTACAAGTATGTAAAAAGTATGTATTGGTACTTACAAGTATGTATGGGATTTATAATTGGTATTTACATGTATGTAATACATGAGATATATTATTGGTGCGTACATGTATGTAAAACATATGGGATATACTATTGGTACTTACATGTATTATAGTTCATATGAACCATTCAATGGCATTAGAGTATCTATATCTCCATTCTAAAAGAGACATGGCTGATTCCAGCGGTGTAAAAATGCTAGAATTGATTTTAGACGTATTCAGTCGAATATGCCTTAATGTTCTTAAATAATTGGGGCAGTTTCAAATGAAAATGATTATTAAAAGCTTGGTGTATATAGTCAATATTCCACTGTGACTAGTCACATTGGGTTACATTGTGTAGTGTATTTTTTTGCTATAATTGTACCAAAATAATAAAATTGTAGTTCTAATGCATTGAATTGAGGTTTTTCTTCATTATCGGGCTTTCAGTGTGTAGGCTGTGAGGAAACTTGCAGTTTTGGCTTTAGGGGAAGTCCACACAGCTGTGCTTGTCGTGTCACATGCGCCTGCAGAGTAGATGTGCCAGTGTTCATGGTCCTCCCTGAAAGTGAAGTGAAGGCTGTTTTTTTCCAGCAGGTGTGCGGCAGGCTCCTGGCAGCCTGGCCATCCCCCGGCGCCACTCCCTTGCGCAGCTGCCCGGACTGCAGGCTGTTGTGGTCAGGCCCTGGGACGTGATGTGCAGTGTGATTGGCCCCGCCATGCGAAGGCATGGGCCGAGATTAAGGGTGATGGGTTTGTGCTAAACATGTGTTTGGTGCTACAGGTGTCAGCTATTGGGTTTGGCATCAGGGCCCTGTCTGTAATAATGTACAAGCCGGGACATGAACGCCTGCTGGGTCAAACAGCAGGATGTTCGGGGCAGCTGATTGGGGGGCTTCTGACCATCTGTTTACTTGTTATTGTAATTTGATTCTCATATGATGGAGCTGCACTGAGGAGAAGAAAAAAAACAAATTTATCAACAATGTTTGTGTCACTTTTTTGAAAAATGATGTGAAAAGTGACTCCAGCTCTTCGTTAGTATCGACATGTTGAGATAGAGTAGAGAGTTCTTACTCGAGGTCACACAGAAATGTAAAGATCTCAATTTCCAAACTGAAAGTAAAAAAGAGGACGGCAGCAAAGGTGCTTCTGATATGCAAACACAATAAAATGGATAACGTAATAGTGAATGAGCTCCATTAGCAGATCAGGTTTGTTCTAATTCAGTAGCAGTAATGTAAAGACTTGGCAAATACAAACTCCAGAGGACAACAGGATGGTAAATACTGCATGGTAATTTTGCAATTGGAACAACAGCATGGTGTGTATGCATTCTGGGATATTCTACACAAGTCTACACAAGTCCTGTCCTGATTGAGAGTCGACCAGTATCAGTGATGCAAAGCACTCTTCGAGTTCAAATGGCGCCCCCTTGCGGAAAATCGAAGTCCTGCTAAATGTTAACGAGTAAGTTAATTTTTTTTAGAAGGTTGTTGCTGAGGCCTCTGTTTCCGGGCTTATTTTTATTATTTATATTATCACAATATAAGAAGCACATTCAGGCACAGGATTTACTTGACCTCATGACCTTCAGTGAACAAGGCAGCTGATGAGCTGAAAGGGACCTGCCCTAATGGCCTATTACTGCATGAATTAGTAATGTGTCTAGGTTTAAAACTACAGCTTTCTTTGCTGTTCTTGTTGTCTGTGTCTTACATACTGGTGCTGTTTTCCCTCTCTAAGGAAAACAGGCATCAAACGAATCTTAATCTCTTTGGCTAACATTCCTTAAAATTCTGAGTATGGTAAGCTGCCAGACAGTCGGCGGCCAGCTGGAGTTCAAATCATGTAATCTAGGATCAGATCCGGCTCTATCCAAATGCTCTTTTTCTACAATTATATTGTTGGTTTGTTTGAAGCACAAATAATTCTCTAGAACTTCTCTAGAAGTCACTACTCTTACCATCAGTAATAACTCTAACCACAGTGGGTTCCATCTTCTGTCAACATGTTATACCATAGTTTACATCTCATGATGACCTGATTCATTAAGAGATACTAAAGATACTAAGCCTTTTCCAAATTTCTATATATTATAGAATTGTCTTCCACTTTAAGCACACTTGTGATAAAATGAGCCTACATTCCTTGCTGGTTCTGCAAATGAGCTCACCATTTCAAAATTTAGATGAAAAATGATAGAAAAGAGAACTATGGCACCTAACAAATGTTTTCGAGGCTTTCGAAGCTTGACTGCAGTTTCACATTGCTTTCCCCTTTTCCCCCTTTTTAGCATTTAAAAGAAATACAAAGCGTTTGACAAACAAGTATTACTTAAAGGAACTGGATCACTTTTTCTTTCTTCTGTTTATTCTTAACTTCATTTTGTTTTTGGTAGCTAGCATACTTCTATATACTTGATTAAATGAATAACCCTTTTACCTCAGCATGATTTCAAAATTAGACTTTCATGCTGTCTTTAAGTCATGTTGGATACATCAGATTCACAGGCTAACTGCACATGAACACCGCCACAAATTTACAAGTGGGGGCATGTCAATACAAAAACGCTGATAACTGTATTTTACATGGTTTGAAGGCAGCATTAAGATCCTCTACCCAGCTCTGAAGGTTAAAGGTGTGAATCCGTACTTTGTTATATGGAGAACACAGTACTTGAGCATTTTTAAGTGTATTAAAAGAATCTGCCTTTTTTTCTCAGTTAAACTTTGGTCATTGATATTTAGTAATGAATTCTGATTTTGGCCTTTACATGCATTGTTATGCTTGCTCCATAAAATACCTGAGGTACACTGTAACCTGTAAAACCTGAACAATAAGTTGGTAAAATGAGTATAATAATAAGTATTAGTAATTAAGTAATTAGTATTAGTAGTCTTAGTCTTATTTGTTATGGCTGTTAGCTTGAATAGCTAGCTAGCGCTATATTTCCTTTCTGAAAGATTTTGTTCAAAATGAAGTAAACTTGACTACAACTTTATAGTGATGTCTAGTGTTATACATTATGATATTATAGCTAGATATCATTTCCCCTCATTTCCTGCAGCCATTATTTCACAATCACAACCCTTAAGGTTCAGTGTGGTTTAAGGACTGAGGACCTTCAGTGGAGAGGTGAAGGGGGAACTTCTCTGTGCTACTGGCCTCCTCTGCTCACCTCTGGAGGTTAGAGGTGTTAAGGTGGGCTCAGCAGGCTTACTCCTCACACACCCACATGGCGGACATTTTTCCCTCTGTCCTCGGGCAGCTCCGCCCACTCTCGTAGCAGACAGAGTGGACTGAGAGCAGAGGAGTTGCTCCTGTGCTCTCCCGATTCCTTCATTTAGCACTAACCCCCAACCAGCAGCACTAAAGCCCGGCTAACGATGCCTCTGCTTCCCCCGGGCTGGCCGTGGCTGGCCCTGGTCGTGCTGTGCGGAGTCCTGTCCCCCAGCAGCCCGAGCTGCGCGCCCCGGAGCTCTGTGCGGGACCTGGCTCACCGCGCCGGGGTCGTGTTCGAGGGCAGACTGTACGAGGAGCTGCAGCGGGACATGAACGAGAGGGAGAGAGAGAGAAAAGGGGGGAGAGAGACGCTGAACCGGAGTGTGGAAGCAGAAGTGGAGGTGAACGGCACCCTGGAAGCCGCGGGGAACCACGTGAGGGTGCGGGTGCATCAGGTGTGGGAGGTGAAGGCGGCGGGGCTGGAGAAGGATGCTGTGGTGTCTCTGGTGTGGGGAGAAGCGGACGAGTGCTTCAGGCCGAGCGCCGGGACCCGCTATGTGTTCTTCATGGAGGCCACCAACGACAGCGCCGTGTTCAGGGCACTTTCTCCACCTGTGGAGACCCGGAGGGCCGTGAGGAAGGACGTGAACAAAGTGCTGGGGCCGAGCTGTGGTGAGTGCCTGTGTGACTGTAAAAGGGAACTCCACAGCTGGGTCTGCTGGGCTGAATGAGCTCTGCCCTGCTGTGGAGGAGCACAGGCTCAGACAGTGGTCAGCAGATGGTCACACTCAGGTACTGGACAGGTACATATAGACAAAGATGTGACCTCTACATGGCTTTCGTGGGACAGTTCAGGCCAAGATTATGCTTAAATCTGAACTAAAACTGGGTTTAAGTTGTAAAGTTTAAAGTATAAAGTCTTTAATAGGAGTTTTTACACATTTTCTGAGTAAGTAAATGGTTGGGATTTAAATAAAGTCATTCGGAGTGACTTGGTGTAAAAATAATGGTGAACCCTGATACAATCGGTCCCCAAAGACCACTTTTTCTTAAAGATTTACTACAATTTTATCAAATTTCACAAAGCTTCTCTACAGTGAACCGTTTTACATCACACCACGTCTTAAAGATTCAATTATGAAGAGGTTTTGAAAGGTCTCTGTAATTCCCCTTTAATATCAGATCAGATCTTTGTAGGTGACCCTACAGAAAGGTCTGTTTAATGAGGTAGAGCGCTGGACGCTGCAGTGCTGTGGTCCTCCACTATCAGAGTCTCACACCCCTGTTCTTCAGACTTCAGCTGAGGGAGCTCTCTACACTCTGTGGTGCTGAACCTCATCCTGCCATGGTTCTGCTTTAGCTTTGAGGAGGCTCAGTGGGGGTTCCTGGCTGTTGTGAGGCTTTGGGAAGAGTGTGTGGACAGTGTTTTTTTTTTCTGGCATCTTGCAGTTTCTTCTGCATTTCTATGTTATTGTGGGAACTAGATCACATTTATTGAAGACATTTATTAATGCTTGTATGGAAGCTTTCAATCGCCAGGAACTGTTTAGAGGCTGCTGTTATCCTTGGGTTGTTTACTTTCTCCATGTGCAATGCTAAACAGGCCAGGAACTGCTTTCATGGCTTTTATGCCCATCTGTTATTTTTTGCCTGTGTGTTCTGAGAAGGCTTGCTGAAGCGGTGGAGCGCCTCGTCTCTAGAATAATATTATTTTATTATGTATTCTGTTTATAGTTGCTGTAACTGTTTGCATAGCTGCCAACTGGCACACTGGCACTGCTGCGTGTCCATGTGTGCATAACAGACAATTCACTGCCAAGATAGCAATGAACGTCTAACTGTTGACGTCTGCCTAGGTTGTTTTCAGTCAGTGGCGCACCTGTGTTTCCATTGCCAAGATGGCAGTACGGCAGAAACTTACCTGAACACACCTCATTTATATATAGATATATTTGCAAGCACCGTTGCTATATAAATGACACAGACGGAAGGCATGAAAGTAGACTGTTGGTGGGGTGTGAGATAGCAATGAGCATCACAACGCGCCTTCCGCAGGGTGTAAGATAAGACCCTGAGTGTTGTTGAAGGAGAATGTTAAACAGTTGACTAAACTGTTTGTTCCTGTTGATGTCCTGTTGATTATCCATCCCTTAATGACAGTGCTAGAGCTGCTTGATATGGAAATACCATATTGTGATTATACTGCTGCATTGATCACAGTGATTGTGATATTAATTGCAGTGTATTAAAAACAGCTTTTTGTGGTAAGCTTAAATTACAGTCAATTTTAATACTACTAATACTAATTAATTTTATTAATACTAATAACTGAAATTGCATTTTCACCAAAATATGTTTGTTGAATGTTAATAATCTGGACCCCCACAGAAATTGATCAGGAAATATGTTAAGGTGTATGAAAATATTTAAGGTGTATGAATTGGTTTGTCAGATTTATCAAAACATATTTATTAAAGGCTATATGAGTATTACTGTGATCACATTCTGCAGCCAATACATTACAGGTAGGCCTACTCCCAACTGGCAGCTGGGATTCTGCCATCATGGTAAAGCTGTTGCTTTCTAAACCTTTACTTGAGACAAGTTATTTAAAAGTAATTGACAAAAGTCTTTAGTCTCAAAAGTGTGCCCAGAAGGAATTTGTACTGTTGCCTACAGATTCTTGTGAATTACGCTGCCCACCCCTGGATGAACCTGTTGAACTATGCATGAACAAGGGCTAACAGTAACATTTGACACATTTGGCAAACACTGCGTGGGAGTGTGCTTTATATACAGTGAGTCCAAGAAGTATTTGATCCCTTGCTGATTTTCTTTGTTTGCCCACTAATAAAGACACTATCCTTCTGCACTTTTAATGGTAGATATATTCTAACATGGAGAGACAGAATATCAAGACAAAAATCCAGAATATAATTTTAAAGAATATATTTTAATTAATTTGTATTTCAATGAGGAAAATAAGTATTTGATCCCTCTTGCCAAACACACTCAATACTTAGTGGCAAAGCCTTTGTTTGCAAGCACAGCGGTGAGACGTTTGTTGTAGTTAACCACAAGTTTAGCACACACACCAGGGGGAATTTTGGCCCACTCTTCTTTGCAGATCCTCTCTAAATCATGAAGGTTGGTGGGCTGTCGCTTGGCAACTCTGACCTTCAGCTCCCTCCATAGATTTTCGATCGGATTGAGGTCTGGCGACTGGCTGGGCCACTCCATGACCTTAATGTGATTTTTCTTGAGCCAATCCTTTGTTGCCTTTGCTGTATGTTTAGGGTCGTTATCATGTTGGAAGACCCAACCACGGCCCATTTTCAGATCCCTGGCAGAGGGGAGGAGGTTGTCCCTCAGGATTGTGCGGTACATGGCTCCATCCATCTTCCCAGTGATGCGGTGAAGTAGCCCTGTACCCTTGGCAGAGAAACACCCCCAAAACATTATGCTTCCACCTCCATGCTTGACGGTGGGCACAGTGTTCTTGGGGTCATAGGCAGCATTTTTCTTCCTCCACACATGGCGGGTGGAGTTGAGGCCAAAAAGTTCAATTTTGGTCTCGTCTGACCACAAAACCTTCTCCCAATAACTTGGTTCATCTTTCAAATGATCATTGGCATACTTGAGGCGCGCCTCCACATGTGCTCTCTTCAGCAGGGGTACCTTTCGGGCACTGCAGGATGTGAATCCATTGTTGCGCAAAGTGTTGCCAATTGTTTCCTTGCAAACTGTGGTCCCAGCTGCCTTCAGGTCATTTGCTAACTCCTGCTGAGTGGTTGCAGGACGATTTCTGACTGTTCTCAGCATCATTGCCACCCCACGAGGCGAAATCTTCTTTGGAGCACCGGGCCGAGGTCTGTTGATTGTCATGTTATACTCTTTAAACTTTCTGATAATTGCACCAATAGTTGTTACTTTCACATCCAACACCTTACTAATCTTTTTGTAGCCCATTCCAGCTTTGTGAAGGTCAACAATTCTGACTCTGAGGTCCTGTGACAGCTCTTTGGTTTTACCCATGTTGGAGACTTGAAATCTGTGTGATCTGTCTGATTCTGTGGACAGGTGTTTTTCACACAAGTGATTAGTGAGAACAGGTGGCTTCAGGTCAGGTAACAAGTTGATTGGGAGTGTCTAACTGGTCTGTAAAAGCCAGAACTGCTAATGAATACTAAGGGATCAAATACTTATTTCACTCCATGAAATACAAATCAATTAATATATATTCCTTAGATTTATTTTCTGGATTTTCTTTTTAATATTCTGTCTCTCCATGTAAGAATACATCTACCATTAAAAGTATAGAATGATCATGTCTTTATTAGTGGGCCAACGAAGAAAATCAGCAAGGGATCAAATACTTCTTGGACTCACTGTATATATATATGCCAAATGTGTCAAATGTTACTGTGCCATATATATATATCCAATTTATTAGAACATGCAAGCTAATATCCCCTATTGATGAGTGTGCTCTTGATTTTGAGGGAAAGAGGAAGCCATTTTTAGAAGGGTCATGATGTGACTTCACTGTGGGTTCATTTAATATATTTGTATTAGATCAGCCATAACATAAGTACAGGGGTTAGTACCTACCAAAAGTCGTCCAAGGAAGGACAACCAGTGTCCTTTCTGTATGCAGGGGTTAGTACCTACCAAAAGTCGACCAAGGAAGGACAACCGGTGTCCTTTTACCTAAGGGTTCATTGATGCAACCCATGGAGACCCCACCTCACAACTTACAGGACTTAAAGGATCTTAGTACCAGAGACCACAGGGCACCTTCAGAGGTCTTGTGGAGTCCATGCCTCGTATGGTCAGATCTGTTGTGTCAGCACAAGGGACAATAAGGGGGCTCAATATTAGGCAGGTGGTGCTAATGTTATGGCTGATCAGTGTATGTCTGTTGTTGTATTTTTCAGTATTGATGCGTATTGAATTTTGAGACATTTACTGAACAAAACTATGTGATATACTGTATTGTCACACTCGTAATGATGACAGCTGAAACAGTCTGACCATTGTACCCAAACACCCATGATGTATTTGTCTGTCCATCTTGGTGCATTTTCTGTTTGTGTTGGCTGACTGCATGTATTTCACCTAATACAGCAGTTAGATAATCTTGCCTTTGAGTTTGGGCTTCTTTTGTTTGGACTTGGAATCTGCCTATGCTGCCAGATCAAATCCTTGATTTCTGAGTATTGCTTCATTGAGTATGGGCACGCAAATAATGTGGTAATGAGCTTTGAGGTGTTCATGAGCTGAATGTTGCTTTGTGTTTCAGTTACCTACAAGTTGTACCGTGGCCCTTACATGCTGCGCCATTGTCGTAATCATTCCTGGCAGAGCGGCCAGTCCAGTGCTCTGACTGTGTCAGCGTATGGTTTTCACATTTTTAAGATCTTGAAATGCACAGTCCTCTCAGATTTTACAATGGCTTAAATTGACTGAACATACTCCTCTCGATAGATCTCTGTCATTGCAGAAAACACCAGAAAACTCTGCTGGTATAAAGATAAACAGCATTGGGCTGTGGATCAGTCACACTGCCTTCTCTGGAGTGATCCAGAAGTAATCATCCAACATCAGTACATTACCTCACTAATGCACTTGTGGCTGATTGCAATCAAATCCTCACAGCATACGTTCCGAACTCTGGTGTAAAATCTTCTCAGGAGAGTGCTGTCTGTTACTGCAGCACAGGGGGGAATATGTCCTAAGAAATGTTGGGTGAGCTGGTGTCTACAAACTTTTGGACTCGTACAGTGGATTCCATAAGCAGAACTGAATTTGATGGTGTGGTGTTTTATCACAGTGTAAGCAGAGCAAGTGTTCTTTGTCTTAAATAATGGCCAAGAACTATATTGATTATGAAGACATGGAGTCCTCAAGGGAACAACTCATTTTGATGCTCCTGACAGATAACAGTGTTAGTTCATTTGACTGATTGAAGGATATTGATTTACTACTGCCCCTCAGGGAAAACATTAGCGAATAGATCATGGGTGTGTGTGACGCATAGTGGAATGCACTTTAACGACAGATAGGCTAGACATGCAGTGTTTTATTACTGGCTTTATGAAAGTGCTTAGCATGTGTTCATTCACATATCTTGGTTCACAGCTGGGGAATGACTGGGGGTTTTCCTGTTCCTAATATGTTAATATTAATGAAAGTCATTTTTAGGGTTTTTGGGGGTACATGTAAAGCATGTACTGTATCTTACACTAGTGCTCTAGCAAATAGCTTTTTACATATTTTAAAAGTAAATATAGCATCACTGTCTCACTTTCTGATAATCGCGGGTTCGATCCCTGTACGGGGCAGCTAAATTCTGTAAATAATATTGTTATTGTTTCTTTACTTCTATTATTTATATTGTGTATATAGTGGTAATTTATCTACATTTTTGCATCTGAGTGTCTTGCTGTCCCTTTGCTGCTGTGACACTGAGAATTTCCCCACTGTGGGACTAATAAAGGATAATCTTATCTTATCTTATCTTAATGCTGTTTTTGTGTAAATCACCCATGTCAAGGAAACCTGAAGTCCTGAGTCAATACAGTCAATACATGGAAACTTAGCCTAAAATATCTGTCTATTCAGCCTACCACAGTTTGCCCCTCCCACTCTTATCACAGTGTTTCAGTTCTGAGTGCTTTTAAATGAGGCATAATATAGGGCAGCCAATCAGAACAGAGCTCATCAATAAAACCATTAAAACCATTATATGTGGAGGTCAAGAAAAAATATGCCATCAATATGCCTTAGAGTTCTTACTGCAGCCTTCAGTTCTGACTATAGCTGTTCACTGGTAAAGTGGACTCACTTATTGCATACGTTTGTTGTAAGACAATATCTTCATTGTTCTGTTACAGAAATAATATCACTGACACACAAACTCCTGCAAATCTCCTAAATTAATTCTTCAAACCTACCATTTCACAGACAGGTTCCGGAAATTGTTATGGTCATAATCCCCTGTCTGCTCCCAGATTATCCTGTAATTCCATATTCATGCTGCTCTCAAAAGTAAATGCCCTATATTTGGAATAACCTTTCAGGGGAAAACATGACATACAGTGCAATCCTTTCCATGTAATTTAAGGTACAGTACATGTACATTTACATTTAAGGCATTTAACAGATGCTCTTATCCAGAGCAACTTACAAAAGTGCTTTGCTATTTACCCAAGAAAAAAACTCTCTGCTAAGGAGGGTCTTCAGTCTGCGTTTGAAGACAGCGAGCGACTCTGCTGTTCTGACACCCAGGGGAAGTTCGTTCCACCACTTTGGTGCAGGACAGAAAAAAGCCTGAACGCTTGTCTTCCGTGGATCTTGAGGGATGGCGGGTCGAGCCGAGCCGTACTTGAAGCTTGAAGGGCTCTTGGTGCAGATTGGTATTTGACCACTGCCAATAAGTACGGAGGGCAGCTACGGGAAGCCAGTGAAGAGAACGCAGCAGTGGAGTGACATGACTGAACTTAGAAACGTTGAAGGTGACCCGTGCCGCGGCATTCTGGATAAGTTGCAGGGGCCTGATGCGCAGAGGGAGACCAGCCAGAATAGAGCTGCAGTAGTCAAGTCCTGAAGTGACGAGAGACTGAACGAGCACCTGGGCGGCCTCTCTAGAGAGGAAGGGTTGAATTATCCGGATGTTGTACAGGAGAAATCAGCATGACCGAGTTGCGTTTGCAACGATGAGAACGATAACTGATCATCCATGACCACACCAAGACTTCGAGCTTCTGTAGAAGGAGTGACCAGTGAGTCCTTAAAGGAGATGGCAAGGTCGTTTAGAAGTCAAGCAGCTCCCTAGATGTACAGCAGCTCTGTCTTGCTGAGGTTAAGTTTGAGGTGGTGAGCTGCCATCCAACAAGAACATGGCGGCTCACCACATGTCCAATTGTTTGTGGACGGCCCTTTTAATGAATGCATTCAGATACTTTTAAGTTGCACCCATTGCTGACACAGATGTGCAAATGCCTGGTAAGTGTGCTGTTTCTCAACCCTGGTCCTGCAGGCACCCTGCCCTGCACATTTCGGTGCCGTCCCTGCTCCCAGCACACCTGATTCAAGAGTAACAAGCCCTTTCAGAGTTGCAGGGGGTGTGCTAGGGCAGGAGGTCCACTAAAATGTGTGGGGTAGTGTGCCTCCAGGACCAGGGTTGAAAAACACTGCTCTAAATAATGTTAAAAAGTCTGTTTAAATGTTGAGTTAGCACAGCTAGCCACTTTATGGAGCTTTATGATCAGTGTACACTGCAGTAGCCCACTTCAGACTGTAGTCACTTTTAATACCATATGACCATGAACCAATGGAAATGAATTGACCAGAAATTCCAACACAAAGACAGAAAAAACATACTTTTGAAAGTGGGCTTGGAGAGATAATATGTGAATATGTAAATGAAAAAAGGGCAGTAATGTGTAGGAAAGTCCAGTCCTATGTCACTGTATCTAAGGACATTTGTTCCACATAGCCCGGAGCAAAAAGAGTTAAACTAAGCCATGGAAGTGGTTGAACAATTATTGAATGAAGTCTTTTCATTTCACAGAGAGAAGCAGCAGATTAAATGAAATTAATCCAATTTGAGGAACCCACTCAATACATAGGCCTACTGAACTCTGAATGTCTGCTGAGCTGGCGTTTTAGCAGGAGTAACGTGGCGCTTGCTTCACCTCACCACTCTAACAGGTTATTTCTATCAAATGAAAGAACTACTGCAGAATCTTCTCTGTATAACAGCATGTCGGAGATGAATGGGCAACATGAAGACTGCATGAGTAGGCCGCTCTCTTTGAAGATCTCTTACTGTGGGAGACCTTTTTCTGTAATTTGGTGGAGCAGTGAGGCAGTACATGACTGTAAGTGCTTCAACGCTTCTCCAACAGCCTCTTGTTGAGTAGAAGAGTTCAGTCATTTGCTAATGGATCAGTATGAACCTGACCTGGCAAGTGCATCTGGCATCATTGTGGATTGAATGCTCTTGACCTAGAAACCCTTTGGTGGTATGTCTCAGAGTCTCGACGAAGCCTTGGGAAAGATGTGAGTGGAATTCTGAGCATTTTCACAGTCCATGGGGGTGCAGTAAGAAAGTGAGCTTTGTTTGGTTATCGCTAGAGATCTGGATCATTCTAGGAAACCAATCACACTGAGGAATGTGTGTTCTTTTGTTTAACTCCACAAGTCTCCAACAGGTCTGTGACTTCAGGCGTAAGATATATGACCTTACAAGCATATTAGTGTACATAAACAGATATCAGTGTGTACAGATGGCTGTACTACTGACTCTTTACTAAACCGTTTGTCCCAAAAAACTGTCAGATGTGTAAATGCTCTAGTCCCTGTAGAAAAGTAGTGCCAATAGAATAGTGCCAATAGAATAGTGTCAATAGAAGTAGTGCCAATAGACTCTCTGGAGCAGATAATGCCAGGCATGGTCTAGAGGGATATAAAGCCCCCCAGCAAGTGGAACTGTGTGCTCTGGTTTGGGGAGTTAGGGAGTTGGGTGTGAGTTAGGGAGTTGTGGATGTGGTGGGGTGGTTGGGGGTGTCATGACCTTACTGAATGCAATCTGATCCTTACAGCAATGCTCCAACATCTAGCAGAAAGCCTTCCCTGGACAGTAGAGACAGTTACTTGAACAAAAGCAGGATGGCTTTTTGCAATAGCCTTGGTTTCATTGGTGTCCCAATACTTTTGTATGTAAAAATGTCAAAAGAGTGGAAAACTGCAAAAATGAAGAAGACAGAGATATTCATTCTTTCTCTTACTTGCATAACATCTGTTTTTTAATGTATTAATAGAGAATCCCTATCTGAATATAATGCTAGTTCTTTAGAACCTGAAGCATATCAAAGGTAAATCACCAAGAGTGCAGCTGTGTGCAATTGTGACATGGGCATCAGCGGATGATTTCTTTGACATGCAGATAATCTGCAGACTTCCTGAAGCAAATTCCTTCTCCTCTGTCCCGTACGACTCCCCCATTGTGTTACATTTCTTCCTGAAGGATTCCCCTTTTTATCCCATATATCAGCACTTCATCCACATTCATCACTGTTCCTGGATGAGCTGGAACATGTGATGTGATGTTCTGCTGTATTCCTCAGTGAGGGTGAATCTGGGAGTGATTCAGGAAGAAGAGGCTTGACTAATGAGAGCAGCAGATGCAAAGAGGGAATGTGTTCAAGGTAAAAATGGCAGTACAGAGAAGGAGTTCTGCTCTGGAATGGCACGCAGGTGATGAATGAGAGCTCATAATACCACAGAGATCACAGTTTCTGTTCCGCTCACAAGCCCCTCTTTGTGTTTTTATAGGATTCGAGCCTCATTCCTCCTACTGAGAGCACCTGTCAGGGTGTTAAATTGGAGCGCAAACTGCTGTAATAAGAAGACATTTTTCTTTCCACTGGCATTTTCAACTAGGGCACTGTATGCCATTGCTGTCCTACAATGTCAGAGCTTCAAATATTATCATAACTTTCAAAAATATATTACCCTGTACTGTTCCTATTAAATCTGTTTGCGAATTTGGGATCAAGAACTTCCGGAAATAGGCAAACACATTATCGTTACTGTCACGCAAAACTGGATAATTTCTATTGGTCAGTTTATGAAGACATTCAGACACAAAAAGACAACTGGCATATTTTGTAAATTATGTTCAAAAATAGCATTTTATTTGATATATATTAAATTATTATTATAATTATAATCATTTGAATACTTGATTATTTACTAGTTACTCTGGTACTCATTCAAAACACTTAACACTTAACACCTAATTAGCAAAGCCGTTTACTTAGCCACCGATAGTTTACTTTGTTAAAAAATTAATTAAGAACTGGTGCTATGAAATAACAACACTTTAGTAGGAGGAACATTTCTGTACATATGTTCACAGTTGATTTCAGTTCATTTGCACTATCACTGTTATACACTATTAATACATTATTGTTGCCTGCTGAATATATTTTAAATTGTAGTTACAGAATGCTTAAAATTAATTAATGAAATGTAAATATTAGAAATGCACAATAATACTAGAATCACATCTGTATGTATCTACTGAGAAACTCATGAACAATTATTGTCATTAGACAGATTAGTTTAGATTTGGCCAATATTCCAAACTGATAGTCAGTGATTTATTTATTGAACTCTAAAAGAGCAACGAGTTACAGTGATGCTGGACTTCTGCACTACAGTATCTCTTCATTTTTTCATTAGTTTTTTTTTTGCATTTATATTTCTGCACAGTGCTAATAAAGATGTCCTTAGTTCCAATTTCTACATTTTATAAATGTTTATACCGTTGACACTAACCGTTGAGCTAATTTGTTGACACAGAGCTATTTAACTGTGAGGCTGGCCCCAACAAACTAACCAACAAGGCCATTTCCGTAGAGCTTGTTTAAAGGCAAAAATCTGCTATCTGCTACATTTTGCACACTATTTCTTTATTCTTAAAGACTTTATTTATTATACCTTTCAAAATAGGGCTGAAAATGCCATTGTTTCAATTGGGGTCTTTTTTTTAAAAATCAGACCAATGTTTTAGTTAAATCATGTGATGTGAAGAGTTCAGAGATGTATTTTTTTTACTGTTTGGAAAATGTAACATAACTGCAGTACATTCACAGTGTTACATATGCTCCATGTTGTCCATATTAAGCCCTAGTTGAAATCCTGCTCAAATACCATGAATCAAAATGCACTTAACCAAAAATAAAGCACTAATCTGCAAATCCACCCTTAAGATATCACCAAGCATAGAGCACATTGATGAAAGTCTTTATGTAGAAAAAGCGCTCAGTAGCATGTACAGTAGACACACCTGTCCACGTTTGGCACGTGCCCACTCCACACACCCCTCCCCACACTTCCTCAGCTGCTCAAGACAACTGCAGGAGCCGAGGATCAGGCTTCCCCTCTCAATGCCCTCTGTACTCTACCATAAGAACTCCATTGTTGTTGCCGTGTTCATATTTCAGGAGTTTTATGTCCTGAAATTTCCTGTTGTAAAAGGCCAGGGCTTTCACATAACTGTTAGTTTATCCTGGAGAAACCCCTCCAGAATGGCACTGTTGGCAGTGAAATATGGCCAAGCTTTACGGAGCTTAGGCCCTGAGACGACAGAGTGAGGAAATATGGTTAATGGAATTGTGTTGAGTTGGCAGTTCTTCAACCTGTTTCTCCTTGCAGTTGGAGAAATCGTTGATGATGACGATGATGCAGCTGACCTCTTTAAAACCCACTTCTCCATCGTAAAACATGTTGTAATGTGTTCTGTTACTAAAAGTAATTAGCTGGGAACTATGATGAAAGTGATAGGTAGGTTTTGAAGGTTTTGAGATTAAGAGGTCAGTGTACTGTTTAATAAGCTTAAGTTTCATATAATTCACTGTTTCACTAATTAACTCTACACAGGATTAGACTTAGTGAGAAAATTAGGCTTTGAAAGTGCAGAAGTAAGGAAAATGTATGTAGTTTGCTGTTGTTTTGGTGGCAGACAGTGGTCCTGACCGCTAGATATCAGTGTCTTCTGATCCCACTGTAAACTTTCTCAGATGGCTCTACATTTACATGGCTTACCGTGTGACAAGCTGAGTGAACACAGTGTGCGATGTTAAGTCAATCATTCATTAAATGTTAAACGGTCAGTCTGACAATAATTTCAAATGTTCAACTGCTCTGAATCAGGAGAGAGAAGCTGGTTAGCATCAATTTTTTTAAGTCTGGTTGACTGAAAACCCACTTATAAACATTGATAGACTGCTGTTGAAAAGACAGAACACTGAATTTCATGTTTTCATGTTGTCATTCACCGAGTATCAGAAAGCCCAGTCAGCTGCTATTGACTAACTGCTGAGCTACTGACACAAGTGTTAATGATAAAAACCTGTGTCTGAGAGAGCGAAGTCAAACGCCAGGTGTTGGGAGTAACAGAAAGGCGAAATGGTGTTTGGACTTGTAGCCGGCTGTCTAGGCTTAGATACGTTTGCTAGCAGTTTAAACACCACTGTTGTAAAAGCAAATTGCACTTTCAGCTGTAGTGCTCTGGCCCATATCTCCATATTCTATCAAAATACTGTTCAGTACTGTCAGCTATTAATGAGGCCTTACTTGCCTTTGTCAGCGCCACTCTCCCCACGTTTCCGTTCAGTGGGAAATGTTCTGCATAACTTCTCCATCTCCCTGATCCAGCGCTTCAGCTACATGTGCTGCAGCACAGACAGCACCCCAAAGACCTCTAACAGAAGTGATCCTAATCTGGCCATAATCCCCAGACAGCTGTTTTGTGTAGTAGGAAGGATCGGCTTGTCCTGTGTTTTTTAGAGTCAGCGGACATAAAACATGAAACAAGTTGGCACACACACGCGCGGCAGCTGCCCGCGAACACACAGCCGTGCCCAACGCGCTGCAGATGTTGCTCTGCTCTCTCCTGTTGCTCTACTTCTCCTCCTCCTCTTCCCTGGGAAGAATGCACTTATCAGCCATCCCACGGAAAAGGATAAAATCGTCAGGAACACCACGGCTCCACGCTATCACTCGTGTTTAATGATTGGATCAGGGTTTTTCTCAATGCTAACATGCAAATCCAGCTTGGGGGATGAAGAGAGACTGGAGATGGCCATGGAAAAATTCATTATGTCCGTTTTCGGTACAGACAGACAGGTTAGTTTGAAGCAGTGATTATCTGGATCTCTAAATTTGTCACTGTACAGTGTACAGCGAAATGTGTCCTCTGCATTTAACCCATCTAGAAGTGAACACACACTCACATGTGTTAGGGGCAGTGAGTACACACACACACCCAGAGCGGTGGGCATCCAACTCCAGCGCCCGGGGAGCAGAGAGGGTAAAGGGCCTTGCTCAAGCGCCCAACAGTGGCAGCTTGCCGAGCCCGGGAATCGAACCCACAACCCTGTTATCAATATCCCGGTGCTCTAACCGCTGAGCCACCACTGCCCCTATTAGGTGTAGGTTAATAAGTGTGAATGCTGAATAGTCTGTTTGTGTTCACTGTTTGAGAATGAATGGAAGCGGATGTTTTCATCTTGTTAGTCTGTCCCTAAAATGGTACCTTACACTGATAAATGATGAGATCCTTGAGGAACTTTTGGAGTTTTTTCAGTTTGAAACTTTGGAGGAACCTTGTATGGTTCTTTGAGGATCCTTCAAGGCACCCTTTTTTTCTAAAAACCTTTTCTTGAAGGTTCCTCAAACACCGTACGAGGTTCCTCCACAGTTTCAAACTGAAAAACCTCCAAACTTTCCTTAAGGGTCTTATACTTTTAACAATGTACTGGTGAACTGAAGTGAGGGACTCCTCGTGAACCAGGCCTAGTCATTAAATGCTTGTTCCCCGTGTTACTTCTCCGTTTATTACATTTTGATAATTGGATCTGTGAATACAGGTATCTGTGTAAATGATCATAATGACTAGTGATGCACTGTTCTGAAGCACTAGATCAGGATTGGCCTAGATATTAAATGTGCTAAATGTGTATGATCTACATCTAATTATCATCAGAATCTTAGTAAAAGAGTAAAGGTTCGGCCTTTGAGTGGTCCAGCAGACTAAGTAAGGCACAGCTACTATGCCTTGACGATTGCTGGTCATACTGCCTACCATCAGCAGCCTGAGAGGGCACAGTTGACCATGCTCGTTCCAGGTGGTAAGATGACTCTGTCTGTCTGTTTTGGCTGTTTTGGCTACTTCTGATGAGTGTAATTGCAAATGTGGCGGTTAGTCAACATGTGCCATCATCAACATGTCTAATCACATGTAAATGGATGCTCTGTTTATTTCTCCGGGCCAAATGGGCCACATATGTGTATAAATGCAGCTTGAATGACTCTTTGGCTTGAGCTACATTTGATGTGAATGACACAGTTGATTAAGCATTTAAGTCAGGGTCCTGTTCTACATATCGGGGTCCTCCTGCAGGCATCAGGGGCTTCTAGCATGTTTCCAGGTCAGTAGTTGTAATTAAAAGCAACCAAGTGAGCAAGCTGTTTGTGTTTTGACAGATGAGGCTTTGAGAATGGCGTTAAAGAGTGCAAATCGAGCTCCTGTTGATTTCATCAGGTACTGTTCATTTACAGTGTACATTTTAGTCATATGGTGCAAAACAAACTCTGACCTCAAACCTCTGAGGAGTACATCTCGTCTGATAATGCAAATATTTATCTCAGTCATGCAACTTTCTAGAGCCTCATGAAACCTATAATGGGTCTTATGTTTTAGCCCTGTGGCTCTGAAATGACTCATTGTCTGCTGTTCTGTAAGATACTTTTTAATAGGACAGCAGTCTGAACTCTCACCCCACAGAGCTATACTCTGATCATATTCACACTTAATTCAGAGGCATTAGACGTGATTCTTGATTCTTGAATACCTCAGGTTGCTGGGGACCCAAATACTGGTGTAATTGTACTTCTTTACTGTATTGCTGAATTTTATCGGACACTAACCACATATTTCCAAAGTGGGAGCTTTACAGGAGAATGAGAAAAATCCTGCATAACTTAATAAATAAATAATAATATTTCTGTCATTTGTCAGCATTTCTATTGCATGTCTACCGTAACATTTTGACACAATGCAAAGAACAACTGCCCGAATCACATCTTGTCAAAAAGTAAAAAACAAGAAAAGTGGAGATAAAAGGGTTTTTCTTGACAGTGACGACTTTCCATATTAAATCTTTTTTATTTAAAAAAGTATTATTGAAAAAAATTCTAAGTTTACAATATGAACTCATGAACACTTTAGTTACTGAGAACTCAGATAACACAGAGTCAGATAACACAGAACTGAAAATTATATTGAAGTAAGTGGATTGTTACACTCCTGGCATTAAATATTTTGGCAGTTTTTGAGTTAGATTTGTGTCATTAGAAATGTGAATTTGAACAGTGACCTACTATTGGACTGTTATCACTTATGGGTTAGATTTCTTAGTTTTTAGTTTTTTTAAGTTCAATGTGCTGAATATTTCAGTCAATGTCAATATCTATATTGACCTTCTCTCCTCTAATCAACAAACAGGTTATAGTGATGTGTCTACGTCTCGCCTCCTTTTTTATTACGTTTGTAATTGTATTCATTTTTTTTGTTGAGTGTTGTGTAAAATCTAAAAATAATAATAAACAAAACATGGACAAAGTGAATTTGAATGTTGTTAGTAAATGAAATTTGAAATAACGAATAAAAAACAATGCTTTTTAAAAACTGAATTTTAAAATTAATATTTAGATTGGATACGCATTAAAAAAATTTTATTCAGAATTTGAATTCTGATTTTTTCATAATTTAACTTCATACAGTTTACACTGTTCAGACAGTTTGTACATCTGTCTGTTTTTGAAAAAAGAATCAGGTAACTAAGGTTTTTGAACTTGAGGATAAAATCTTTCCTTACGTTAGTGTGAACGTTGAACAATGGCCCGTTCATCATCCTCCTCAGACATAGATAAGATTGTAGCTCAGTGTTTATCTGTGCCCTGTTTCAGTTCAGCTCCTGGCTAACACACTTAGCTCATGTGAATGAATAGATTAGCAGAGTTTGAATGCAGTTGGTTATATCTGCTCACTGACAGATCTGCACTGATGAAGATGCTGGGTGTGATTTGGCATAGAACGAAAAAAGATCACCCTCTAGTGGAGGTACTGTGATAGAGAGGTGAGGCCATCCTGCTCATTCTCTGTAGCAAAGGAAATCCAGTTTGTCAGTGATGGCAATGGCCTTGGGAACAGAGCTGAATGCTGTTGGTTTCAGTGTTTTTTATTAACAGTTTTCTTATTGTACAGGAGGTGTTAAAACAAGTGGTGTAGGAATATTTGCTTTTAAATATGATATTAGAATATTTACTTTAACAGCCCAAGTCTGGAATTGCTGGGTGGATACTGTCTGAAAAGCGCATATACACACAGTATCCACTTATTCATAAGTTATAAAGGGTGTTTTAGCCCAAACCTCCGGCACTCAGAGCAGATGTCATTTACATACACTATATGGACAAAAGTATTGGGACACCTGTTAATTTATTGTTTCTTCTGAAATCAGGCGTATTAAAAAGAGTTTATCCTGCTTTTGTTGGAGTAACTGTCTCTACTGTCCGACAAAGACTTTCCACTACATTGTGGAGCATTGATGTGAGGATTTGATTGCAATCAGTGACAAGAGCACTAATGACGTCAGGATGTTGGATGAACACCACCCCACCTCATCCCCAACTTCCCAGCTCATTCCAGAAGTAACAGATTGGGCACCATCATTATTCCAGAGAGCACAGTTTGACTGTTCAATGTTCAGTTCAGTGCTGGGGGACTTTATACCCCTTTAGCCCAGAGTATTAGGCATGGTGGCAATAGGTTCATGCATTAGGCATGGTGGCAATAGGTTCATGTTTATCTGCTCCAGAGAGTCCTATTCTATTGGCAGTACTTCTCTACAGGGCCTAGACAAGCTGTGTGTTGGCATTTGCACACCTGTGTCAGCAAATTGGGCTACTTGAAGTGTCTGAATGCATTTATTAGAAGGACATATAGTGTATTGCAATCTGGAAGGCACAGTAAGATGAGCATAATGCTGCATGTACAGTGTGACAGTAGACAGACAAACTGGATATACAGTGATTTACAATAGAGCAGTGATGGAAAACTTAATGCTTGGACAGTCATCATGTTTTGACTGGTTTTGGTAAATAAACCCACACAGTGTTGTGTTGATTTAAATAAAACAGATACAATAAATGCAATCAAAAACAGATGTAATGTTTACCAGTTCTGGTTCTCTTTGTTTTCAGATTTTTCATTATTTTTACACATTAATTTATTTGACATATTTATGGGTTGAGTATGATTAAAACCGTTCTGACTGGGGCTTAAATATGTGTCACTTGTGGTATATTAGTGCATTAATCAGGATTTGGCCATAGTAATAGCATAGAATCAGATTTGGCTAATCCCTAATCTCTGAAACCCATGGGTATAGAAATGTCATGTTCCTGTAAGAGCTGCACTCTTGTTTTGTGGAGCTCTATGGTCCTCCATTAGAGCTGAAAGCCTGGAGCTCCCAGCAGTTCATCAGCACACAAACAGCTGCTTCATCATTTGGGAGTACAACCTAATTGTCCGTACAGGCAGCGGGACAAGGGTTGTTTGTTCCACTGAGAATATAAATGTTTTTGTCCTTTTCTTTTTGCCCTGACCAGATAATTTGGCAAAGTTATACTTTACATTACAAACAGATCTAGCTAAAGTATTAGGGGGTTCGTTGATTTCATATTGGCCTACATATTTTAGCTATGAAAGGATCAGAACAATTATTTTGGTTGAGTTCCCTGAACGCTTTATATTCCCTGAACAAATTTTATTATGTGTACAAAAAGCTTTTCACTAGACTAGATGATGCTGAGGCAGAGACAACAAGCAGCTACCTCTTAAGTTCAGATGCTCCAAGGTTTTGGAGAAACAGTACCACATTAGTTTTAATGGTGTAACACTCATTAGTTTTGACCAGTGCATTGATTCTGTAGACTGATTGTGTAATTCTATCAATCCAGCATCCGCATCAGTTAAAAAAGTATAACATACACATTCACTAAAAGCACATAATATTGAGTCATTGCCTTACAAAAATCATCATATCATAGTGAAGCAATGGGAATGCATCTGAACTTTCATAATTATGAAACATTTTAGACATGTTTCACTCTTAAAAGAATGTCCTTCAAGGGCTGTTTAGTAAAGGCAATTATTATGTTGTACTGACTCAAACCCTTTCTGATTAGCAGAACAGCTAAACTCACATTCTATAAATATCTACTTTGTTGTTTCAGCAATTCCTGAATGAAACCTACATGCAATTTGTAAATTAAAAGGGGACTAAAATAGAGCCCTGAGGTACTCATTTGTTTTGTGTGCACACTGTCTAGCTACTGTTGCATCAAAAAGTGAGTAAATCAAATGGCCGAGTCAGAACCCTGACCTTAACCCTAGCGAGAAGCTATGGCCTATAGAGTTGTAGAGGGCTATGCATGCAAGGCATCCCAGAAACATTATCAATTAAAACCCTTTTGCAGGAACAGATGGTCCAGGATTCCTGTGTAAATCTTATTTGCAGAAGGGAAATAGTTTTTCTGTGTTTTTTACTTTTCTGTGGCTGTTTCTCACAGTGCTCAGTAAAAGACATGAACAGTACCGCCATTTGTTATTGTGGCTTAGATAATGCTCAGAACACATTATATTAGTAATCAGTGCAGAAATCCAGGTACCTACCTGTACTTTTCCTGTAACTCTATATGCTGTATGTGAGATCTACTTGCAAAATGAGTGCCAAAAGTTAGAAAATGGTATGTGTACATGGATATATAATGTATATTTTATTGTTTCTGTCTTTTAACCTTGTTGTGGGGCAGATCGCTAGTGCTTCCTTCCGTCTTATGGAGGTCTGTATTCCTTGCCTGTGTATTCATAGCACACACCATCCTGAACTTAAGGTTGATGCTGCAAAAATAGGCCATTTTTCATCTGCTAGACATGAGCTGGATATATGAGTGTGACGTGACTGGGACAGAGCAAAAGACAAAAAGGGCAGGAAGATGGTTATTTAAGCAGATCAATGACGAGCACATCACTGACGCTCAGGACACACACTCCTACATAGCCGCAGACAGCTTACAGAGATTACTCAGCTAAGCGGTAGACTGTGTGTGTTTGCTGTGGCAGAAACAGACAGACGGTGTGTGAAAGAGAGAATAATGATTTTACAGTGTGTTTGGACTGCTTCCAGGCCTTCCAGCTGACCGTTTTCAGTCACGTCATTGGTGTATTTCCATTGACAAGCATTCTGCACATGGAAAATCACTAATCGGATGGCGATGTCAAAGGTGTCCTTCAAACCCACTTGAATTTTGTTGTGTAGAAATATAATTATGATAAATAAAGCTTGATAATCACTTTTTTTTTTTAATAATGTGTCTAAATGATCTTTTAAATTAATTCAGAATAAAAAACAGATCTGCTTAATTGGTTATAATTCTTACTGGGGGTGGTGGTAAAATTAGCTAAAATTAGCAGTTTTTGTGCCTGTTGTTTCGTGGCCTTTCTAAAGGGCCTTAAGACCATAGGTGTCACTTTCACTAACTGGCAAAGAATTTCAGTCAACAGTGCTACAAAAACTTAGGAACTCCCATCCAAACCCACTCCTGTTGTGTTGTTTCACTATTTTCGGAATGAAAAAGGTTCTAATACAGAGCCCTGAGGCACTCCTTTTCAGTGCTGTTCAGAAACTGTGTGGGTACCCTGTCTGACGCTAGCCTATATGCTCTATGTGGAAAATCATGTGTGGAGTCATGTGATGTGTTGCAGACAGTTTGATCGTATCCAGCAGAGGACAGTCAATAGCAGTGAATGAACCGCATTCTCAAAAGCCATAAATACGGTGGATCAATAAATAGCACAGTACAGTGTTTTCATGTTATCAGAAGGGGGTGTCGCTAACAATGAGTAATGCACATTGCTGCAATCGCTTATGGGACTTTTCTGGAGCCAACTGATGTAACTGAAATTGAGACATAGGCCCTCTGTAATGGATGATGTTAGAAGCTGAAATGTAATCTTATTAATAGTGAACATTTAAAAGAGAACATGATGGCTATGAGAACCTCCCATTTTTATTCCTCCAGGCTGACTGCGTGTTGTATTATCGTTAAGACCACTTTTATAGCCCTGCTTAACGTTTGGACGGAATGTACTGTTCCAAAATCTCCACAACACAGACGAGAAAAAGGCAGGAAGGTCACTGTGACTGAGGGAGCATAAATCTCTGGACACAAATGAACCTGTAACGACTAGAACATGAGAAGCTAGAAGCCAGTTGTTGTAACAGGCCATACTTCCCTAGTCCAGCTCAGTCCAACCATCAGTAGAATGAGTAATTGGTGTCACCCGAGTCAGTCCATCAGAAGGCCACTCAGAAGCTGAAGGTTTTTTTTTTTACTGTCATTGGTCACTTTTGCTTTAAATCACAGGCTTGTTGGCCACTCAGCAGTTTCAGGATTCACATGGTTCACATTACTGACCTCAATAGAAGCAGGAGTGGAAATCAGGGTAGCTTTTTTTATTATAACAGTTTAGTTGTATTAGTTTGGCTAAACTTGCAGGAAGATAAAGATGCAGAAGAGGATGTTTTTGATATCTTTAGTTATTTTCCGGAGACAAGCGTATTCTGCTAGATATAGTAAAACGTGGTGCACCTCGAAACAGGCCTCGTGACAATGGCTTTTTCAGTTGTCTGTGTCCGCAGAAGTAAAGCAAAAGCTGGTAGAAGTGAGTGGCTAAATTCCTAGGTAAGGAATCATTTCAAAGAATAATTCCAAAAAATAATAAGTATTTTTGTTACAGGGCTAAAAACAAAGCTATACAGTGAAGCATGTCCTCTATAAAGTATGCTATTCTGTGCTATGCTACGTGACTCCTGTGAGCCTGGTTAACCAGCCAATCAGTTGTCATTTTTTCATGAGCCCACAATAAAAGGAAAATACATTCTGAGGCAGTGTAACAGGGTAGTAAATAGGCTGCATCAGGCCATTTTCCACCCCACACAATACTATTTATGTAATAAAGATCAGCTTAAAATACTACATATATACAATAAATACTCAATAAATCATTGTATGGCACCTTTAATGTAAAGGGGTTTAACAAATAATTTGCATCAAACCTTTTAGGAATTACAGCCATTTTTTTTTTACAGTCCCTCTGTTTTCAGGTTTCAGATGAGCAGTTTGACAGCCGAGTGTGGATTGTTCTCTTGGTATTTTATAACATATCTAACTATGAGCCATTCTAGATGCTTATTTTATTAGAACTCAGTGTTACATGACTTCTATAACAGAGGTCACTAACAGGCCTGAGGAGAAAACGAGTCAGAGGAAAGTTAACTCACATGACATGCTCTAAAAAGTGAGAAGTGGAGCGCAAACCAAGCTTTTAGTCAAGAATAGACTCGTATATGTACACTCGTACGTGCTGATCATTATAAAAGAAGCATGTCAAGTGGAACTACAAGTTATTAAGCCTATTGACAACATTCAAGAGTACCATTACCTTTTTTTTACGAACACTGTTTTTAAATTTGATTCGTAAGTAATAATAAGTAATAAGTAAAGTACATTTGTTGAGCGTTTGTTATGTATAATTTGACCAGTTCAGTTTGGAAACTGATTATAATTATTGTTGAAATATACTGAACTGTAATTGAGACAGTTGTTGACTACATAAAAAAGCAACTTTAATATACAGAATATGGCACTGAATCATAATGCTTAAAGTTAGACATTAAGATGTTCCATACCTTGGCTTGAGGAACTTTTCTCTAACTGGAACTTATTAAATTTTAATTAAATAACCCTCTTTCATAATTACAAGTCTTCTGCAGCTTTGTTCATCATTCTGAGCATATCTGCATTTTTCTACAGCTTCCTACAAATGATTGGAAATGTTTGAAATCCACAATATCAACATAATATTACAGTTATAGTAAAAACTGTATGTATTATCAGTGGAAGTGTTTTTAGATTATTAAAAAACAGTGACTCCTAGCTTTTGATGGGTGATTCAAGACTTGGTAGTATATTAGTGTGATTGCTTATTGGCTGCAATAAAAAAATGTAAATTCACTGTGTCTTTAGACTACCAGTGAGACTTTCACAGCAGACAACTGTGCTTGTGTGCAACGCTGTAGTGATTTGTGGCCTCATTCCGAAGTCAGTACAGATTATGTTAGCTAATATCTATTTAAATGAGCCTGGGGCCTGATACTGATCCAGAAAATAGAATGAATAAGGCCCTGTCTGCTTCCCATACTCCTCCAGTCAGCAATTTTTATAAGGAAATTTATGGCCGAAGAGTTGCAGCCAGGCATTAGTGGTGAATTGAGAGGCGCTATCTGGATTTAAAAGTGGCATCACTTTAATAACAGCTGTGCTGTACATGGACTCCCCATTATGGATGTTGTGAATGGACTAAGGCTTGCGATTTGGAATCGGGCCTAATATGCGCCGTATATGCTTGTTTGGTTGTGAGTGTGAATGTGTGTGGTATTCTACAGTAGGATCAGTGTATGGAGTCCCATAGGAGTGTTTGGCATCTCTGTCCTATGTTGAGTCATGGAATGCATGGATGTTGAGTTATCTGATTGTGTGTATGTGTGTGTGTGTGTGTGTCCGGGAGATGCCTTTGGGGGCCTCAAAAACCCTATATTTCGTGTGCATGTGTGTGGGCACATGTGTGTGTGTGAGAGGGTCTTGAACTGCCTGCAAGCAAAATGTGTGTGGATGATAGATCAATTACTGTGTGTGTGTGTGGTTGAGGGGGGGTGTACATGCATGAATGTATGGCCGATTAGAGTGAGAGTTGGCTTCTTGGCTGAGGGGCAGCAGTGGGCTGCAGGCCCACAGAGAGGGAGTTTTCTGTTGAGTTAAATGGATGGAGACAGCTGCTCCAAGGCCAGCTCTTATACTGCTCACACAAGCAGCCTTTGTGTTTAGCTCAGGCTCTTCTGTCAGCGCAGTTCACCCCTCCAGCTCAGTCTAAAACTTTGCCCTTCTGCACCAGTGTACACCAAGTGTAAGCTTAACATCAGTATAGGAACAGGGCCGTTACGGGGGGTGCACTGATACCACTTTTTCACCTTTGATACAATACTGATAACTAGGGGAATAAGAAAATATAGATATGGTGTATTGTGATATTGTGATATAATGCCCTGTTACCCCATCGTTACACTTTGCGAGTGAAGACCACACCTTGAAGCTCTGAAGTGTTTTGGGCAGGACTTCAGGCCAGCTTCTTCGGGGTGGCACATGAAGCTGTGCCCCCCTGTGGCTGTGGTTAATAGCAGGGAACAGGGAAGGAGACGGGATGGTGGTTGGTGTGCTGTTGTTCAACACAAAGATGGAGTGAGGGTTGAGGTTTAAATTTAGGGAGAAGGAGGAGGAATTAGGGTGTGGTCCATCTCCCAATATTCAGTTATAATATAACACCTCGTGTGGTTTCACCAGGTTCTTACCAATACTCCAGCGCAATGCCAACTGTGTACATTATATATATATATATATATATATATATATATATATATATACACATCGTTTTTTGGGGGGTAGTGTTCTGTCTCACAAATCAAATATAATGAGCTTGAACGAATGATGCTTACTGACTGAATAACGGTTTCAGAGCCATGAAAAAAATGAAAGAGTTACATAGTGCTGAAAATGTACAGGACAGAACATTTTATGGAAAGAAGAACAAAAATTTCCACTGTTTACAAACCAAATTTGCGTACGCAACAAAATTAATGTAAGTATGTGCCTGTAACCTGTGGTTTGTCATGTTCTGGCATCTGTTTTACAGTATCCATATGAATCTTTCCAGAAATCTTACACATCTTGGGAATGTGTATTTGCACATTCTGTTCTCTAGATGGCAGCATCAGGCACATATGACCAAGTGTCCCTTCCAGTTGTGGATGCTAAGATGTGGAGACGAAACCAATGAGATTTCTATGTATTTTTGAGTTTAGGCATGCCATTTTTAAAAACCTGAATACGAGCATAACTGAGCTGCATCACAAGGTCATTTGTTCTATTTGATAAATGAGAAACATTCATATTATTTGTATGTAGTATGAACATTACCTAGATGTTTAGGGTAATAGTATAGGATATAAATATTAATATAGGAATGTATTATAGATATAAAAATATGTATAAATAGGTATACACATTATTGTTTTGTTGATTTATTGATTTATATCCAAAATAATTATATTTTGCCTACTTTAAAATCAGTATCATCAGCCATATCAGCTAATGAATAAGATTTTCTACATGAAATGCTACATAAATGCTCTTAACTATGCTAACTTTAATAATATTAAATTAACCATTCAGTTTGTACCTAGAATCTAGTGCACCCATGTTTCTCCAAGTAAGGACTATGGACCCCTATGGGTCCCTGACATATAGCCAGAGTACCAATATAAACTTTGAAATATGCTACCACACGTACGTCAATTACATAATGTATGTTATGGGTAATACATTTCAACTACATTTCAGTGAGGTACAAGGAAATGACATCAAATGACATCAGTTTGTTTTTAGTGAGAACACTGACAATAGACCACAGTGTAATCTCTCTAGCATTGGTTCTAGCAAACGAGGCCATTAGGCTGGTCACAAATAGAGGGGGGGCTTTTTAGGGCATTTTCAGGTTTTGCTTTGTGGTAGGAAGCCAAGCCCCCCCTATCATTTGTGGAGCCAGGAATGAGGAACAGGGTTAAAAGGTAAGTGAGGGGGTGGTGGAGGGTTGCACAGACTGGACATAGACACATGCACAAGGTAGACACAGAATTTATAGAAGGATAGGTTAAGGAGGAGTGGCTTAAGGCATTTAGTCTTCCCAGAATTCCAACTGTTTTTGAGTTGAAAACATCCAAAACATAATAAATATATCAAATATATGTTATAAAATGTAGTGTAGATAGGTACCCTTTATTGTCATTATACTTACACATCTGTACAGTTCAGCAATATTCTTCTCTTTCCATATTCTAGCCTGGAAAGCCAAAGTCAGAGGCAACAGTGGCAGCTTAGTGCACCTGGATTTTGAACCCACATCCCACTGAAAAATAGCCCAGTGTGCACACACCAGTAGCCACCCCTGTTCCAAACGTACTGGTCACGTTGTGACCTGCGGCTTGTTCAGAACTGTTGCTTAATCTAGCTGGAAGAGGCTGAACACATGCTAGAATGGCTGGCGGTGGATATCAACAGGAAATGTTAAACAGTCCCTCTCAGCTCTCCATATAAACAGTGATCTCACCATAGCACGATTAGGCTTTCCATCAGGCTTGCTCACCTAGATAAGCCTCTTCCTGATGGAACAGCCCCACTCACACCACTGTAAACCAATTTATGATGCTGGGCTGCATTATCTGCTCAGCGCTCAGTCCGCTCACTCTTCTCCATGTTTGGATTGGACGCCCAAGTACTTTTATGTCCATCTCCTCGAAGGAGTAGTTTCCCTTTTTGTCATGAGATAGTGAGTCCAAACCACCCCATAGGCTTACTACACAAATGTTTTCAGCTTTATATCTGAGGTGTAGCTGCTCAAGGGAGGCTTTATCACTTGTAAAAATTCAAGTAGCATTTTGTGAGAATGGGACTGGTTTTTGTCATACAGACCATCATAATGGGTGGGACACGACCATTCAAGAGTCTGGAGTCAAAGGATCAATAACACTAAACCAGTTTGGTTTCAGATACAGTACTGTGTGAAAGTCTATAGGTAGCCAAGAAGACTGGTTAAAGCTTTTTTTTTTTTACCAGAATACACTCCTAAAAGGATGCAACGATGGGTTCTTTGAGCAATGCCATAGAAGAACCATTTTTTGTAAGAGATGTGAGCGTGAAAATGAAAGATTTTAAAGATTTAAAGAAATTGATGTAAAAATTCTTTACCCATTTCTTATACAGAAATAGTTCTTTATGGGTCCAAAAATGGTTTTAGTATGGCATCACTCAAAGAGTGTAAGTGGGTTCATATGTGTAGAAACACTGTATAACATTAGAATAAATGAGTAGAAATAATACAGTCAATGTTGGCTTTATTTTCAGGAAATGGCAAGTATGTTACCCAGAAGTGCCACAACCAAGACTTCAAGAGTCCAAGACAGCATAACTGGCCAGTGGGATGTTCAGTGGGAGGTTCGCTTGACCTTTGTTCTAAGATGTTCATCAGAATGAGCTGCCATTTATTCATGAACTGTCATTAGGCTTTATCAGCTGATGGCAACTCTAGATATTATTTAAAGGTGCCAGAATACATTTATTGAATATATATATATATATATATATATATATATATATATATATATATATATATATATATATATAGTAAGTGTGTGACTTTGGTTGGGGGGAAATGTTTAGATTCACAACCCTGTTGTTTTGCCTCAGAATGAAACGCTCTAATTTACTTACACAGAAGGCCAGAAAGGAAAAAAACCCTGAGAGGCTCTACTTTTATGGCAGTTACGGTATTACCACGGTATCCTACGTCTTACTGCATAGTATTGCTGTCCTCGTGCTGTATCCTCTCAGCGTGATGAGCTTTTAGCAAGCTGGAGAGATTGTAGCTGGTTATCTATTAGCCTCACCTGGCCGAGTTTGACTTTCTTGAGTCTTACTGGTAAAAAACATAGAGTGCAGGGTGCTTTCCCTTCAACCCTTGAGGTTGAGTTCTGTTTTTTTTTTTAAGAAAGTCAACTATGGAGAGAAGAGATAGCACTAACTTGTAGCCTAGTGGGGAGCCCTGTTTGCTGGTTTGTGTAACAACCTGTATTCCCATAGCTAGCCTAGTCTGGTGGTGATGTGCTGCTCTCTAGTATCAACAGCACGATGTTACAGCATCGCGTCAGCTTTGACTAGAGCATTTACTAGTGGGCTGTGAGTGTGTGTAAATTTTGGGGGTGTAAATATAACAAGCGAACAATGTTATGTAACAGTTTTGGGGTTTTGCGATTGGCCCATTTTTGGCCCATATATGAAATATCATGAAGGTGACATTAATATAATGTGTCAGTGAAGGTTGAATGGTAGTGCATTTCGATATCTTGCCTTATATGCGTGACATGGTTATTTTTCTGGAAAGAGTCTGTGGAAATGTTCTGTACGACTGGGCGCGTGTGGCACATGTGAGTAGGCCTGGAGGCGGTGGGCGCAGCAGCCGTGGCAGCAGGAGTGTGATAAGGCCAGGCCCTAATGGATATGTTCCTGTTCTGCAAGGTCAGTGAGGCCTAGCCCTGTGCGCTGGCTCTCCAGTCCAAAACAGCTCTTTTTATCAACAACTGACTTCTCCCTCCGTGCGCACCAGCTGTGGAAAGGTCACAATGTGTAGGAGCCCCAGAAGAGCCGCGCTGGCTCTGTACACACACGGGGGTCGTTAGGCGGACGCTGTGCAGCTGTTTGTGCTGCGCACACACTGCTGTTGTACCAGTTTCCTTTTTTTGAGAAACCACCCCAACCACAATCATCATATTTGTGCCTGAAACCGTGGCAGGTTGCTAAGAAACCTCGACTACACTTGCTTACATGTGCTTCTTAAGCATATCATGTAAAAACCTCATAATCACTGTGACTGTAGTCACATTTTGGAGCCTGTTCTTATTTACCCCTCTGGTCCATTTTTACACTCTAGCACACACAATTATAGGATCTGTGTAGATGATCTGGATATCTGGTCTAAAACTCGTCCTATTTGCTCCTTATTTGGACCGTTATTGTACTCCATGCTTCCAAGAGAGGGCGCTGTGTGCTGCTGTTTCTCTGTGCGTGCTTACTCATGCAGCCTGACCTGCCACAGCTCTCACCGGTGGTTTAGATGAACTCTTTTGATGGGTTAATTAATCAATAAATAATGGCTCTCAACTCTTGTGGCAGATGGATGTGACGGGGTTGAGTCTGCATCCTCTCAGCGTCTTTCCCCAGCATTCACACAGCAGCAATGTCTCATTGAAAAAACATGCAGACAGAGTGCTGTTAAAAAAAAGAGGAGAAGGCCAATTGCCCCTGCCTTGGGTTGAATGGGAATCTATGTGAGGACAAAGTACGAGTGCATTTTGGGCCCTGTGTGAACAAGTAGATGTCTCCTTAACTTACTTAACTCAGCAGCACCGTTAGTAGCCATTTAAATATGGTAGCAATGTCTTGTTCCTTCATCACAAAGGTTTTAACGCTGATGCTTGTGGGTTATGGAGGAATGGGCTGTTTTTTTTGGGATCTGACAAAACATATCAGAGGGGCTTAGCTCTGGACTTTCAGTTTATTCAGTGGGGATCATTCTGATAGACTTATTTGTTTGTTTTGAAATGTTGTCTTGCTCTGTGATGCAGTAGCTCTTCAGTTTTAGCTGAAATAATTCTTTAATATTGGGCATAATTAATGTTGGCATTGTGGTTGAGCTGTATAACAGTCATACCGTACACCTCAGTATTTAAAAATGTTGACAGTATCTAAAAATAAGATTTTTTATAAAATTACGAGATTTCTAACTGAGCTAATGCTAACCAACCTCTCTCTCCTGATTCAGAGCAGGTTAGTATTTGTAATTGGGAGATTGAGGATTTAACATTTATTGAATTTCAAGGTGTGCACAGTGTTCACTTTGTCATCCTGCGAACAGACTGAACGTTGTATTTGGTATTTTTTCCAATTTAAGTTAAGGCAGGATGAGATTATACAGAAGACCCCCCAAAATTCAGGCCTAAAAAGTAAAATTCCACCCCAGTATTTTGTTCCATCTACCAGAGCAGCTCTGATTTTACGTTCTTGACCTGCATTGTTCATCTCTGCTTATCAGTAGCTTAAACGAACACTTTCTTAGAAATCTGTCATTCCTCTGCTACAGTCTTTAACAACTCAGCCATATCTGCACGTGTGTGGCTCTCATTCACTGCTATTGTATGGAGCATAAGAGATGCTAGCTGCCACCCATCAGTGATGAAATGTGTAGTTACAGTGACATACGATTCTGTGGCAGTGAAAGTCTACACATCACATGTTACAGCTATCCTACCCCTTTTCTTCACCGATTTGACTCATGACCTCGTTTTTTTGGAATCGGTGTGAGTGTGGTGATTGCTGTGTCAGTAAAATTTCTTCGAGATGGGATGCTGCTGGTTCTCAACGACTGAATACGGCCGCAGATCCTTGGCTATTCTGAGTTGGGTGGAAGCTTTGACATCGCTTGCTTGATGGCCGTTTAGTTTGGCAGTAATGGAAAACGTCTGTCAACATTACATTATCAGTTAACATTTAGAAACTTTGACATTTGTGAATCATCCACATCTGCATCAGAAACGTCCACGTCCACTTAAAGTTGCCGCTACTTTTTCCTAAAGTCTAATAAATGTCTGTCAGTATTGCTCTCCTCGAAGTAGAGTGGGTGGTCCTAAAAGTGGTCATGATTACCCTCACTAATTACAAGGCTTACATGACTCCACCCCCTCCTAGAGTCTGAGCAACCAGGCGAGCTAAAGCTGAACCTGGCGAGCTAAAGCCACAAGCGACTCCAGAAACCGTTGTCACCAGAATTGTTTATTCCTCCAGACCAGAGCAGTGGTCAGTGACAGTGCTAATCCACAGGAACACATGGAACTATTTTCTTCTTTAGATAAGACCGTTTCTATTTTAAAGAAAGGAAATTGGAGGAGGAATGCTTACCGTACGCATCTAATCTGTAGCTTTACCCGCTCACTGTCTACAGCAGGGTAATGCCCTTTATGTAAGCAATGGACTTCTTCAAATCTGTCACCAGGAACCTGTTTGCTACCACAACTAAAAATAGATGTAGAACGACAGGGCCAGTGTTTTTCTGGACATGAACTGGAAAGAAATGCTTTGTGAAGTTAGAAGAACACTAAATGGAAGTCATTTCTTTGTTTTGTGTGTTGAAAGTAAATATCATGACTATGGTGAGAGTAAGGTTTAGTTGTGGTTGGAAGTCCATGGAAGTCCATTCATATTGAACATCTTGGTGATTTCTTTGAACTGTTGTTTTATGGTGTAGAATAACAGCATGCATCTTCAATTGGAAAAAATAAGAGTATTGTGGTCTCCATACTGATTATGGTATTTAGTAGTATTTAAGCTGAAAGGTGTCTTTTGGATCTCAGCTAATACGAACTACCTAAGGGTTTGTATTTTCTGAGTAAACAGCAAAGCACTTTTATAAGTCACTCTGGAGAAGCGTTTCTGCTAAATGCCTTAAATGTAAAATGTACAATGGTGCGCAGGTTTTCATATTTTGGGAGTTTCTTAAATTAACGCAGGGTTGCAATTTTACGTACAGGATCAAAAATGTACAGACAGCACACATAATATTGGCTGAACATTCCTTAGCACCTTAACCAGATTTGATAGCCATCATAAAACCTCTGGCAGAATTCAGTTTGGACTACTCTGGTTGGCAGAACTGGCCCATTTCAATGAAATGTGTAAGTTTTCTTGCATAGAGAGACATTGTCCTGGGAAAACCCAGAATGCTCTTCATTTTGTGACAGTGTTCAGCCCCAGAGCATGATACTATCCCCACCATGCTTAATAGTACAGTGGTGTTTTTGGGTTGAATGCTTGAACTTTGCTTCTTTAAACATACATTCTGGTCGTTGTTGTTGCCAAACAACTTAATCTTTCATATCTAATTTGACCAGAAAACAGAATTTCTGGTTTCTTTGCCCATGTGGTCAGCTGCAGTTGACCAGCAGTTTAGTCAAGCTTGAAGATGTCAAGTTTCCAAGACAGAAGCCTCAGTTGCTGGTTTTAATGTTGTTCCTGGCCATTCAAACCAATTTCCCTTTAGCCGATGGTTTGTAGGAGGTTCAGGTTGAGTCTGCATATGCAGTTGTTTAGGAATGACTGAGCAGAATTTCCCAAAGGAGTTGTAGCACAATGATTTATAAAGGATTGAGCAAGCATCACACTCAACTCTTTCTACCAGTTAAGATAATATTAAGAACTAAGATGCCTTTGGGAAATATAATTAATATTCTCCACATTTTACAGCATTCATATTTTACACTGTGCTGGAGACAATGCCCCAGTTACAGTATAAAATATGAATGCTTTGACATATCCTGAAACACTGTTGTGCTGGATGAACAGTGGAGCGATCTGTCAGTGGAAACGTGCAGTAGCGAAGCCTGTCTAGTGCTGCTTTTTCTCTGATGGCTTTCTAGGGCCTCGAGTGGATTTCGCTTGGTGTTTATTCATTGACTCAGGGCGTGAGCGTTAACTCAGGGTGGACGAGTCAAGCAGCAGCATTTCCTCAGGGGTGAGTAGGTTTGTTTGGAGGACGCATCCTGTTGTAAGTCACCAGTCCGCCTCCTCTTTGCTCTGTGACACACACTTTGCCATCTCATGGTGAGGATCTGCAGGTGGTCAGCCCTAATCTGTTCGGCTCTCCAGGCTGTTTACATTCTGATCTGCTGTGTTTCGTAAGGGAACGCAGAATACGTCCCTTTCACTGTGAAGTGATTTAAAACTGATGATTTGAAACTGACCTGAATTCCCAGTTTGTCATCATTACAAATTTTGTTTCATATTTATTTTGATTTTTATAAAATATGCATGAGATCTAATTAGGATCTAAAGCTTTTGTACCAGCTGTTAACAGTGACAGTGCTTAATCAGTGCACAGCATCAGTAATAAACGTAAAAATGGCTTTTGTATTAAAAGTGTTTTTAATATAATAATAATATTGACACGCTGACAGCATCTTCGGTATCTAAATTATCTACATCTACCCTTGATTGAAGATCATTCAACATCACTTAAATGTTTACAGTGCTGAATGACCCTATACAGTGCTAAATGACCCTATGCAGTGCTGAATAAACTTTTACAGTGCTGAATAAACCTTTACAGTGCTGAATGAACTTTTTAGTGGTGAATGAACTTTTTTAGTACTAAATAAACTTTCACAGTGCTGAATAAACATTTACAGTGCTGAATAAATATTTACAGTACTGAAGGAACTTTTACAGTGCTGAATAAAAGTTTACAGTGCTGAATAAACTTTTACAGTGCTGAATGACCCTATACAGTGCTGAATAAACATTTACAGTGCTGAATGAACTTTTACAGTGCTGAATAAACCTTTACAGTGCTGAATGATCTTTTTTAGTGCTGAATAAACTTTCACAGTGCTGAATAAATGTTTACAATGCTGAATGAACTTTTACAGTGCTGAATGACCCAATACAGTGCTGAAGGAACTTTTACAGTGCTGAATAAAGGTTTACAGTGCTGAATGACCCTATGCCGTGCTGAATAAACGTTTACAGTGCTGAATAAACTTTTACAGTGCTGAATGACCATATACAATGCTGAATGAACATTTACAGTGCTAAATAAACTTTTACAGTGCTGAATGACCCTATACAGTGCTGAATGAATGTTTACAGAGCTAAATGAACTTCTGAAGTGCTGAATGAACTCTGAATTGTCAAAAGACTGTACTGATTCAAAGTACTGAATGAACATTACCATTCATTAAATGAACTTTTACAGTGTTGAATGCACAAACTTCTACAGTGCTGACTGAAGTTCCACTGTACAGAAGGATCTTCTGCAGGGCTGAATTAACTTCTACAGTGCTGAATGAATGTTTACTGTGTACAGTCATACCTGTTTGAACTCGAATGAACTACAGTGTTCATTGAAGGCAGGTGATTTGGATGCATCTATGCTTCTTCTGTAACATACAGTCACTTGCAAATGTATTTACACATTTCCATTTGACATTTCCTTATATATTTCCATGTTGTATTACAGTGTATTACAGTACTACTGTTGACGCACACACATCTGAAAATGCACTTAATGGCAACTCACATGACTAAACTTCAAAAAAGTAGGGTGAGTTGTTCCATGCTAGTAGTTTTCTTTTTGGACAATTATTAACTGAAACAAGCTGACTGCAACAGCGTTCAGCCGTTTTTCCTGTAATGCTAGATAAAGGGCACTTAAGGTACAATTACAACTTCCAGGTCTACATGGATAAGTGATCTCCTGGAGGAGATGTTTGCCTAGAGCAAGACAGGCTTACCCTAGCTGTCTTAGACAGTTTTAAAGAAAAGAGGCTCTTAGAAAGGATCATAGACTAATCTGATGAAATGCTATGCATTATAAATGCCTTTAAGGAGGTTTGCCACAGATACGATACCAACATCTACATATGGTTGCCACCTGCGGCTCTTTATGGTATGTGGAAAAAGATGAATGTAGATGTACAACAGAGCTATGCAAGACAATATCTGCTGATCTGCTGAGTAGTAAATGTTTTCCCCAACTTCTGTTGTTTTTGATGACTAACACACGTTTTCCTGCTCGATCTGCCAGTACCTTTCTTCCCTTTGGTGCTGTAAAATCTGACAACACTGGCTTTTTCTGTTGTGTAGATGCTTCTAATTACGCAATGCTGCCAACCTCGCTCTGTGCTGTAGGAGCCGCACAGGTAGGCGCCATAAATTATGCAAAAGAAAAGGGATCAGAGTCTCTCATTACATATCTCTCATTGTAGGGCGAACTGAAAAAGACTGAAGACAGGCTTTAAGAGTGGGCTAGTGTTTCTACAATGTTAGCACAGCTTTAGTTACTGTTGGTAAATGTCATTGTGTCCCACTTTCAGACCCCTGAATTTAATAGCTCTGTACTGACTGTTACTTTGGCTTCATGCTGGCCTTGATTAGAACAGATTGGACAGATATGGATATGTAGATACATAACGGACAGATGAAGTGTGTATATAACATATAATATACATGACACTCATAACTCAAGCAATCAAGGAATCAAGAATCATAAAACACTGTAATATTGAACATATGTGTACATATCTGTAAACCCCCTTTAAGTCCTGCAAAAGACATTCCCACCTGCACTCATGCTTTAGAGCCCAGAGAAAGATAGTGTTATTATTCCACTAATCAGTGATGTGGCAATCATGGCAATATCTCCCAAAGATAATAAATCAGTTCCACTTATTGGTGCTGTAAGCTGCTCTGCTATAGTGGGTAATCACACTGTAGTCTAGTCTTTTTTTTAAGTCACAGTTATAACCAGACACAACTAATAACACCCAAACAGTGTATTAAATAGCATTGAGCTGTGGAGCAGTGGAACTGTGTTCTCTGAAATGATGGTACTCCATGAAGTACTTTTGTTATTAGCTAGGGAGTTGGGGGTTAGGTGGGATGGTGTTTATCCAACATCCTTACATCACTAACGTTTTGGGCACTCGTATCTTCACAGCAGTGCCCCAAATCTAGTAGAAGACCTTTTCTGGACAGTAGAGACAGTAACTCCAACAAAAGTGGGATACACACTTTTTTAATACCCTTGATTTCGGAAGTACTTTTGTCCGTAATATATATATATATATATATATATATATATATATATATATATATATATATATATATATATATATATACAGTGAGTCCAAGAAGTATTTGATCCCTTGCTGATTTTCTTTGTTTGCCCACTAATAAAGACACTATCCTTCTGCACTTTTAATGGTAGATATATTCTAACATGGAGAGACAGAATATCAAGACAAAAATCCAGAATATAATTTTAAAGAATATATTTTAATTAATTTGTATTTCAATGAGGAAAATAAGTATTTGATCCCTCTTGCCAAACACACTCAATACTTAGTGGCAAAGCCTTTGTTTGCAAGCACAGCGGTGAGACGTTTGTTGTAGTTAACCACAAGTTTAGCACACACACCAGGGGGAATTTTGGCCCACTCTTCTTTGCAGATCCTCTCTAAATCATGAAGGTTGGTGGGCTGTCGCTTGGCAACTCTGACCTTCAGCTCCCTCCATAGATTTTCGATCGGATTGAGGTCTGGCGACTGGCTGGGCCACTCCATGACCTTAATGTGATTTTTCTTGAGCCAATCCTTTGTTGCCTTTGCTGTATGTTTAGGGTCGTTATCATGTTGGAAGACCCAACCACGGCCCATTTTCAGATCCCTGGCAGAGGGGAGGAGGTTGTCCCTCAGGATTGTGCGGTACATGGCTCCATCCATCTTCCCAGTGATGCGGTGAAGTAGCCCTGTACCCTTGGCAGAGAAACACCCCCAAAACATTATGCTTCCACCTCCATGCTTGACGGTGGGCACAGTGTTCTTGGGGTCATAGGCAGCATTTTTCTTCCTCCACACATGGCGGGTGGAGTTGAGGCCAAAAAGTTCAATTTTGGTCTCGTCTGACCACAAAACCTTCTCCCAATAACTTGGTTCATCTTTCAAATGATCATTGGCATACTTGAGGCGCGCCTCCACATGTGCTCTCTTCAGCAGGGGTACCTTTCGGGCACTGCAGGATGTGAATCCATTGTTGCGCAAAGTGTTGCCAATTGTTTCCTTGCAAACTGTGGTCCCAGCTGCCTTCAGGTCATTTGCTAACTCCTGCCGAGTGGTTGCAGGACGATTTCTGACTGTTCTCAGCATCATTGCCACCCCACGAGGCGAAATCTTCTTTGGAGCACCGGGCCGAGGTCTGTTGATTGTCATGTTATACTCTTTAAACTTTCTGATAATTGCACCAATAGTTGTTACTTTCACATCCAACACCTTACTAATCTTTTTGTAGCCCATTCCAGCTTTGTGAAGGTCAACAATTCTGACTCTGAGGTCCTGTGACAGCTCTTTGGTTTTACCCATGTTGGAGACTTGAAATCTGTGTGATCTGTCTGATTCTGTGGACAGGTGTTTTTCACACAAGTGATTAGTGAGAACAGGTGGCTTCAGGTCAGGTAACAAGTTGATTGGGAGTGTCTAACTGGTCTGTAAAAGCCAGAACTGCTAATGAATACTAAGGGATCAAATACTTATTTCACTCCATGAAATACAAATCAATTAATATATATTCCTTAGATTTATTTTCTGGATTTTCTTTTTAATATTCTGTCTCTCCATGTAAGAATACATCTACCATTAAAAGTATAGAATGATCATGTCTTTATTAGTGGGCCAACGAAGAAAATCAGCAAGGGATCAAATACTTCTTGGACTCACTGTATATATATATATAATCATATAAAAATAATGGTCTCCTGGCAGATATGAAACAGCTAATTTTATAAAGCATATTGCAAACCCTGGGAATTTGTCCACTAGACACTATTGAGCAATAAATTGTGAAAGCGCTAATGGAAGAGAAGAGAGCTCTGTGCTCCATTTATATTGTGTCTCTGATGGTTTAGTGCTCTATTCTTCTCTGTTCTAACTGCTGTGGGGGAGTCATGATTGTTGTGACATGAGTAAGTGATCACAGATCAGACAAATTTTCAAATCTGAAGTGATTAAAACGTCCCATCAGTAAAAGGAGAGACACACAATTAATGTGCATTAATATTCAGTAATGTTAATGCAACGCTCATGTAGCAGTTTTTCCTTAAAATCATAGGGAGAAGTGGCATCTCTAACTCGAGACCTCTCAATGCACAAAGGGGAGCTAATAGTACAATTTGTGTTTACAGCAGTGGTGTAAAAGTGAATGAATTATACTCCCCAACTGTAGGGGGAGCCCAGGAGCAAAAAAAAATCACATAATACTGCTTTAAAGAGACACTAAGTACCTATTTTTTTATTTTATTTACTTAAATAGTAGATTCTGACTAGGTTAGCTTTGGTTCTAAATGCACTATATGGACAAAAATGTTGGGACACTACACATTACACCTACTGGAGCTTTTCTGACATCCCATTCTAAATTCATAGGCAGTAATATGGAGTTGGTTCACCTTTGCAGCTCTAACAGCAGGTCTGGCAGGCAGACCTCATGGCCAAGAGCTCGATTTTCTGAATTCAATGCTTAAGATGTGTCCTAATACTTTTGTCCATATAGGGTATTTAGTAGGTCTTTTACATTTAAATGTCATAATTAAATGGCTACTTTGCTATAATTGCCTACATACTGTAACTACATTCTTAAAAAGAAAAGCTCTGAGAGGTTCATGGTAGTATTTCTACAAAAGACCCTTTCTAGCATCTTTATTTTTAAGAGTTTTTCAGAAATGTATTCACGTTCTTGGGTTATTGCTCACGGAGTGCTGATGCAATGTAAAATGCAGGGTTGTGTTATATAAACAGCTGCTGTATATGCGTGTTTGTTCTTCACCTTGAGGATATGAGCAGCATACAACCACAAATAGATGATTCATCTGTGCTTACGCTGATTGCTCACTGACTCCCTGGTGACTCCTAAGCTGCTGTTTATTTGTGTAAATTTATTCCAGATAAATGGACACTCCAAATTGACGCTAGTATAGCGAGCGTTCAATTAATGGTCGGACAGCGTAAAACAAGCGAGTGCATCCACTCTCGGTATAGGCCTGCCTGTGTCTGACCTGTACTGCTGAATGCATGGTAACCAAGGGCACGGTACAAATGGTGATGCCACAGGGCGGGCGAGGTTATGAGCCTGAATTGTGGCTGGATTCAGAGCAGCAATTATCATAATTCTGCCATTAGAATGTAGCAGTGCAGCAGAAAGCACATGAGAGGCAGTGGCTGACCTGCATGCTGTGTTTGTTCTCAGGACAGGATACCTGCTGACTCTGGAAATGCTCCATGTGAATTTCCATCAGGAAGAAATGTATTAATATTTCTCCAAACCCACACAGAAATTTACTGGAAAAGAGCGGATTGAAAATTTACCTTGAATGTCACAAGTTTGTGATCATTACTCATAGTGTGAATAAGACAATCATGGTTCCTCCATTTGTTTTTTCCCAAATATTTTTCCAAAGTTACTCAAGAATACAATGTGAAAAGTGGATCAGGTTGCAGTGTAGAGGAGTCACTGTTGATTATATTGGTAATCAACTTATTATATTAGTAAATCTATTGTTTATTTTTGATTTTCAGAAATTTCATTTCCAATAATTCCCTATCATAAAAGAACTTTTAACGATAAACTAACTACCTATTAACTATATTGTAGTATAGTACTAGTATATATAATTAGTATAGAAATTATATAGTTATAGTTATATGTAGTTAGTTTATATAGTTATATAAACCTATAACTATAACTATATATATTGTTATATCTTGTTGAGGTAAAATCTTCTGTTATATACCAAAAGTTTGCATACATTATATAAAAAGACACATAAGCATTTTTTATCTCGCTGTCTGATATGAATTGAGAATAAACATTTTCTATTTTAGGTCAATTAGGATTCCCAAAATTATTTCTATTTGCTAAATGCCAGAATAATGAGAGAGGAATATTTTAAGGCAGTTTTTATTACTTTACTCAGAAGTTTAAACACACTAAGATTACTATACCTTTTACCTTTACCTATATTTGGGACGGCCCATGTGATAATGTCATGTCTTTGGAAGCTTCTCATAGGTTTATTGGCAACATCTTTTTTAATTAGAGTTAATTAGAGACACACCTGTGGATGTATTTAAGGGTACTGCTTCTTTGTGTAACATCATGGGAAAGTTGAAAGAAATCAGCCAAGATATCAGGAAGAGAACTGCGGACTTGCACAAGTCTGGCTCATCCTTGGGTGCAATTTCCAGGTGCCTGAAGGTGCCTCGTTCATCTGTACAAACAATTATACGCAAGTACAAACAAGATGGGAATGTCCAGCCATCACACCGCTCAGGAAGGAGACAGGTTCTGTGTCCCAGAGATGAACATGCTTTGGTCCGAATGTGCCCAAATCAACCCAAGAACAAAAGCTAAAGACCTTGTGAAGATGCTGGCTGAAGCTGGTAAGAGAGTGTCATTATCCACAGTGAAACGAGTACTGTATTCACATGGGCACACTCTGCCAGGAAGAAACCATTACCCCAAAATAAACATAAAAAAGCCAGATTAATGTTTGCAAAAGCACACAGGGACAAATACCTTCATTTTTGGAGACATGTCCTGTGGTCTGACGAAACTAAAATTGATCATAATGACCATCGTTACGTTTGGAGGAAAAAGTGGAAAGCTTGCAAGCCTGAGAACACCATCCCAACTGTGAAACATGGGGGTGGAAGCATCATATTGTGGGGTTGTTTTGCTGCAGGAGGGACTGATGCACTTCACAAAATAGATGGCATCATGAGTAAAAGAACATTATGTGGAAATACTGAAGCAACATCTCAAGACATCAGCCAGGAAGTTGGCTTGGGCGCAAGTGGGTCTTTCAAATGGACAATGACTCGAAGCACACTGCCAGACTGGTTACAAAGTGACTTAAAGAGAACAAAGTCAATGTTTTGAAGTGGCCATCACAAAGCCCTGATCTCAGTCCTATTGAAAATGTATAGGCAAAGCTGAAGAGGCATGTGCGAGCAAGGCAGCCTACGAACATGGCTCAGTTACACCAGTTCTGTCAGGAGGAATGGGCCAGAATTCCTGCCAATTATTGGGAGAAGCTTGTTGAAAGATATATTCAAAACGTTGGATATTAGTCATACAGTTTAAGGGCAAGGGTACCAGATACTAATGAAATGTATTTAAACTTTTGACCCTCTCTCATTATTCTGGCATTTAGCAAATACACGTATGTGTCTTTTTATACAGTGTATGTAAACTTCTGGTTTCAACTGTAGGTAACCTTGTATCATAACAAGCCACATTATGGATTTTGTATACTACTATAAAAAAAAACATGCATATAAGTGAGTGAATCCTCCCTGTGAAATTGGTAAACTTGTAAAATGACTAAAAATAATTTGGTAACAAGCAATTAAACTGGGTTTATTGAAGTCAAAGTGTCTTTTGAGGAGAACTTTTTAAGGTGAGCATTCACGTTTGAATGTAAAACATTGTTCAGACAGAATAGAATATCTGAAAGAACTGATTTTTACCTTTACATAGACGTTAATGTAAATAGACTACATTGCGGGTCATGCTGCCTTAATTATCATTAAATGTTTGAATGTAATGTAAAGAACAACTGCTGTGTGTAAATGATGAAAGACAAAATAAACATTTATTATTTTATTGATAATTGATAAAAAGTTTGAAAGTTTAATCCGATTATTTCTGACAGCTGTACTGAAGGGTCAGGGCATGTGGCCATGTACGTATTGTGAATCGGCCTAAAGCTCCATATGTTCCAGGCTTTGTTGAGTGTGCTTTGCCTCGGACTATACTGTGTTTATTAAACAGTTTAAAACAACCTCACTTTCAACAACGTGTAGTGAAAACACTCCATTACGGGGAATACACACATCGCGCTCCACATCTGGCTTTTTGTGTGAAAAAAAAGCGTGAGCGGCTTTGATGCTTCTGCTGTCCACTCTGTTCATCCCAGCAAATGCTCGAACACAGCGGAGCAAAAGTGCTGTGTTTAATGCTATCCCCATCGCACTCATAATATTTACGATACGATACTTTAATTGTGGTCTTTGTCATGGCTTTTTTGGTTGCAATGACCTTTTATGGGGATAAAAACATACACCTGCGAAACATGTTCACTGGGTTCAACTCCCACTCGCAGTCTGCAGAACCGGGAAAATATTTACTTTATCAAAGCCTGGTGTATTTTCCCCCAACAAAACAACACGATGAGTAATCAAAAAATTGGCCCATCATGAGTCGAATGGATCGTAAAATGGGACCAGTCTGTGTTGTGTCAGAGCGGGGCCTTTTTTATGAATTCTGCCTATAGAAGGTCTGTAGGACTCTTCAGCATTAGCTCCTTTTCCTGTATTCAGAGATGTGCAGAGATTTACGCACTTTCATTTTGGACATATTTCTAGTCTTCTGCATTAAAAAAAAATATAGGGCCGATACACGACGACACATGCACAGCCAGCCATTGCCTCTTCTTCCCAACTGCTGCTTATGCAACGCCACCAGGCCACCAACACGCTCAGAGGAAAGTTCAGTGTACCCACCACTGATGCATTGGCCAGTAGACGTCAGCATCGACCAGCATTGCATTGGAGTGAAGTAGGCAAAGAGTGCCATTTACCCACTCTGAGCAGAGCAAAGCCAGTTGAGCTCACTTGGGGCCCCGGCTGCCGATGGCTTGCAGTATGACTGGGATTCGAACCAGTGATCCTCTGGTCAAAGTGACAGCGTCTTATCAGTGCCCTTTCAAACCAAACTTCTACTACTGGTCTGGGGTGAGATTTCCTACATTTACATTTATATTTACAGCATTTAACAGAAGCTCTTATCCAGAGCGACTTACAAAAGTGCTTCACTATTTACTCAAGGATAACCTCAGCTAGTCTGAATAGACTAAAAATTCTAAGATCCCTCTAATCTTAGACATTACTAAACACAAGTCAATATGGTGACCATAGTACTCTACTCTTCACCCGAATACTCTCTGAAGAGGTGTCTCTTCATTCTGGGTTTGAAGACAGCGGGCGACTCTGCGGTTCCGACACCCAGGGGAAGCTCGTTCCACCACTTTGGTGCAGGACAGAAAAAAGCCTGAACACTTGTCTTCCGTGGATTTTGAGGGATGGCGGGTCGAGCCGAGCCGTACTTGAAGCTCGAAGGGCTCTTGGTGCGGATCGGCTTTTGACCATTGCCATCAAGGTCCATTTTAGCTTTGTAGGCCAGCGTAAGGGTTTTAAATCTGATGCAGGCAGCTGCAGGAAGCCAGTGAAGAGAACGCAGCAGAGAATTTGCAGCTTTGTGAACTTGTTCTAAAGTACGGCTGAAAGAGTAACCATTTTAATCAAAATCACAATCTCAGTTAACACAATTTTCTGAGCACTTAAGCTGCAATTTTAATTAGCCAGTAGCCCTCAAGTTTTACAAGAAACAAAAATACAAATAAAGGCATTAACTTCCTGCTGATGACCAATAGTGCCAATCATGCAAATGCAGAGTGTGACAAAGAAGCACAACTATTAATTAACAAGCGGCTTGACACTAGATGTCCGGGAGAAGATGAGTGCTTCATCTGAGCAAGCGAGTGAGACACAGGGTTGAGTGAGGCCCAAGGTCCAGTGGACGATTTGCCTAGAAAAACAGCATGTTGTGTGTGTGTAGGAGTATTTTGATTTCAGGAAAACTGATGTGCATCAAAAAAAGGTACTGTCGCACATTGGGGCTAACCTCAAGGTGGTGGAGGCTACACCACAAACCTCTGTCAACATTAAAGTAGCATCACAGGCATATATGATGAGTGCATGTCTTAAAGGTCCACCTCAGTTCCAATTTTCTAACATGACAGCCAGGCAAACCACCCTTACACAGGCATTCGAAAGCATCATGCCGTATGAGAAAAGGTCAGGAAGGCACATTACTTTTGATGTTACTCATGTGTAATGTTATCATGTGATTTCTCTCTATTTATCTTGTTATTTATTGTTGGCTTTTTGTTTGCAATTTGCATTTTATCTGTGAACCCTGATAGAAATGTAAACCACTTCTACAGGTTTGGAAGTTAATATTGTCAATATTGTGCAGAAAATTCGCAATTGGATCATTTCCCCGAATTGTTGAGCCCTGTTTTAAAGAACGTCTGTTGATTGATGAGTATTTCCCAAAGCCTTCCTAAAATACCCCAATAAACACTCACAACTTACTCAACATATTCATTATTTATTAAATGCTCCTTGAAATGAGTTTTCCCTGCAGTTCAGCACCTGACAGCTAGAGGTCACTAATTCTGAGGAAAGGATCTGTTATATTGGCATGAAACTGAGAAATAATAACAATAATAATAATAATCAAAATCATAATAATAAAAATTATCCTACTACCACTACATCTTTTTTTCTTCTATATAATTTGTGTCAGTAATCTGGATTCTAGTTGATTTCTGCAGTCATGTGTGTATGTGAGAATGTTGTAGCTGAGAACATCCCTTAGCCAATCAGATTTCAGAATCAGTATAATATTATTGTTTTAACACAGTTACAGACATGCCGTGTGTTTGACTGAGCTTAATCGATATTTGAGAAGTCATCAGAGACGTTTCTTGGATTTATTCGTTACGTTTCGGTTTATGAATCTCTTTGGGAAACACTTGCAGAACTGACTCGTTAGTTTGTTCGTTATGTGCTAAGATTGCTTGTTTTCGAGACACTCATTCCTGTTTGTAAGGAAATTAATCTGCTTTTTTTACAATGGACACAAAGGACTCTGGACTGTGATGTTGTCGTGATGGTCTGAGATATGACTGTAGAGCTTTAGTATTATTTTTAAATAAAGGATCCAAAAGCTGAAGAATATGGTCTAACAACCTTCAGTTCCTATGCTGATAGAGGCTGGATATACTAAGTATACACTGCAGTTTGTCAGTGATTTAAGATACTCAGTAGTTTTTGAGCTTCTAGACTGTGCTAGTCATTATTCACTGCAGGAACCAGACTTGAGTAGAGCACATTTTGGACTGTACTACATGTACTAATGTTAATAAAGTTGTGGATTTAATGAAAAGCCCCTTTCAAAGTTTGGAGAACACCACCTCCAAGATCCTACCTCTCAGGTTCTCCCTTCAAACTTGAAGAGACTGTACTTTTAAGAAACTGAAACTGTTTTTTGGATAACAGCAAAAGTAGAGACCCAGGTGTCTTTGATCAGCCAGAGAAAGTGGTCCTATCTGTCTGATATACTTTTTTGTATATTTTTCAAACCAGTAAATTTTGCAGTAAAGTATAGGTTAGTTGTAGGTAACCCTGGGACATGGCACCTTACTTTTAGTAATGTTCAGTCCACTTCATACGAGTTGTATTTCTTGCTTTTTTACACAAAAAATGCTTTAACATAGTATCAATATCTATCCACCAAAGTCAAGCTGCATTGAGAGACCAGTGGCAAATGATATCCCAGTGCAAACACTGTCAGACTCAGAAGTGCCCACTAAGCAGAAAGGGTTTTGTATAGTTCTGAGAAAGGGGTCTTTGACCCATTTTAAAGCACCTATGAAAGGTTTTCCACCAATCAGAAGATCTCTTTAACCAGGCAAGTCATCCGAATGGTTCTTTGAGTTTCATGGTTCTCTATTTTTAATGCAGCTTGTTTATTTATTTACACAGAATTGCAAAGCATGACATACAAACTCAGTTTCTGTTATTGAACAAAACCTAGACCCATATATTAAAAACCAAACCACTCCTAGACTCCAGGGTTTAATCTCAAACTACATCTTCACACCACCTGGTAGTTCTGTTTCTGTTCCACAAACTTATGTAGCGTTAGTCATAGCCTCACCTATCATTATAGTCTTTTATCTTGATCACCAAGATCAGCATGCCTGCCCTTCGCTATAGGGGTCTTTGCCAGTGATTAATGACATTACAGTATTCAATTTCTAGGAGTATGGTCTTGCAGGTTTCTGTTGTGCCTGTGAATGGAGTCTTGCATGGCCCACTTCAATGGACTTAGGAGACTCAGGTGGGGCCAAAACCAGATAAATGGAAGGAAGTCATTGAGGGATATGGCTCATATCTTGTCTTCAAGTTTAAACAGGCTTTATATGGAAATGGACAGATGATGAATGAATTGCTCCTCCTAGAGACTCCAGGAAAAGATTAATCAAAAAATAAGCTACTGTTTGAAGAAGTTTCCGTATTAAGGTGAATCATTAAGTGTATAATATTCCATTGTGTATTCTATCATTATCAACAGTAAACTGGACAAAGACTGGCAAGAATGGAGTGTTGAGTGAAGAGAGTGTGCTCTGCATAGCCTGGGACATTTTCATGCCTCAGGGTTATATTTTGCTGCAGTTTGTATGAAGGTCATTCAGATGTACGCGATTACCAGTAACTGTGCCAGAAAGGGTTCTATGATGTTCTCAAGGTTTTTGAGGTTATTGATCACGATTTAGAACAAAGACTCTACCTACCAACCTACCTACCGACCAGCCCACCCACGTTTTTATTATAAAACCAGTCATAAATGATGATTACCTCTTTAATATGAGCTCAAATGAAGGGCTCGAATCAACAGAGAGTGAGTAGTCAGTACAGGACTGCTAATGAATTGACACTGAAACTGCAATAAGTTGTAAATTAAACCTGCCCAGCTACAATTTGTTAGCCATTCCTTAAAAAGAGTCAGGAGATAATAGCTTTACACGTTCAGAGTGGTCAACAAAGGGTAAAGGTTCCATACCAGTCAAAAGTGAACACCAAGGCGCTACCACTATGAGCCGAGGAGCGCTGGTTTGAATCCCAGGTCATGTTTGCCATCAGCAGCCAGAGTCAGAGAGAGCACAATTGGCCTTGCTCTCTCACACTTCCTCCCCATGTCACTAGAAAAGGTGCCTGTTAGCTGTTGTATCTGATCCATGCTTTCCATCAGTTGCAGTTTGAAAGGGGGTTTTGGCTTGCTTCACATGTGTGGCAGGAGACATGTACTAGTCTTCACCCTCCTATTGTTGAGGGCATTGATAAGGGAGGAACGTGAACAGAAATAGAAATAAGTTATATAAACAAGGCTAACAACCATTCAGGAACCTTGGTGTTTTGGAGTATATCAGTGAGGTATTGGCTGTTAGCCTAGTGAAAACCATAAAGTTGAAGATTCAAATCCCAACACTGACTGGCTAGTACTTAACATCCCACTGCCCCAGACTCTGCTCATGAGGATATTCTGCCCCCCTATTGGGCAATGGTTAGTCAGCAAACTGATAAAATAAAGGTGCTACAAAGAGTTCTTTGAGCGGTGCCATAGAAGAACCACTTTTGGTGCCATAAAGAACCATATTTGTAAAAATGTTTTGTATGCTTCCTAAAGATGTAAAGAACCTTTGCTTGATGTAAATGTCATTTTACCTGTTTAAAGGTGCTTTACATTTACACTTATATTTTAAAGCTTTAGAGAACCTTCACCTCATCCCAAATTCCCCAGCTCATCCCAAAAATAGGGCTATATTGTTTCAGCTTCGGCATTGCAATGTCTGAATGTGCAATAGTCACATCGCAGGAGCATTATAGTATCATGACATGTTGACTTCTGGAGAAGTCTTTTTCCTCATATTGTGCAGCCCCACCCAAAAGTATTGGATGGAGCACCATCATTACAGAGAACACAGTTCTACTGCTCCACAGCTCAATGCTGGGGGCTTTATACCCCTCTAGTCCACACCTGAAATTAGGCATGGTGCCAAGAGATTCATGTTTATCTGCTCCAGAGAGTCCTATTCTATTGGCTTATTCTGTCTCTACAAGGACTAGACACGCTGTGTGTGTGTGTGTGTTTATTTGCACATCTGTATCAGCAATGGGTGCAACTTAAGGTAGCTGAATGCATTCATTTCTAGGGGTGTCCACAATAATGTGGACATATAGTGTATTTAGTGGTTCTTCATACTCACATCTCTTACAGACACAGGTTTTGTATGGTGGTTCTTTTATGGCAAAACTTACAAAACCTTTTTGACCATCCTCTGGTCCAATAAGCTATACTTCACAGTTACTTTTGCTACAGTGTTTGTGCTTTTCTAAGAAATACATAGAAAATAAATAAAATAATTCTATTTTAATTATTAGTTTATTAGAAATTAAGCAAAAACAATCATCAAAGCCCTGGAAAATATTCAGAGATAATAATTGTATTAATGTTTCACTCTTGTTTTTTTTGGGTGATTGGGGAAATGAGTTGTAGGTCTTGCATGTAGGCGTCGTGTTTGCTTCATCTGCACTCCTGAAAAGCCAGCCATTTCTCCGAAATGTCCTCTGAAAACATCAGGGCCCCTAAGTACCCTGAACTCACTACTATAAACTGTTTGTATGAGAGGGCTCGGCGTAGGTGAAAAAGAGTCACCATTTACGTACTATCCAGTTCACTTATTGTCTGAAGGAAATGACGGCAATGAGCGTGCATGCACTCATGCGTTTCTCCACAGGGTCTAATAGTTTCTCTTGAGTCACTGTTTCTGAAGAAGCAATAACTAAAAAACTGGAGTGGTATTTTTCGCCCCATTGGAGCGAGGCCTGTTTATTTATTGCACACTGTAGGAAATCCAGAAGAATCCAGAAAGAAATACTGGAGTAAGATTATACGGTTTAAGATATTTGTGTTGTAATTAGGCCCTAACCACTTCCCTTTGCTGTGTGCCTCTTCCAGTTTCTCTTCAGTGCCAGTGCACCAAGAGGAAGAAGCTGTACAATAAGGTGGAGGTCAGACCTGTTTCTGTCAGTGTTGTCAGTCCCGTATGCATATTCTGTACATTCTCTAACCCCTCCATCCTGTAATTTTAAACATTAACCCCCCACATTTTCCCATTGGAGCTTCCTCTAAATTGCCCACTCTGATGGGATCTTTCGACTGGTCCTGAATGCATATGGAGGCGGTGATGTCACGCCACTGAGCTTTGTCTCACTCGGTTTCACGCAAACACTGACGTTTTAAGGTAGCACAGGAAGAAAGTGTTTACTGTTCTGAGAAAATGTTTACGGTGGCTTGGACTGAAGAAACTAACCGCTTTATCGCACTTTACTGTCTTATCCCTGAGGAAAGTAATACCGAAAGCTGACCATTAGTCCATTCTGTGTCTATATTCACATATAAATCCTAAGAAGTGAACTTGCAGGAAGAAATTGAGCAATTGCAAAGACCTGCAAGACAGCCTAGTCTCAAGATGAATTCGTACATATGTGACTAAAAGCCCATTTCAGGACTTCATCGAGCTTCACCTATATGCATGATTTACTGCCGCAACCCAGACTTGCAGAAATCAAACGATTTGAACAGAGAATGTTACAAAGCAACCTGTAAAATGTATTATCTGAACCTACACCTCAACCTAAACGTAACCTACTACACCTAAACCTAATTCTCACCTAAGACCCCATTTATACCTGGTCACTTTACATGGGACGCTTACATGAGTTTACACTGGGTAGTCACTGGGAAAGGTTTCGGTTGTCGAATGTGTTGTGGAGAGGCAGTTGCATGTTCACTGCTATAATGTGGATTAGCATAATGTGTCTCAGACCACCTCCTGAACTGGTTTGAGTGATCAGATTTGTATCTGGTTTAAATGTGTCTTGGGTGTGTTTATGTGGTTTGACCTAATCCAGATACAATCCTGATACTGAAGATGCATAAAGTGACCAGGTGTAAACGGTGTCTAAATGTTGGCTAAATTTAACCTAACCCTAACCCAAACCTTAACTGTAACCTAAACTTACCCTGACCCTAACTCGTACCCTAACCCCAATCCCAACCATAAACACAGTAGAATGTGAAATGTTTGTCATTTCTGCAGGATGTAATATGTATGAAATGTCAGACAGCTCCTTGTAAATCGTAAAATATGTACGATGTATATGTCTGTGCTACAAAATCTATATTTAGTTTTGCAGCAATTACTGGGGTAAATCTAATTACAATTCTTTAGGAAACACATCTGTGGATTATACTGTTAGACATTTCATCAGAACAATACAACATTTGAAAATGGATGTGGTTGAAGAACCACCTGCATTTCTGCTCCTTTCTTAGTTCCTAAACTACTAAATGCTCTTCATTTTTCACTAAACATCTTTAAAATTTTTTATTAGAAAGTAGTAAACACTTTCTCTGTAACTAATCTCATACAAAACACATAGTTTCTGTCTTTTAAATATTAGCAAATCAGGCCTGAGGCATGTCACCAAGTATAATCAGGATCTGTCATTTCAATCAAATTCCCAAGCTTTATACTTCTGTGAAAGTTATTTTGAAATTACAATTCTGTAGAAATGTCTCATATGACTGCCAAGAACCTGCATGAAATTTTAGCTGAGTCATGAGGGTGGTGTGCCATTTCACTCTGCAGAGTTGCTTGCACAAGCGTAAGCTTGAAAAGAAAAAAAAAACCTTAACCTTAGAAAAAGCTGAACATATGAATACATATTTGTCCACCATTAATGAAGACACGTTGGAGTAAAAACTGCATTTTATTAAATGGTGGTGGTGGGTCTATTATGTTACTGCCGTTAGCATTGGCACTGTTGCATAGGCAGAATAGATTTTACAAAATACCAGAAAATCCCGGATGAAAACATTAAATTGTCTGTGGCTGAAAACTCTGTGGACTGCCTTCATACAACAAACTCAAAAATTCTAAATAAAGGCTCTCAAAGATATGTAAAAAGCAGCCTCAGTACTTTCTGGTCAGTTCATAGCCTTCACAGCTACAAAATTATCATTGCTATTATGTAGGAAATTAAAAATTGGGTAGCTGAATACATTCATTAAAAGGGCTGTCCACAAACATTTGGACATTTAGTGTAGGCTTTGACCTGAGCTAGAAAATTTGATTTTAACCTTTCAAAACTGACAGTATTGACAATAAATCCTAATGCGCAGTCACTCTGTCATTCATAACAAGAATAAGCATCATCAGTGTGGCCTGTGCAAAAGTTTAGTCACCCTAAAGCATGAACCCTAAGCTGAATTAAAATATCTGAGCTTTCTGAATACTTGTTTCAAACATGCTACTGCCACTCACCAAACCTGGGCTTCTTTAGGCAACTCCCTAATGATCTGAAAATATGAGTAATTGATGCCCACAAGGCAGAAGAAGGTTAAAATTAGGTAGAAGCTAAGCATCTTCAGCTTTTTTCTACATTGCAGAGTGTTATTAGCAAATGGCAGGTCAGAAGAACTGGTTTGGTCAAGCGGTGCTACGTACTGCAGCCACTTGTGCTACGTAGAACCCTTTGTTGCCTTAACTCAGTTGCAGGCTGTTAAAAGTATAAGTTCCTTGGGGAACTTATGGAGGTTCTTCCATTTGAAACTGTGGAGGAACCTCTTACGGTACTTTGATGAACCTTCAAGAAAAGGTTTTTAGAAGAAAAAAGTTAAGAAACCTTAAGAGGTTCTTCCACAGTTTCAGAAAACAAAAGTATATGTTCCTCAAGGATCTTATACTTTTAACAGTGAATATGCTTTCATTTCATGCTTCACACAGGCGATTGCTGCTTAGAGTGATACAGGCCTGGAGCATTTTGTAGAAAAGGGTCTCAAAAAAAAGAAAAAGACGCTTTAGACAGCCATCACTGGTTTATTGTGGGAATGCTTGATATAAACCCATACGGTCTTAATCTTTATCTTTAAAAAGAATGTATTTACATTCTGAATTCTGATTAAGTTCATGAGCTAAGTTGACTGCCCTAGTGTACAGCCTTACAAATGCTATGTTTTTTATAGAGATGTGTTTGTGTGAGTCTAAAGAACCTTTAAAGTAAAGATTCTTTAGACATTTAAAAGGCTCTTCGCACTCACACAAACACACCTCTTATTAACAATGGAACGGTTATTTATGGTGGTTCTTCTATGGCATTGTTCAAAGAACCACTGGAAGCACCTATATTTTTAAGAGTGTAGTGTATTCCATGCTGGAACCCTTGTGCCAGACCCCTAATGCCGCATTCCCTTCTTCTAATATATCATTTAACTGGAAGTACCTGTACATAAGAGCATCTGCCAAATACCACATGTGTAAATAATCGTCTATAGTAATCCATGGTACGCTACAGATGTGTAGTGACTAGAGATTAGTTCGGAAAAAAGTTGGAAGATCCCTTTTAATCCCATCCATGTCTTTCACTAGTCTTTCCTCCCACGTAATCGTGCGCTCCCTTTGTAGGCCAAGGGAGGAACCCGTGCTCCGGTTTTGTCAACACATTCTCCGCTGCCCTTCACGCCTGAACCCAGCTCGACTGCGGTGCGCGTCCTCTGTGCCTTCTCTTTGCCCGCACATTCCTCAGTCCTGGCTCACGCTGAGATCACCTACCCACGTCCCTTTGTGACACATCAGCTCTTACCAAGGAAAGAAAAAGGATTCTCCGAAGGGTTTGGGATCTCCTCTCGCCCACCACGCCCCGTCCCACACAGCCACCCTCGTGCGTCCACCTGTGTACCTGGTAGCAACTGGTTTGTCATTCGCTCCAGGTTTCAGCGAACACCCACAGAGTGAAACTGAACTGGAAGATTAAAGCACAACCAGGAATTACGGGCAGTTAGAAAGAGTAGCTGTTTTCTCACGACTAACATGCCACTGCTTGCTCCGATGAAAAGATTGAGGATTAAGTCTCAAGCTGCTGCGACTGAGAGTGAAATGTGTACGCGCTCATATATAAATCATCTGTGAGCACACAGATTAGGTAGTCTTCATTTACAAACAGTGAATCAGTCCTGTTTGGGCTGACGTTTATTTTACAGTGTTACAGCCAGGTCTGGACACCAACCTGGCCTTTGGAGGAGGTGAACCTCAAATCTTCGCCGTAGGAATAGAAGCTGTCATAGTCATTATATTCATTAGATTAATTTATACTCAGTGGGTTTAGATCAGCACAGTTAAGTGATCTCCATGAGATCGACATGAAGTCTCTGGAATCACAGCCCAGGTTTCTGATAGCAGGTCTGATCTTGTTATGTGCTGTCGTCATACAGCAAGTCAAACGGAAAATGGGAAATGACTCAACAGCTCGTTGTCAGCACAAAAAGATGGCCCTTACATTGTAGAACACATGGGAAAAAGGCAATTACTCTAAGGATATTTGCTGATTAACATGATAAAAGAACCGGGCCATGCTGGGAATGCACCCTGATGTAGTTATTTTTATGCTGAAGTGAGATACATGGAGAAGACAGCTAAAAAAAACTGTTGCACGTGTAAAATATTCAGCAAAATGACCAAAATAGTGCATATGCAATAGTGAGAAAATGTTAGTGAAGCTTTTAGAACTTTCTGCATGTCCTTCATCTAAACCATAATAGTAGGTTAGTAGTAGGTAGTAGGTGCTTATTTCTAGGCAAACTGCATGTGATGTTTCACAATGAACTGTACTGCAATTAGCCATAACATTATGACCACCTGCCTAATATTGAGTAGGTCTGTTTATGCCCCCAAAAAAGATATGACCATTCGAGGTGTGGACTCCACAAGACCTCTGAAGGTGTCCTGTGGTATCTGGCACCAAGAGCCGGTAGCAGCAGATCCTTTAAGTCCTGTAAGTTGTAATGTGGGACCTCCATGACATCACATCAATAAGCCTTAGGTGCCCATGGCCCAGTCACTGGTTCCAGAAAAAAAACTAGCATGACCTGCTAGCTAAAAAAACCTTGCATTGGCCCATTTCAAAGTGCTTGCTGCCAAATATACATATATGAAATGTACTAATGTTATGGCTGATCGGTGTATGCTCCATTTTTAAAGGGCCATTTGTTCAATATATCCCATCTGGGTGGAACTGACAGAAATGCTACTGTGACACAAGAGGAATACATCCCAACACACAGTGCAGCGCCCCCTGCAGGGTAGCTGAAGCCCAGTCAGAGAGCCCATGCCAAACCCTGTCCACCGGCAAAAGTGCCTACAATGAGCACGCAAGCATCTGGAATGGATTTTGGTGCAGTGGAAGAAGGTGGTTTATTCTAATGAGTCTGTTTTCTTTTACATCACTTTGACGGCCAGATGTGTGGAGGCCGTTTACTTCTGAGTTGTTCTGGATCATGTCAGGTCCACTTCAGATCCACCTCACAACTGACAGTAGTTCTGACAGGATCTGCTGTAAAGTCTTGATGCCAGATACTTGTATAGCTTGTAGAGAGTTTTGTGGCACACAGATGACCATCAGCAGTTTATGCAGATGTCTTAAACATTATGTCTTAATGTTTTGGCTCATCTGTATTTGATCATTTTATGCTAAAACATCTCAAGCCTGTTATTATATATTTTTATGATAATAATAATAATAATAATAATAATAATAAAAAGATTTCACTGGAAAGCTTTGGTTGCCATCAGTCTAAAGTCAGACAGAAGCTTATGACTAATGCTGTTCTCTCTTGTTGGCAACCTGCAGAGATCAGGATAAAGGCAGAGTGTAGAGTCTTTAAACAAGTGACGGGGAACCCTAGAGTGACAGAGGGACTGTCTGGGATCTGCAGGCATTGCTTATGGTAATGTCTGGGTTCATGAATGGATGAAAGGAAAAATACAGAACAAGTGTTATTCATAAGAGCGCACCACAGAGGAAAATTAGAGCAGTGTTTGGGGGGCATATAACCCACTTACATGGTGCATACATGGTGTATTGGCTTCCAGTGTTCTTTTAATAAGAAACCCCTCGTGTTTCATAGGAAGCACTTAATGAGCTTTTGAACAATAGTAGTAATGGGATAAGCTGTTTAATATTATCATTATTATTCTAATTATTTAACATGGAAGCACTTGTGTTGGTTCAATGATTTTGATTGCCAGTGAATTGGTTCTCCTCAGCGATGTGTTCACTTCTGCTGTTCAATAATTGGAAAAATATGTAATACATGATTGGAGACATTTTACTTACACAATACGTCACAATATCACAATCACAATATTTAGACACAAGCAGTGCACCAGACGTGCCACCCTTAAGAACTGTTATTAAAAACTGTTTTTTATTCATAAACACACAAACACACACATACAGTTTCTCACACTGCTCTGCCTTACGCCCCATTAACCAGGACTAATTAATTAAGCTCTCTTTGTAATGAAACATGCAGTAATACTGGTGAAATCCCCAGTATGATCAGAAAAACATCTCATTATTCATGACAGTATGATACCTAATTTAACAATTTCACCCCAGCTGGAGCCTGAGAGAGCACAGTTAGCAGGACGGCTCTTTCCCTCTCCACTTCAGTGTGATGCTGGCTGGCATGGGGGTCTGTTAGCCGATGCATCAGCTCTCTGGGTCCCCAGTGCTTTCTTCTGAGCTCATTTGTTGTCCAGTGACGTTGCATCAGTGGACGTTCGAAAAGAGGCGGCTGCTGGTTGTGCGTGTGTCAGTCCTTACCCTCCATGTGAATGAGCTCTGTTCTGATTGATTGTGCCGATTGTGCCTCATTCAAAAAGCTGCCCAGCAGTCCAGGCTGAAAGACTTCATATAATTTGAGTGAGAATCAGAGGAGATATGTAAATGTGTTTTTGTGACATTACAGGAGACATGAATTCAAAACTGGCCTTGTTTCCATAAATGAACTGTATCAACATGCATTGGTTCCAGTGTGGAACCTGCCTTCCCTCATTAGATGAGGCGGTATTGTTTTAAACAGTGAGGAAAATACAGTCTGTTTTCCATTAGAGAGCCCTTTGTGAGCCCACACGGTGAGCCACTGTAACACCTGACGTGACGTCATTTATTACTGCAACTGTGGACTACCTCATCTGTGGATAACCGTTACTGTAACACCATCACTGTAATGGTAACAGTAACTTAAAGAGAACACTGTATATACAACTACATACACCCGTATGAACACCCTTAGGAATTGCGACAGTTTGTATAATACATAGATATATGTGCATAAATATACACACACTCTATTTTCTAGTTATTATTATTATATTACTTTATGTAATAACTGGAGTTTAATCATTTTGCTTAGTGTTTCAGATTGTTCTGGAAAAAGCCCAGAAAAAACTAAGAAATAAATGGAAATAAATAGAAAAAAAAACAGTAAATGATTTAATAAATAAATAAAAAGCCCAGGAAAATGCAAAAATGCCCGGAAAGTCCAGAAAAGAAACTAACAAAAAAGTAAATAGGTCCAAAAATCATCTGATATCATGATTCCATAAATATTGATCTGGGCAATAAATAATAATTCCACCTGTTGCAGTTGATAACTTTTTATGCAAAAAGTTTACAATTACACATTTTGTTGATTTTTCTAAAAATAGGTGAGAAAATCCTCTGCAGGAAACAGACCCAAATATGGCACATATATTCATACATATATAATATATATATTTGAAATATGTGAATATGCTCGTTTTAGACACAAGTTTATTTTTGTTTATTTACTGAACTCATTAAACTAATATCTATACATATTTATATTGCAATATGTTAAATTAAAAACTTCCCCCCACAATCAACAACGCATGTAATTTGACCGGGGTCCCCAAACTTTTGCACAGGCAGTAGAGCCCGCCCTTTGCTGGGCTGTAAAACTCATGCCGATTGAGCAGCGCTGCCGAGAGAACAGTTGGCTGGAGGTAGGTGTAGAGCTCCCACCGTGAGGAACACTCTGGTCGACCACTGCAGCTGTAGAGTCGTGCTAAACCTGAGGACCCCAGAACGAGATTGGGAAAGGATGTCTGGAAAGGGTGGAAAGAAGAACGGCAAAGGTGGAAAAACTGGACAGAAGGCTGGGAAGGACGATGTCCCAGGTGTGTGAGTTAGTTACTTCTCAAGGCAGAGGTGGTTATAGGTGTGGTAATTTCTGAACTGTAGGTCAGATACAGTATGAAGAAACTTCTGAGAAACTTAGGAAGTATTTGTTTTCCTAAATAACCTGTGTGTGTGTGAACTGGTTCGGGGTGAATGTGTGTGTGTGTGTGTGTGTGTTGGGTTTTGGAGTGTTTGGTAGACACAGGTGTTGCTCTAATGGGTTTTCTGAGAGAGAGAGAGAGAGAGAGAGAGAGGGAGAGAGAGAGAGAGAGAGAGAGGGAGAGAGAGAGAGGGAGAGAGAGAGAGAGAGGGAGAGAGAGAGAGAGAGGGAGAGAGAGAGAGAGAGAGGGAGAGAGAGAGGGAAAGAGAGAGAGAGGGAGAGAGAGAGAGAGAGAGAGAGAGAGAGAGAGAGAGAGAAAGAGAGAGAGAGGGAGAGAGAGAGAGAGAGCTAACCGAGGCTCAGTCGTCTCTCTTGCTGCCGAAATCACAGCCAAACGCGTTTCGACAGCTTCAGTGTTTAGGAATCAACCTTTCTGCAAATAAAATGCTCCCCCTTTGCCCGGGGAGGGCACGGTTTTAGGGAAGATGTTGAACAGGTGGCGGGAGTTGAACACGCTCACAGAAGTTTGAGGCGGTTGAGGAGAGCTGAGCGGACCTGATAGAGCGCCCTCTGGCTGAGGACAGCCTGAACTTCCAGCCTGTCCGTTTAGACGCTTTAAATGAATTGAGTGAGTGAGTGAGTGAGTGAGTGAAGAGCTTATTGGGTAATCCAAGCTCATGGGCAGTTATTATTATTAAGTAAAATACAGAAATGGTAAAAATAGGTGAACAAATCCTCTGCAGGAAACCCACATATGGCACATATATTCATATATATATTTACTTCACCTCTGCAGGCCGTGGACACTGACTAGACCTTCATTTTTTTTACCTCCACTGTATATTATATGAGGTTTGTTTGTGTATGAAAATGATAAATGATATAGTTCAGGTGACTGTAGGACAGTTCCTTGTCTTCACAGCTTGCTCTTCAAAGGGAATTAACTGACCCCCCCCTCCCCCTCCCCCTCCAATTTTGCATAGCAGGTCATTGGTATGGTTTGGCTGTGATATGGTACAAATTGGAGAGTATCGACTCATTTTTCATTTGTAATGGTGATGATGGTAAGCTGGAGTCATTATGACCAAAGCGCTACATGTAGCTGCTGTGTTTACTCTTCTGGGCCAGGGTTTCCAAAATCATCCTACCACAAAGATGATTCTTAAAGGGCCGAGTGAGCATCCCTGTCCTCTGTGTGTCTATAGAGATTTAAATTTGAAAGCTGATGATGATAAAATAGTGGAAAATCTGGAAAGCAAAGTCCTAAAAAGTACTAAAGGTGCACGTATTTGTCACTGTACAGTGTGTGTCCTCCGCATTTAACCCATCTGGTAGTGAACACACACTCACACACACATGTGTTAGGAGCAGTGAGTACACACACACACCAAGAGCGGTGGGCAGCCAACTCCAGTGCCCGGGGAGCAGAGAGGGCCTTGCTCAAGGGCCCAACAGTGGCAGCTTGCCGAGCCCGGGAATCGAACCCACAACCCTGTTATCGACAGCCCGGAGCTCTAACCGCTGAGCCACCACTGCTAAGTAATTTCATTAAAGAACCAAGTTTAGTTCTTGTAATTGTGTAGATCCTTTTTTAAGAGTGTATTTTGCATTAGCACCCTTCATATTCCTCCATCATAAAATATGACATAAAATATTAAAACATCAAATTTGGGACAAAATCTGATCTCAAAAAAAGAAAATTCAATGTTTTTGGCATAGTGTAGCATTTCCATATTCATTGCATGTAGTAGCTTTCAGTGAGGGAGCTTTCAGACGCCATCAGATGTCTAGTGCCATCACCCCCACTGTGAATGGAGCTTCTCCAGAACATTAACCTACTCAGAAAGACTTTGTTTACGTCTTCAGCTTTTAATAATGCGTTTAGATCGACTTCTTCTGGCTCTGGAGAAGCAAAGCTGATCTCACCACTGTATTAATGAAGCATCGCTGGTGTCTGAGATGGTTTCTGCTGTAATTATGTAATAGTATATAGTTGTGTTGGAGATGTGAGCTGTATTGTAAGGGTCTGTTTCAGTGAATCAGTGACAGGTGTCATGAGTGACATGTGAAGGGAATTCCTAGAGGTGTTGGATGGAAACTGCTGTAAACAGGAGCGGAATGATCAGAGTTCAGATTCCAGAGAATGGGAACGTGTCACTGACTGCATTCTCTATTTGGGTTAAGCCTACCTGAAAGCCTGGTCTGTTAATCTGATTCTTAACTCTTATTTGAAACTGATTCATTGTGCAGTTAAAAGAACGTGGCTTCTTTTCTCCAAATGGTTTAATATTATGTTGGGCGTCCGTTAGTCACATGCTCGGTCAGTTCTTGAAACATTCTCGTGTGTGTGTGGTTATCGATTGAATGAATTGAGTGAGTGAGTGAAGAGCTTATTGGGTAATCCAAGCTCCTGGGCAGTTATTACTAAATAAAATACAGTAAAATACAGAAATGGTGAATATCAGTTGAATTTACTGGAGGGGTCGATTGAAATTGAACAATTAGCCAATTGAAATGGTCAGCTGGAATTAGTCATCACTTACCGCTCAAGTCACTGTAGGCCAGGAACTATTGGCGGAAAACGGTTTAACCCCGCAATTTATGTCTGGACCTCATATTAGATCATGGAATTCCTCGCTCAGCGGAGCAGCAAGGGCTGGAATGTGGACCCTGATCCGTGTAAATTTTGTGGCCTGAAAACCCGCGTAGGAGTTTCCCCAAAGGGAGCTCCTCCGTGACACAAAGAAACAGCTGGCGAAGCAGCTTGGGCCCACCGACGCCGCAGACCCTGAGAAAACAAAGAGATAAGCCGTAAATGAAGTTATCTCTCTTTCGTTAGAGCTGTCTTTATGGACAAACCATTCACTCTGACCAGATATGAATGGAAAATAGTTCGGACCGTCCACTCACCGCTCGGAAGTGCTGTTGATGTTCGCTGCGGCAAACATCTGTATGGCCTAATGCTGAAGGAGCACCACAGCTCAGCTGTAAAAGTCAGATTGATTAACTAGAGTATTCTTTGGGATTGGTCACACTGTTTTAAGGGTTAGTTGCATGTGTAGCATTTATGTTAAAGATGTGGCTCAGTTGCATATACAGTCAGGTTCATAAGTATTTGGACAGTGACATTATTTTTTCCTATTAAATCCTCAATGGATTTGAAAGCAATGAAGATGTAACTGAAGTGTAGATGTTCAGCTTTAAATTAAGGGGTTTAACAAAAATACTGCATTACCATTTATGAATTCCAGCCATTTGTTACATAGTTCAAAAGTAATGGGACAGTCTAACTTAGTTTGAATAGAAGTATTTTTAATAGTTGAGTTTAAATGACTGCTGAATGTCTGGAATGAACAGACCAAAAGCTACATTTCATCTCTTGAGCTGCTTTGCCAGGCCTTTACTGCGGCCACCTTTGCAGCTTCTGCTTATTTTGTGGGTCTTACTGCCTTAATTTTTGTCTTTAGTAAGTATAAAAGGTGCTCAACTGGGGTGAGGTCTGGTGACTGACTCAGCCACCTGAGAACATTATGTTTATTTGCTTTGAGAAGCTCTTGGGTTGCTTTCATGATGTGCCTCGAGTCACTGTCCCTCTGAACAATGAAGTGCCATCCTAGTATAGCTCTATACAGATTCATCCTGCTCATATCATCAATAAACACCAGTGACCCTGTTCCATTGGCAGCCATACATGCCCATGCAATACCAGTGCCGCCACCATTTTTGAGAGATGACCTCTCTTTTTGAACTGCTTCTGATGCAGCTTCACTAGGTAGCCAGCGCGCTCGGAGGAAAGCGCAGCCCTGATACAACGGCTAACAAACGGCTTTGCTGCCTAACTAGGACTGATTTGGGGAGGAAATGGCATCAGCTCAACTCCCTGAGAGAGCAAGGCCAATTGTAGCAAGCATGACCCGGGATTCGAACCAGCAATCCTCGGATCATGGTGGCAGCGACTTAGGTTTTTGCTGTCTCTCTTTCTTGGCAATTTGACAGTGTTTTATCGAAAACCTGATTAATTGTTATTGTGATGCACAATATGCTTTTCTGAGCATATTGTGGAGATCGGCAGTGCTTAAAGAACACTGACCAATTGCAAGTTTCACTACAGAAAGTGTATTTAGCCCTGTTTAATGAGATTAAATGCAGCATAGGAAAGCATTTGAATAGCATTTGTTTTAGAAATCTGCCACTACCAATGCATTTTATCAAAATATTGCGATGAATATTGTGTGTCATAAAACTGTCTTGAAATGGTGTGATATAATATTTTTTGCCATTACATTCACCCCTACTGTGGATCTCATGTTGAGCATTAACAGCTAAAAAATGCAAATTCAACACTTGCCATCCCCTCCAGACCTTCTATCTCTAACACTATTTTCATTCATTAATGCAGTGTACAGAGGCACGATTAAGCAGATTCTCCCTGTCTAAATACTTGTGGAGCTGACTGTATGGGCTGTATGAATTAAGGACTGAAAATTTATTAAAATGTCAACCAAAATGTCAACACTACACCAAACTCTAAAAGTGAAGAAAATTCAGTTAAGCTGAACCCTTTAATAAAATAAATACATCTATATTAGATCTTATACTGCTAATAAAATGTTTTATCATTAAAAGTTTAGGCTTTCAGACCATGTCTATTAGTCAGGGCTGGGCGATATGGTAAAAATATTATATTTTTTTGCAATACACAACATTTATCACAATATAATCACAGAGTAAAAACATCAGTAACGACAGATTCTTATAAACTACCGTTCAGATACTCTCCCATACTGAATAGTGAGTGATTGCTGCTCTTCATCTAATTAAACCAGTCTAATTACACTGTTAGTAATGAAACCTGCAGCTGATCAGTGTTTATTAAGCACTAACAGTCTCCTCCATATGGCTGAAAAGCCATATTGTTATCATGATAACACAATTCATCACGATACGCTAAAAAATTGTCATATTGCCCAGCTTTAGTCCTGTCATCATAAAATGTCAACAGTGTAAGAGATAGAGCTACAAAGTACAAGCTTGAGCTTATTCCCATAGCTGATAGAGGCATACCTGCATTGATTGTGACACACCTACAGTGCATTTCATTCATGTTCAAAAGTGGAAAACCCTCACTGATGTCAGTTGGAGTGAATGAATGGCATTTTGGAGCCATTGAGCACATTCTCACGAATCAGTGGGTTGATACCATGCAGTTTCCTTGTTTTGCAACTAGTATTGAATTACACCTACTTAGCTGAGGAATTCAACCTCTTAACAGATACTTGCATAAATCTATATTTTTCTGAATGAAGCAGAAGTGTTCCGGTTTGGGTTGGGCACGGTTCCCCTGAGGTGATTGGGAGTGAAAGTAACAGCTGTGAGTAAGCCCGTTGCTTTTCATGTCAAACTGAAACCGGTATGAATGTATTCAGTTGGAAACATGCAAGACTCTCCTGAGCTTTGCCCGTTCAGGTGCTGCGAGTTCAGGATTTCACAATGCTTTGTGTCATGCCAAACCTGCTCAGAGATGAAAGACCAAAAGCCGAGTCCTGCAAGTCTGGAAGCGTGTCTGTGACACAGTGAGTCTAGCCTCTGGCCCACATAGAGCCAGAGGACTGCTTCAAACTGGTGACTCTAAATAGCTGTTTTAGAAAGTCTACTGATTAAGCCGATCAGACTGAGCATCTTGCTTGAGGACACATACAGAGACTTCAACTTTTTCTTTGTTAATCATTATGCTTAGCCGTTTACCTTTAGCAGTGTGATTTGCAAGGAATTTGATCTAACGAATGTGAAGTTTTTTTTTATTATTATTAACATATGGTAAAATATCACAGCGCATACAACAATAGAGGCAGCATGGAACTTACATTTATATTAACATTAATGGCATTTAGCTCACACTCTTTTCCAGGGTCAGATTTAAAATTTGAACTGTGTTACACAGGTAGGTGAATGTAGTGTTGGGAGTCTTGTCTTAGGACTTAGGACTTGATGTGGAATGGTGGGCTTTCCTAGCTAGGCAGTTGAATCATCATAGCCTACCACAAGGGAGATGGATGTTTTAATAGATAATGGATAGATCAGCGTGTGAAGCTTTCTCTGTGGGACAGTTTACATGCATTATTGCCTCAATGTTTCACATGAGTCCTTCCAAACTCTTTTCCCACTGTTTTATTGCTCAGTTAAAAGTATATTGTTTTTTTTAAGCTTCTATTTTTTGAGAGAAAATCTTGCTCACTTAACAGTTTGACAGTTTATTTAATTCAGTGAATACGGCATTCAAAGTTCATGTTGTCCAAACTGCAGGGGGCATAAGAGCCCCTTGAGATGACAGCAAGGCCCAAATCACCCAGTGCATTGCTCAAGTGAGCTGCATGCCTCTCTTGTCTTTTACGCTGTTTTTGCTGTTTGGTAAGTAAATTAGATTTCTACAGAGATCAGAAATCAGTTTCAGAGGTGTGTCACCAGTTTGGTCACATGTCTTACATGGGCTCAGATATTGACATAGCTCTTATGTAAACAAGAAATCCTCACATTCATTCATCAGGGCCTCAGGAGCAACTCCTTTCTATCATTGTTTTCATACTGTTTGCAAACCACCATACATGAGCACTAATGATTAATAACATAGTCATAACCCCTTTCGCTCTTTTTTTCTCTCTCATACAAATGCACACACCCACACTCCAGTCCCAGCATTCCACTGGCACCAGGCTCTTTCACTTATATGTTTTTCACTGTTTTTTTTTTTGGCTGAGAGATTTCTCCATGTTCTTTCTTAGTTTCTACAGTAATCAGCAGCCTCATGAGAGAACATTTTTTATTTTCCCTCTCATACAAATGCAAACACCCACACCCCAATCCCAGCATTCAACTGGCACCAAATTCTTTCACTGAAATGTTTTTCACACTTTTTCTTTTTTTTGGAGTGACAGATTTCTCCTTCATTCTTAGTTTCTACAGTCATCAGCAGCCATATAAGAAAGCATTATTCACTCTGTTTCTTGAGACCACCCTGCTGAAATACCCAGCCTTAAGCTGGTCAAGCTGGTTTGACCAGCTTGTTTCTTGACCAGCATGGGGTCTATTTTCGTTCGAGTTTGATGGTTTAGGTGGTCTATGAGCATGACCAACTTGACAAGGCCACCATGACCAGAATGACCACACTGGTTGACCAGAATGACCACATTAAGCATTCAGCAAGACCATGCTGTTTTACATGCACATTGAGCCTGACTAAACCTGTCAACCAATATGACCATCTTGACGACCAGCTTGATCAAGTTGGTCATGCTAAAAGGCCATGCTGGTCAACCACCATAACTAGCTGGCTTGGCAACATAGGGTATGTTTTCACCTGGGTGACCAGCTTTTCAACCACCTTGATCATCACAAAACCAGCTTAGACCATCTGACACCATCTACCAGCAAAAGCTGGGCCTTCAGATGTGACTCTCAGCAACAACAAGCAAACAAACACTCTTTTTCACTCTGTGTTTTTCCCTGCATGCAACTGTTAAGTGTCTACTATCTGATACATATTTAATAAGGCCACATATTGCCCTCAACACTGTGTATGCTTTATTTGGATTCAAACTTTTACTCTCTTTGTCAGTTGGCTGTCCCCATGTTCGTTAACTGGCAGTCTGGCATTGTGTATCTAGGAAGTGTGAAGGCAGCGTGAATCCGTGTGCACAATATTCATGACTTGTCAGTAGCTATTGTCGATTCCCAGCCTGCAAAAGAGCCTGTGGGGAATCCGGAGCCTTTGAAGCCAGGATTGTTAGCGGAGAATACCCTCCCACTACCCCCATAAGGGTGCTCTGTAAACTACGTCTGCTGTAAGAGGGTGAAACAGTTGATGGCCGGCACTGTTTGCTCCGTCTCGCACGACAAAGTTTCCCCCGAAGTGCTCCATTAAAAGCAGGACTTTGAATTTAACTAGACAGTTTGATGGCAACGATGTGGGTCGTGAAGGGGGGCAGATTATTCTTTTTGTGTTTGCCTGTAACTGGAGGAGCTGCTTTCTTGAGAATTTTGCAGACCCTCCATGGAGCGGGGCTGTGTATTGAGGAGAGCTGGAGGCGTCGGGCGTTCTCATGGGATCGTGCAATGGCTGGGGTCTGTTGAAAAGATGGTTGGGTATAATGAATTTCACAACACTGCACAGTAATGCAGTGAGCTCCAGGCAGGTCCACTGGCACACAGTGAACAAGTGTCCACTTCTCTTTTTCTGTCCCTCAGACTAAGCCTGGCGATCAGTCATGGTTTCACTCTAACAAGAGACTGGACAGTTCAAAGCGATCTGTGCTGAGACTCTGTAGTCCAAACACAGGCCACAAACAGAAGTTCTCAACAGAGAAGAGCAGCCAAAAAGTATAGTCTCAACACTGCATACTTTATAAGTGTTGTGTAAGCATTTAAGCATTAGGGGTGATATGATACTGAAATGCCTTTTCAGTATCTGATATCACCACAGTTAAGGAAAAAACCCCACCAACTATTGTTTTCATAACAGTGCCTGTAATCCTAATTCGCTGAACGTTGACTGCAAAAAAACACACGCATTATTAGCAAGAGACAACAGACAACAGCTTGCACATATTTTATTTAATATTTAATTTCAACTCTGGACATTTCATGGCAGATGTTGGTGTGGCGCAACAGATAACGCCACTACCTGCCAGTCAACTATCACACCACGTGGGAGGCTGGGGTTCGTTTCCCGGTCTGGGTGACTATGCTGCGCTACACCAATAAGAGTCCTTGGGCAAGACTCCTAACACCAGGTTGGCCCACCTCTGTAATAACCTTGTAAGTCGCTCTGGATAAGAGTGTCAGCTAAATGCCTTGAATGAATGAATGAATGAATGAATGTTGTTTAACTAGAGACATTTTAACTTGTAAGAGGAGTGTACAAAATACTGGTTTTGTATCATATTTCAATTTAAGTATGAAAAATATTACATTAATACACTGGAGTAAGTCAGTCATGGAGGGGGGGGGTCAACAATCAAGTCCACAATGAAGACAGACCATCCCTCATTTAAAACAAATCACTCACAATTAAGGAGTTTAGGGAGGAAATGCACACTCCTCAGAACTGCACATTGGCTCAGGGCTAACATAGTAGCCTGTGGCTATATGGCAAATTATAGTATTGTTGTACAATTGTACTCTTGTAACGTTACATACTACTAATTAACTGACAAACATTAATAAAAAGGGCATTTAATTCATTTAATTCACATTGTGCGTTATACTTTTGAGGAAGACTCATCTTTTAAAGGTTTCTAATATGGATTAAATCGATACTGTGGAAAATGAGTATTGGTTTAAGTACAGAGGGAGATTTGATAGCATTATGGCTGTGTGTACAGTCTATGTGTGTAAAAGCTATCCTTTATTTTTTTAAATATATTTTTTATAGATTTTTTGACATTGAAACAAAAAGAAACGCAGACTCAAGTCAGTCAAAAACTGTCAAATCTTTGAGAAATGAAATTGTGTAGTATTTACACTTCAGTGAGAACCCAACGCAACAGTTGTAGTGTAACTCACAAGCTCAGGTGGTTAATGCTTTTTTTATTTGTGTCTGTTTTTCAGCTGCGCCCAAGTTAAAAGCACTGCGCAATGTGAAGGTGCCGGAAGGGCAGAAGACCTCTCTGAAGTGTGAGCTGTTAGCTGGTGGTAAACAGACCAAGCTTGAGTGGTACCTAAACGGAATCAAGATAGGCAATAATCCAACCAGACAGATCAAGATGAGGAAAAAAAGGTAAGAGCCTCCATCATGATAGAAAGAAGGAGTCAGTTGACTCTGTTGCTGCTCTGAGGAACACTGAGTCATGAGTTAATGGCTTATGCAGCCTGCTGAAGTGGTGGAAAAGTTATTTTCACTTAGGTCCGTCGCTGCCTGCTGAACACCGCATGAGGGTCTGCTCTGAACATTGGCCCGCATTTCGACTCAGAGTGAGCAGATGTTTCCCAAGATTTACAACTTGGGGTTAACTCAAGTTTTTTTTTTTTTTTGGATTAGTGGAACCGTATTCTCTTACCTGCCCGGATTGTCATGTATCTGGACAGGCAGAAAATGTGATATTTTAATAGGGACTTTGACAAACGAAGAGTTCCTGAATGACTGAGCCTTTTTTGAATACATTTGCATTGTGACACTTCTTTACTATCAGTCCCTGGAGTACAGTCAGTTCCTGGATCAGTTAACCACAAATGGTTGTGGCTTGACAAATAAACCTCATATTTATTCCTGGATAGTTATAATAAGCATGTTACCAGGATGATTAGTCACTCTGTCCATTACTGTTCGATATTCATTTTGCATTTTAATTTACATTAATGGCGGAGAGCAAATTGGGGAAAAAATGGGATTTTCCATGCCATCATGCATACAGGAAATAAGCTAGCTCATTATGGTCATCATGCAAAGGCAAAAATCAGCTAATCAAAATATGAGTAAAGAAATAAAGACCCTCAATGAGATTAAATCTAAAAGTAGTTGGGTTGGTGGAACTTATTGCCTAATTAAAAGAACCTTTCTGTACACATTATATAGTAGATTCTGTATAGAATCGTCTACAGAAGGTTTTTCATCAATCCAAAGATCCCTTTAACCAGACAAAAGAACATTTCATCATCCAAATGATTGTTTGAGGTGCCATAGTTTTTTTAAGAACCATTTTCTTAACTGTAGAACCCCTGAGGAACCCTCTACAAGAGTGTAGGTGATTCTGGTAAAGGACATTTTTAGAAATTAGATGACTATAAAGAAACTTTTTGAAGTTTAAAGAATCTCCACATAATATAACTTTTAGAAGAACCCTTACATTTATATAGAACATTCACATACACTATGTGGACATAAGTATTGGGACACCTCACTCATCGTTTCTTCTGAAATCGAGGGTTTCAAAAAAGTTTTTCTTGCTTTTATTAGAGCAACTGCCTCTACTGTCCATGGAAGACTTTCTACTAGATTATGGTTGAGGTTGAGGATTTGATTGCATTCAACAACAAGAGTGTTAGTAAGGTCAGGATGTTGGATGATCACCACCACACCTCATCCCCAACTAATCCCAAAAGTATTGGATAGAGCACCGGCATTCCACAGAAAACAGTTCCACTGCTCCACAGCTTAATGCCGGGGTTGTATATCCCTCTAGCCCACGCCTGGCATTAGGCATGGTTATGATGAATGAACTAATAGAAATGCTTTATAAAGGTTTTTGAGTGACAGCAATGGCATGGAAGTTCTTCACACTCACAGATCTCTTTTATAGATATGATTCTTTAAGGAACTAAAGGTGGTTCCTCTGTGACATCTCTCAAAGATACCACTTTTTAAAGACTGTAATCTTGGAAGTGACTCAGGGAGCTGTGCCTTCCATTCATATTAATAATATGTCTCTGCTGAAGCTGTTGTGTGCAGATGTGAACCTGCCTGCCTGCCTGTTTACCCACAATGAAAAAGCCATCTTTGGACAGTTTTTTAGAGTAATTGTGTGTGTGTGTGTTTCAAATTAAGCACCAGAAGTGGTGCTCAGCTGTACCTGCTGCATTCCTGCAGATCCTGCCATTAAATTCTTGTGGGCGACAGTGTTTTGTTGATCAGGTCTGTGCTGTTGTTAAGTGGAATACACCACTGTGCGCTTTCTCAGGCAGGTTCTGAATTGTGCAAGGCTTTGTGTAAGACCTGCCCATACATAGATGAAAGTTTCAGTGAGGACGTTTGCCCAGACAGAGGAATCAGTGCAAGTGTAGAAGCTTGTCTGTGACGCAATGAGGCTCACTCCTGTCTCAGCAATTATTCTGGAAATTTTACAGAGCCTTTATTACACTGTAAAAAAACACAGCCACACTTATTGACTAAAGTATGCTATATGGACAAAAGTATTAAGACACCTGCTTATTGATTTTGTTGGAGCAACTGTCTCTACTGTCCATGAAAAAAAAACAAAAAACTTTTATTAGATTATAGAGCATTGCTTTGAAGATTTGATTGTATTCAGCGACAAGCGGATTAGTGAAGTCAGGATGTCGGATGATGGACAACCCACCTCATCCCCAACTCCCCAACTCATTCCAAAAGTATTGGATGGAGCACCATCATTCCAGAAAACACGGTTCCACTGTTCAATGCTCAACCCCTCTAGCTGAACGCATACATGCTAAGAAGGGGTGTACACAAACATTTGGACATGTAACATAAGAGCTTGAAATGATTATAAAGTGTCTAAAGTAACTGAATGAAGGAATGCCACTTTTTAAGTGTATTGTTAATTGTTTCACTATTGTTATAAGCCAAATAATCTTTTATCAGTACTCTATTAAACTGCATTTAAAGCCTTGGATTATAAGGACAACAGCTTTCTTGACATCGTATTGTGTTCTGTCTGACAGACGGATATTATCAGAGCTTACCTTAATGAAAGCCACGGAGTCTGATGTTGGCAAATACATGTGCAAGGCTGTCAATGATCAAGGTGAAGATTCCTGGGAAGCTACTGTGACTGTCCTCAAAGGTAAGAAGAGAAAACTACACATTTTGAACCAATTTTGCCCACAAACACTAAATCAGCTCAATTTGGAGTAAATGAAGGGAGCATCTCTGATCCACTTTAAAAGTCATTTTTTACATGTTTAGAGGATGTGTAGATTTACAGGTCTCTGCCCTGCTTGTTCCACAGGTAAGTTTTGACTTTACAGAACTGATTAGAGGACAGCCTGTAGTTCTGTGTTCTGTAAAAACACCAAGATGATGCAGTGTCTTTTAGTGTTGATGTCCACATGCGTCTTTTACTTTTAATGACTATTATGTATTTCTCATAATTTTATGTGTGCCGTGAATGGGGGGGCAGATCATTCTTTTGGTTTCCTATTGGTACTATATTTTCCTTTCAATGGAAAATGTTATCCAAAATGCTATGCAGTCCATTACTGGGTTTAATTCTTGACCCTTAAAGTTTATACATTATGTAAACATGTAAAGATGTTTTCTTAAACTGTACAGCCAAGCCAAACCACACTTGTTATGTATGTATGAGACAAAGCGTTACTGCATTAGTAAGGTATGATATTTATCATATATAAGCTTGTGGCAAACCTACGCTCCAATATTTAAAAAACATTCCTTAACATAGCAGAGCAGCTGCCTTACCATGTTTCCTTTTATGAGGAATACACAGAATCAATGACAGCTGTAGCAAAAACAGTTCTGAGCTAAAATACTTCAGTAAAATGAAAGTCTTGGAGTCCTTTGGAACCCTTGTGTCTATACATTATTTAGTCATAAGTCTTGCAAGCTACCAAGTCAACTAATCACTGAAAAATTGTCAGCTTTGGTGTGTTTCTTGTGATCTCTGCAGTTCTGGATCAGATGTGTTTTTCTGATGCTTGTTTTAGTGATACGTATCATATTGAGAAGTTGCTGCTGTTATCCAGCACTGGCTGCCACAGCTCCTCGGGTTGCCTTCCGCTCTAAAACCTAACCCAAATTCGGATGATAAATATCGGAGCTCAGGTTAAAAAAAAAAAACTTAAGCCATTAATATCTCTGACAAGAATATGCTGTTCCTTTTGCACACACTCTGTACTCTTGTTGCAGCACCGACAGAGGGATCAGTATGCTGCGCTGTTTAATCTGACTACTTAATCACTTTTTCAATTAGCGAATAGTAGCTGTCTGAACGTCTGCCAAGACACCAGAAAAAGCTGTATCATCCACATCTCCGCCCAGACATAGTTAGAACTGCAAGGACATGCCGTGCACCGATGAATCAGTAACCCTTCCTCAGTATTGACATGAAGGCGTCGAGATCTGATCATGTCCTTTGTTCAGTTGAGATGCTTTTTTTATGCTTCAGAATCTGGCATGATTCCATCAGTGTTGAAGGACGCTGATACCGTCACTGCACTTTCATGTCTGCAGAAATTCTGCCAGGGTGGGTCTTGACGTATACAGTGAATTATGAGCTCAGCTGTAATTGAGTGCAAGGACGTAACGTGGTTCCAGGTGTTTGCAGAGATCTAGGCATAATGTGTGATAATTAGGAGTACAATGGGATTGCAGAGGGATAGTCTACTGAAAAAGTATCTTAAGCTCATTCCCTGCACTGGCAGCAGGAACAGTTAGCTAGCTGAAGCTCAAGTTGTAAGAAATAGATTTGAATAGGATTGGAGCCCATTTAAACCAGAACACAGTGTTATTCATGCAAAGCACCAAAAGCTGTAGCTATTGTAATCGCAGTAATCTAATTTAGCCTGGTTAACTTCAGAGTTACAAACCAGGTCATGATGTGCTTCACATCTAAAAAAAAAAAAATCTTCTGAAAATGCATTACAGTTATTACCAAGTTAACACACTGATCAGCCAAAACATTAACACCACCTGGCTTATGTTGAGGGGGTCCCCCATGTTTTTCCACAACAGTTCTGACCATTTGAGGCATGGACTCCACAATACTTCTGAAGGTGTCCTGCAGATCTTTTAAGTCCTGTAGTTTGTTAGGTGGGGCTTCCATGGATCGTGTTTACTGTGTTTACGTGATTAAATCTTAATTATCGACATAAGATGTCTTCAAATGTCAGCAAAATACAATACAAACCTGATTCCAACTTAAACACGGAATTTAAAGTATTGAACGGTGGAGTTTTAAGTATAGTATTAAAAAAGTACAGAACTTTCAAGTCCAGAATGGGTGCAAGAAGAGGAAGTTCTAATAAAAAATTTATATAAATGGATGTAATGTGGTGTTAGTTGTTGAAAGTATTAGAACTGACATCATTAAAACACACAGTAGTCCTTGATAAATAAACCTTTATTACCGTTCAGGTACTATGCAGTAGTCCATATAAAACAGACCCCATATTTACCTTTAAAATAATCTCTGAACAGACCTTAGTAAAAGGCATTTCCTCTGTTGTATTCAGGTTCCCTTATTCTTCCCCATTCTTTATTTTAAAGGTGACATTTTTATGTTCCATTATTGAGAGCCAACCTTGCTGCTGTAGCAGCAGACACTGTAATGATGCTGCGTTTGTAGGACTGCAGTGGATGAGAGACCTCTCTTGGCACAGTGAGTGATGAACTTGCTCCTGTGCAGTGGTGTAATGGAACTGCCTGCTGCGATGGTGGTCAGCGGCCAGGTCCCTGTGGGTACCATTCGTGACTATGGATGAACTTGATGTGCTGTATATGGAAAAAGAAAGATGGTAGAGTGTGAGGCAGGCAGTTTTTTAAATGAGACCACAGCCCATAACTGAATACATTTAGAACTGGATTCAACACTTCATTTATATGGAATGATAGTACATCATGATGCATTTGTATGATATGTGCAACAATAATTCATTTTTCTGAATTCTGACATAATGTCCCTACATTGGTAATGCCACATACTTGCAAAAACCTGCTATGAGACTCTGTATTGTGATAGAGATCATATTGTCATATTGGCCACCCCTACCTATTGATTTGCGGTATTTCGTCTGAGTAGTTTCCCCTCAAGGTTCACCGTAAGTAGCATTTCCTTGCAACTTGAAACCACTGGCCATCATTAGCTCCCCCATGAAGACCTCCCCCATATTCATCAGAGCTTTTCATTTGATCCATTTAAGGGAAGTCGTTTCTCTCCGTTCCATTGATATAATGGCTGCCGTTTGCCAGTTGTATCAAATGAATGTACTTCCTATATTACAGCTCAGAAGTAGAGTCTTAATTCTTAGCATTATCTTCCTACTAGTCGAAGTAGCCACTGTTTGGCCATGAATGCATGCAAGTCAGTAGCATTGAGATTTGGTGAATGGTCATTGCATTAAAGTGCACCTGCTCATTCATTGATTCTTCCGAAATCAAGGGTATTAGGGTCAAGGGTATTTGCATTAAGAGTTGAAGGTTTTACTAGATTTCGAAGCATTGCTGTGTAGATTTGATTACGTCAGCAACACAAGCGTTAGTGAGGTTAGGATGTTGGATGAGTATCGCTCCACCTCATCCCTAACTTTGCAACTCATCCCAAATGTTTTGGATGGAGCCCTATCATTCAGCTCAATGCTGGGGGCTTTATACCCCTCTTGCCCACTCCTGGCATTAGGCTTGGTGCCAAAGGTTCATGTTGGATCCAGGGGATCCAATTCTATTCGCAGTACTTCTCTACAGGGACTAGACAAGCTGCGTGTGTGCATTTGCACATCTGTGTTCAGCAATGGATGCTAATGTAGCTGAATGCATTCATTAAAAGGGCTGTCCACAAACATTTGGAAACATGGTGTATGATTCAAAATGGTGAGTAGCTCTTTGTAGGAGTAATCAGTATAATACAGTAATCAGTATAATACAGTAAGTGTATCAAGCAGCATCTTCATACTCCGATCAAGAGTCTCTCTCCAACAAAAGTAGACGTCCGCAAAATTGATGGTTATTGATTTGGGATCTCTCAACACAGCACTTCCTTTTGCCAAGTGGTTGGAAAATGAATGGCCTATAAGTGAATGTGTTCCCCCCCCTTTTTTTTTACATTAGCCACTATTTGAGTCGTGTGCATCGTATGAAAAAATGTGTCCTCCATAATCAGACGTCTTAACCATGATGCAGTATTTCTGTGTTAAACATAAAGAGACAGAGATGTGCTGTCTTTAATCCAGAAGTACAATTTTCCCTGTTGGCTATTTGCCTATTGACTCCTCTGCAGTGTGGTTTATTACCAAATGACCAACCTCAGATCATATTAAAGTTTGTAATGTCTCCCACAGAATACCACAGAAGTAATGAGGTCATCTAACAGATATGTCCCATGGTGTTTAATATTGGGGCCAGTGGTCAGGACCCCAGACAGAAGGTAATGGTGTTGGACTTTTAACTGCTCTTGTACCTCCAGTCTGTAAAATGTCCAGCTGTAGGCAGGGATAATATGTCAGTGTGTGCAGTCCTGTCCAGAGGCAAGATGTAATATGTGTGGTATTTGGACCTAACTCTGTTAATTGAGTTTCGTGCAAATGTCACTTTGTTTTTATAAGCTGTTATCTGAATGGGTCCTGTTTCAAGTGGAGAACATGAATAAACGTCTAGACAAGTATAAAGTCTTGGGAATATGATCTTATTCTGGCAAAAGTATGTGCAAGGGCTATCCAATCAAACTAAATCCCAGAGCTCAGGATTTAGTTTAGGCTGTTTTGAGTTTTTACATAAATGCTAAGAAAAGTTCTTTTTTTGGTGTTTGTTTTTGTAAAATCCACAGGGTAATGCAGATCCACTCACATATTCTCCTGGGTGAAGGGTAACCTGGTTAGAAAAAGAAAAGTGACCGGATCTTGACTTGTGGGCCTGTTATGACTGAGAGTGTTGTGGCTACAGTTAGAGATGTTTTGTCTCTGCTCTCTTCTTCTGAGGGGAGACAGTAGGAAGTTGAAAAGCTTCCAGAAACTCACTTAGTTGCCCATAGTTATATCAAACATGCTGGAGAGTTTTCCTTTCTCTTGATCTATTTTTCACATCAGCGCCTGCGAGTATTCACCATACGAATTTTGCACTTTGAAGCTTCAAATCCCACTGGCAGCACACGCATCTTCTTTATTTTCATTTGTTCTTTAAGATCTTTGGCCAGCAGATTTACACTCCCCAGCTTATCCCTCAGCTGTTCTTTCTTTATTTATTTCCATTTCTCTTCTTTAATATGATAGGCCCTCCTGCCGCACATGCCCAAGTGTGCCTTTGCTGCCAAGATGGGGTGCATTTCTCTCCATCTAGATTGTCATTGTTACAATAGGCTTATGCAGATCCACGGAACTGCCTCAAGTACAATGAAAACTCAAAAGCTGCTCTTACTTTTTTATCTCAAACAGGGATATTTTATTTATTTCATGCAGTGATCTGAGGGGCTTACTTTGACAGACTGTATTATCTTTCATCTGGGACTTAATCTGCCTAATGTTGCCTGTGCTGCGTGAAATTTTTAGATTTAGTCTTCCGGTTTTAGATGATGAAATGTGACAGTAGTGGAAGTAATTTAGGGAACACTTTCCTAACCTGAGCCTTTTGGTAAAGCCCAGTTCCTGTCGACTTTAGTCCCACTGGGTACTTTCTTTCATCCCGACAATGACATGGCAGAAGGGAAACATTCAGAGTAAAGTTGCTTTTTGTAAGTGGTGTAAATGGATTGTGATGGATATGATTGGCCTAAAAAAATTTTTACTTCTTTATTATAAAGCCCCCCCCCTCCGGTTTCCCTTCTATAGCTGCAGGCTAGGTATAAATGTTAAAACTCTCTCCACATGACCAGTTGTGCCTGACTTCAACATATTCCTAGTCACGCCACCAGCTTCTGTAAAGGAGCCGTTTGGGAAAAGACTCTAAAGCAGAGAACACACTGTACCTCTGCCACAGCATTAATAATTACAACACTCTGAGTGGGCATGTGGCACTTTCAGCCCTGCTTCTCCAGCAGACAACCATTAAGAGCCATATTATGACATCTTGGATTTCAGAGGCCCTCTCTTTTACAGGAAGAAACTTTCTAATGCACCTCTAACCTGCCACTGAGGATAAACTTGGAGAGGAAACTGAGGAAATGAATCATCACTATGATGGATGGGTTATATATATAATATATCTTTTGTTGGAACATTATGATCTTGAATGAGTTTTAAACATTTTAGTGGACTAGTAACATTTTTCTAACTGTAGGGCTTCCTCTGGCTTCATTTTCTTGCGATGATCTAACTGAGTTGCTTCCCACACATTCTTCACTGCAGTCCACATTATTCCTACATTTAGCTTCTCCACAAATTTCCCAAAACAGTTCCACAAGCTCCGATGATTGTGTTGCTTCAACACCCCCTGAAATTCCTTACATCACAACTCCACAAGATATTCAATGGAATCTCTGCTTTTTACCAGCAAGAATTTTTAAAAAAATGTTTCTTTACCCTCATGCCCTTCGAAAATCATGTCATGTGTTACCTGCTTAACAGTTGCGTACATCTAAGCAATTGTTTTTTGACTGATACTATGTTATAGGCAAGATATGTGAGACCATACCATACTGCTATTAAGGGCAAGTTATTGTCTGTACTGGTATACCAGTATTGCAGCCACTCAGCAATAGTGACTTAAGAATTTAGCTGTGAAGACATTCTTTTAGTATAGAACACCAGCACACAGCAGTCATTTATTTATTAGCACAATTCATTCAGACCATCACATACCATAATATTGTGATATATTTGGAGAACTGTAGTTTTGAATTTCATTAATACTGCCCAGCACTACCCTAGATGTTTTATTTGTTTTCAGTTTTCAGATTCACTGGCAGTCACTACAGTGATGCCCTCCCTTTCTGCTTTCCATCAGCTTCAGATATGCCTTTGTTCGGCCCTAGAGGACATGGTCTGGATGGGTATTAAGTCATGTCCTACATACTATATATTGTAACACAGAGGCACTGTGGCTCTTAATTTAGCTTTTGGCTAGATAAGCTCTTCAAGTGAAGGACATCGCAACTACACATTTTAAACACACTGTATCTCCTTGTGTGGAAGCAGGATAGTTGACCCAGTGTATAATGCTCTGTTGAAATATCGTCATGGAACAGGTTACACCCTGAGGTCAGTACATTTGGGAGCGCGGCGTGTCAGGAGGGAGCTGTCCAGAAGAGTGGTGCTGAACCAAGACACCCCTCCACCCCCTTTTCTGTTCTTCTGCTTACAGCCAACACTGAAGGGACAGTGCAAAGAATGAACTAGTGTGCACCCAGCCTAAATGATAACGGGGTCTTCTTTCTAACCCTCTTCCAACACACAAACTCATACACACACATACAATCCGCAATTCAATGACTTCCTGCCCAAGCTCCATTACTTACACAACTGGGACGCCAGCCGCAGCCTGTGTGTGTGTGTGTATGTGTGTGTGTGTGTCAGAGAGGGTCACGGCGGGAGACGGATGAGCCTGTGGTGCAGGCACCAGCCAGGCGGGCCGACAGAGGTGAGAGCGCTGGCACACTCGCAAACGTGCACACACACATACAAGCCTAGCCACTTAATTCTGCCCACCCCATACAATGACTGTACCGCTTTTCTTCGGTTCAGTCACAGCCAAGGGCTGGAATAGAGGCTGTAGATTAGAATACGGCTAAAGTACCAATCGACTCAGCTCCCCCTCCCCATAATGCCAGCAGGAGGGAGAGCTTTACTCACAAATGCTGTCCTGTCCTGGCAATGATCTTGAGCTTAAGAAGGATGAAAAGCGCTCCTCTATTTCTCTAAAAGCCTCTCATTGTCCATACGTCAGCACAGAATGCCGACATTATTGAATTCAAGCCCGCCTCTCTGAGACCTCGTCCTGTGTTAGTTAACCACTCTGCTTTTTGGCATGAAAATGCACCTCATTTTCTAATGCACCAATAACCTTCTGTCTGCCAATAGGCAGCCTTCTCTGCTCACTTTTAGACTCTGCACTGGGATTTTTCTAGGTCAGGTTCCTTAGACAGACCCACTCTTTCTCGTCTATCTCTCTCTCTCCTTCATTCTCTCTTTCTCACTCCCAGTTTCTCTTTCTCTTTCTCAGCCATAAATAATTCATTTGACTTCCTGTAAAAGGCAGCAACAAGGCAATAAGGAAATTAATTTATTCCCATTTTGCCACTGGCCTCCTTCTTCCATGTTTTTTCATGGGACACTTTAACACCATCATATTGGGAAAATTGTGTTTTCCAACAGGAGGACTTGAAGCAGGTCATGAATATGTTAATGAGCTTGTAATGTAATACTCTATGCTCAGGAGAGTTGGAGGTGAAGTCCTTATAAGCATTTGAGTTGAGGATCTCCTGTGAGGTTCTTTGTTAACCTCAGTGGACATGCTGCAGTTTGGTGGCTTTTAGAAGCTGAATGACCTGAAAGGGTTCTTTGACATTGCTGCATCTTTGATGGACAGACCTACACAGTGTATTAGTCTCAGACAGTGAGTGGTTTTGGCAATGCTTTTGGCGTCCTCTCCTGCATCTGAGAGCCAGCGACCTTCAATAACCGAAGTCATTCATTAATCCACCCGCAATGCTGTGCTTATCATTCCACATATTCGTCAAATACGATTCAAATGGCTGAAAGCAGTCATATACCACAACTAGCTGAGTTCTGTTGTACTTGAGCTGCTGTGAACAAATTTCAGTTCATGCTCTGTAGAACTATTCAGCACATGAAGCTCATCTTCTCTGTTTTTCGAATGAAAACGTTTCAAATGGAAGTTCTGGTATTTTCACTTCAGGTACATGGTACAAGGTTCTTTCCATCAACTTGCTTGAGAAATGCCTTATGATGAAGTAGATGGACAAGAGCTTGCAACTGATTATCTATTTTGCAGTACTGGAGAAAATATTCCCTCCCTGTAATATTGTGGTAGTAGTAATGGACACCACTGTCAGATGTCTGTTGCCTATCGTATAAGTATTTAACACCTTTAAGTATTAAGGAAAGTAGTTGCTGTACAGAAATAGCATATATTCACCCTGGTAATTTTTGTATCTGCAACGATCCATGTACATTCCTTATCTTATGAATCTGTGACAGTGTTAGGTGGCTAAAGGAAAATGACAAAAAGTGTTTCACAAAGATTGTTGTAGAAAACTATGCAACCATATGGGCTGAATTGTGTACAGTGGCAAAGCCCTGGACCTAATTGGGCACCTTCATGATATGGATTTCCATTGGGCCCTTCAGTGATTTTAACACAGTGTAAATTATTGGAAGTGCAGTTCCTACCTTATATCTGTCTCTAATTTAAACACGTTGCATTAACTTCACCATAAGTGGGGGTTGGGGGTCCAGCATGGTTCTACCACTGACCTGACCTCAAGACCCCACTCTTGTGTTTTCAACCTTCTGTACATTCTGGCCGGGTCAGGATTTGACTCCCAAACCATTTGCACCAGTCGGCAGAGAGCTTAACACCTGCTATCTGTCTCACTCATAGCAGCTCAGAGGTTTTGCTCAAAGCCAGCCAAGCAGAGCATGGATTTTGGGGCTGATAATCCCAGCTCCTGTAGTGTTAGGGTAATGCACCATCAGACCTGTAGACCAGGACAGTGTAGCTCAGTCATGGGAGAAACCAAAGGTGGTTTTGTGTTGCTGTAACATGGCTGCAGTAACATGTCTGAGGGTAGGAGTGCCTTCGGATGGTCAGCATTATTCATCTGAAACATGACGATTCAGCTAAAACATTAATGAATCATATGGCTTTGTCAGCACACTGTCTGGGACTGTGTATGTTTAGGAGTGTATATCAGTGGGTTAGTCTATAGTTTCTCCCATATCTCACATTTTTTGTGAAATAGTTTAATCCACTTCTTTCACAAATCCATTTCCTTGACACATGCACAGACAATGACCATGGATATGGCTGACTAATCTGATTAGCAGATGTCCAGTGTCTGATGTCCAGTGTCTGAACCAGCACAGTTCTCAGACCTGGCTTTAGTGTGAACAAAAAAAGCTTTGCGTTAATCATAACAGCTTTAGTTTCTTAAAACTGCTCATTCACACACTCAGATGTTCATGATGGCTCTATTAAGGATGTTGAAATGTTGAATCAGAATTTATTACATGATTATATCAGTAATTTGTAGTATACATTATGAATTGCACATTAGGATGAAATCATTTACATAAGTATGTCACGCTGTGCCAACTATGAAATTGGCCTATTATGGAGATCAGTGAAGTGCATTAAGTTAATGCTGTAGCAGTGTTGTACTTTGCAGGCATGTAACTTGATAGCACTGATCCTCCAGCCCCCTGCTGGGGAGGGGGACTCACAAGAAATGCCTTTGTTCTCGAATTGTCCATGAGCTGTAATTAATTGTCATAGATATAAAAACAGTCCAGAATTTTAATTAAAGTCTTCTGATAGCACTGATGACTGTGCTAATAAAAGTTGGTCTACTACTTGTAAACCAGGAATAAGTGCAATTGGGACCGTGTATCAACGGCCAGGCGTCTGGAGTGACTGCAATACTCCAGAGGAGTCTGTTCTTCATCCAGTATTTATGTGCAGTGCAGGGGCTTCCGGACTGCCTCCCCCTCCTCCCATCCCCTGAGTCAGCGATACAATGCCAGGTACAGACAAATGTGATTACGGAACGCGAACGCGGGGACTGCATGCGTAGTAAGTGTCAGCCAAGGAGAAAGGGAAGCAAATGAGAGCAAAATCTATTTATCCTTTACAAATCAGGTTTATGATATCAATCCTCAGCTGAGATAATCAAATGTTTTCATTCATCTTTATCCTTCTCTCGCATGGTGGCCAGTAAAGGTGGTCTCTCTTTTAGCAGCCCATTTAAAACAATAGCTTAATCCCATGAGGAATATCACATGTCCCTGTTACTGGTGTAGCTCTTCCCGCTCATAAAATACACCCCTTTTGTATTAGCATAATCAATGGTCTAGGCAGAAGAGGTGGACAAGTGAGTGAGTGAGTGAATGAAAGAGAGCGAGAGAGAGAGCGGGAGAGAGAGAGAGAGGCTGGGACCGTCTGCCTTGCTCGCCTTTGATTCGTTGCCATCCTGCCTAATTGGATCAAGTGCAGACTTGCCTAGCTCCATGCTTTGTGTTCAGAGTGCAGAGCCGTAGCAGGCAGAGAGGGGAGCGTGGACATACCAGAGAGACGGGGGTTTGAAAGGTAGGAAAAAGAGAGAAAGAATGCTTATGTGTGTGTGAGATAGACAGAGAAAAGAAAAAGGGGACGAAGAAGAAAAAAAGACTGACAACAAGAGTGAAGAAAGGAAGAAAGCAGCTATGTGTGTGTAAAGGACAGAGAGCGTGAAAGGAAGAGGAGGGGTAGGAGTAGGGGTGTGTGTAATCCTCACTTGCCCATCCTTCCGTGTTGTATTGCGAGGCGTTAGCGATCAGCTCCTGCTCTTGACTGCCGGCTCTCAGGAGTGGACAGGCACCTGCTGCTCCTGGATGATTCAGCCAGTCTCGGCCGCTGGAGCATGACAGCATGGCTCTCCCGTTGGCCAAGCCCCAGCCCCTGCCGCAATTCCAGCCTCCTCCTCCTACTGCCCTGCCCTCAGGTACACACTGCCTCACCGCTGGAGTTCTCTGAGCCACGCCGCAACGGAGTCTCCTGAGGGTGGGATCCACCTCTGGGCCGCCCCGTTCTGTTTCTGCCTCCAGAGACCGTTATTTATAGACTTTGATGTTGTTCCGTGTTTTCCTCTTGCGCTACTGAGAGGGAGGATGCCTTGAGAAGTCTTTCTGGCACGGAAGACGGAGCCGCTTCCTAGATGCTAACGAGGTTATTCTGCCAGTACCGAAGACCATCTCTGCTCTCTTGCTCCCTTCCCCCTTGGTGATCTGATAATGGACAACTCACTTTACGAGCCACAATGCATGATGCTGAGAAAGCTGACGTTTTTGCTGCCTGTGTAATACTCTGAGCTAGAAGCCAGGCGTCCGGAGAGTACTCCTTCACGAGACAAGAAGTAGAGCCAGAAAGAAAGGACCGCGAAAAGAGACAAAGATAGGGGATGGAGTCGGCAGGAGTGGAGGATTCCTCAGTCGGACTCTGCAAGCATCCAGGATCCACATCCCCCTTGGGCCAGTCTTCCGAAGGTCCTCTCGAAGCCGGCCCTGAGGAGTCGCCTGAAGAAGAGACGCCCGAAGAAGAGGAGGTGGTCGCAGAGAGCGAAGAAGAGCGCGGGCCACTGCGATGCCTGGGCTTGGCTGCTGCTTCCTGTTGTGTGTGTCTAGAGCTGGATCAGGTACGCAACTGTGTGCGTTCTGAGAAAATTTGTATTCTGCCCATTTTGGCCTGCTTGCTGAGTCTAGCACTCTGTACTGCTGGTCTCAAGTGGGTCTTTGTGGACAAGATCTTTGAGTACGAGCCACCCACCCACCTGGATCCCAAGCGTATGGGCCAGGACCCTATCATCATTGACGCAAATCCTACACTGGGGATACCTGTGCTTTCTCCACACCCCGCCTCACTCCCTACGCCTCCCCAAACTTCCACTGATAAGCCTGGACAACCTGAAGTGTTTGTAGAGGGAGATTCCACGGCTGGCCCTTTTACCGCACCCAAGGTGCCCCGCTTTACTTCCACCTCAGCAGTGACTATCCACACGAACCCTGCCACCCAGCCCCTTCCCAGCACCACCCCAAAACCCAGTAGAAACAGCACACCAAGTCAACGTCCCGGTCTGGAATCTAACAACATTATTACTAAAGCATGTAAGTACCTTTGGTGTTTGCTTGGTGCATCATTGATGACTTGCCGATTGAAATGTCCACTTTTGCCTTCCTTGGAATGAGGAGAATGACTCCCTCGTGGTTTTAGTGTATATGAAATTCACATCATGATCAGTACTTTTAGAACCATTTGCTTCAGATGAATACGCAGTTGTGAGTGAAAATGCTGTGCAATATACCACTTCAGATATCTTCAATGAATAACTTCATAGACATCAATATGTGGTAATACTATTAGTCCCATGACACACTCAGATGATTTGAAAGTGTTTGGCTTTGTTTGCTTGAATTAATCCAGTGTTCTATTGGGAAACTGCACTGGAAGGAAGTGCCTGTTGCTTGCGCACTGAGAGCAGGCGTGTTGCATCTTGTCAACTCTGTCACAAACAGCTGTGACTAAGCCTCCCAAGAATGGCCAACTTTACCTGAGGATTGAGTTGAATACACACCCCCCTTCCTGACCACAACTGACAGTTTACTACCCTTTAAACCTAAACAGGATTACCAGACACTAAACCACATCAATTATTTTAGTCCTCAGCATGCAGCTATAAAACGTAATGCTAACATCCTTTTAGCGAGAGTGAAGAGTTTCCTGGCTGGCTGATTCATTTGAAGCTCTAAAACGGACATCGGCAGTGCCGCTTCCTCCACTCCAAATGCTGCGGCGTGAGGAGACTTCCTCCTCTGGGTGTTCTGCTCCATTTCAAGGTCATTCTGCAGTGGGCTAATTGATTCCCATCCATCGCCCAGCCACACAGAAAGACTATCCCCAGTAATGCTATCTGCCTGCCTAACTACTCTCCTCCATGACTTTGAAAGCTGAAAGAATTATAACGGCTGGAGGGCTGCCAGACTTTCGCTTGCTGTGGTCCCCACCTTGCCTCCCTCCCTTCCTCACCTCTATCACATTTACTTTTTCTTTTTTTTTCTTTTCTTCATTTTCTTTTTAAATCTCCTTCCACCTTTGCTGCTGGTAGCAGTGTGGGGTGGTGCAGAGGTTGAACTGACCTACTGCAGCCAGCTGTCCTGGCAGAGACAAAGAGACGGAGGGAGGGAGAGAGGCAGGGAGGAAAAAACGAAGGGAGGGTGAGCAAGTGAGTAAAGGTTTTAAAGACACACCGGCCGTCCCAGCGCTCAGGTTATCACTGCTGTCCTCAGTGCATACCTTTTAAAATAATACAGATGTGTTCTTCATGCCAGTCCAGCTGTCCAGTGTAAAGCTGAGTTGCTCATTTAAACCACTCTCAGACAGTGACTGAGGCTGCTACATAAGCAGCACAGTGAGCACGGAGGCTAGGTTAAAGCGGGCTAGATGCTTGAACCAAGATAATGGAGAGTCTAAAGAAAAGCTAAGTTTTGATCATGGTTGCACAGTATGTGTGCCTGACGGTCTGTGTACTCTATGCCATACCCCCAAATATCGGATTGGTTTCGACAGAGTTATTAGTATTTCTGTCTTGTCCTGTTCATTCTCATATGCATGTATTACCTGAATCAGAGGCTACTGTAAAGCCAAAAGCCCTTCCCACTTTGAGCAGGGTGATCAATTGTCCAGGCCCGTAATGGAAATGCGATCGTTTTCGTCGGTAATCTCAGTCTAAATCAATACACATAGAGAGCAGGTCAGCTGCTCCAGCAGGAAGCCCAGTGAAAGCGATAGCGATCCTGACCCTGCTGGACACGAGTAATTGTCCAAGACAAGCAGACTGAACGCAAGCATCTTACAAAAGCAAATACGTCAATAGAGTTTGTGTTTGTGTGATTTTCTTTTTTTTAAACGTTTGTTCAATCACTTTGCCACATTAAAAATGGATAAATACTGGAGCATTGCATAAATGTATATGCTAGAAAAGCAGGGAACTGGTAAATTTTTGCTTTATGCAACATTTTAATTTCTTCCAAAAAAAAAAAAGTTATTCACTTCCAGGCCTGTTCAATTCTGTATTCACTTAAACTACAATCATTTAAAGTGAGCACTAATTTGTTCTAAGTTGCAGTTAGCGTGAGCTATCTTGGAGCAAAATGAAGTTCATTACTCTAATTTTGGGACCTTTCTAATTAATAGTGCCTTGTCTCAGCAAGTTTGCTTCACATTAGTGTCACCCACCATGTAGATTAGCCCCAAGCCTGGTTTTGCCTAATAAGACACTTGTGCGCACACACACAAACACGTACGCCATCTTTTTCAACTAATGGTGCACCTGTCTGATACCTGACTTCAGGCAACACTGTCAACACACTCCTATTAGTAAGAAAAACATTTGTTTCTACCCAGCCGACTGGGCGTTTATCTGATATGGAGCTGATTGAAGTCCAAGTCCTCCAGGGACTCTCGCACTAGCAACCTAGCAACATGTTGTACGCCGCGCCGTAGGAGGCCGACTCACAGTGATTTGATTTGAACAGTCTACACTATTTTTTTATTTTTTATTTTATTTGATATATTTTGGCACTGACTGTTAAAGGCTTTTTCTTGAGAGTTTGCTCTCAAAACCAGACGCTTTGTTAAAAGGGAATTGCTTTTTGCTTGCCTCCCCACTTAACCACCACGCAGAGCACAACACGACAGACAGCATGTCATGCGCATCATAGAGAGGAGTAATTGCGGTTAGAGGCCATCATTTGCGGCTGGATAAGTCTGAGATTATGGTTATGTCATAACTGGGGCTTCAGTTCTCTGCAGTTCAGCTGCCTCGTTTGGTCAGTGTTTTTTTTTTTGTTGACGGTAATGTTATGAGGGAGGGTGTAAATAGGGCGGACTAGGGGTTTTAGGTAACCTTAAATTTAAAGCCAGGATGGGTTTAGGACACCAGCGATGGTGCAGTGTCACTTTCCCACCTTGAGTATGAACAAATACCAAAACAGTACGTCACAGTTTTTTTGTATCCTTTAAAAGCTTTTACACTATAAATGATCATTTCTGTACTTTAGAAGTACTTTGGTTAAAATGGAGCATCTGAGCGTGTGTTCAAACTTGGATGGTTTGGTTTGATTAAAACCAGGACACCCTGATTAACTCTGATGCTTTTCAGTTGATTAATGGGCACAACATGGAACAAAAGAATAAAAGTACAATATCCGTTATTTAAAAAATAATCAATTAAAATGTCTTAACTTTTCTGTGCCCACATAAAATCTCTGTGCCCATCATTGGATTGACCAACACATAGTGCAGTAGGATGTCCATGGAGCTCAGTGCTGATCTGAGAAGGATGATCATGGTTATTGTGAGTTGTAGCCACTTTGCCAAGGTCTAGGAGAAGACCACAACCCCCAACTCCCACCATCAGCTGAGAGGAATTTGGTTAAGATGGTCAGAACAACCCAGAAACAACAAAGGTACAGACCTGCCTGGACTTGAGGCTGATGGAACACCACTGTTCTAATTACTACTAACTACTAATTACTGATTGTGTAAAGCTGCTTGTGACAACAGTTGACTGTTACTGTATAGAGTCAAGCAAGTTTTACATCGCAGCAGTCCAAAATAGAAGCCCTAGCTGAAATCGACACCTTCAAGCTCGACAAATGTTAGCAGCTGACCACATGAACTAATAGGTCTTCTGAAGGAACACTTAATGGTTAGATGACACACAGATTGAGTTGTTTGAAGATTGAGAGATATGTTTGGAGGAAGTAAGTCATTAAGGCATTCAGCCTTTAGAACACATCATGCTCTGGGGCTATTTTGCTGCTAGAGAAGCTAGTACACTGCTCAGAGTGGATAGAATTAAGCTTATTGATAGCTACTAAAAGCCTCCGGCCAACGTGCAACTTACTAAGAGACATTCGATCTAATATTAGGTGTGCTGCATGCATAATGTTGATCATGTGTTGAGTTCAGAAAAACAAATTCTTGTTTTTTTCCCTATTACCGGTATATATTGTGTACTTATTTCCCCCTAGATAACAAACATTTCAAAGCAATTATTAAAAGCCTAATATTGACATTCATGTTCAAAATGTGCATGTAAACCTCTGACCACAACTGTATTATTAACAGCAGTCCATCCAATGTTCTGTACGATCAGATTATGCAGCCATATAAAAATGCACTTTACACTACTCTTACTTTAGCTGTGCTATTTCTGGCTAGCTGTGGTACACAGTGTAGTTGTCACCTGAGAAAAGTGGTCTCTTCAGGAAGTGCAAGAGTTTATTTGTCTCACAGAAAATTGATTTTTGGTATCAAATGTAGATAGATAATACTGATTTACTGCTCAGTCTCAGCCCTGTTGTGTAGGCGCCAGTCACAGTCAGGCGTTAAGTACACTGACCTACGCAGGGAAAAGCTGCTGTGTGCTTTAGCCCTGCTAACTGCAGTTATCTCCCTGTCATTTTTCATTCTGCTGCTTTTATGGCACGACACTTGCAGGCTCTCTGGTGTGCTGGGTTTTGTGTTGAGTACTTGTAGATGGAGTTGTCACTGCTCCTATAGGTTTATCGATCTTTTTCCCCTGGACTCAGCCACTGTGTTTTTGCTTCTCAAACTTGGGGTGTATGAGCAATACGGCTGGTGATGAGATTCAGTCTTGCCTTGCTCACAGATTATTCCCTGGTGAATGCTGCTTAGATATCAATTTGTTTTGGTTTGTTTGTTCCACACCTGTTAGATGATGATAATGATGATGATCTAAAACCTTCCGATATACCATTACGTTTTAAATGTCCTTCAGCGTACATATATATACGTGTACATGCATATATAATATCCCATCATCTTGTTTGTGGAAATAGAAGCTTGGCTTTGGCAAATCACGTTGAAATATTTATCACAGGTTTAAAAGTGCTTGTACAATCCATAATGGTAATCCTGTAGGTCCCTATCTCACAGCACGAATGGTTATTTAACTGTAAGAGCCTACACGCTTACTTAATAATGTATACACGACTTCCCATACACTGCTGTGCTGATGGCTTTATTGATTGCCACAGTCTGTCTCACCATCTTCTCTAGGTGGCTTTATGTCGGTCATTTTTTGAAGAGTCTTTTGTTTGCTGTCAACTTCATGTCACCCATTTTTCTGAGGAATTGTGTAGATTTGAGAGCTATACTCTGTGTTTGTGTGTATTCTCTCATACTCATACTCATGATCACATTTTATTTGAGACCAAAAGCAAAGACTTTCTCTAATGGTTTGATGGTTTAATGACTTTAATGACACACACTCAGACATGCTTGTTACTTCCCTTTTTAGCTCTTTAGCCAAATCATCTTTGAAGTTATGTCTGTTCCTGTAAATGATATATTCATTCAGCCCTCGTCTCCTCCTCCTCGCTCTCGTTCGCTCTGCTCAGCCTTTGTTCTGAGCTAATTAGGTTCATGCAGGGGTCACGTCACACACTTAGCAAATGAGTATTGGCCCATCACAGCCACCTCTCACCTTTAATACTGCTGTTGACGTTTACAAGAAGCATCAAATATCACAGCTGTGCATGTTTTTGATTTCATGCAGCTTAGGAACAATAAGCGTTCTATTACTGGCAGTAAACCACTGTGGAATATTATCAATATAATGAATATCAGGCTCCATAATTTCTCACACTGGCACCAGCTAATCTGCTGGTCTGCTGGCTAGCTGCAGCTTTCTGGAGTGTGTGTTCTTACAAAGAGCATGGTCTGGTTAAGTGGGCTAATGCTGTGTGCTGTGTGTACTACAGGCATGCTTGCTATCTGATGCATAGATCAGGCTTTATGAGCCGTCCCAATTGCCCCCCCCTGCAGTCTGGGTGTGTGTCTGGGCTTTTCTTTATTGCCTGTAAAGATTTTTTGCTGTATGTGTGGTCCAACCACTACCTTTTTGATCAGTTTAGCCACTGCCCACCTTTTATGGCTACCTAACACAACCCCATCTATTGCACCAATTAGCTGTCAGCATGTCAATACATTCTAAACCTCCAGCATGAATAGTTTCAGTCCCTCTTGATCTTACTGTCACCTACCGGGAAGCATCACAGCCTTGTGGGAGACACCAGCCTCACATTTGCGTGAAGCTGAAATGTGGATTAGCTTCCCCACCTTTGATCATATGGTAGTGTGTCGCGCCATTGACAGGTGCACTCATGACTATGCAAATTGAGCGACTACAGTGATTGAGTCGTCCTATTACGACTCCCAATAAATGGACGAAGCCTCTTCCTCTGCCTCTGCCACCTTTCTGAAAATGTTAGCCAGTCCAGGCTTTCTTTTTCTCTGCAGCAGTTCCGTTGAATTTGCGGTGCTTTTTGATTACAGTCCTTTGACCCACATAGCTAAAGACGAGCGCGGAATTCAGCAAGGCCAGTTTTGTGAGGAATGAGCGTGAGTCAACAGGATTAACACTTCAAATGTACGGAAGGGTCGGACCCCCAGATGAGGGCAGCGGGCTAACAAATTCATTATCCTTATGGGGAAAGGCCAGCTGAGGCGACCGCCTCTAATTTAATTAGACTGCGATGAAGTGACATCTGGCAGTTGTGCCATCGCTGAAGGTAGATGCCGTTAGATCTTTGCCATTCAAAGTGGATTACTCTAATAGCGCTTCATGTTCGATCCTTCGGCCTGCACCAGTGACTCAGCAGACCAGACAGACAGTCCTCTCTCTCTCTCTCTCTCTCTCTCTCTCTCTCTTCCTTGCAATAATGTATGATTAACCTTTTTCTTTCGACTGTCATCCGTCCATCCAGTGTCTTACCAAAGGCCTTTTGGTGAAATATTTTCTAGTTCCTCAAGTCCATTTGTCTTGTTTTTCTTATTTCGCCTAAGCCCTGTTTGACTGTGATGCCGAGGTGAATGGAATATGTTTAATTGATGATGAAAGTGCTTCTGCGCTATTTGTCAGAGAAAGTCCATTACCTAATGATATGCCATGTCCCATCTGTCTCGCTCTAGACGCCAAGGTTGCTTGTCTTTTTAGCTGTAAGATTTAGTCTTAACCCTTCTCTGGGGCTCTCGGCCAGTCTAGGGACGACAAATATATCTGTAAGTTACAATGAATAATCTACTGGGAGGTTAAGAGATAAAAATCAACACTGGAAAAGAAATATAGGACCTGTCAAATCAGCCTCCCTGAGAATGGATAACAACAGAGTGGTGTCACAGTTCTGTCATTGTTGTGCTTTATATTACGTTATATCATCACTTTACATAACATTTCTGTTATCGTTTTTGACTTGACAGTGAACTCACTGTTGTCATCAGTAGGTAATAAAGAAATTTGATGAATCATCCTGTAACACCAGCAAATACGATTCAGCTATCGCATCCAACGTGACAGACAGCAAAAGCTTCACCTTCCATCTTCATTCTATGTATTAAAAGTATATACATGTAAAATATGTGAACCTTCCAAGTCAGCTCTGTTGTCTGCAGTATATAAAAAAAATATATATATATATAATATATATATATATATATTATGGTGCCTTTCTGATGCACAAAGTGCTTTACAAGTAAACAAAAGACAACAAACAGAACATACACACAGGCTCTTACTTGTGGCAAGACAATTCTTCCAATTACAATATAAAAAGTTTATGCTCATGGCCCACGGCAAGAAACTCACAACTCAGTCAACTCCTACTGAACTCCCCCGCCTCTCTAGCTCTCAGCCTAATGGTAGCCATACACTAGAAGAAAACTAGAACTAGAAAAATACTTTTAAAGACTAAAGTCTGACACTAACGCACCTAAATTCAGTATGTAATTACTCACAAGAGAATCTTGCAGGGTCACTATTTGCAAGACTGATTCCTTTTGAGATTATTTTTCATCAGGGTCTTTTTTTTCTTTTTTCTTTTTTTTGCTGCAGTGAAATCGTTTGAAAAGTAATTTGGTATAAGAGCGGCATAACTCCAGCACCTCGGCAAGAAGAGTCCCAGGAGGTTTAAACATGGAAAAAAACACATTCCCAGTCAGCAAGGGCAGTTGGAAACAAACACACAACAAAACAATACAAAACGAACAAAAACCCTGAGCAGAGCGGCAGCACAATAGCATTCCTGCAACGGAGACGTGAACACACACATACACACTATCTCTAGTCCGTGCAAGGCAATAATCTGTAAAACGAGCCCACTTTCACTGTGTTTGTGATACACTTAGACTAATCGCCTATTCAGCCCACAGCAGATTATCCAGCCCATTCATGCTGAAGCGTGAAGGCCAATCAGAGCAGAACTGCTTTATAACTTTAAATCTAGAAAGGCAAGTAAACGCATAATATATGTCTTTTTGTCTATGACCTTTTTATCCACACATTTGTGGCATTATGTTAACACAACTGATTTGCCCCTCAAAAAACATTTTACTCTAAAGGCTGATAAATTGCACTATTACATAGTGTTGGGCGGCTAACTTTTGAATGTTAACGATCTAGGCAGAGAAGCCTCTGACTGGCTGCTTTCTACCCTGCCAAATCCTCGCTAAGCTCCGCCTCTGCCTGCTCAATATCGACCCCCTAGCGTGCATTCTTCACATGTGCAGAGTGGGTGGGAAAGCCACTGATACTGGGGGTGGATATAGCAGAAACTGAGTATTTTAAATAGAATTTGTCATGTAGAATTTATTAGAACTCATTTTGGTACCTGAAACTCACACAACCATCGTAAATTGACTTTAGGAAAGGAAAGGAAGATGTCGGCCCATGTGCCTTTTTAAAAGACAGAGCTCAGTGTTCTTCCTCCACATAAGGGGGATGAATAAAGGAATACATTAAAAAAATACATTTATATTCTGCTTTGCCATTACATGAGTATATGATCAGCATTTGTGACTTTTTTTTGTTAAATTTCCCGTTTGAACAGAAAGGCAGTGGCACATTTTTCAGTGTGATGATATGATGCTACACCGGAAAAGCAGGTCCCCTAGAGCCCACACTGTGCAGTGATATTGTCAGGATGCACATCAGTCTTATGTTACAGCACAAGCAGGCAAGGTCATGAGAGATGAGACACACTGCATCAGCATGTTTCCTGTGTGTGTGTGTGTGTGTGTGTGTGTGTGTGTGTGAATGTGAATGTGCCCTTAATATTCTAACGCAATAGGCTGATTTCAATATGCTGCAATACTGCTTTAATGATTCCAACAAATCTGCTGATATTCCATAATTAGAAGTATTTTATAGTTACTGTGGTGAGTCTGGGCACAGTATTGGGTACATTTCTTTAAAATTTTAATAAAGATTACCAAGAGTTCCATATTTTATTAAGTCAAATGAAATAATGGACCATCAAATCGTCTGTAACTCACGTCACGGTGCAGCTGTGTGTTGAGCATGTGTGTGTGTGTGTCTGCACTCCCAAGACCAGCTCATTAAATTCAGCGAGGCAGCATGCAACACAACGGCTAAGACACACCTTTAAACAGGCCGACGCCCTGACTTCCACTAAAGCTGCTTTTTGTTCTCATTCTCAAAGGCACCGTGCGCCACGTCAGTGGAATGGCCTAGATATGCAGTGGTCACTCTATGAAATTGCATATGGCAGCCCTGTTTTATCCCTGGAGTCCAGGACCTGTTTTATCCACTCTATTTTGCCTCAATGTAAAAAGATTGTATGCCATGTTGGAGCATTTCTATTGGTCCATTCATCATTTCATTTTGACACACTGACACCTTGTAAAGAACACCTGCCAGATTATACGATCATATATAAAATATAAGTTGTTTTGTGAGACTTCTGAAGTAAAGCTGGTTTTCTCTTCATTGTGTTTGGTACAGTGTGGTAATCCAGAGCGGTTCTGTGTGCTGTGTTGTATCCTGGACTCTAGATAGCTCCATCATGTCTACAGTTTTTTTGTTCACACAGGTAATCTGCCTCTTACTCAGGGGTGTAAGTGTTTTTTTAGCTCTGTTCCTGTACTGTTGGGCTGCAGTGGAGTGTTGAATTTGGTGAAGCACAGAGCACTCAGGCAAACTGAAGCCTCCACTCTACTGCTGTGAGAAAAAGTCTCTCAGGGCCAGAAAAAGCACTGGCTGACAAAAGAGATGTTAAAATATCAATGAGCACGCTTCTGCTGCTTCATCCAGCGTAAAAAAGGCAGGACATTAAAATGCCAATAAGCATGCATGGGCAGAGGCAGCATGCACAGAAACATTAGCTGTGATTACAGTGCTGCAGTGGATGCAGAGAGCACTACAGACACAGCTCAATGCAGTGTATCTCTCTCTCTCCCTTTCTCTCTTCTTATATTTCAGTCACTCCCCATCTGACTCTTTTTCTCACTGTCTTTCCATCTAATCTGATTTCCCTTCTTCCGTCTTTCTTTTCATTCTCTCTCTTCCTCTCTTCGCTTTCTCTCTGTCCCTCTTCCACTCATCTCTCCTTTCAGTATCTTCATTTTTTTCATTCTTTCTTCCATTCAGTCTTCCCAGTCCCAGTCTTGTCCTCCCTAACCCCTCTTTCAAGAAATCCTCCAATAGTGTGCCATGGTTTACTTCCATTGATGACTCATCCTTGGGTCCAGAACTGGTGCAAACATGGGCCGGTTTGCTGGGTGGCACAAAGGTTCTAAGTATACTGACAGGAACCAGTTAATTGGTCAAAAAGAGGTGGGTGATGCCACAGAAGAACCATTTTTGGTTTCATTAAGAGGAGTGTGAAGAACCTTTACATTTACAGCAACTTCTTCTATGGCTTCACTCAAAGAGCCCATTGCAGCACCTTTCTTTTTTAAGAGTGTGCCATACCTCCATGTCCTCTATGTCTCCCACCCTTTCTCTCTCTCTCTCTCTCTCTCTCTCTCTCTCTCTCTGTCTCACCGTTTCCTTTGTTTTTCTTTTTTTCTTTCATGGTCTTTCCCTCTCCCCTTCACTCTTCCGTCCTCTCCCACCCCCGTTTTCTCCTCTCTCTCTCATTCTCTGCCACACCTTGCAGTGCTAGTTTCTCCTCTCTTGCTGCAGTAATGATAAATTACAGTGGCTTATTAACACAGCACACACGCCGTCCATTCAGTGTCTCGTTCGCATGCTCTGCATCCTCACTGAACCCGACCCCACCCCCACCCCTCCATCATGACTAGCATGTGGCTTCTCTACTGTAGGTTTTGCTGTAACAGGTCACTGCACTGCAGCAGAAAGCAGCTCGTTTTCCACCGTCGTTTGGACTCCTGTGGGAGAGGACGTCCAGCCAAGGTTAATCCTGTAGGCTCAACCCAGTCCACCCACGCTCCCTGTCCATCTCTCTGGCATGTGTGTGGCTTCCCCCATGGGAGGCAAGGAGTTCTCGTTTTAATTTACCCACAGCAGCCCAGCTCAGTCCTTGCAGCACTTGCTTAGAAAACGTGGAGACGTAGAACCTCCCCGCTGCGGCTCATCTGCCTCCTCTGAGCCTTTCCTTTTGTTGTTCTTGCTTTTTTTCATCCTGTTTTCCTGAGCATGTTTGCACTTCTTACTCAGTTGGCAAACTGAGCATTTTAATACCTGGAGGGCCATAGGACATGCGCTACTTTAGTCATGAGCTGATTTGTGCAGATTTTCTTTGCACAGCTAGATTTATTTGTTGTCTGTCGCCTCAATATTTGTCCTTGTTGAATCATCCAGCTTCACTCTTCCATGAGTGTGTATTTCATCTCCTGGTTTAAAGTTTTGGAGTACCTTTTCAGATTGTCACTGTGGCAACCAAACATTGTCTTTATGAAATGGGAAATTTACAGGAGTTTTACCTTTGGTGGTTATGAGTCCATGAACAGTAATCATGCTACACACATACCCTACAAACTTTCCATGGTATAGCAGTGGCGCTGGGGCAGAGCAGGCATCAAACTCCTGTGTCCGAGGTGTGCTAGCATTTCACTTTTCTTGGACCTTAAGCTTCTTGATGGTGAAACACATTAACAGGTAGAGTTGGGTTTGCACTGGTTCATAGCCGCTGTGCCGTTGGTAATGTACTGCAGCTAACTGACTGGGTTTAAAACAGTACTGCATTAATATGGAATCCAGATGTTGTGAGGGTGTTATAGTTGTGTGTGTGTATATGGGAAATTTCAGCCAATCAGGTTTTAGGACCGGATCTATCTGTTTTACAATGGACATTTGTCACCAAGTAAGATGTAACGCTTGGATCACTCTCTGTGTAACCATGGCCTGATTCTGTGCGCTTGAGTATTAAACCCATTTGCTGCTGTGAGCAGAAATCTGTGATTCATATTTCATTATACCCTCAAACTTCCTGCTTCATTTGAAAGGAGGGCTCGGTGTGTGCCAGCTCCAAACAACACATTTGTCTCTGCTGTCTGATCCTTTATGGATGCCTGTCCTAATGCAGGCTCTTTAATAAGCCTGTAATGAGGAGAGACAGGCTGGCATGCAACGCAGGGCCTGTATGAGGCATTATGCATAAGAGATGTCTGCCTGACATTGTGGCTCTCTTTTGGAACGTGGAAGACACTAGTGTGACGACGCTCGTACCCAGAGCTGAACACCGGATGTAAAAAGATGTGATCTACCACTTGCATTATTGATTTCTTTTTCTTTCTTTTCTTTTTCTTTCTTTCTTTTTTATTTTGTTGTTGAGACGGGTAAGTCCTTGGCAAGGTCTCCAGTGAAGCAGAACAGAGCTGTTTACTTACTGTTCAGTATATGGACAGGTTCTACTCATGGGGATTGAAGTGAGTGGCGTTCAGGTGGTCATTATGGAGGCTCTGGCATAGCTTTTCTGCATCAACAGGTCCAAATGAGAAACTATTTCCCAAAAGAGTTCCCCTCCCCAATCTCTCTGTCTGAACCACACACACACACAAACACACGAACAATACACACATCTCGACCATAATAAAACGTTTCACATTACAGAATAATGCAGCTGCTCTATTACAGAGTAGCTCAAAATATCCCCCAAATAAGATTGGGTTGAACTCTCGACTCTTGAATTTACGGGACATCAGCTTTCAAACATGACCCCACCCAGATATGCGACTGTTGCGTGGTTAGACAAGCTTTACAGGACTTTTCAACACTTGTTTCTGATGATGTGATTTTAGATGCTGTGTTACAGGATAGACTGTGGAGTTACACCAGATTAAAGCCAGGCAGGTTGGAAACGACAACAAATAATTTGCCATCATGCTAACATTAGCCCAAAAAATCTGACCTTTTACACATACATATGAAATAAAATTGTTGAGTTGTGCACTACAGTTGTTCAATGGGTATAGTGGCCCTTTTGCCAGCGTTCTATACAGCCTGGCCAGCCTAGCAACACTTGCTATTAAAGAACACAGTTGTGGGTGGAACACGGATAGGCCAATTACCACATTCATGTCTCACACAGACTAACTCTTCAGACCAGCATTGCTTTTATATCTGTCTACCGTCATGCTTGACTTATTGAATTTAGCCGCCTGCCTACAGTAGCAGTGTAGAATAATTACATTAGACTGAGAGACAAGCATTTAAAGGAAAAATCCATGCTTCTCGTTATAGGATTTACATAAATGAAAACTGTTTAAGGATCTATTACATATCATATTATTATATGCACTCATTTTAATAGTCCATGCACTTTAGACTAATGCTTGGGATGGATAAAAGCTGTGGATAGAAAAATGTTCATTACTTCAGAGAGAGTAATGACTTTGACAGTTTTAGGTCACTGCATGTGTACAGTGGCATGCAAAACTTTTAGGCATCCCTGGTCAAAATGTGTGTTACTGTGAATAGCTGAGTGAGTAAAAGACGACCTGATTTCCAAAAGCATTAAGTTAAAGAGGTCTTTAATATTTTGCTTTTTTTATCTCCATCTTTTATAGTTTTTGTTAGGTTTTTTTTTTTTTTTTTTTTAGTAAAAGGGTCCAAAGCAAATGTTTGGGCACCCTGGGTGGTCTGTACTAAGATTTTATCACAGCTTGTAAGGCTTTGTGTAGCCAGCTGAGAGTCTTTCAGTTCTTGTTTGAGGTCTATCGACAGATTTTATAAAGATGTATAGGCTTTTGTTTTTTTTGGTTTGATTTTTTTTTCCTCATGACCTTGAATCCATTTCCCTCATACTAGTAAAATATTTCCAGTGCCACTGGCTTATCACAAGCCCAAACCATGCCTGTTTATAAAATGCATCAGGCTTGTTTAAATTAGTAAACTTCTGATGCTGAATAAGAATGCAGGAAAGGTTTTCTGCTAATGACTCCTTCATTAAGACATGTTTACAGTAGAACAGCGCCGCCACTCCACAGCCTGCAAGATCTTCCTGAACAAGCCATAGCCCTAACAAGCTAATTAAGGTCTGAAACCTTGATAAAAATTATCTGAGAGCTCAAATCCCTTGGGGTGCCCAAGCTTTTGCATGGGGCTCCTGTCTTTTTTCCACTCGGAAAGCATACAAAACAAAATTAATGCACTATTTTTGCCTGTAGTGTTCAAAAGAATGCATCACCCTTTACATTCTTCATTGTTTTATTGTTTACTATTATGTGGTAGATATTTGCAGTAACAGATCAAGGGTGCCTAAATGCTTGAATGCCTCTGTATTTGGACAACTATTGATGGAGCTAAAAGCAGCAGGCCACCCAGATGTTTCCATATTTAGTTCTACTTGCTGTGTCACTCTTGGCTAATGTTCGTATTCTATCCCACCGTATTATCCCTCAGATTATGCTGATCTTCTGCATTCGTTCTAGCCTCTAAACAAATTTTCCTTTCACGCTTTCCTACGTTACGTCATTGCGTACATGGCATGCCCAGTGTCCCAATGTGAGATTAGTGTCTATATACGCGTCGGTTTCCGATCTTCTGCCAGTGCTGTGTGAGTTGTAGAGGATGTTTTGGAGACTTCTGCTCCCTGCTGAATTCTCAGTTCCATTAATGTGGTGCTACTGGTGCAGCAGAGCCCACGCACACAGCGATTTCATCTCCATTGTGCAGAACTCTTTCATCAACTAATCCGCGCTCTGTGTCACACATTCCTCTTTTTCCCCCCTCTTGTTTCTTTGGAGGTGAACATTAAATATGGATTAAGTAGTATGTGTTAAGTAATGAGGGTCTAGATTAGTTTTAATCCTAAAGTAAATTGACCTAAGGTGCCTTTTATAGGATGTAACTAATGATGGTTTTAATTGTTCTTTAACCCCTTAAACTCTAAAGCTTTTAATGTACGTAGTTTAACACTTCTAATCAGTGCATTCCATGAATTATTCAGTACCTGGTTACTGTGAAGCTCATACGTAAGTTATGCAGATATGAGAGTGAGTAACTCATGTGTATACCCATATACAGGCCCATTGCCTGGACCCACATAAGGCCTAAGATTAGGATTTTCAATGAAGAATTACCTTGGTTTTGCAGTTGGTTTTAATCCAAGTCCATGCTTAATCCATGTATACAGAATTGAAGTGCTTAAATGGTTAACACCTGGATGACCTCCTTCTTTTAAAAGTGTAAAATAACTAACAATTATAAAAACGTATATTATTGGAGAAAATTAATGTAAGACAGTTGATGTATTTATGTTTCATTGTGGACATACTTCACTCCAATCAGGGGCTCCCCGTCCCTTGAGCAGCATTGTTCCTGTACTGCAGTCAGGATAGGTAAATGTATGATGATAATACTTAGTGTGTGTACCAAATTAGCTCTTAATGCTAGTAAACAGTGATTACCATTCTTCATTCACTTCCAAAATCAATAGATAATAACATAAACAATCCCCAGAATTTAGATTTTTTTTGTATAGTGGATACTGAAAAAAGTATAGTACACACTAAATAATTCGTACTGAACACTGAATAATTCATAGTAGATACTGAATAATGAATACTGATTAATGAATACTTTAATAATTCTTGGTAAAGATGGTGAGGATGCAATAAATCATAGTGGGCACTGCATAGTTTATAGTGTATACTAAATATATATAATAGTTACTGAATAATTCATAGTAGATGCTAAAGAATAGGTCTTAATTAACGTGACTGTTAAACCTTATGTTTTTTTGTGTGTACTTTCATTACCGCTCTACAATTATGCACTGCAATTCCCCAGTAAGTTAAGTAGGATTTATGTCAGCGTTCTGTAAAGCATGCCCAATGTCTCTACAGTAGCTACAAAGGAATGCGTTTGTGGACCATGGAGAGGTCAATTGTGTGCATCCACACAACATCAATGGACCATTACAAAGCAGGATGGAGGCTTGCTTAGCAGATGTTGTCACTGAGCGTGCACATGGTAACCTCGTTTGCCCCTGTGATAACAGAGAATGTATCAGAGCGTGGGTGAAAATGGGTGGGAAAAGAGCAAATCCTGTTGAGAGCGAGCCCTCAGATCTAGCCGCGTGTCTTTAATCTGCGAGGTGAACAACAGCGCAGGCTTCAGGGCTTCTCTTCAGCATAAGCTGTCTAGAGCCACCCGACGCTGTGGGTTGAGACTGTGAATAGTGTGAGGCGGCGGCAGAGAAAGATAACCAAAGTGTGGGTTTTTTTCTCCCTCACCTGATCGGGTTAGAGCCATTCAGCCTTGTCCCGCAGAGATGCGCGCCTCCAAGCAGCTGCCTCAGAGCGATTTCCCACAATCCTCTCCGCTCGGCCTCTGAGGCGCAGGGGACTGAACGCTGCAGCCGTTGTGACTCGAGTAGCAGGATGAGATGGAAAGAGCCTGACTAAAGCGACAGCATGGATTGCCATTTGCTGTGCATTAGCGATTTTCTCCATAATGGATATGGCTTTTTTTGTCTGTGTGGACTGCTTTGATTCATTTGTGCTGCAAAGTTGTCCACTCACACCGGTAAGCCAGGAATATTTTAAGGCTAATCAATACACTTCAAGGGTTAGCTTTCTTGTCTGCACGCATTGTAATCATCAGATCTTCAAAGAGTTCTTTATTTTGCTGCTTTATGAAATGACAGAACACTTACCGCCACACTGCTGTGTAATTTACCACGAGGCTATAATTATACAGTTGACTGCAGTGCAAGTCTATCCTGCTGTTCTTACAAATGAATCCATTTGTCTACAGGCTGCCTACCTTCAGTCATTGTAACAAATGAACAGTGTGGTGCTAATTAAATTCATGTCTGACACCTATATCTGTAGTTTTCACATTCTTGAACTGATCAAGTAGGATATTGCGGCCGGAGTTGTTGGTCTGTGACACTGTTTGTATATTGGTTTTATATTCCGTTCTGAACATTGGGTCAGATTCATGATGTGTTTTTTACAGAATTGTTTACAGTTTTGCTCTTAGACTGATGGATCCCATATTCCTCAAACTGAACAAATTCTAAATAAGAAAACCTTGGGCGAATGTCAGAATCTTCATGAAAACGTGGGAGTGAATTTTCTTCTAAAGAATGGTTTGCTAATGAGGTGCATTGACTGAACAAGTAAGTGCTGACCTGCTATGGCATTAATGCCTGTTGCACCTCCACTAGTGCACATAGGATTAACTGAAGGGTCATTGGATGGGTATCACAGATTATTGGCATTTCGCTCCTTTAACCCCGTAACATCATCTGATAGCAGAGCAGTGGTAGGAATGTCTACCTGCCACCGCCTACAGGGGAATCTTGCGTTGTGTTGATTGCCTAACGCTTTCTCTTTAGTTTCAACCAGAGCCAAAACTGAAAACCTGCTTGTGCTTTCAGTTTATGCTTTAGCCTTTTGAGCCAGGTCTGATGTGGCAACAAAGCCACGGCACCGTACTTCAAACAAATTATACAATTTATAGTGATAAACTTTGGGGTACTGGGCACAGATGCCTAAAGAAAGGAAGACTTCTGCACTCTGTACTAATATCTTCATAAGATTTCAGAGCAGAAAGGGCAGTGCTGGAGGCTACCTGATGGCAGAATTAGAGAGAGCAGTCTGATTTTTCACTAATGGCACAACACATTTCTGTGTGAGCGCTGGCTCTGGAGGCTCTTCCACTGGCCAGGGGGATTGCAGCGTTGCCAAAGCATCAATCTCACTGGAATGGAAAAAAAACTAACTTTGAGAACAGTTTTAGAATCTCATGTGATGGTGCTCGGTTGGACTGTATATTATGGGCAAACTACTGGCATTGCAGTTATGTTGCAACGTACTGAGACTGAGATGCCTTGCAGTGGATTAAAAAGAAGTTGTTGTGACATTAGTGAAGATTAGCCTGCGTTATTTTGACAAAATAACATACTTATGTTTTACTTACTGGCTCATTTCCATATTGCAGCATTAGGCGCATTTAGGGATATCACAATAACAACCCCTGATTTACTGTTCTGCCTTAATGCTAGATTCCTTTGTTTCCCAACTAATACTATAGCAGTTCATACAGAACTACACTGAGCTGAGTATTGTTGTACATCGTAAATTACTGGTGCAAGAAAATGACTTTCCTTGAGCAAAACAAGTAGATAGTGAATTTCTTAAATATTTCTTGAGTTGAAAAGCAATTCCCTTGCACCAGCTGTCACAAGGCTCCCCCCCAGCAACTTGGTACTGGTGTCCACTGTGTCCATGGCAGAGCAGAGTGGGAAAAGTAATTAGCAGACTATATGAGTGTCCTGATTAAAACAGATGCTTCCTCCGCTTGCCTCCCCTCTGGTTAGAACCTGTAGCCTGCAGTATCCCCTGTCACTATGTGGGATCAAACGCACTTTCTCTCCACCCGCTCCAGCGAGCATGTAAATCAGGCTGAAGCACTCGAGGGCCCAGATTCTTTCCCTCTAGTAGAAAACCATGTTCTTTTCGCACTTTTGTTTAGTAGCTGATAGGATTTTAAGCCTGCAAAGATTGCTGATGTGCTAATGCTTGTCTTACTAAAGCTTTCCTGCTGGTCAGTCAGGTACACTCTGACCAGCACTCACCAAAAATAAAGGTGCTTCATATGGTTATTTGAGTGATACTGTAGAAGACCCACTTTAGTTTTTTATAAAGAACCATGTTCTTAATAGAGATGGATGAATGTGAAAGGATCTTTCCACTGCTAAATGTTCTTTACCAATATACATGTTCTTGAGACTCACATATCTCTGTTATAAAGATGGATCTTTCTGGAACCAAAAGTGGTTCTTTTAGTGTAGTGTGTCGGACAAGTTCTTCTTAAAAGACTTCATGCTTGTTAGGCTATCAGAAAGTAAAGTAGTGTTGAGTGAGGTTCTCACCAAATTGTGAAATATAGATATTTGTCATGTTATTTTGGTGTTAATCCTAAAAAGGAGTTGGAAATAAAAGTAGGTAATATGATTTGCTGTTTTTATCCACTGAAATTTACCACCTGATACTCTGACCATGTTGTCAGAATGTCCAGAACAATGACCAATTGGGATCATAGAGAACTTGTAAACATAGTAAGCAGTGCTTAGAAACATGTTTTTCATATATATATTTTATCCTACGCTATCTAGATATATATATAATATAATATAACATTTTATTTTTAATTTCTTTTTTGGTGCATGACTTGAGAAGAGCAAGCATCCTTAAATTATTCCAGGCCTAAGATCTTGGATAATTTTAGAGATTTTTTAGCATAATCAGAACTGCCCTTAGGCTGTGGATCTTTTTATGAAGATCAAAAGTGACTGCAGTTTACTCTCCACTGGCTGCACTTCCAAACACAAGCCAGCGCAGCATTTAAACTATAGCAATTTAGCGAAAGGGAGGATGTAGCCTCCAGCCCACCGGCTCTATAGGAAGTTATTTCCTTATTTGGTTTTGAAAACAAATCCTTTTTTCCGCTGAGTGCTGCCCACTCATTCCACAGCCTGGAGCCAGTGGTGCGGTTCCTGACACGTGCCTGCAGTTGCCCAAGAGCTGTGCGACGCACACCTTTCCCACCTGGCGATTGCACTGGGACAAGGGCGTACTTAGTCACCATGGTTTCACACACAAACAGATGCTGTGGACTCTTCCTGCAGGCTCTGGCTGAGAGTCATCTGACACCCCTGACTGGCGGTGTTAGAGATGGATGGTCTGCAGAGAGGCTACACCATCTGATGCACCTTCAGGGTGTATAAACTGAAAGTATAGACACTAATTCAGCAAGTAAAATTGCTGTTCATTCTTTGGTCCCTCTCCCACTGATATCATTCAAGGTTCCGGCTGTGTCACAAGTGATCTCCTTCTTCAACACAACAGAGGTCTCATAATCTCCAATGCTTTCTGTTCTTCAGTCTGTTGGAAGGACTACGTCCATCATATGAACAGTACTGAGTATTGTGGATAGCCGACTAAATGTAGCTGACTAATGTTTATTGCTCTACTCTATTAAAAATACAGGTGCTAAAGAGTTCTGAAGCTATAGAAGGTTGGCCATTTAGTTGTTTATGGAATTGAAAAGTGGTTCTGCAATGGCATCGATAGCACCTTTATTTTTAAGCGTGTACTGCAGGGTAGACACCAGGTCCATACCTGTTTTGGGTGGATAGATGGATGATGTTAAATCCTTTTTGTTTGAACATGTTGTAAACCCAGTTGACTTTGGCATGAGAAAATGATGCTTCAAAGACTGTGTGTTCATTTCCTCTCTCTGGAACGTACAGTATGAAATCCTGGTGACCTTAATTTCTCCTGTGTTAGATCTTCTAAATCTAGGACATTGAGCTCTCATATTTATTCTGTACTTTGTTCACAGATATGTAGAAGTCTTCTCAGTTTCTTCTCGTCCGTTAGATAAACTCCATTCTGTGGAGCTGATTAAGCCATCAGTCGTGTCTTCATCTTGCCAATAGCTTTGTATAATCAACATGATCAGTGACAGTTTTGTCCTCAGTGTATTGAAATTGTCATGCGTCATCATTAAACGTTGCGAGATCGCAGCTGAGTGCGGAACTGCCAGTCCGATACAGTGGCCATAATGATTTAAGGTGTAAGGATTCGGTTTGACACTTGGAGAACATTTCAGTAGATCTTTATCTCAGACAGCAAAAGCCCATCTTAAAGGAGAAAATGAATTATAATCGATCAGCGCAGGGCCGGCACTCTAGGTGGGTGGTTGCGAGTGGAATATTAATATGTGCCTGGCGATTGATGGTCCAAACTAGACAACATGAATTCTCAGATTTATATTCAGACTTCAGTGCTGTGCAGAACATATTGGCCATTTATACCTGCTTTGTCTTTGTCGACTATAGTTTACTGATGAGATTTATTGAATAATCATATTAGAATTAAAGATTTTACTCATCGATCACGATTCAGCTTGTTCAATGACAACACAATGAAATGTGTGATGTGTGATTGCTTATACTTTATTTGCTGTAATTTAATGTAGACGACAATTTATTTTTGTTTGTTCTAATATTTTTGTATATTTAATCTATTAACATTGTACAAGCTTAGTAGCATTTTATCTCCTTCTACTGCTGGCACTACTGCTGTTGGAATAGCTTTTCTCACTAGCCTGGAGCTAATGGTGTTGTCTTGTTCTCACAATGGCTTAGGGTGAATTCACGAACCAGTCTTTGCTCTGTTGACCTGAATGCAGTCTGGTTGGTCAGTGATACATTTCTGTCCCGGTAGAGTTGGTCTGGTTCTCAGTTGTTCGCCGCAGTGCCGTATTTGCCCTTGAGTGCACTAGTATCGGGCTGTGTTTGCATGAGCAGAACATCGCTGGAAAATGCTAGCCCAGCAAGCGCAGAAGAGGAGGAGGAGGAGGAGGAGGAGGAGGAGCAGGAAGCCAGAGACTGTTGGCAATGCACCATCATGCGCTGTCTGCTCTTGGGTTTCTTTCCACCAGCAAAAAAAATGAAATGGACCCAAATCGATTGAGCTAGCCAGCAGCCTTCATCTAGAGTCCTAAAAAAAAGAGTGGAACTCAGCTCTGCTGCATTGAAACCCAAAACCTGTCTCAAATTTAGCCTGACCCTACCTCCCACAGCCAGTTTAAATTAAGATCTGCTTCTGTTCATTATAGCTTGGAGTGTTGTGGCGGAAACAATTATTTTTAGACGCAGCTTAAGAAAATTGTTTTCAGTGTAGAAATTGTGGGTCTGCTGTGGTGCCAGGCATGTTCAATGTTTAAATAATTAAAAATCAAGCCTTGTTCAACAGATCTCACTAAATGGTCTTTATCACTTGCTTTACTGGCCCTAGACAGAGGCCTGTACTGACAACATTCACAAAGAACAGTTTGAAAAAATGAAGGTTAAACAACAAAGTTTGATTTTTCACCTTTCTCCTTTTGAGCCATCACTCATACGTAGCAGTAGCATCTTCAGGGGAGGCCGTGGTGCTTTGATCGCATTGAGACACATTCATACGTGAGCTGAATGGTTTGGATGCTCTGTCCCTCACCTTGAAAAGACTCCACGTCCCCTGCTGTTATGGTGGCGGTTTTACTTTGTTTTGGTCTCTGGCACTTGAGCGAAGTGAGAAGCAGGATCTGAATAGTCTTTGTTTTAGACTTTTTAGCTTGAACTGAATTGCTTGTCACTCCACCTCGTACCTCAATGCTATTTGTAACCGCTGTCATTGTGAGCTCCTCTTTTTATGTGTTGTTGTGATTTGGCCATATGCTAATCTATTTTGAGTGCCTTTCTCTGGAGCCATAGAAAGCTGTTGGGCCCTGACTGATGATCCGTGACAGCCTCTGATCTCTGATCCAGTAGGTTTAATGGGAGAGAAACACAATAATTAGGTTATGCAGACAAAAGCAATCTGTTGCACTGTCAATTATTCAACCAAACGTTGGTTGTCTAGAAAAACAGCGGTATGGGCCATAGAGATTGAATTGCATTTGACTGAATGGCCATGTCTCTCCCACCTCAGCGGTTACCTGATGGGGTCCCTGACCTATGATTTCACTGCAGCATTTCAGTAAGGTAACTTGATTGTCTCTCAGAAAGGAACATGGTGTTGCGGTGCATAGGCATCGACAAAACGTGCTGTGATATTCTAGGAGTGGGCAATATGGTCAAAATTACGTTGTTTTAGAGCTGGTCAATATGACAATATTGTGAATTCATTACAAAGAACATAATTAGTCAGGTTTAACTGGATAGAGTGCAAAAACTGTAAATATAAGTCACTGCACTAAATAAGGGATAGTATTTGGACAGCCGTGTTTAAAATCGAATGCTTCAGCATGTCAAAATATTTCGATACATATAGTGTATCGTGAAAATGTCTTTTAAATATTGTATTTTCATCTAACCCTTATATTTACTTATATTTTTTCATCATTATTACTTGGAATTTGACAATTTGATGTCCTCTTAAACAGGATCAGTTGTGCTGTACTGGAACTGTTATTAATAGCTTTTTAGCCTACAGTATTTGCAACCATTGACTTTCAGGTCTCAGTTGCTTTAAGATTTGCAAATGGAGGATAGGGCCATAAGCTGTCAGATTACATGCTAGGGCGTAGATGAAGGGAGTGTAATGTCAGAGCCCATTACTGATGGGTATCAATGTTCTCACTCCCAGATCCTTCTGGAATTTGTTCCGTCTTAAAACCAGTGCTTAATCGATCAATTACTATGTGGAGTCACACAGCCGATGATTAAGTGGGTGGGTTCAGCATCTGCTCATGGCTGCAGCGTGTCATTTTGTATTCCCTAATCATGTCCGCTTCAAGAGGGAACATCTATGTGCGTGTGTACCCTGACAGGAAGTGCGCTTGTTAATCAAAGGCCAGGCCGTCCAGCAGCACCGTTGCTCCATGCATAAATATTTGTCCGTTTTAGTGGCCGAGGTGCAAACTCATTTCCTTGGGATGGACACTTATGACATCTCTGCTTACGCACAGCTGCATTGGCGGGGTTTGAGTGTTCCCCGTGCCAGGTGTGACGTGGGGAGTGAGGTAGCGAGCCGGAGGCAGGAAGGGCTTGTTTAAAAATGTTGATGAGCACTGAGTTAGCACTCGAGCGAGGGCAGGTAAGAGTGAAGAAGGCGGCGTGCACTGGACTATTGATCCTGACCGCATAGCAGTGGACAGCAGAAAAGATATGCGGCTCCACATGTCTAGATATTACAAGAACCTCACAGGTAGTGCCTTTTTCTGATGTTTTGTTCTTTACTGGTTTTGTATATCTCTTTGTGCACTTAAGCTTAAGTGTGGTCAGACTGGCATGCTTTAGTTGTAGTGGAAGAAGTTGCCAGCTGTGGTTAAGTTGTGTTTTATATGCATTTGTAAGTGCTTTTAAATTCTTTTTTGAGTTGTTCTAAGAGCACTTTCTAGAAAATCAAAGCTAATTTGACTGATTACTCATGATAACTTTTTTTGTGTGTGTATTGCCTAGTTTTATGGTGATTTATATAAAAGGTACAGCATCTGGCATTGCTGCAGCCATACAGCCAAAGTACTTCTTTGTTTTAGAGTTACTGGCTCCTCAACTTGGCATAAATAGCTAATGCATTATTCCAGGCAGTGGTGTTTGGCATTCAAGGGTAGGCAGTGTGCATCGATTCAGACTGCATCAATAAACCAAAACGCCTTGTCAGTGCAGTACGTGCCATCTCGTATTTCTCTAATATTCCGCTGGTATTTAGAAACAATGAAGGACGTTGGGATCAAACTCTGTGTGGGTCTCAGTTCTGCAATGCTGCTGCAGAGGAGACAGAAAGTCTGATGCAACGGCAGTGTGTAAAACATCATCGACCTCCATTTCCCATAATTCTGTAGCTGCAGGCCGCGAAGTTGCCTTAGCTTGCCCAAGTACTGAATGTAACAGTGGTGGCAAAGAGTGAAGCCTCAGGGATCTTGGTTCTCTTTGTCAATGTAAGCAATCCGCACAAGTACTATAGAATTGAATGTAAGTGTTCTCTATGACCGGATCTGTCCTGTCTTCCTCAGCTGCCACCAGCACCACACCCTCGGCCAAGACGTCCAGTCACGTGACTCCTTGCAGTGAAGAGGAGAGGACCTACTGTGTGAATGGAGGAGATTGCTTTACTCTGGAGGTCACGCCCAACAGCATCAAGCGCCTTTGCAGGTAGGACATGACGAATGATGATCGCCTATACCCTTATAGACCTCCATCAGCTTCTCCGCATTTATGGTAGTTATACAGTAATAATATAATTGTAATAATAATCATAGATATAATTAGACTGGTTTTAAATTATAGAAATTCAGAAAGCTGAATAACAGCCTGAAGACACGCCATTAGATGTTGTGTCTTTGCTGACTTATTTTAGAGTCAGTTTAGTCTTTGATGAGCTGTCACTGTATGTATCATTATCCACTGTGATTCGGATAATGAATTTTTTGAAGCCTGATGTCATTTAGCTTGTTCAAAGCTTCACATGTAATTTTAGATTCCCTCCACTGAAGCCTTGGGGGATTGTAGAATCCGGTAGGAGCAAAAGCATTGCCTGCATGTGCAAGTCACTCAGAATCGGGAGTGTTGAGAGCCCAGCTGCTAGTCGCGTTTTTTTTTTTATAAAGGAAACATCCCTTTAACTAAAGCACCCCACTAAGCTGGGTAGAGGATCACAGTGGTAGGACTGTGGGAGTGCACACATGAGACTGTCAAGAACAAAGTGAAAGTGCTGCAGTAAAATGAAAGCGTTTAAATGAGTGAACACTTTTTCATTAGCAGCTTCTGCTGTAGCATCAAAGCTGAACGCTAAACACCAAGCACACAGATTGTTTGTGTGATATCTGTTTAAGACCACCTACTTTTATCTGCTGTATTACAGCATTTCATTAAACTGACAGTTCACCCTGGAATAGAAATATTAAGTCAGGAACATCTCGTTCTTGCATGTGGAGGTAGAATGTGTGCCTCTCAGTCTTTCACACATTCTGCTTCATCAGTGATCTGCAGAAGCGTGGATCCATTAGCATCATTAAGGAAAAGCTCTGATGACTGCAGCCCTGTACAGCACCTCTATTGACATTGCCAAGGAGACACTTTGGCTCTGGGCCATCCAATACATAAGAGGGACTTTTAGCGTCCACGGAGAGATTGAGTTTCGCCTTAAATACTTCAGTGACTAAGCAGAAAAGCACTGCTGCTGTCTGGGCTTTAGTTCCGCAAGCACTGCAGGACGCAACAAGCGAGAGCAGAAGAGCGCCTGTCCCTGTGATTCATTTCCGTCATTCTCTAGGGGTGGGCAATATGATATCGCGATCAAGATAAATTGTCACAATACACTTATTCTGAGTCTAAAACTAATGTAGATATAGATGTAGAATGCATGTACCGTACAAATGAAAAATTGGCCAATTATAGAGCGTTTGTGTATGCTTTTAGTGTAAGGAACTTTTTTTTTTTTTTAAGGTTACTTAAAGCACCTTAAGAGGTTTCTCCACAGTTTCAAACTGAAGGACACCCAATAGTTCCTCTATTATACTTTTTCACTTCTAATACATAACTGTATTATAAAATAATACAGTTAAAACATACTGAATACTTTCTATTATATACACGTATCATGAAAATGTGTTTAAGTATTGTGACAATATATGTTGGCCAGATCAGCCACCCATACTCTGCTCTCCCTTTATCTGTATCTCTGTATCTTTATCTTTATCTGTATCTCTGTACTGTGCTGAAGCAGCAGTTGGCAGGCTGGCTGCATCTCCAGGGATCAGAGAGCGAGAGCAGTGTGTGTCTCAATAGTCTAAAACAGACGTGTCAGGAGATGAACCCTGACACACAGGATGTCTAGAGAAAGGCACACTCCTCTTACCCTGACAGTAAACTGCCTTTGCATGCCTGCGATTGTGTTTCCACACGAAGTCTTGATGTATTTTCATAAGTAAGTTCAATAGGTTACGTGTCTCTAACCTTCAAGTCTTTAACCTTCGTGTCACACAAACAGCAGTTCCATCCCGTCTCAATGATGTTCTCAAGTCTTTCAGATCTGAACACACTTCTTTCAGCTCTTAGCGTTTGTATTCTCTCAGTCTCTGTGGAGAGACTCAGCTGTCCCAGCTGTTATAACGCTGTAAGAGCCACAGCTGTAAAGGATCCGAGGCCATGTCACGCCACTAGATCCACTTCATCAGAGCTTTAGAAAGCTCCCTTTCTCCGTCATCGGAAAGCAGATGGTCTGCTGAAAGCTCCGGATCAGAACAAGGCACTCTTGGCCCCAAACTCTTTCTTTAAAACTTAAAAGAGGACCACAGACCTGGAAGTACAATTATTCTCTCCAATCCAGCCATGTCTTTTTCCAAAAATTACCCCCTTAAAACATGGTAATGTAATAGCTGGACAGGGAAGACCAGTGCATGCCAAAGTGCACCAGTGGTCAGCTGGAGCTTATAAAGCCTACAGAGGAAGTCCAACGATAAGCCTGGCTGGATCCTGCAAGTGGCTGTGGAAAGCATGTTTAACAGCTATTGCACAAAGAAGCTAAGGTGATAATGCCATAAATGTATTGTTAAGGATTTCACAGAGCTGCTTTAGTGTTTATGCAGTTTGCTAAAACTAAAAAAAAAGATTCCTAAGTTATCTTCATAAGAAGCTTCCATATCTCTCGATCATATGGAAGATCTTTTAAAATGCTTTTTAGGGTTATTCCAAAAGTGTAGTAAAAATAGCCCATAACAGCCCTTGTGGCTAATGTTGCGTTGTCCAGGAAAGCTGTGATATAAATGTTAAGCATAATTATACAATGGTCCATGAAAAATACTGTGGACCTTAATAGTTGTATTGTTGTGTTGTGCTGTTAAATGTGTTTTGTGTTGTGATGTTGTGTATGTTCAGTGCAAGTCTGTGTCCTGTGCTCATCCCTCTGCCACCCCCCCCTGCCCTTTCTCAGGTGCCCCCCAGGATTCTCAGGGGACCGCTGTCAAAACACAGAGCCTGTGAGAGTCATAGACCAAAAACGTATGTGCAGTCACTGAACATCCCCTAAGCGCATGCTGCATAGCTGGTGTTTTCTGCTTTCCCGCTCTCTCTCCCTGCTCGTTTCCCTAATCACAGTCTCCATAGGTCCAGGCTTATCCATCTGTCCCCCACATTAGACGTGGACAGGTGTGTGAATGTGTGTGGCGCAAGGCTCTCCAAGCCACTAATCGCTGCCTTGCTAAATTAAAGCGAACATCAAAGATTTGGAACAGTTGATGATTGCACAGTTTGGTCCGCATGGTGATGACACTGCATTCTAATTTGTTTAATGCCTCAATTGAGTGGGTTTTTTTTGGGGGGTGGGATGGGGGGGTGTCAACTGCCTGGAATTGCTTGGAAATGAATCTCACACCAAGTTGTGACTTTGGAACTGTGATGTAGGTACTAGCTGGGAAGAGTGTGATTTAACAAACATTGGTTAATGTTTGTGAGACGTTTAGCAGGCAACACCAGAAATGCCCGTGGGCACGGGGAGAACTTATGGGTATCAACTCACTTCCTCTCTCTCTCTCTTCTCTCTTCTCTCTGTGACTTTTTTGTTTCCCTCTCAGGTGCCCAAATGACTTTACTGGTGATCGCTGCCAAACCTACGTAACGCCCAGCTTCTACAGTACGTCTATTTCCTTTTCCTGTCTGTGCTTGGATTGAAGCATGCTCAATCAGCGCTACTTCCTATTGCTTCGTTTTTGTTTTCCTCGTAGGCAGATCAGGGAGTTTTCTGTGCCGTTTTGGGGTTCTGTTGTGCATCTTTTACCATGCCTACTCCTCGCATGTTTAGCATTTTTTAACCAAGTTTCTTTTCCACCAGATTATTAACCTGGAAAGGCAGGGAGTGGGTAGGAATATTAGTCTAAGTGTGGACACAGAGGAATCAAATAAATTTCAGCACTGCCATTTAACTGGGGGCTCTCTTGTAGGAGTTGACTTATCATGTGCACCCAGCAGGCCTTGGAGCTAGTTGATGCCTAAACGCAATGTACTATCTCCAACTCTAGCTTGATTACACTTTAGTAGCTTCTAGTGCAGTGGCTTCTGTGGTCCAGTTCCCACTGAAAGCTTGCTGAAGGTCCATTTCTGCTCCATAACCCACTCTCAACTGGAAACATAAACAAGATAGAAGCCAAATAATGGAAACATGGATTTTAGAGAGATCAGAGAAGCACTACAAAGCAAGATTAAAAGTGCAAGAACTTCCTCACCAGGCAAACAAGTAGGGCATGTTACCCTCAATACTTCAGCTGATATTGGGGTTGTGGTATGAAGATATGCTTGAAGCTGGAAACATGTGAAGGAAATGATACATGTTTTAACTAAGCTTCATTTCCTAAATGTAAAGGATTAAGTTCTGGATATTGTTGACACTTTCCAAAAGCTTTGTAGCTGTGTGACGTGACGTCAATCAGCTAGTAAATAAGTCACTTGTGACAGGCTTTACAAAACTGCATGTGTTGTCAGTTGATCTTTAACTTTCAGCTATTGTCTTTCTCCTAGGAGCAAAAACATAGCTGGGAGTCGGTCACTCTAGATCAGTGTTTTGCGTCCCACTGATGGATTGCTCTGCAGGGATGAGTGGGTCACGAGAAAGCCAGTGTAAATTTTTACTCAATGGATCGCGTTTTAGGCCCGAACTAGGAAGCACTCCGGTTCACCTGATTTCCGAACTACTTGCATTGGCAATGTGGCTCTTTGCATTAGCTCACGTGGCAAGAAATATTGCCCTTGAAGCACATGCCTGTGTAAGAGGTGCCGCAGGCTTCCTGCCTTTAGAATTATATAAAACACAACGCCCTTTTTCTGTAGTGACGGGTTATTTCCCAGTAACACCAGTGAAACAAACACAAATAGTAAAGGTGATCTGAGTACAGGGCGACCTATTGACCCAGGCTCAGTTTCCTTCTAGCTTTGTACTATTATTGTCATCTTAAATGATAGAGGGAGTGTTTCATGTGACGCTCGCTCTAGCATTTAACAGTGATTTGTAATTAGTGCTAAGAGGCTTTTTGGAAACACAGCCGAGGCTGACAACACAGATCAGGACAAGCTTAAACAAAACATCTCTAAATATTACTGAACTGTAATAATGTGCGCAGAGCTGTACATGTTTCATCATGGTTTGCTGCTGTAAAAGAACAGTGTGTTGAGTGAAAGTGGACTGAAAAGTTTATACAAGCTTATATTTCTAAGCTTCTATGTATCTACATGTGGGACTTGGCATTAAAAAGTTTGGAAACCGCTGTCCTAGATAACAGAACCACTACATCTTTCTCTAAAGTAGATCACAACAGGGTTAGAGCATAGATCAAACCTCCATTCATACTTTATCTAATATCAGTAGCGGCACAGGTCAGGTAAAGAAAAACAAAGCATTATATGATGTTTTCATCTCTGCTACTCTTCTTTAGGACTTTCTCATCCACTCAGTAGAAATATTCACAGTTGGCTGAGAGCCAGTGCAGTGCTAGCAGAAGCTCCTGAGAAGATATCATCAGTTTTCAGGGTTTTCTCATTGAGCACAACACCTACAGTAATTTCTAATTTGGGTGATATTAATGTTATGTCTCTTACAGCCAGAGCATTTGCTTTCCCTTCTTTATCACTCTGGCAACACAAGTGAGGCCATGGAGGACGGGCAGAGTACCAGCTGTATCAGCACAGCAGGAGAGCTTTATATACTTACCGTCTGCATAGACAGGCCACTTTCAGCAACTCTTAGTGCTGTATTAGGTCCTTTGATTGACTCGTGTTTAGAAGCTTATTGGGTTTTAGTGAATTAGGTGCTTTCATAAGTTCTGAAAACTGTAATTGGAGTAGGACTTTAACAGTTAAAAGCCCAACACTGTCTTTGAAAAACACTATCCAGTTATCAGTTAACACCTGTCAGATGGGTGTCATAACTTCAGGGGCTTTGCTGAAGGTCAGTGCAATAAAACAATAAAGCAGTGTGTTACACAGCTTCTGAGACAGGGCAGAGTCAGGTTTAAAAATCGACTCATGTAAAGGTTCTGTGAATTTGCTGGTATCAGCAAAATCATGGTTATTATGCACTTATATTTTCTAGCTGTCACGCAAAAACTTTGTATCTCAAACACAGCAACTTTACAAGAAGAGGAAAAATACTTCTTAACTTTCAGTGGAAATGCAGTGTAAAAACAACTGCTAGATTAACATTATGTGAAAACTGAAAATGCTAAAAATGGATATACAAGGTTTTTTGGTGTGACAGTGACTATTCAAAAAGTTCTTCTGTTACACTGAAATTATATAAAGATAACCTATGAGAAGAAAGATATTCATATTTGGTGTCACTTTACTTGGATGGTCCATTGTAGATGCTTCATAGATGTTCACCTGACATTCAACTAACGTTCTACTGAATGTCTATTAAATGCAACTCTAGAATGAATGTAAATTATTGTCTGTTTAATGTAACCTTACATTTAACCCTAACTTTAACCTAAACTCTAAATTTAGCCCTAAAGATAACCCTAAAGGGTTAAGGTTAGGGTTGTGGTTAGATTTTAGGGTTGATTCAAGGTTTAAGTTAGGTGCAGGGTTACATTCAACAGACAATTCAATAAACAGTTTACATTCAACTACAGTTCAGTTGCATTTAATCCATGTTCAGTTAAATGTCAGATGAGCATCTATGAGGAATACATAATAAACCATCTGAGTAAAGTAATACCTTAAATTTTAATTATATAAACTATTTATATCAAATTTGATCAATTCACAGCTGACAGTCGTATCAGTCAGTATTTCAGTATTCATGACTTTTATTTGTTGATATTTTCAGTTATTGGAATTATTTAGTAAAATCATTGTCATATCATTGGGGCTCTACTCAGCAAGGTCACACTTATTTGTCAGGTATCCCCACGTTTGGTGTTCATTTACTGCATTTACCAATGCAGTATGACAAAGAACTTCCTAAGAACTTTTTAGTAAAACGACTGAAACCCTGTCAGGTTAAATGTATTTGATTACCTCTCATAGGCATGTTGATGACTGATGAAATTGACA